>NC_073311.1:59592862-60270043 GCF_027595985.1 Sorex araneus
GAATCCCTTGATTCATCATTGAATCAGAGTATTGTGCTATTGAAGCAAAAAACACTCCTTTCTCCTGACCATCACCGCCCAGCAACAAGCTCCATGTTTGACTACCAATACTCCCGCAACCCACTACGTCTTTATTTTCACTGGAATTAGGGAGGAAGGCACTAGAAAGGATTTTCTGTAGAATGTTGTCCATATTTCATAGAAGATTGCTAAGCTCTCTATATTTTCAGTCAAGGATTCTGTTATGTTTCCAAGAAGTTCAGCTGTCAGCCCCATGAAAATAGTTAAAACCTGCACGAGAAGTGAATTGGAATAAGGGGGGTTATGTGCTGAGGCAGGTGCCTCTTCTGTTTGTCCTTGACATGGGGTTTGAAGGGCTTCTTCATGTTTGCCCTTGGGACTGTGGACTACGTTATGTATGGCTCACTGGTCGACTTAAGGTGACTCTGCCTTCTACTCTGACACATCTCTCACGTATCTCAGAAGCCTGAATCTCAGTTCTGAGGGTCTGAGCCCCCACTAGACGTGCACCACTGCCCAAGAGCCTGTTATCCCTTGCTCCAACCAGGGAGGCTGCCTGGTTTTGGTGCCAGAAGCTTCTGTGAAGTTTATAGCCCAAAGTCTTTCCCTTCATAGATCTTTGATCTTACACTGGTGACCTACAAGTGACTCCTCGCTTCTGCGATCTCTTCATGGTGGGCATTTGAGGGGTAAAGACACAGGAGGTGGACCAGGTTTTCCTAGTGTCTACAATCCTCAAACCCAAGTAATTTTCAAATTCAAGTAACCTTGACCCAACACAAGACTAGAAAAAGGTTGAGTTTCTGACCTTCAAGTTACTCTCTGAGGTGGTGGAGGGGAGGTGACAGTGTGGTGGGATTGGTGTTGGATATTGAATACCTGGAACAGACTGTCATGAGCAAGTAAACTTTGTAAACACTGGTGTGTTTAAACAAAGTGGGGAAGGTGAGGGGGAAGAATCCCTCCCTGAATTCCCAACCTAGTGTTCAAGTCCACTATTTCTCTATGCTTTGAAATTTATCGACAAAATAATTACTTGACAGACACTTCTTTTTCCCCCCACCTTACTCATTTTCTTTCTCTCTCTTTCTCTTCTTTCTTTCTTCTTTCTTCTCTTTCTTTCTTTCTTTCTTTCTTTCTTTCTTTCTTTCTTTCTTTCTCTTCTTTCTTCTTTTTCTTTCTTTTCTTTCTTTCTTCTTCTTTCTTTTCTTTCTTTCTTTCTTTCCTTCCTTCCTTCCTTCCTTCCTTCCTTCCTTCCTTCCTTCTTTCTTTCTTCTTCTTTCTTTCTTTCTTTCTTTCTTTCTTTCTTTCTTTCTTTCTTTCTTTCTTTCTTTCTTTCTTTCTTTCTTTCTTTCTTTCTTTCTTCTTTCTCCTTCCTCCCTCCCTTCCCCTCCCTCTCCCTCCCTTCCTCCCTCCCTCCCTCCCTCCCAGTCCATCCTTCCTTCTTCCTTTTCTTTCATTTCTTTCTTTCTTTCTTTCTTTCTTTCTTTCTTTCTTTCTTTCTTTCTTTCTTTCTTTCTTTCTTTCTTTCTTTCTTTCTTTCTTTCTTTCTTTTTCTCTCTCTCTCCCTCCCTTCCTTCCTTCCTTCCATCTCCTTCCTTCCTTCCTTCCTTCCTTCCTTCCTTCCTTCCTTCTTCCTTCCTTCCTTCCTTCCTTCCTTTCTTTCTTTCTTTCTTTCTTTCTTTCCTTCTTTCTTTCTTTTTATTTCTTTACTGAATTACCATGAGATACACAGTTACAAAGCTGTCCATGAGCTGGTTTCAGCCATACAATGTTCCAACACCCATCCCACCCCTGTGTACATTTCCCTCACCAATGTCCACAGTTTCCCTCCTGCCTCCCCTGGCCCCCGCCCCTCCCCTGCCCCTACCTTTTTCTATGGTAGGCATTCTCTCTCTGTGTCTCGCTCACTCTCTCTTGCACTCTTGCGCTCTCCTTCCTTTTGGGCACTATGGTTGAAATAAAGATGCTGAGAGGTTATTATGTTTACCCTTCCCTACGTTGAGAACAGTTTTATCCAGAGTGATCATTTCCAACTGTCACTGCCATAGTGGTCACTTCTCTATCCCAACTGCCCTTTCCCCAGCACTTGAGACAGGCTTCCAACCATGGACCAATCCTTCTGGGCCCCTGTATTTACTGGCCTTGGGTATTAGTCACTTATTATTATTATTAATAATTATTATTATTATTTATATCCCACAAGGGAGTGCAATCATTCTATGTCTTTCTACTTCTGACTGATTTCACTGAGCATGACACTCTCCATGACCATCTATTTATAACTAATTTTATGACTTCATTTTACCTAACAACTGCATAGTATTCCATTAGTATAGATGTACCATAATTTCTTTATCCAGTCATCTGTCCTTCTGGCACTCAGATTGTTTCCAGATTCTCTCTATTCTGCTGCAATGAATATAGTGCTGCAATGAACATAGAAGTGCAGGTGGCACTTCTGCTGTGGTGGTTTTGGGCCTGATGCTAGAAAGGAAAATATCTTTAAAGACATACATTTGGAGCAGTGTAGGATATAGGTACCAGTGCTGAATGCTATTGATGAGATCAGTCACTTAAAGAATGTAGACGAACAAACTAGAAAGTCACTGAACATTTTGAAAGGGGCAAATGCCACGTTGCTGTCTGGAATTTACAGGCTCAAATAATTTATCACCATATCCAGTATTTTACTTTTTCATTCTTCTAAGCACCAGCCGAAATTGTCATGGGCTGTTTATTTCAGCTTCAAAACCCTGCATCACTCTCCCCTTCTCACATAGCAAATGTCTGTTAGTTACCTCTTTTGCAGGTGGTCAGCCTAATCCCTGGATGATTGTGGCCTTTATCTTACTTGTATGGCTCTCAGAAGGTTCCTACCGACATTGGTTGAGTGAATTTTATTTTTATTTATTTATTTATTTATTAATTTTTGCTGACCCTTCCCCTGTGACTTACAAAGTTGTTCATTATACAGTTGTTTTAAGCATTTTGTGTTCCAACACCACCAGTTCCACCCATACTCCCAGTTTCCCTCCCAATCCCAACCTGCCCCCTTTGGCACATAACAAATTTACTTTATATTGCGTATTCCAACCAAACTTAAGAACTGGCAAATAGAATGAGGTTGAATCAATTTTAATCGATGTAATAAAAATGGGACTGACTCTCTCATTTTGGCCTTCAATTCTTATTTTCAAAGTCACATGATCTGATTGCAAAATTTTTTCATTCCAAATGTCTTCGCTCCCTTCCCCAACAGAGGAAAAACACGCATCATTGAGTTGTTGGTGAAAACCAGGAGGTTAGAAGACTTTCCTGACAAGCTCCCAAATACTTGTGGTGAGAGCAATTTTAAGACAGGAGTCCAAACCCTCCCAAGAGAAAAAGTTCCATCAGACAGATAGGCTTCCTGGTTCCTGTCTGTGTCTGAGTACTGTGTGTGGGAAGCGCTCTCCCTGGCGCTAGAGAGAATCTGTGGGGGATTTGCCTGTGAAAGGGTTCAACTGGGAGCCAGAACCAGCCAGCTGCTTCGTTAGACAGACTCACTTCTCTTTGGAGCGACAGTCTCGCCTTTGACAAAGTCACATCGTGTTTGCACAAGTGCTTCCTCTGGGTAGTGTGGCCGGTGTGGTGTCTGTGGGATTCTCTGCACAGATCCGCCTCCCCGAGGTGCCAGCGTTCAGACATCACCCGTGAGCTCAGCCGTGCTGTTCTGATAAAACGTTGACATCACTGCTTTCCTTATATCTCATTCCTGACGCGTTTTGGAATGCCTGTGTTCCCTACCCACATCTCTCATCTGCCGCATAGTTGCTTGATGGGGTGTTTCTTGAGTCACTAGTCATCTGTGTACTTTTAATTCCCTTTTCTTTAGAAGCCAGATGTTTGTTTTGCTGGGCCATCCACCTTGTGTGCTGGCAAGAAAGTGTCTGCTGAGGGTGCAGCTCTGAGCGCCCTCACTTGTCCAGGGGCTTCTGAGATCTCTCCTGCTGCCCTGCTCCTGCCTGGGGAAGTTCTCTCTCTTTCTCTTTGGTTCTTGGGACACACCAGTGGTGTTGAGGGCTTTCTCCTGGCTCGACACTCAGGGATCACTCTTGGGGGACCACAGGGGATGCCGAGGATCAAACCTGGGTTGGCCACATGCAAGTAAGCTCCCTACCCTACTGTACTATCACTCCGGCCCTTGAAGTTCTTCTCTTATTCCATCTTCTAGACGATGGTTCAACCCGAAGCTGTCACGAAAGCTGCCCCTTTCTTTGTACCACTGCCCACTAATTTCCCTTCCACTGTAGTTCCCTCCTCTGGGTTCTAAGTGGCCAATAGGAATCAGGTCCTTTCCTGAGGAAACAGTTCCTGTTTCACTGTTGTCTCTTGGCCACCAGAGAGAGAGAGAGAGAGAGAAAGAGAGAGAGAGAGAGAGAGAGAGAGAGAGAGAGAGAGAGAGAGAGAGAGAGAGAGAGAGAGAGAGAGAGAGAGAGAGAGAGAGAGAGAGAGAGAGAGAGCGTGCGTCACCTTGCACAGCACTCAGACACAGACGGGACCAGAATGCCTGCTAGTCTCATGGAACTTTTTCCTCTCTGGGGAGGGTCTGGCCTTCTGTCTTGGAACTGTGCTCACAACAGGGTAGGACGCATGCCTTGCATGTGGTCGAACTGGGTTTGATCCCTGGCATCCCAGAGGGCCCCCTGATCATTGCCAGGAGTAATTCCTGAGTGCAGGAGTAAGCCCCGAGCATCACTGGGTGTGGCCCCCCCAACGAAAACCAACCAACCAAGCAAAACCGCACTCCCCAGAGTATCTGAGGAGTGTGTCAGACTCATGCCCTGGCCGTGACCTTCCTGTTTGTTCAGATTCCTGAAGGACAGCCTCGCCTTCTGCTCTGTCGCACATGCTCCTTCACGGTGGCCTTTTGAATCTGCTGATTTTATGGCTATTGTTGTTGTGTTGGGTTTTGTCTTCACTTCTGGCTATACTCGGGCTAGACTTGGAAGCTCTTCCTGGCTGGTTGCCTGGGGACTCACTCCTGGAAGTGCTTGGGGGGGTCATCAGCACCAGGGATCAAACCAGGGCCCATTGCATGTAAAGCATGTGCTCAGGCCTCTTAAACCATCTCTCTGTCCTACACCATGCTGTTTTAATCTGGTAAGGGTTGTGTTTTTCTAAATCTATCTCAGAAATTTCTAAAAAAATAATATTGGAATAAGTGGCCTGGCCATCCTTCACATGTATGAGGCCCTGGGTTCAATTCCTGGTACTGCAAATCTATTTTTTATATATAGTCTCTGTAGTTTGGTGTCTGTCACTGATCTACTTACCTACCACTAGAAATAAGGATTTTGCCCGCAGAGCCTCACTAAGCTCTGCTTCTTTATTTGTCCTATTATTTGCTGTGAGTTATTATACTCTACTGTTTAGGTACTCTCTGTAAGAGTCTATAAAGATAAGAAAACTGACCATGTATTGATGCATCCATCTCTATCCCATACATTGGAGGATAGTTAAGTCATTTTTTTATTGTAAATATGCAACAAGGAACATAGTGAATGCAGTTAGAACATTTATCTTGGAATAAATGCCCCCAAGTGTAATCATTGCATCATATGCTAGTAACTTATTTTCTTTGCTGTTGTGTTTAGTACATATCTTTTGATTACTTACAAGGGTGCACACTATGCAGTTATTCAATATTGCCCACTCTTTAATTACCTTCTAAATGCCCGTCTTCCCAGTTTGTTTTTTTTTTTTGGGTCACATCCAGCGATGCTCAGGGGTTACTCCTGGCTTTGCACTCAGGAATTACTCCTGGAGGTGCTTGGGGGACCATGTGGGATGCCGGGGATGGGACCTCGGTCGGCCGTGTGCAAGGCAAATGCTCTACCCGCTGTGCTATCACTCCGGGCCACCCCTCCCCAGTTTGATGAGTGTGATCTAATCACTGTGAAGGAAGACTTCCCATATCCAGTTGCATATCTGAACTAAGTAGGGTGTTTTTAAACAAAGATGCCCAACTCTGCCTCAGATAGACTTGAATTGGAGTCTCTGGGGCACGGGAAATGGGTACATAGAAATATTTATTGGTTGGGCTGGAGAGATAGTACAGTGGGTAGGGCATTAGCCTTGCATGTGGCCAACCCAGGTTCCGTTTCCAGTATCCCATATGGCCTCTCATGCCCCTCCAGGGTAATTACTGAGTGCAGAGTCTGGAGGAACCCTTGATTGCTGCCAGGTGTGGCCCCCAAAACAACAACCTCCCCATCCCCCCAAATTTCTTAGTTGATTCTAAAATGAAGCTCTAAAAGGAGAATATCACTGTCAGTGTTTTGTCACATTTTCTCTGGTGATTGTTGTTGGTTCATTTCTTAAGTCACTAATGCATATTCTTTTAAATTCTTATCTAATTTAATTTTAAAAAATTGGCCCACCCTCAGTGGCGCTCAGGTCTTACGACTGGCTCTGTACTGAGGGGTCACTCCTGGTAGGGCTTGAGAAACCAAATGTGATCCCAGGGATTGGATCCAGGTTGGCCACATGCAAAGAAAACATACCACCCACTGTACTATCTCTTCGGCCTTTATTAAAAAAATTTTTTATGAGGGCTTTTGGTTCACACTTGGTTGTACTCAGAGGCTATGCTTGGTTGTGTAGTTAGAAGTCATTCCTGGTATATGGCTTGAGAAAACTTGGGTGGGCAATATGTAAGGCAAGCTCCTTAAACCTTGTAATATTTCTCTTGCCGGCATATTATCGGGTTTCAGTCATACAATGTTTCAACACCCATCCCTCCTGAACTCTGCCAGGAGTGACTTCTGAGTGGAGCCAGGAGTAAGCCCTGAGCATTACTGGGCATGACCCAAAAGTAAAAAAAATAATAAGAGTACTTAATTTATTTAGCCTTCCTTTTTATTTTTTTTAATCCGCAAAGTGGCCGCACAACATAAAGGGAAATATATATACTTTTATGTCATCATAAAGGGAAATACATACATATATATATATATATATATACACTTATATATATATATGCCTCTTGGAGAGCCCAACAAGCTACCGAGAGTATCCTATCACATGGAAGAGCCTAGCAAGCTCCTCATGGCATATTCAATATGCCAAATACAGTAACAATAACAGGTCTCATCCCCCTGACCCTGAAAGAGCCGCCAATCATTGGGAAAGATGAGTAAGGAGAGGCTGCTAAAATCTCAAGGCTGGGACAAATGGAAACGTTGCTGGCGCCTGCTTGAGTAAATCGATGAACAATGGGATGACAGTGATACAGCTGAAAACCTTATCAAACAGTCACTGTAGCACTGTCGCACTGTTGTCCCATTGCTCATCAATTTGCTTGAGCGGACACCAGCAACGTCTTCGTTGTGAGACTTGTTACTGTTTTTGGCATATCAAATATGCCACGGGTAGCTTGCCAGGCTCTGCTGTGAGGGCGGGATACTCTTGGTAGCTCTCAGTAGCTTTTTTTTTTTAACATCTGCAAGAACACATTAATTCTCACATTGGTGATGGAGAACATTCTGTTCTCCAATGTCTGTGAGCAGGGTCCGGTTCATAGTTCTAATTAATTACCTTTATTAACGTAGAGCTAAAAGGAGGTGGCAACTTGAACAAGGAAACAAAAAGCATTGGACCTCATCAGACGAGTTCCATAGAACTGCTTTTTAACTGAAGGTAAAAGAGCAGTCACTTATTGCACGTAATAAAGCAGAGTAGATGTTTAGCTTGCGTAGCACATTCTATTTCCAGCATATTGCTCCCGAAGATACTAATGACAAGAGACACACGTATTTTCTTCATTTAGCACGAGTAACAGGTGTATTTTCTATAGAATTCGCAGTTACTTTGATGCCCCAAATGAGGTAAAATTGCAACATTTTGCACAGCAAACTTTCCTTGAAACACTTATTCAGATCTTGGTTAAAACTGCTGATTGTCACATTAAAAATTGTCACATTATCAAATAGTCATTGTCACAACCTCCAACACTTGACAAAGAATTTTGACCTTTATTATCTGTCACCCTCTCAAGGAACTCTGTCAGAGAATAGCATTAGAATTTCTTCACAACCGGGGACATTGAGGCTTAGAGAGATTTGCCCTGGGCTCAAGATGGATCTACTTGGTAGCAGAGTTAGAAGCTGAATCTAGAACCCCAGATTACAAAACCTTTTGGCCAGGTCTCTCCTTATGAATGATCTTTGGGCTTTGTCATTACATCATCGCTTTCTTTCTTGGGTATAGATACACAGAGTGCAGGTGAGAGAAGTGTTTAGTTATTCTGGTACCATCAATGACTTGGCTTATAAGCCAATCTAATCTCTACTGGAATTGTGAGTTTCTGTATTTACACTTAGAAAGTCAATAGGAAGTTTGTAGAAACTAGGTTCAAGGAAGGATGTTCTGTCTTGGGAAGTTAGTGTCTATGGTTTGGGGGGAAGGTTAAATATAGAATAAATCATTCAAGATTGCCCATCAATGGGAATTGGTTGAGTCATGGGAGCAGGAGTTTTACACCTACTCCTGTCGAATGTCTGTACTGTTGTTGCATCTTGGTCTAGATATCAGAGGTCAATTCTCGACAAATACAGACCGTGCAGAGCTTCCTGACTGTGTTCTAGAACTTTCTACTCTTCCCCTCACCTCCTGCTCCATCCAATAAACTAAAAGGAAACAACTTCCCTCCATACAAAAACTTCTGTGACAAATTCTCCCCTAATTTCCCACAGCATGAAAAGAACAATCTTGTAATCTCCCCTTATATTGCTCATAATTCTGGGAAGATAGTAAAGCAATTAAACAGTGCAGCTGTACAAACATTCCAACGATAATCTATGAAGTTCAGCTCATGGACACATTTCTATTGTCTTTTTTCCCCCATATGGAATCACATTGTTTCCTTTTAATTATATTTAAAAAATGTGTTTATGTAAGATGGAATGTTCTTCAGCTAGTTAAAATAAATTTAAGCTGCACTTGAAATAACTGGATGAAGGTTTTGAGTGTAGAGCATTTTGGGGGAGGAAATGTATTTAGAATAAACAGTAGTTCTTGAGACCGGAAATAATTAAATTTCTGAGTCTAGCTTTGACTACTTCCCATCCAGCTTCCCCCTTTAGTATTTCTTGGTAGTGATTGGGGGAGCACCTTTTGGAATATGTTCTTATCTTAGTAATTTGGATCACTTTGCTAAAGGTAGAATCTTGCAATAAACATTTTTGAGCACTTAGTATAAATCAAAGTCAGTTTCAAGCACGTTAGATAAGTTATGCTATTTAATCTTAAAATTTTCCTGATAATGTGTTACAGTTACCATCTTTATTTTGTAAACACAGAAACAAAGATCTAGAGAGGTAAGGAAATTGCTGTTTCTCGTCTCAAAAGCTATTGCTTTAATTCATTATTGTTTTAATTCCCCATGCATCCTTTAACCATGATGCTTTTTTTTTACCATCATGATGTTTCCTTCAAAAGGAAGCTATCCATTTTATTTTCATTTTTTTTTTATTTAAGTGCTGAGCTCTTTCTTCCTAGAACCCACTAATTGATCAACCCACTAACTGTTCCACTATTAATTAAACTGGTCAACCAGTGTTCAAGTGGCAAGAGAGCTTTCCAAATTCTGTTACCAATTGGCAACCCTGAGAAAGAAGTCCTGGAACCAAGTAGAGAAACAGAAATGCATTTTAAGGATCTAATTGAGACATGTAGACCAAACTGCCTGTTCATGATTTTCCCCTTCTGCTTCTTGAATGCTGACACACTTTCACTTTGCAAGGGATACAAGATAGATGTGCTTGCTGAACATTTCCTGTGCTCTACTTTAGAATTGCCTGGTTCCTTAAGAAAATTATTCATTGAGTTTCAAGGACGAATTTTGTTTTCTCCTTCCCCTTTCTAGCCTGCCTCTTTAGGCCTAGGAAGTGGCAGGACTGCAGAAGCACCACTCGGATGTTTTTTCTTTGCTTCTCGTCTCCACCGTGCCAGCAAGGCAGTTTGCTCCGCACTAGGAGTTAGCATTGGATTGTGGCTAATCAGGAAAGGCGTGAGCTTTCTTTGCATAAACCTAACTTTTCTCATAGCCCATTTTAGATACTTCTGGGAGGGGGTGCTCAGGAGCTAATTGCTGTTTCGAAGCTCAGGTCTTTAGAAAGCCAAAGTGGGTGTCCCTGTCACAGCCTCGCACACTTCCAGCTAATTAATTTCTCTCTCCCCCTCTTATCTTAATTTTAGCCATTGAAAATACCAAACAGGCACAAAATGGCGCTTTGAAGTGTTCTGCTTCTTTGCGCACTTGTTATACATATAAATGCACGAAAGCATCAAGTATAAGACCTACAGCAGAGTAAGCCCGGATGTTACAGCTTTGGGACGCTGAGCGTGCTAGTGAGACAAAAAAATAGTGTCTGGTAAGCAGAGATACTGATGAGCTGATTTTCAACACTTGCCCCTTTACTAGGTGCTGCTTCTGTGGAGCTGTTATTTTTCTTCTTTTTTTTTTTAATTAGTTTATTTTTAATTAGAGAGTCATCGTGAGGGTACAGTTACAGATCCATACATCTTTGTGCTCATGTTTTCCCCATACAAAGTTCGATAACCCATCCCTTCACCAGTGCCCATTCTCCACCACCAGTAAACCCAACATCCCTCCCCCGCTCCCCAGTCCCGTCTCCCCCCACCCCACACTGCCACTATGGCAGGGAATTCCCTTTTGTTCTCTCTCTCTGATTAGGTGTTGTGGTTTGCAATAAAGGTGTTGAGTGGCCATTGTGTTCAGTCTCTAGTCTGTATTCGGCCCGCATCACCCTTCCCCCACATGACCTCCAACCACATTTTACTTGGTGGTCCCTTCCCTGAGTTACCCAGAATGAGAGACCAGCCTCCAAGCCACGGAGACAATCTCCTGGTACTTATTTCTACTATTCTTGGGCGTTAGTCTTATAGTCTATTATTCTATATTCCACAGATGAGTGCAATCTTTCTATGTCTGTCTCTCTCTTTCTGACTCATTTCACTTAGCATGATACTTTCCATGTTGATCCACTTATATGCAAACATCATGACCTCATTTTTTCTAACAGCTGCATAGTATTCCATTGTATAGATGTACCAGAGTTTCTTCAACCAGTCATCTGTTCTAGGGCACTCGGGTTTTTTCCATATTCTGGCTATTGTAAACAGTGCTGCGGTAAACATATAAGTGCATATGTCACTTCGACTATACTTTTTGGCTTTTCTGGGATATATTCCCAGCAGTGGTATTGCTGAGTCAAATGGGAGGAGCTGTTATTTTTCATAGCACTTGGAGAACTCTACAAAGAGCTGCTTGGGAATTCATGGAGTCCCTTTGCATCCAGAATGCAGTCCATGCAGTCCATGGCCTCCACTGGCTGTCTCAGGGCCCCGTGAGGAAGCCCCACTGGGCTCTCAGTGCTCAGAGAGTCCTGTATACTTGGGGAACCATTGCAGCTTTGCTCTTCCATTCTCTACGTGGGGTTTTCGGGGTCATGCACTCAGGAATTACTCCTGGCGGAGCTCGGAGGACCATATGGGATGCTGGGACTTGAACCTGGATCGGCTGCGTGCAAGGCAAATGCCCTTCCTGCTGTACTATTGCTCCAGCCCCTCTTGATACATTTTTAATGGGCATTTATTATTCTAACACCAACCCCACCACCACTGTGATCTTCCCTCCATCACTGTCCCCATTTTCCCAATCGCCACCCAAATTTGCCTCCTTAGAAGGCACAAAATAATTTATTTTACATTGCCCTTTGCAACCAAATGGCTAATGGAATTATCAAAAAATATTTCAGTAAAAGAAAATTTGTGAAAATTATTGCATTTCACCATGGGGTCATTAAATCTCGGAAGGTTTACTAAGCTGTTCATTACTAGTTGAGACTTCTTTGTTATTTGTTTATTTATTTCCAACTGGTGTCTCCTTCTAGACTTGTTTCCTCTTGGTGTACCCTCCCCCAACCCCAACTTTACCAGTTATTCCTCTCATCTTTTACCAGCTATTCGCCTCATCTTGTGCCAGGATCGGGATCCCCACAGGTGATTTTCACCTGTGACCCCTGGGAAGAAGGTGGGAGCACAAGGGGACCATATAGGTCCTGGTTGAGAAATGCTGGTGCAGATAAAGGGAGTTTTTAAAAGCTGAAAAGATTGGGGCTGGAGATATAACTCAGTAAGTGAGTTCATGTTAAATATGAGTACCACCAGCTGTGGTCCCCAAACCAAAGAACGGGACAATATAAACAGGAGAGAGATCATCCAAGAGCAATCAAGCTCTTTGGGCGCTCCCCACTGCCCTTCAGATGAAGCCTCACATTCTCATCGTGACCCACAGATGCCTGTCTTGGGACCCGTGACCCTGGACCTTGGTCCAGATCTCTGCTCTCCCTCTGTCCCCTGCGCTGGGCTGCGCTTTCCTCTCCCAGTAAGTCACCTGGTATGTCAAGTGTGTCCCAGGGTTGGGTCAGGGCTCTTGTGCCTGGCGTCTGTCTGGGCCTGTTCTTGTCCTCTGGTCTTGCTCTCCAAGGAAGCCCAGCTCATTCATGTCCTTGATTTCACTCTCTCCCTCCCTGACTGCTTCCTCTCACGGTCCCATTTCCCTTCCTGCCCTTCACAGTCAAGGTCTGAGGTTTTCTTTTCCATCTCCCACAAAGAACGTTCTCCCATTAAGACAAAGACACTTCCCACTTTGTTCTCTTCTGTGACCTTGTCCCCTTCCCTGCTATGTCCTGTTGACGATTTGTTGAGTGAATCATGTTAAATCAAAAAAAGAAAACAATTGTACAGCTCTTTAAAGAGGTTGAGTGGTAATTCCGAACAAGTGTTGATAAAGCAGATATGGAATATTGGTTTTATATTTACAAAAAGTATTTAGAGAATAAATTTGTGCGGGTTGGCACATAAACCTTTAACTTTCAAAACAAGCACAAACTTTCAGAAGAAATGGAAGAACCATTTTCTTTTCCGGAATCCTTTGGTATTTATGTTACTTACTCTTGAGTATTTTCATGTGAATTTCTGACTCAAGAGGGGTATTCTTCAATAACAACCAAATTAAACTACCAAATCAAGGAATCGGCAGGGGTGCATTGCTATGGGATGTGGGTGTGTGTCTCAGGATCTGCTCAGATTCCAATAAACGGCTCCAATGTTGCTATTATAGTGAAGGGGCCCTGGACAGGCCCTCAGCCCTTGTTGTTGCATTTAGTCATCTTTCGTGCTGATGTTTACACTTTGGGACAGTTTTTGAATTGATGATTGTCAAGATCTTGGCACGTTGGAAAGCAAAGGCCAATTTCATTGAAGAATGCCCCCACACTGAGGCTGTTTGATAGTTCTTCAAGATAAGTCTCCATTGTGAGTTCTTGGCAGGAACCTACCGGAAGTAATGCTATGTTTTCCATGTGGCTCTGATTTGCTTTTTCCCCTGCAAATGCTTGATTTCTTGATAAAGGCGGTGAGGTGGTGTTTGCCAGATATTTCTATGGTAGAGTCACACCTTCCCCTTAGTACTAGGTAAGCACATCATAGGGGGTTTGTGTGAAGACGATATAAAATGTCTCTATCTCATCAACCTATTAGACTTCTCTATTTCAATGTTTGCTTCCTATATTATTTACTGGGTTATATTTCACTGCTATCTTTATTTGATATAATGCTTAGATTGTCCCAATTAACCAGCAAATGCTTATCCTTGCTGTTTTCTGTGCCCTATTGGCATATCTTCATTATTCTTTGTGCCCATCTTTGCTCTCTGGGATAATGAGCTATTCCAGGCTCAGCTTGTACTTAGCCCTACTTCTGTTTTGTCTCGAGTCAGTTATTTCTCCAGGGAACCATATTTTCAGTGGGGAATAGTAATTGAAAGTCCAGATTTGGTTGCTGGGTATTACCCATCATTACCACACTATCATAGTTTCCAGGCCCTCTCAGTGGAAGATGCGGGGAATTAAAATATATAGTGAACATATTGTATTTTCATTTGTCTCTGTGTATACATAAATATGACAAAATTAATTCATAAATTCACACAATTTTTCTAATTAAAATACTTCCCAGTTGCATTCTCATCTGCTTTGTTGGATGTTTTTTGAAATATTTTTTTTAGCCAGACCTGGACTGGCTAACTCAGGACTCACTCATAGCTCTATGCCCAGAGATCACTTCTGGTAGCACCCAGGGGACCAGTGTGGTGATGGGGATAGAAATGGGCCTGACTTCCAGCAAGGCAAGTGCCTTAGCCCTTGGATTATCTGTCTGATCCCTATATGTGATGATTTTGTCGGGGGTTGGGCCGCAACTGGTAATGCTGACAGTTGCTCCTAGCTCTGTGCTAAGGCATCACTCGTGGTCTTTACGAGACCCTCTGTGATGCTAGGGATTTCATTGGGATTGGCTGCATGCAAGGCAAATGCCTTAATCTTTGTACTTTTCTTTGGGCTCACTGTACCCCATCTAACCTGTCACTATTATGAAAAACATTCCATGTATGGTATGCGTTGTATCTAAAGTCAATGAAAAATCATGGATGGGACATTCTGGGAAAAGACACAAAAAGTATTAAGAAAAGCATAATAAATATTAAATTGATATATAATCAATATACAATCACAATACCTATTTGCTTAAACCTATAAACATTTTATACTCTTTCCCGATCACTTTCTTTTACATGTAGGGAATTACTGGTATCTTTTTTTTTTTTTTGGCTGTTAATCTTCTTGATATTCTTAACGTTTATAATGGTCCAAGTGCTTATTTTACATATGTAATTATGTGTTTATATGAGACACGACTTAAGTATGTAAAATAGGATAAAATATAAGCATATTAAAATGTTGAGATATCAAAATAGAAGCAGAAGTATGTGGAATAAGTTGTTTAGCAGTTTTAGATTTCCTCATTAAAAATAAGTGCCAGCCCCTCCGCACCCCAAGGGACCCAGCCCCCGCAGCCGAAAATCTCCAGAACTCAACCTCTGCCATGCTCACAGCTGCTCTCCACATGCTCAGGTCGAACCTCACCTATGAGTAAACTTATGCCTGGACCATGTGACATTCATACCTCACGCCACTCATAATCCAAAAGTAGCATACCATATTCGATGGGGTTTAAAGTAGAAGGCAACCAATCTTAGGGGGAAATGCATTTTTACATCTCTATCTCTATCTATCTATCTATCTATCTATCTATCTATCTATCTATCTATCTATCTATCTATCTACACACAAGATTCAACTCTCAATATCATATTAGTAATCTCTTATAGAAGGACTTAGTGGCCCCTGGGTGAAAAACACAATGTTCACACACTCTCCTCTAAGGAAGTTTTTCTGGAGCATTTTCAGTAGTATATTCATAAAAAACAATACAAAATGAATGATTTTCGTTCTGCTTTGGGGCAGAGGTTGGAGTTCTAAATGGAAACATCCAAATATGGTGGTGGGATTGGTGTTCAAACATTAAATGTAATCAAATATTGGGAACAACTTTATAAAATTATAATAAAACTAAAATTAAAAAAAATCAGTGCCATATCAGGACCAGAGAGATAGAACAACAGTAGGGCAATTGCCTTGCACATGGCCAATCTGGGTTTGATCTGGGGCACCCCACATGGTCCCAGGAGCCCTGCCAGGAGTAATTCCTGAGTGCAGATCCAGTGCCCTGAGCACTGCTGGGTGTTCTCTTCCCTTCAGAAATAATTTTTTTTTTGGCTATTTTGGTCACACTCGGTGGTGCTCAGGGGTTACTCCTGGCTCTGCAGTCAGGAATTACTCCTGGTGATGCTCGGGGGACCATATGGGGTGCTGGGAATTGAACCCAGGTTGACTGCGTGCCCTACCCACTGACTAAAGCTCTAGCTCCCAGAAATAAATTCTATCTCATCTTATGACTGGGAATTATGAGTAACTGGTGGGGTGGGACATGAAATATTTAGATGGAAATAAGGAACCTAGAAAGAATATCAATCTGGTTAATGATTGGGTAACAATTTCAAACACAATCTTTATGTTTCCATATATCTCTGATCATTAAAATATTAAGGCTTACTTTGATGCTGTTTCATTTATTTATTTATTTATTTATTTATTTATTTATTTATTTTCTCCCAAAGTGTTGATTGCTTCAATGCATTCATTGCTACCTCGGGTTAATAATTCCAGTCCCAGCTTGGATGTAATTTCCTTAAGAAAGCATTTTTGCATATCATCAGACTAATGTCCCTCTTTATCCTAGTAAAAATGGGAAAGGTGCTGGGGCAGAAGCTCATCTTCCTCTCCTCTTCTAGGTCTTTACAGCTGGAAACTGATTATAAGGAAGACTGGTAAGAGAAAAATAAACTTTAATTATAGGTCCATGAATGTTCATGTGTAGAATGGCTGGACCTGTCATGTGGTCATATTATTTTGGGAAATTGCAATACAACTTGGGAGGCAAGAACAGAACATACAACTTTGCAATTTAAAGAAAAATATTTTGCACTATTTACTTACATTTGCATGGAAAAGATTCCGCAAGCCCGAAGCTATGATGGCTTGGTCATAAGACTGTAAGATTCTCTCACTCCCACAGCACCACAGAGAACCATTTCTTCTTTTTTTTGAAAGGAGGTGACTTACAAGATAAGAGAACCATAATTTTGGAGTCTTCTTTTGGTTAGTATCCTTTAGTTCAAAGAAAATCCCTCTGTACAAGGCAGCTTAGCTTTGGTCCTGAGAAAGAACAGATGAGAACAAAACACCTTCTAGAGTTTAGCCCCATCTTTAGCAAGATTCTAGGTCTGTTTGTTGATATAATTAAGGTCAGTAATGAATTAAAAACCCAAATACTGTACTCTAGCAATACAGCCCTTTGGAGGCCCACATGGAAATGCTCACAACTTTCTTCCACAACTCCACAACTCTCTCAGAATACCTGGGAGCAGGGCTTTTCCTGTTCCCACAGGAAAGAATGCCAGTGGGAAGATGACTTGCACTGAAGTATGTTTTTGCTTAATTTTCTGCCTCATTTTAAAGAGAGAACCAAAAATATTTCTATAAAAGAGTCACAGAAGAAATATACTTTAAGGATACTAAGTAGTTTAATTAAGATTCACTGTTATTTCAGTTTAATGATTTTAATTGTGTATAGATCATTAATTTTCTATTAGTTTATTTTTATTCAGTCATTGCTCTCTAAAGTAATGCTATTAAACTAATGTTCTACAGCATAAAGGAAAATTGGTTCATTCTGGTTCTTGATGTTTCCAGAAACATAAATTTTGATAGATGAATTTTTGCTTAATGATATTCCTATCTGTGGTTTGGAAAGTACAGACACTTGGTGAAATAAGTGTTGGGTATAAGTTTAATTTTGTCATCATGAAGAAACTTGGTTTGTTTTAGAATCTTTGATTTTTAAAAAAGAATTTGTTGCTGTTTGAATGCTTGTTACATTAAAATGAAGCAAATAAATCTAATGTTCTAACACTAGAGCCAATTGCATTAATTCCACTTTGCCAGTAGATGTCCCTATATAGATATGCCTTTGGCCTAAAATTCTGCTTTTAAAAAATACCAGCCAACAGCTTAACAAATTCTTAGACAAGCGCTTAAGGAAGCTGTGATAAGATATAACAGTTTTCACATAAATTGATTTTTGTATCTATTGATTTTAATATTGGCCCTGTGCTATCTAATCAATTTTAATTCTATAATTGTACCAACATTCGTGACTTTTTACTATGTTAAAATAAATTTAAAAAATTTAAAAATGGAAATAAAGAAAGTCTCTGTGCTACGCAACAGACCTATGGACCCCCAGACTCCTTATTCATAGCTCCTGTGGAAAGATTTAAAAAACAAAATACCTGAAAAAGAAATGAACTGTCAGACTCACAATAGCTTAAAAATAAAATATTCCTAAACACTTATGAATAAACCTAAGTGAAAGAAAGAAATCTGGAAGTAAAAGATGTATAATGAAAAGTATAGTACCCAGCCACAGCCACAGTCAGTACCCTCTCCACAGGTTCGGACGAGCCTCACGCATGAAGGAACCATTAGAGGAACCCAGGTGTATGGGACCCGGGGCTGAGATCTCCAAGCCTGCTTGGATCAGGACTGGGCCTCTTCTGCCCAGATCCCCCATTTTCCAGTAGCTAGGCAATCACACCCAGAGACTGTCCCTGGCGCCATGTAATCACATCAAGGGCCAGCATCCAGAGACTATAATATAAAACCAAGCTCCTGGAAGTGACATCTTATAGCCTAGTTCTCCCTCTGGGAGAACCTGGCAAGCTACCAAGTTTCCTGCTTGCATGGGAGAGCCTGGCAAACTCCCCATGGCGTATTCATGTACCCAAATCAGTAACAATGATGGATCTCATTCCCCTGACCCTGAAAGAGCCTTCAATGCGGCACCATTGGGAAATGAGGAGTAAATCAACAATCAATGGGATGATGCTGATGAAATATTTAAAATATCAATAAAAATTAATTAATTAAAAAGTGCCAACAAAGTCAGATGGATGTTTGATACTCTTAGCTCCCCTTTCCTTGAATTTAGTGTTCTAGGCTTGACCAGATGTTTCCTTTTTTCTGGAGGGTTAATAGCAGAGTCTGCATAAGGCTGAACTTAACCAAATACCAGCAAAAATCAGGCTTAGACAGGTGGTCTGAATAAGTATTTCTAGTAATTGCTCATGCTCATATATCCTACAGATATAATTAGATTTGAGACAACTTTCAATTATACATATCAAAATGCGGAGAGGCTTGGGTTTAAATTACATAATCAAAATAGCAAAACGCTAAAGCGTGCACTTTAATGCACATAAGTGTATTAAAATACCAGAGGTAATAAAATGCTTGTACTTAAATATTGAGTAAAAGTGTATCTGTTGTTGTAAGAATTGAACTTACAAGAAAATTCAATTATACACCTACAGATACTCTTGGTTCTCAATGAAAGTTGGCGTTACTAAAATACCATCACTGTCACTGTCATCCCATTGCTCATCCATTTGCTTGAGTGGGCACCAGTAACGTCTCCATTGTGAGACTTGTTGTTACTGTTTTTGGCATATTGAACACACCATGGGTAGCTTGCCAGGCTCTGCTGTGCGGGCGGGATACTTTTGGTAGCTTGCCAGGCTCTCTGAGAGGGATGGAGGAATTGAACTCGGGTAGGCCGTGTGCAAGGCAAATGCCCTACCGGCTGTGCAAACTCTCCAGCCCATATTTATATAAAATATTTTATCTCCAAACCCTCTTTTCTATATTTAACAAAATTCAACCATGTCATTTCCCAAACTGTGACGTAATAGCTAAACTTGAGTTCATTTCTGTATACATTTAATTTTGGGTTCTCAGTTTACCTGCAACATGGATGGATAATTGAATATTTGCATTCAAAACCTTTGCTTCTTTATTTTAGGTTGTTATAGCAGAAAATGGACTGGAATAATAATGAAATTCCTTGTTATACTCTTTTGGTTTCAAATGATAGAATTATTCAATACGATTTTGGTAGTAACATGTTGAAAGCCATCTTTTAAAATTTCTTTTTCTATTTTTTTGGGGGTACATCAATTTTTTTCCATCCTTTTTTCTTTACTAAAGTTGTAATTGGCAGTGCTCAGGAAACAGCATACTGGGACAGAACTCAAATTCTCGCACTTGCTTTATCATCTATCTAACCCAGCCGCAGCATCCTTCGTAAAATCTGAATTGATGAAAAAATTGGGGGGGGAATAATAGTTTATTAAAACAAACATTCCAAAAGCATTATATCCTATATCTAAAAGGCTATAATTATTTACCTATTGAGAATTTCATCCAATGTTGTAGTTAAACACTTCTCTTAAAATATTGATTTATCTCTATTTTGTTTTTGGGCCACACTTGATGGTACTCAGGGGTATGCAGTTCTGGGAATCAAACCCGGGCCTCCTGTCTGCAAAACACAACTCAGCTGGTGGAGCTATGTCTCTGGCTCCTGATATACGTCACTAACATGTTACTTATAATAACTCCACACAGGAAAAATGTAGGGAATTAGAAAATTATTGTGCCAAATAAGCAAAGTTGATTTTTTAAAAAAATTGAATCACCATGAGATACACAATTATAAAGCTGTTCATGATCGGATTTCAGTCAAGCAATTTTCCATCACCCATCCTTCAATCAGTATACTTTCCCCACCACCATTTTCCCCAGTAGCAAAGTTGATTCTTTCCTTTTTAAAAGAAGGACCTATGTTTTGAGGTTCCTGGGAATATTGCTGAAAAAGATCCCTGAATGAAGTTTGCAAGATTTTTTTTTCTTTTTTGGGTCACACCTGGTGATACTCAGGGGTTACTCCTGGCTCATCACTCAGGAATTACTCCTGGTGGTGCTCGGGGGACCATATGGGATGCTGGGAATCGAACCCGGGTCGGCTGCGTGTAAGGCAAACACCCTACCCACTGTGCTATCACTCCAGCCCCAAAGTTCGCAAGATTTTTATAAAAGGAAAAAGTAATCATTAAAAATCTACCCATAAAATTAAAAAGTTAGACTAGAGTTGGGGAGGATATGGAGAAATCAGAATCCCCCCAAGCTGTGTGTGTGTGGGGGCGCATAGGGGAACATCGAGACAGGAGAATAACCTGGCAAGGCCTCAAGTGATTAGACACGGAGTTATCACATGACTCAGCAAAAGAGCACAGGCCCAAGAGAAATAAAAAATCAAAGTCCACACAAAAGTTTGTACCCAAATGTTTATAGCACCATCATTTATAGTATCAGAAAGATGGAAACAACATGAATGGCAGTCAATGGGTTAAAAGGGTAAATAAATAGATTAAAAAGTGACATATGTCTAAAATGGAATATTGTTTGATCATCAAGAGGCATGAAACACTAGTCTATGATACATCAGTTACTGTTGGAAGTGCTATGTTAGGAAGCCACGGAAGACCACGGACTGTACTATCATCACATTTATTCCAACGTCCAGACAAGCCAAATCCATAGAGGCAGAAAGTAGACCCACAACTGCTTAGGGCAGAGGAATAAATGCATAGGGAGACGATAGTTAAAGACACTTGCACATCTCTGGGAATACAATGAAAGCCAGTGAATTAGACATCTTATTTTGTTTTATTATTATTGTTTTTTTGCCTTTTGGGTCACACCTGGAGATGTACAGGGGTTACTCCTGGCTTTGCACTCAGGAATTACTTCTGGCAGTGCTTGGGGGATCATATGGAATGTTGGGAATCAAACCCGGATTGGCTGCATGCAAGGCCAACGCCCTACCCACTGTACTATCGATCCAGCCCCAAATTAGACATTTTATTTTATTTTATTATTATTATTTTTTTAATTAATTAATTTATTTTTTTTGCTTTTTGGGTCACACCCGGCGATGCACAGGGCTCACTCGTGGCTCATGCACTCAGGAATCACTCCTGGCAGTGCTCAGGGGACCATATGGGATGCTGGGATTTGAACCTGGGTTGGCCACGTGCAAGGCAAACGCCCTACCCGCTGTGCTATCACTCCAGCCCCAAATTAGACATTTTAAATGAGGGAGTTGCACACCATTTGAATTGGATCTCAGATTTGTGATGCACAGAGGTTACTCCTGGCTCATGCATTCAGGAATTACCCCTGGCGGTGCTTGGGGGACCATATGGGATGCTGGGAATCGAACCAGGGTTGACTGCGTGCAAGACAAACGTCCTACCCACTATGCTATCAATTCAGCCCCTGGATATTAGATTTAAAAAAAAAACCACACAAATAAAGAAGTAAACACTGGCATCTGCTGTAGCATAGGATGAGCGTTGAAAACATTAGGCTGGATGTCAAGAGTGCAACCCTCCAGGTAGGGCTCTCCCAGTTATGGTTCTTGAGGTCAGATCAATCAGCAAAGTAGCTTAATGAACTATGTAGCATGCCAGCTTTTATTGACTTACCGGGGAGCAGAGCTCAAAGGTTTACTGGAGCTCACATCCTCATGTGGAAGGCGATCCCAGCTTTGGCAAATGCCCTTAGCCAACTTATCTCTTCAGAATCTGTTCTTGACTGAACTCTGTCTTACTCTTACAAAAATCCACGTTCTCTAACCAAAAAGATTTTGCTTTTCCCATTGTTGCCACTTAGTCACCTGTCAGCTCTCCCGTTCATTGTTTCCATGCACAAGAAAGCCAGTTTGGGGGTACGCGGTGTCCTGCGATGGGGAGCTAACAAGGCAAGACGCCTGCGGTGTGGCCAGACAGAGGGAAATTCTCCCTGTTGGCTCTCGGAGAGAGCTCCTTCCCTGCAACCAGGACGGTACACGCGCCTTAGTCAGAGCAACTTCAGGTACTGCTTCCACAGAGAGATGGAGCTTCGGCGGGATGACTCAAGCTGACCCCCCTGAAACAACTGCCTGCTTTCTGTGGTAACGCCTGCCCTGTGCTTCCCAGGCTACCTCACCCCGTTTCCCTCGGTCTCACTGTTGAGACTGCGGTCGCTGAGGGGGATCCTGTGCCTGGCTGTGGAGCTGGTCAGGGTTTGCCCATTAGGCTGCGGTGTCGCATGCTTGTTTGTGGCACCCCCTTAGATGTGACCCTTACCCACACGGTCCCAAGGTGTCTCAGTCTTCCTTGAGGCGCGCCAATTGTGCTCATCAGTGGTTGCTGCCTCGCTCACACTTCTGCTCACCAGGGCTGCACCCTTGTTCCCCACTGTTTTTTGTAAGTAAAACAGATTTTATTTGGAGGGTTTGAAGGTGTGTGTGTGTGTGGGAGAGAGAGAGAGAGAGACAGAGACAGAGACAGAGAGACAGAGAGAGACAGAGACAGACAGAGAGACAGAGAGAGAGAAAGTGTGTGTGTGTGTGTGAGAGAGAGAAAGAGAGAGAGAGAGGGAGAGAGAGAATAACACACTCAAGAGAGAACATGGGCTTCTCCAAGGGTGGAGAGAGCCCTGTCTCCGCCTTTTTTTGTGGCTCTTACAAATACCTGGCTGTCTGGCTGTGGTGGGCTGAAAATTGACTGTGGCTCAGGGATTCAGGGAGCACAGAGCCGCCGGGTTCACACAGCAGAGCTGACAGGGTTGTGTTTGGTGCATGTGGGACAGTGGCGATTTGAACAGAGAACCATATCCTTGACTGTTAGGCTGGGACTCTGAGACACTGTGATATTCCTCTGGACCCTGAGGTGTTGTGTGTATGTGTGTGTGTATGTGTGTGTGTATGTGTGTATGTGTGTGTGTGTGTGTGTGTGTGTGTGTGTGTGTGGTGCTAGGGTTGGAATCAGGTGCCTCACACATGTTCCACACTGGCTTACATTCCTGTCAATGAACTGGGCTCTTCATCCTCCAAAATGAGGCCATTTCTGTTACATATTTGCTCTGTTTACCTTTTATCTATAAATTAAAGAAATGTATGTAAAAATACATGTGCGTGTATGTACATACACATGCAGTTATCTATTACACATCTATCGGTATCCACATATAATGTACATAGACTAATTACCCTATCGAGGTCCAGATAATGGCTAATTCATGATTGACTTACAAGTCGGTACCTTTTGGGAGGGGGCGTCAATCCAAAGGCTATTGAATATTTGCTGTTTTCTCAGCACTGACAGCAATTTAAGCTTATCTCTAGGGTCAGGTACAGTGATAAATTATGCTTCAGTTCAAGCATTTTCTTTTGGTTCACAATGAATTTTCTCTCTCTTTTCTTCTTTTCTAATTTTATTTGGCACCATGATTTATAATCCTGGCTGCAATAGAGTTGCATGCATACCCTGATCCAACTCCACAACTCCACAACCACCACCAGCTTCAGTGTCCTGCCACAATGTTACAATGCAACAATGCAGTTATTGAAAATGGTTTAGGGATTATGGTAATTAGAAATCTCCCTCAAATTAAATTTAATGTGGAAGCCTGCATGTAGACCAAATTAAGGTGGAGTCATGACTTTGAAATGGGGAAAGGATGACGGAGCTTGTTGTTCTGTGAAAAACTGCTAAACATTTGCCCTGACCCAGGCAACCTCTGAGACATCTTTGGAATTGCCATAGACTGTGGAGAACAGGCTAGAGAATCTTTAGGTCAGTGCAAGTTGGAGATCTTGACCTATCTCTAGACAGCTACTGAGACAATTCTAGACTAGTTCCATCAGCCCTTTAAGTCTGATTTTCCATGCAGCAACAAAAGGATTGGAACAAAATAGTTTTGAAGGTTTCCTCTGAGAATGACACCTTTGGGTTCTGGACCCAGGCTCCTCTTGAGAAACACACACACACACACACACACACACACACACACACACACACACACACACACATACACCAGTAGTTGGGAGTGAAACTAAAGACTGAGAACTGTGGTAGAATTTTAATCCACTAGTCAGTGTCCACACACCTCCAGGGTGACTTTTTCTAGTTGCTCAGTTTTAATCTGCTCGAACTGGTCAAGCTCAACTACGCAGAGACCAGATACGAGCTTTGATAAAGAATCAACTTCTGCTTCTGAGAACGCATTGGCGGTTTGTTTCTGGCTTTTCTTATTTTCACCTTCTTTTACAACCACCAAGTCTGAAGTTGTATGACTTGGGCTATAAACGCAGGAAATGCTACCTTTTGATTGTTTAGGAATGACTTCTCATTTCTGCAAGCGCTTCTGCTTTCTTGGATAGGAGACAATGTTTTCAGAATAATTCTGACAAACAGAAGTGAGCTCAGGGCCCCAGACAGACACCTTTCTGGGTGTGCTTCCTTGCCGAGTATCTTTGGGGGGCCTGTGCCAATGTTACGGTGGCAGGGCTGAGCCAAGAGCAGAGGGCTGGGCCCCCATGCTGGGACGCTGGGTTGTGTCCTGTTGACCCTCTGCAGGTGTTCCTGCTTCTCCCCACATCTCTACACATGTGTTCAGGGTCCTTGTTTTAAGTAACATGAGGCTGTGGGCTGCTTGTCCTTATTTCACAGAAATAGGCAATGCTACTCCAAGGAACGATATTTCAGAGGCAGCGAGTTCCCCAGAATGGACAGCCTTGGGGAACTCTGGAGTTGGTGCACCTGGAGATCCAAACCCCACCCAGGCTGTTGGCTAATTTGGTGTTTCCTCCTAACAGCTCACCCTGATAAATCAGAGCAACGGAACGCGCGTGTCACAGTGTAATTGCTTTAATTCATTGCTCCGTTACGTTTCACTCCGTGAGGATGGTTCTCCTCTTGACCCTGAAAATGTATGTGATTCAATTAGTTTTCTGGACCGTCTTAAGGAGTTCAGAGTCTCATCCCCAAACCCAAGTGTCCAGACTCATGTAACAGCCATCGGTCTTCATTAAAGGGTGAAACTTGATTTAAAGTTGTAGCTCCTCCTCCTCCTGCATTCCAAGGGCTGCTGTGGGCTGGCCATGTACGCACCGGGATGAGAGCCTGTCAGTGGCTATTTGCTGTGCTCTTCCTTTCTGGTTTCCTTTACCTCCGCCCACGCGTTAACTTCTTTTCAGTCTCTCCTGCATAGGTGGGCGGGGCACCAGGGGTGGACAGGGGTATGTTGTGTGATGAATGGTGTGGACCTGGTGGACATGCTCCAGATGGGCTCAGTATTAATGCCAAGTCTTTCCTGCATGCGTACATATGTGAGTTCTTCCAAGAAGATCTGGCAAAATTCTTTTGACATGGCAAAAGCATTTCTCTTTAGTCTAGTCACTCCTAGAAAATCATCGTCCTTGGGAATGAAAGTCTCTATGTATTTCATTTTTGATTTTTGTTTTTTGGGTCAACCTGGTATACACAGGGGTTACTCCTGGCTCTGCACTCAGGAATTACCCCTGGCGGTGCTCAGGGGACCATATGGAATGCCAGGAATAGAACACGGGTTGGCTGCGTACATGGCAAACACCCTACCCGCTGTGCAATCACTCCAGCCCCATTGTTTGCTCATAAGATGAGGCCAAGGCTCTCTTAGTATCTAAAGTGGTTCTTTCCCTGCACAAGACTGCGGTTGGCCCAAGAGAAACACCCATTCATTCTTGGCTCTGATGAACTCTCAGGGAACACTTGCTTTCTTTTTTTTTTTCTTTTTGGGTCACACCTGGCGATGCACAGGGGTTACTCCTGGCTCTGCACTCAGGAATTACCCCTGGCCGTGCTCAGGGGACCATATGGGATGCTGGGATTTGAACCCGGGTCGGCTGCGTGCAAGGCAAACGCCCTACCCACTGTGCTATCTCTCCAGCCCCAACACTTGCTTTCTTGACTTGCTTACTTCCATTCACTTCTTGCTCCTCTGTTCCTAATAGCAGATGACATAGACTCTCTTACTGATTTAGTTTAAAATCCTTTTTGGGGGGGCACTAAAAGTGATGCTTGGAGGTTCTGGGGGCCCCACTGGTGACTCTTGGCCAACCAGACTGTTGGCTCAGTACAAGGGCCTGAGGATGTGATGCTGCTTGGGGACCCTGCAGTGCTGAAGGTAACCCTTGCCACCCCAGTTCTATGAGAGGCTCCTGGGCCCACACCCAGAGGTGCTTGGGGAGCCCCTGGGGCTTACCCTGGCCATTTTTGGGAGATCATGTGGTATCAGACATGCCCCTGATTGCTATTTCATCTCTCAGTTCTTTGATTTTAAATGGAAAATTATTTATTTTTATTTTGGGGGTCCACACCTGGTGCTACCTGGGGTCTAAATTCAGGGGTCAACAATCCATAAGGTACATTGAAGACAAGGTCAGCAAAACCCTCCACGATATTAAAGCTTAAGGTATCTTCAAAGATGACACGGAATTGACCAACCAAGTGGAAACAGATAAATAAATGGGACTATATTAAACTAAGAAGCTTCTGCACCGCAAAAGATACAGTGACCAGAATACAAAGGCAATCTACAGAATGGGAAGGGCTATTCACCCAATACCCATCTGATAAAGGATTGATGTCAAGGGTATATAAAGCACTGGTTGAACTCTACAAGAAGAAAATATCCAACCCCATCAGAAAATGGGGCAAAGAAATGAACAGAAAATTTCTCAAGGAAGAAATACGAATGGCCAAAAGGTACATGAAAAAATGCTCTTCATCACTAATCATTAGGGAGATGCAGATCAAACAACTATGAGATACCACCTCACACCACAGAGACTGGCACACATCCAAAAGAACAAAAGCAATCGCTGTTGGAGAGGATGTGGGGAGAAAAGGACCCTCCTATACTGCTGGTGGGAGTGCGACTGGTTCAGCCCTTTTGGAAAACAATATGGACACTTCTCAAAAAATTAGAATTTGAGCTCCCATTTGACACAGCAATACCACCTTTGGGAATATATCCCAGAGAGGCAAAAAAGTATAGTTGAAATGACATCTGCACTTGTATGTTCATCGCAGCATTGTTTACAATAGCCAGAATCTGGAAAAAACCCAAGTGCCCGAGAACTGATGACTGGTTAAAGAAATTTTGGTACATCTACACAATGGAATACTATGCAGCTGTTAGAAAAGATAAAGTCATGAACTTTGCATATAAGTGGATCAAGATGGAAAGTATCATGGTAAGTGAAATGAGTCAAAAAGAGAGAGACACTGGGGGCTGGAGCGATAGCACAGCGGGTAGGGCATTTGCCTTGCACGCGGCTGACTCGGGTTCTAATCCCAGAATCCCATATGGTCCCCTGAGCACTGCCAGGGGTAATTCCTGAGTGAAGAGCCAGGAGTAACCCCTGTGCATCGCCGGGTGTGACCCAAAAACAAAAAAAAGAGAGAGAGATAGACAGACATAGAAAGATTGCATTCATCTGTGGAATATAAAATAATATGATGGGAGACTAAAACCCAAGAATAGTAGAAATAAGTACCAGGAGGTTTGCTTCATGACTTGGAGGCCAGCCTCACATGTTGGGGGAAAAGGCAGCTCAGATTGAGAAGGAAACACCAAGTAAAATGTGGTTGGAGGACTCGCTCGGAATGGGAAATTCGTGCTGAAAGTAGACTATAGATTGTACACTATGGCCACTCAATACCTCTGTTGCAAACCACAATACCCAAAAGGAGAGAGAGAACAACATGGAATGCCCCGCCACAGAGGCAGGGTGGGGTGGGGTGAGGGGATGAAGTGGGAGGGGGGCAGGAGGGATACTGGGATTATCGGTGGTGGAAAATGGGCACTGATGGAGGGATGGGTACTCGAGCATTGCATGACTGAAACACAAGCATGAAAATATGTAAATCTGTAACTGTACCCTCATGGTGATTCACTAATAAAAAATAATAACTTTAATAAAATAATATTTTCACTGTAAAAAATAAAAAATAAACTCAGGGGTTGTTCTTAGTGGTGCACAGGGGACCATGTTGTGGAGGGGTCAACCCTGGCTTGGCCACATGCATAGCAAGCACCTTAGCCCCTTTACTCTCTCCGGACCACATAACTTCCTTAAACTCCACAATCCTGGACTTAGGGAAAGGGTTGGCGATTTCTGGAAAACTTTCTTTAAAATCCTTGTCTGGGTTTCTAGAATGTTCTGTTTCTGGAACTATTTGTGGTGTCTGGATATTAATTAGTGATAAAGCATTGACATTTTACATGAACATTCTGTAACCTTTCTGTGCATTGGGTAATATTATAATAATTGCAATGATCTTAACACACGATCAAAAACTATCTTCCACTTGCTAACAACAACGCGCTCAAATGGTCTTATTCTACAATGTCAACTCCCGACTTCATATTTCTTTGATGTAGTCATCTTTTCAGCTTTTAGATTTTGAAAAATTTCACACCCTGATCTAGCTCTTTACTTTAGGAAGTGTTTTAGCTGAAACTCTAACCCCTGTAGGTTAATGTTAACTATCTGCCAGCAAATATCAGTCTCAAATTCTGTTTAAACCTTTCACTGATGTCATGGCAAGAAATCTTTCAGCAAACTTCAAAAGGTTAAGACAGGTTATTCTCTTTTTCACAAATAAGAATACAGGGTCTCAAGGACTCAAGCTACCTGCGGCGGCTTGCAGAATGTTAGCGATGGCCAATGGAATTGTTCTGTAGATTGTTTTTTCCCCCTATTGTCTTTTTTTTCTCTACCATTCTCAGTCTGGCATGTGTACCACCCACGCCATGCATAAGGAAGCAGCCCCTGCTACCCTGCCAGGTTCCCCTGTATATCTCACTCGCTGGGCACAGAATACAAGTATTCGATAACAATCCCAAATCTGGTGAATATGGTTTGCAGGAAACCAGAGGGAGCTGTTTGGGAGGTTTATGGTTTTCAGGAGGGCAAAGCGGAGCTCGTGTCAGATGAAACAAAGGGTGAAGAACCTAGCTCTCCAGCCCAGAGCCAGCAGTCATTGCAGATTCTGCTGATTTTTAGGCGATAAAGTTTGTCATCTGGGTGAACCAGCAATCCTGTGTATGACTTGTAGTGAGCCCACAAAAAGCCCTGTGGGCACCATGTGACTGTGTGTTATTTTGTTGATTTTTTTTTTGGTGGTGCTAGACCTTGGGACCACATCATAGCCCTTGGTAGCCAGGAATTGATAAACTCTACTTTTTTGTTGAATACGTGCATGTGTGTCTGTGTGCTGGAACCAGAGCTTCTTTCCCATGGTGCTCCGCGCCCGTTTTGATAAACTCACTCCGTTGAACTTTCAAATGGATTCTGCAGTGATTTTTTTGCCTATAATAGGATTTCCAATTTTATTTATTATGAACATAATTAAAACCACTACAGATAATTAGAAAAATGGAAAAAGGGATAGTGCAATTATCGATAATTTAACTGTTCTAAGTCATACATGGTTAACTTTTAAAAAACTGTTATTCTTTTTCTTTTTCTTAATAAAATTCCACTTATGGCATATAAACATTTCTGCCTTTCACCCCGCGCACTTTGTAAGATAAGCCTTTCTCCTTGATATTGTAAAAAATCCTTTAAAAACATATCTTTAAATTCTTGTGTGCTGTTTCATACGGTGGCTAGACCATAATTTACTTAAGTGTTCCTCTTATATTTGAGTGTGAACCTTTTTCTCCACAGGCTACTAAGGATACAATAGACATATTTATCTATGAAACAAATATTTTGGCATATTTGCTAAGCAAAATCCACAAAATTAAAACTTAATGGGAAAGTACTCAGGAGTTTTGAATGTAATTTTGTCCAGAAATGTGAGAAATAGATGGTAATATAGACATATATCAAAATTAATGATTTTTCTTCTTATTATTTGTGAGAAGGAGATTGTGGCGAAGTGAAGTCAGACCAAGGGGAAAGGCAAATGCATTGTGGTTTCTCTTCTTGGTGGGAAAGAGAGAAACAAAGCAAATGAAAGAGTAAAATAAAGCCAGAGTACAGGTAGGGAGCACAGATTGGTGGCTTTTGGAGCATGAAGGGGTAGGTAACAAAGGATAAATGGGACAGATAATGGTGCTGGGAGAACCAGACTTTGGGTTGTGATGGTGACGCAGTTTATACAGATGTGGAATTGCAGTGCTGTACTTCTTAAACTTAGATCACTGTATCGCTGTATCACTGTCAATCCATTGTTCATCAATTTGCTCGAGCGGGCACCAGTAACATCTCCATTGTGAGACTTGCTGTTACTGTTTTTGGCATATTGAATACGCCACAGGGAGCTTGCCAGGCTCTGCCATGCGGGCGAGGTACTCTCGGTAGCTTGCTGGGCTCTCTGAGAGGGACCGAGGAATCAAACCTGGGTCAGCCGCGTGCAAGGCAAACACCCTACCCGCTGTGCTATTGCTCCAGCTCAAACTTAGATACTATTGAAAATCAATCTTACTTCAGTAAATATTCAAAAATATTTTCTAAAGAGCAAGTGGCTAGACTATGTTATATTACCTTTTGTTTCTCTCCTCTTCTCTTTCTATTTTCTTCTCTGGTAGTTGTTTTGGTTCACCCCAACTGCCCTCAGCACTTACTGTCTCTGTGGTCAGAGGTCACTTCTGGAGGGCTCAGGGGATCGTATGTGGTGCCAAATTGAACGTGGGTTGGTGATGTGCCAGGCCTTCCCTGCTGTACTATCTCTCCAGCTCCTCTTCAATTTTCTTTATAAGATAAGGAAATCCAAAGTTAATGGAAGGACACAAAGCATGTTTATTTATTTTTATAGTGCCTCTTTTTAAGGAACTCAAATTACTTTATTCCATGAATTCACATGACTCTTTGAGGTATGTGGCAAGATAATTGTATCACAACTGAGAAAAATGAACCTAATACCCTCTATTTTTTTCCATTAAAAATGTTACTTGCTTTGTATTTGTGAACTTTGTACAATTTCTAGCAGAAACTATTGATATGGCAAAGAAGACATTGGATATCACAAAGACTTATACCCTTTAATAGAATTTCCGCAAAGAAGAGGATGGCCAAAATGTCCTAAAGATGAAATTTCCTCATCTTATAGTGCCCTAAAGAGGTTTTTTGTTTGTTTATTTTTGCTTTTGAACCACAGCTGGCAATGCTTAGGAGTTACCCCCAGCTGTGGGGACCAAATGGGGTACCCTACAGAAGTTTTTTGTTTGTTTGTTTTTGAGCCACACCTCAAAGTGCTCAGGGGTTACTACTCCTGGATTGGGGAACTTAATGGGGTGCTGGTGATTGAACCTGAGTTGGCTGCTTGCAAGCCAAATGCCTTGTCCACTGTACTCTCTCTACAGTTCTACCCTAAAGAGTTCTTGTAGAGTGCATTAACCACACTGGATTACAAATTGGGTAACTGAGGCATATTTAAAATAGACTGATTGTCAGGGACATAAACCTCTCTACTAGTCTTTTTCATTCCATAAACTTATCTTTTAGTCTCAGTATTTGTATGTATGTATGCACATATGTATGTATGTATGTATAGATTTTTATAGCTAAATCTGCATTCAGCAAACATTTGTGGTAGAAAGCTTTTACTTTTATCATAGAAGAAAGTGAAACATCATTTTAGATTTGAAGATCACAGAGATACTACAGCTAACATCAGCTACACGCGTTGGTTGTTAGAACTTACTGTTAGACTGAACACAACATTGCACATCTCACAGATAAACAATAAGTAAAAATCAGAATATAGATGTGCACATGGTGTAGCAGGAAGTTGAGAGACCAGGGGAGGAAATGAATGACCAGAGGTTTCAGATGAACAGAGAAATATGCCAGCAGGGGTCAGGTGGAGCATCTTAGATCAGGACTAGAGAGAAGCAGGCATGAAAAGGTTCTTTCAAAATATTCAGTCTATTGAAAAAAATGTGACAGCAGTTAGCCTGCCTTAGGGAGAGTATAGTTTTCAGCAGGCCCTGATTCCAATCTTGTTGATTAGTGTAATTTCATTTCATGATTTCTGTCTCTCAGAGTAAATAGCAATACATTTCAAAACCTGTGGATTTATTTTGCAAAAGAGTAAGTAAATTTTTACCACTGTCTTTACTAAATAGAAAGTATCATGATCATAACGTTACTTTCATTCACTCTTAAAGAGAAGAAATCCAAACGTGGAAATTGGTTTCTTGGCAACTCTGAGATTTTCAGAGGGAAAGTTTCATTTTTATCAGAAGATTTCCTAGAATCCACAGAGAAAAGATGTCATTGCTTAGTGAGAAAAGAGGGCCCCAGACAGGAAAATTCACATGACAGGAGACGACCGGTCAACCAGGTTTTACAAAGTACAGTGAGAGGACTTGACAGAACCACGGGCCAAATATTTCACAAAAGGGCAATTCAGTTTTATATCTTGAATTCACATGAAAATATGCGTCACAGATCATTAGTCTGTCCACGCAAGTAAAAGTAATGTGTGCTGCCATTTTAAACAGGAGCAGTAAATTTCATTGGATGAAACGTCCTGAATGAATTATTACCATCGAGATTCATTCATGGAAGGAATTCTAGGAAAAAGGACATCATTTCTGGTTTTCAGAGGATGCTTGTAGAGAAGATATTCCGCCATCCAGAAGTAGAGAAATTAGAGAGAAGTTACTGTTATTATGTAAAGGATAACAAAGGTGATGCTAAAAACACAAATAGTTTGGAGACAGTGATTATTTTTGTATGTACAATCCATTTGTGTGCAGCTGCTAATAAAAAAACAACAACCTCCTGTTTAAATGGTTTATTTTTATGAAGCCAAATATTTTAGATAATTTAAATCATTAATGGGTGGGGGCTTACTAGAAATTTTTCTAGAACTTTCTGAAAATCTTAGAGAAATCTGACATATTTACTAAACATTTCTTTGCTTCAAGGGAGCTAAACTTAAAAAAACATTTTTATTTTTTATTTATTTTATTATTTTTTGCTTTTTTGGGTCATATTAGGTGATGCTCAGGTGTTACTCCTGGCTTTGTACTCAGGAATTACTTCTGGCAGTGCTCTGTGGACCATATGGGATGCCGGGGATTGAACCGGGTTCGGCCTTGTGCAAGGCCAATGGCCTACCTACTGTACGATTGCTCCAGCCCCGCATTTATTTTGAGGTGACTCTCAGGCCATGCTCAGGAGGTCTAGGGGCTCGTCTCAATGATTCTCAGCCAGGCAGGTTGGCAGCTCATGTGTGCAGCTGAGGACGTGGTGCCGGAGCCCAGAGGGTCACCATCGCGGTGGTTAGGGGCCTCCAGGTCCAAGCTGGCAATCTTGCCGAGACCAAATGGTACCAAGGCAATATAACATCTTGGCACACCCTTTAAAAAAATCTATTTTCATGTGCGCTGCATTGGAAGTGCTAATAGTGAATAACCACCAGGAGATAGAACCAGGCAAAGCTGCTTGCTCGGAGGCAAGTGGGGAAAGTTCAAGAGAACTTTAAGGAAGATCTTGCCTTGGGAAGTGAGTACGACGATGGGAATAGGAGTGTCGCTCTGTGCAGGCCTACCAGGGCCCTGTTCTCTGACTTTTGGATGAAATTAATTTAGAGTTTGATCTGAATCATTTTGTCGGCAGAAAACTCACAAGCAACGTTGTGATGAGGCAAAAATGAATGTGCAAACATTTTATTATTTAAATTTTTTCTTTTGGGGTCACACCCGGCGATGTACAGGGTTACTCCTAGCTTTGCACTCAGGAATTACTCCTGGCAGTGCTCAGGGGACCATATGGGATGCTGGGAATCGAACCCAGGTCAGCTGCGTGCAAGGCAAACGCCCTACCCAGTGTACTATGGCTCCAGCCCCGCCACATATTATTTTTTAAAATGCTAAATATATTCACTTTTACTTAAAATTTGCATAGAGAGCCCGGAGCTATAGTGCAGTGGATGAGGCATTTGCATTGCATGCTGTGGACCTGGGTTTGATCTCAGCACCCCATATATTCCCCCTGAGCACCCCCAGCAGTGATCCCTGTGTGCAGAGACAGGAGTAAATACTGAGCAATACCAGATGTGAATCAAAAACCAAAAATAAAATAAAATTTGTGTAGAATTGATGTCCGTTTTAAGAAGCACTCATCTAAGTTTCTCTCATGGTCTGTATGACTAACCAATGAAGTAGGTGTGTGTGTGTGTGTGTGTGTGTGTGTGTGTCCGTGTGTGTGTCTGTGTATGTGTGTGAGAGAGAGAGAGAGAAGAGAGACAGACAGAGACAGAGAGAGAAACAGAAAGTGTGTGTGTGTGTGTGTGCGCACACACACACACACACACACACACACACACACTTCTGTATGAAAGATATGGTGAATAGAACAAGCACCAAGACAACTCATTCTCCCTTACGTAGCTGAGTTTATGATCTCATGAGGCAGAAAACTATTCTGTTGCTACAGGGGACACATACAGTGTGCACTGAAGAAGGGAGGGTTATCTAGTCCTCTGTGGAGCTGACATTTTGCTGAGAACAGTCATTATATAGTAAGTTTTTGATTGATTGTATGCTAGTAGAATTATTTTAGACTTAAGGCTTTTGAAAATTCTCTAAAGCATCAAGCTTTTACTGGTCAAAATCCATGTCTTTAGTCCCAAATGAAAACGAGCCCTGAAGTATGGTACAGAGAATCGTGAACTGAGGATGGGGCTGAGGATGTGGGGAGGGACCTTGAGATAACGCTGAGAGGATCTTGACCCTCTGGTGACGGGCACAGCGTAGCAACACAGCAAGTACTCAAACAGCAGTATTGGTACTACAGTACTTGTATGATTGCAGACTATGTGTTTCAATAAAAACTAATAAAAAAATTTCCTTGTCTTTTCTTGGCTCTCTAAATGATAAGTCTAAGGAAACTAGATGTATTCCTCTAATAAAAACTTATGCAATGTTTCTGAAGTCCAAAGTGAAGGGAAATGTTGCCTAAACAAGATGGGGTAGATAATATAAGATAAATAATATAAGATAATATAAGATAAATAAGATGGGGTCCAGTGATATACACGTACTTTTGGGACTGCTGCCATGTTTTAATTTTCCTCAAGATTATTTGGGTCTTGAGAAGGAGTTAAGCTGCTGTCATTGACATGGTTGAAATACAGATAACATTATTTGCTAGAAATAATACTGTGAACCTTATTTCCTGCATGCAGATCAATTGGTTGGTTAATACTGAAACTTATTTGCAGTGATAAAGTTGGCTGTTGGTACTCTAAATTTGCAGTCTACTACGTGCCTTTGTGGAGTCTTAATGGCGGCTTAATTTTCTCATTTGAAAATAGAGCACGTTTCAGTGCTGCTTGTCGGGACGCACTGAGATACGAGATGGAAATCACCTATTACAGTGCTTGGATCATTATGATTTCTCAGCAAGCGCTGAGTGCTCCTGGTTGTAAAATGTTTAGCCATGATAGCTAGACACAGAAAAGTAAAGTTTTATGTTGTCTTTAAATTGTGTTAGTAAGGAGCCATTATAAGATGAAAAATTCTTTTGGTAATTCCAGAGGAGAAAATAGAACAGGACAGGTTAAAAAAAAAAAAGTCTTCTCTTCCCCCACGCCCTGAAAAATTCCTGGGCTGGAGAAATAGGACAGGAGCTCAAGGGTGACTGCCTTACGTATGCAGGGCCTCCAATCTGATCCTTGACACTACTCTAGCTCTATCCTTGAGCTCTAGCACAACAGGTCGGAGTGTGGGACTGTCTTGTCTACTTGGGCAAGTGTGGTAGGGGTGATCTCTGGGCCCCTTGACCCTTGACCTCCAGGACTCCTATCCAAGATAAAATCCAAAATGTATCCCAAGAGAAAATATTTTAGGCAGGCATAGAATAAGGAATTTTCCATAAGCAGTAGATATAGTTTTTGTTAAAATAATTTATTTTTAGAGAAGCTACTGGAAAAATTATAGGGCCAGTATATCCTTCCTATCTATCTATCTATCTATCTATCTATCTATCTATCTATCTATCTATCTATCTATGTGTTTGTACTTAGTGACATACATACAGGCATGCTGGACCTGGATATATGCACTATATATATATACATATATATATGCATATATATATTCTGGCTTGTGAGTATTTATTTTATTTTTTTCCCCTATATCTAAAGGTGTAACTACATCCAGGTAGATTTGGGAAGAGAGGTCATAATTATGAGAACATCAAATCAGCAATCACTCAAGCACTGGTAATACAATGGAAATATAGAAATTCACTGCTTTCATAGAATGATGTGCTTTACCATGAACCCTCACATCATTGGCTTTCTGATTTTCATCACAATCCACCAAGATATATATGCTACAGATTTCCTCTTCCCCTCTCCCTTCCCTTCTTTCTTCTATTCCTTTTAATAAGAAAACAAAGTCTTAGGGAAGAAGTTATGGGACAAATAGAACCCTTGCCCACTTTCCTAAGAGCCTGTGGACACATAAAGGGAAGAACTTGGACGTGAGCTTGCACGGGCCATAAGCACACCAAGTTCCACCCAAGTTCTCCCTGTGCCTGCTGTGTGTAAGGGAAGCTGGACACTCACGTCTCCCTCGGTGCAGTGTTGTTTCACCTTCAAAGATCACGTTGCTTCTGTCTTGTGAGTAAATACTGAGGATGAAGATACTGGACCGTGAACCTCCAGTCACTGGGCCAGGTACTTCACAGGAGTGCTGCTCGTGCTGGTGCCTTGCCTCGGGCTGCAGATCCCGAGAGGTCATGAAGCCAAGGCCTCTGTTTCAACAGGAGAAATTCTGATATAAACATTTGACTTTGTAGATTTACAATGGGGTCATTTGCAACGGTCATCAACAACCACCATGAATAACTAGCACCATTAATAACTAGCTCAAGAATGACTTTGTTGCTAATTATAGCCTTGTTAGGACATGAATAATTTTAAGTGATCTTGTTTTCCGGTACTCCTTGAAAGAGTTCTGCATCTAGTTTTCTTAAGGAAAACAAAAACCAAATAATAATAATAAAAAAAAAACCCAACAGTCTAGGACGTTGGGGGATGGAGGACGGGAAAGATCTGTTCCTTTTCTGGACACTCTGCATTTGATCAAACCCCTGATTTCCAAGGCTAGGTTCTGAGTCAGTCTTTGGGCCCGTGTCTCCTGCTGTGTTATTATCCAAGTGCTTTCAGATGAAGTTAGTGTGAAGGGGATGACTTGGGTGTGGATAACCATGCTTGGTTGCAATTCTGTCTGCGATTTAGAATTCAGTCATTACCTACTTTGCCTCATGAACCCATATGAACCCATTCATCAGGAGTTGACTGCAGAGACGGGTTGGAAAAGTTAACTGCTTCCAAACCATAGAGTCAGTTTTCTCTGTATGAACTCAAAGACTGGTTTCAAGTATGAAAGAATGTCCAGGCAAGCCAAGATGTCCTTGAACAATAGAGGTCAGTCTACTGCGGTAGCCCTGTCCTGTGGTTCTCGGCCTTAACTGGAAGTTACGAAGCTGGAGCCAGGACCAAGACATGATGTGTCCTGTACAGAAATCCCAAGTACAAATTAGCCAAAAATTAAGCCAATTCCATTTGACCAGGGCATGAAAAAGGCCCAAGATGCTTGAATATATTTACATGCCAACATGGCGAAATTTGTGGCTCATTAAATAAGAGGAAAAGATTTAAATAATAATCCCTCAAACTTCAAACTCACTGTTATTTTCTTTTCCCACCTTCAAATTCCAGCCAGGAAATAGTGTCATAGAAAAACAATCTTGTGGTTCAAGTCTTTGCCGAAAGGACATTCAAGTTATCTTATACTAATTTCTTCAAATGAGAGTCTCACTCACTAATTCTTAAAAACCTCTGAGGGAGATTGCATGCACTTTTTTTGGAAACTCAGCAGAGCTGAAGTGACCTTCCAGTTAAATGGGGTTTCCCAATATTTAAACTGAACTTCCTTGCTGATCTTAGGATAGTGTCAGTGCATTTGTTTTGTGAGTATCCAAGATGGAAAAGATCTGCTTAGAGATAACATGAAAACTACCTAACGCATTCTTTTATATTTACTAAGTTATTTCTTGGGAGAGAAGTTTTTATTACTCTTTCAAACAGAATGTCATAGGAATAGTTCTTAAGTTTGTTCACTTAGGATCTTTCTAAATGAAATAATATATTTAGGATCTACCACCTTTATGTCATACAGTCACATTCATGGTCATAAGTTGGTTAAGAAAGATCTGAGGGCACTTTCTATCCTGAGATTATTTTTTAGATGGTGTTTTTAGCTATGATTATGAATGACAGGGGTTATTCAGAAAAGCCCATTTTTACCCTAAATGTTCTAGTTCTGTTTTTTTGGACTAAAAATAGTGCAGATAAGATTTGTACAAGTCTGTGAACTTTCCATTGACTTTATTAGAACAGTGTTTTCCACTGGTTATTCCTGAGAGGCAGGGCAGATCTGATAGGGATTGGCCCAGCATAAATACCATGCACACTGCGTAAACATGCGGATGCAGGCCGGAGCAGGAGAAACGACAGGCCTCTGCAGGCTCAAAATAACGTTTTCATTTTATTTATTTATTTATTTTTTGCTTTTTTTTTTTTGGGTCACACCTGGGAAAATGCACAGGGGTTACTCCTGGTTCTACACTCAGGAATTACTCCTGCCGGTGCTCAGGGGACCATATGGGATGCTGGGATTTGAACCCAGGTCGGCCGCATGCAAGGCAAATGCCCTACTCGCTGTGCTATCGCTCCAGCCCCTCGAAATAACATTTTCAGATTTAAACCATGATTGTCCATCTTCTCTGTGTGCCTTGGACAAGTACATCCGTGTCTTAGATCTTATTCGCCACTTGCATGTTTCAGTTTCCCAGACATTTTGCTGTTGCCTCAAGTCTTCTGAGAGAGCCTCTACATGGAGTTTTTATGATCAGCCAACCCCACACAGGCTGGAGGGTCTTACATATGCCCCTCCTGTCTTAGGGAAGAGTGTCACTCTTCACCCATTTACTGGCTCAAACAAGAGACGTCATATTCCCATTTTACATACCTGCATCAGTGATGGCTCAGTTTTACCTCAAGTGACAGAAAGTTTCTATTCACAGTGGCTTAAGCGAGGTAGACGTTTATTCTAGCTGCACATAAAAATCTGGGTTGGTACTGGAGGACTGAACGATGCCCTGTATGTGTGGGATAAAGGTTGCTATGTCTGATTACTGTGTCCACGATGGTGATATCTCGGTTGCAGGTATTCACTGAGGGGAAGGGAGAAAGAACAGCAAAGGGCAGAGATGCTTATCTGATCAGAAGAATTCCCAGAGCTGCCAGCAGTCCTATCTGCTAAACCATCCTACTGACCAGATTTTCATCCAAGGCTGACTGGGAGTTGGGAGGTGGGGGGGGGGAAGCCTGGTCTTTATTCTGAGATGTCTTGTACTTACCACTGAAAAGGGCGGAGAGAGATATTGGGGAACAACTCTTTGAACTCCCCAATATTCATGACCATATGATGTTCACTCACAAAACACCACTGGCTCTTCCATAAGGAGGCAAATCCTCCAAGCCCCATGAACTCATTAAGCTCAGAGTTCTAAATTTCTGCTTGTGTCTGGTATCTTACATCAGGACCAGCTGTTGCGTCTTTCAGGTTAGCCTCCAAACCAGTATCTCAAAGCGGGAGAAGCCCCACTCTCCCTGGAGGAGGCACTGGGATGACGGGAGGCCGTGTAGCCCTGGGTGCAATTGCCGGGGTGCTTTCTGTTTGGTCCAGGAAGGTAGATTTGGCTGCGACGGCACATGGGATTGGGGTGATTTCTTCTCTGAAAAAGGGACAGTGGGACAATTACGTCTGGGAACCTCTGCTTTAAACTTTCTCCAAACCGCTCAAGGTGGAAGAGTCAAGGAGGAGGAATGAGAGCTCTAAGACAGCCAGTCCAGGAAAGAGGGGAATGAGAAATATCCAGAATTCGCCCTCCGTGGCAGCAATCAGATTCTGCCAGACGGGAATGAGGAGTTCTCTTCTGGCTTGTGGTGGTCCCTCAGGTAGGACCAAAGGACCGGGAAACCCTGTTTCTCTCCCCTGATTTTTCCTTTGGGGAGTTGGTTTTTGACTCTATTCTTGTCTCTGGCTGCATCAGAGCCCTGTACTCCCGGGTGATAAAAAACTTCATTGTTTATTTCCTACTAGTCTGATGGAGGAGGCGCAGGGTCTGCTTTGTGGGCAGGGGGGCGCTGCAGCACCTGGCCCAGGGGGAATCACCGGAGGGAAAATGTGCCAGCGAGAGAGGAGAGCCTCTCAGGGTAGCTGTGAGCACTGGAAGAGAGAGCACCCAGCAGAGAAGGGAACGAGACAATTGAGCAGGACTAGAAAAGCCACAGTCAAGAGGAGTCATAAATCAGAAGAGAGAATTCCGAGGAAGAGGTGTCGGCCAATACGTGTGTTTCCTGTGGTCCAAGCCCCCCAAATTGTAGAGAAGCAGGTTGGCAGAGGGGAGTCACTTGAGATCGTGCAAAGCCAGAGTCGGTTCAGTGAAGAGCTGGCGGGCCCTGCCCCCTGGTGGGCACAGGCGCCTGAGGAGGAAGGAGAGAGGCACGCTGGGGGCTGGTGAGAAGGAAGGCGGAAGTAAGAGGGACAGCCAAGAGCAGAAATTCACCCAAATTCTTACTTTTTTTTTTTTTTTTTTTTAAGAAGATAGACTTTTCTCTTGCCAGCATAGGGACGGCACCTCTGTGTTCTTTCTGCTCCATTCTGAGTCCCAGGCCCCTGGGTCTGCAGGGAGCAAGGACTGAGCACTTAGGTTGCACCTCGTGAAGTAGTTAACAGAGTTGGAGAGCAGAGACGGGAGGAAAAGGGAAAGGTTTGCTCCACACACACGCGAGTTCTTGTGTGTGTGTGTGTGCGTGTGTGTGTGCTGTGTGCATGTGTGTGTGTGTGTATGTGTGTGAGAGAGAGAGACAGAGAGACAGAGAGAGATAGAAATAGAGACAGAGACAGAGAGAGACAGAAACAGAGACAGAGAGACAGAGACAAAGACAGTCAGAGAGACAGAGACAGAGAGACAGAAACAGAGACAGAGAGACAGAGACAGAGAGACAGAGACAGAGACAGAGACAGACAGACAGAGACAGACAGAGAGACAGAGACAGATAGAGAGACAGACAGAGAGACAGAGACAGACAGAGACAAAGAGACAGAGACAGACAGAGAGACAGAGACAGAGAGACAGAGACAGAGAGACAGAGACAGACAGAGAGACAGAGACAGAGAGACAGAGACAAAGAGACAGAGACAGAGAGACAGAGACAGAGACAGACACAGAGAGAGCCGATGACCGAACCAGCCGTTTGTTTCTCACAGGGCGCCCTGCCTACACCAAGGCCAGGGGCCTCCCCTGAAAGAGGAAACTCTGTAATCCCCCCTGGTCCACGCTGCAGTTTAAGGAAATGACTCTCACTTAAGCCCCTAACACAATGAGCCGTGGAAGCACAATCCTCTTAGCTGCTTGGCAGGGGCACCAGCCGCGCCTTTCCCCGGAGGGTTCGCTGACCCCGGAGGCGGACTCCTGCGTGGGGGAAGACCAGGCAGTTAAAAGGTGCTTCCCCCAACTCAACCCACTTCCTTGCTGCCGGTAGAAGCCACGCTTATCTTTCCCTTTTAGCGAGTAATTCTAGATAACTCGCTCACCGGAGCCCAGCCGCCAGGCCAACTCTTCATTTGCATTTGAAAGAGCAGCTAAGCACATTATCGTCTCTCTGAATATTTCATTTTTTTCCCCTTTTAAAACAGATTTGTATTTAGACAAGGTGATTTACGTAGTTCTATTCTGCAGGTTTTCAGGCACTCACTGTTTCTACTTCTGATCTTACCACCCCCTGCCCCCAACACCCCGCCCCTGGCCCCAGATTCCTTCCCAGCCCCCCTCCTGGTTCCTTGACTGGTTTTGTTTCTTTTTCCCTCCACACCTGTTACTGTTTTTTATTTGGGTTGGAGGCAGCAATTTAGAACTCTGTTTCCTGTTCCATAAGCCCTGACATTATTTCAAAGTCCACCTGTTCAGCCCAACTTTATTCTGTTAGAGCACTGTGAGTCACAAAGTTATGCAGACTTGAGTTTTTGAAGTACAAAGTTCCATCACTGATCCCGCCAGCAGAGTTCCACTTCCCTTCGCCAGTGTTCCCAGGGTCCCCGTCTTACCCTACCCCAGCCTGCCCTCCTGACAGGCACCTTTTAAGTTCGGTTACTAAAGTTTAGATCTCGTGGTTGCAGTATTGCTGGCTCTGCCGTTTGGGTATTTGGCTCTATCACTCCTTACCACCACCTTTGTACCTTAACCCCCTTGACTGCTGCCTCTGCTGGTCCTTATCTCTCTCTTCTCCCTTCCCCTTCACTCTCTGTTTTTTCTTCTCCTCTCTATACTTTGGGACCTGGGGTGATCTAGGTACCCCCCTTGAAACCATTGCATTTCGTCATTCATATATACTGCATATAAGTGCCGTCATCTTGTGCTTATCATCATCATCTTCTTCATGTAACATGCTATCATCCAGTTTCACCCATGTTGCAGTAAATTGCATGATTTTATCATTCCTTATAGCAGCATAGTATTCCATTGTGTATATATACCACATTTTTGTGATCCACTGGTATGCTGTTGGATATCTAGGTTGATTACAAATCTTAGCTACTGTAGTGAGCACTGCAATAAATAATGGTGTAAATGTCCTATTTATTTATTTATTTTATTGAATCACCGTGAACTACAGTTATAAACTTTCATGTTTGAGTTTCAGTCATGTATATGTCCTTTTGAATGAATGTTTTTCTGTCCTGGAGGTAGATACCCAAAAGTGGAATTGCTGGATTGTATGGTAGCTCAACTTTAAGTTTACTGAGAAACTTCCATACTGTTTTTCCTAAGGTTTGAACCAGACGGCGTCCCACCAGCAGTGGATAAGAGTTCCTTCTTCACCACATTCCTGCCAACACAAATTGTTCCCATTATTTTTGATATGTGCCATTCTCACTGGTGGGAGACAGTATCTCGTTGTTGTCTTGATTTGCATTTCCCTAATAAAAAGTGATAATGAGCATTAAAAAAATTTTTTTAATTGAATCACCGTAGAATAGAGCACTATGAAACTGTTCATGATTGCATTTCCGTTTCAACACCCCTCCCTCCACCAGTGTAATTTTCCAGCACCAGTGTCCCCAGTGTCCCTCCCACCCCTTCAAGCCACCCCCCCACCCCAGCTTGCCTGTGGTTTGGATATTTAGCTCTAATCATTCACAGGTACCACCCATGTACCTGAATTCCACTCTTCTCTCGTAGGCATCTCTCTTCTCTCAGTCTCTTTCTCTTTCTCTCACTTTAGGCATTAGGGTTTGTGATACAGAGCTGAAAGATTTTCACGTATACCCTTTTACCTGCTTTCAAAATTTAGTTTTGCTCAGAGTGTTCATTTCCAACTCGTGTTGTCCTCTATCTTAACTGCCCTCCATCTCCCACACCATTGACCAACCACTGACCAGTCCTCCTTGCCCGTTTTTCCTGGTATTGGGTATTAGTGTCATGCTGTTTTTTTTTTTATAACCCACAAATAAATGCAATTATTCGATATCTGTCTCTTTCTGACTCATTTCATTCAGCATGATACTCTCCAATTCTATCCATTTATAAGCAAATTTCATGACCTCTATACTGAGCATATTTTTATGAGTCTGTTGGCCTTCCTCAGAGAGGTCTCAGTTCATTTCCTCTCCCCATTTTTGATGTTTTCTTTCTTTCTGGTTTTTTTTTTTCCTGCTGATCTTTGTGAGTACTTCATATATCTGGGATGTCAACCCCTATATCTGATATGTTGACCACAAGTATTTTCTCTCATTCAGTTAGTTGTATTTTAGTTTTAGCTTATGTTTCTTTTGCCATTCAGAAACTCCTTAATTTGACGTAGTCACTTTTGTTTATCTTTTGATTCTGTTGCCTTTGCCAGTGGCATTGAACTGTTGATACTTTGAGGTGCAGATCTTGGAGAATTCTGCTTATATTTTCTTTAATGTATTGTATAGATTATCGTCTGATCTTAAGGCATTTGATCCACTTTGAATTGACTTTTGTGTAAGATGTGAGATATGGATCCAGTTTTAATTTTTTACATATGGTTGTCCAGTTTTGCCAGCACCATTTGTTGAGAAGGCTATCTTTATTTCATTCATGCATCAACTCCTTTGTAAAAAATTAGCTGACCTGAATCCCTTTGACCCCTGTCCCTGTTGGTTCTTATCTATCTCTTCTCCCCTTCTCCTTCACTCATTTTTTTTCCTCTCTATATTCTGGGACCAAGGATGATATATGTGGGGTAAGTCCTTTGATATTATATTCTGACCCATTGGTCAGAGTCTATATTAAACCAACACCAAGATGTTTTGATCTCTATGGCTTTATAATATAGTTTAAAGTTAAGTAAAGTTAAGTAAAGTTTCTTATTTTATTGGTATGGTTTTGGCTATTTAGGGTCTTTTCTTATTACATACAGACTTTATTATGAACTATTCTAAGTTCTTGAAGAATGTCTTCTGAATTTGGTTAGGGATTGCATTGAATTTATATAGTAGTTTATGTAGGATGGCCATTTTGACAATATTGATTCTTCCAATCCAACAGCATAGAATATTTTTCTATTTCCTAAGGCCTTCTTCTATTTTTTTTTTAAGTGATTTGAAGTTTTCATGGTATATATCTCCCACCTCTCTTGTTAAGTTGTTCCCTAAGTGCTCCATGTTCTTGGACCCTATTTTGAATGGGATAGATTCTTTGATCTCTTTCTCCTATGATTCATTATTTGCATATAAGAATGTGACCAACTTTTGGGTATTGAGGTGTTTTTCTCTTTTTACACCTCATCTCCATCCTTTCACTCATTGGTTGGCTTAAATCAATAGCATTTGGTAGGTGGTGAAGGATTTTGAAGGATTGGGCAGAGAACCTGCTTAGCTCCTGTATTTATGCTGAGGTAGTGGGGTTAATGTTTACCCTCTCTGATACTGTCCTTTCTAACATTGGTCCTTAATTTGGAATTTTGGTTGTAGTACTAAGGCAGTGAAAGTGAAATCTCAGTCACTGCTGTTATGCCACAGAGAAGAAATGAAAACTCACTCTGTTTTCATACCAAGCCATGGATATATCTAGTCATTTAAAAATGAATTTTCTTTTCAATATTTACCATTATATATATACAAAACTATATATAACTCATTATATATCTCATTTTATAAATATATATACATGTATGTATGTAATGAATTATATATGATGGGTTATATATAATTATATATACACTATCACTATCACTATCATCCCGTTGATTGTCGATTTGCTTGAGCAGGCCCAGTAACGTCTTCATTCGTCCTAGCCCTGAGATTTTAGCAGCCTCTCTTTACTCGTCCTTCCCAATGGCGCCTCATTAGAGCTCTTTCAGGGTCAGGAGAACGAGACCCATCATTGTTATTGTATTTGGCATATAAATATGCCACGGGGAGCTTGCCAGGCTCTCCCATGTGGGAAGGAAGCTCTCAGCAGCTTTCGAGTTTCTCTGAGAGGGAAAACTAGGCTATAAGCTTCAAGGCTGTGCGCTTCCGGGAGCTTGGCTTTATAGTCTTTGGATGTTGGCCATTGATGGGATTACAGGGCACCAGGGGCGGTTTCTGGGTGTGAGCACCTAGCCATTGGATAGGGATCTGGGCAGAAGAGGCCCAGTCCCCGATCCGAGCAGGCTTGGATATCTCAGCCCAGGGTTGTGCACACCTGGGTTCCTCTGCCGGTTCCTTCATGTGTGAGGCTCATCCAAGCATGTGGAGAGTGGCCTTGAGCATGGCTGTGGCTGGGTTCCGGAGGTCTTAGGCTGCTGGGGTTCTGCTTGGGGTGGGGAGGGAGATTCAAATAACTCAACTTGTATCCTGACCTTTTCCTGCTGAAATTGTTGTAAAATAGATAATTTCTTCATATTACTGAAAGGGGTTTCCAAAAATGCACAAAATCATTGCATCATTTGGACTTTACATGGATACTCCACTTTGTAATGAATTGATTATATAATTTTAAGTTATTAGCTGACTTTAGATTAAATTTACATAATTCCAAGGAGATCTCTGGGCATATGTGTTTTTCCCTTTCTGCATATTAAATTATTCCACTGGGGGAGTGATAAAATCTACTTCTGAAGGGCAGCAGGAATCACTGGGTCTTAGAGTTTGGAAAAACATTTTGTATTAAATATGGGAGTCGTTTGGTATTGGTTATTCTTGCTAAAAGAAGTCAGCTCTGAACCTGGAAGAGACCTGCAAATTCTTCCTTCTGGGTCAACCTAGTGTCTTTATCTTAGCTGATTTTCTGTGGAATATTTTTGTTATACAATAATTTTCATGGCTTGGCAATGCGAGATGTGTTTATTTCTGCAGAGCTTTTTGGCATAGGCTTTATTGGGGTAAATCTCAACATCATGCCAACCAATTTACACCCTCTGGCATGCCAGTACATGAAACGTCCCTGAATCTGAACAGTTTGTTGGATTTGGGGCATTTGGGGAGTAGCTTTTGTAGAAGCCCTGTTGGCGACCCCTGATTAGGCTCTTTGCTTTTAATAACAGCACTGTAGCACTGTCGTCCCGTTGTTCATCGATTTGTTCGAGTGGGTGCCAGTAACGTCTTCGTTCCTCTCTGTCACATGCTAGTGTAGGAATATACTCAAGTCAAATAAACAAATGGTTTAATGTTAAACAAATGTTAAACAAATGGTTTCCTGTTGGAGTGTGGAATGATATGAAGCCAAATACTGGGAAAAATACTCATTCCAGCACAGTTGGGCCAGGTATGTGCAACTTCTCAGGACCTGAAGAAAGACCAGTGAAATCCAGGAATGTCTCCATTATTCCTCAGTGTCTTCTTGGGGGATCTCATTCATCTGAGGGTGCATTTTAGATGATAAAGGAGAGCAGAAGGCAGTCTCACGATCACTGGTATCACTTGTCTTCCCCTTGATCTTCGATTTGCTCGAGCAGGTGCCAGCAACGTCTCCATTTGTCCCTGTCGTGTGCTAGTGTAGCCCAATGATATCTGCTCGCTCCAGGAACAGGAAGAGGCTCAAATCGTTCATTCAGGGTTTTGACGAAGAAGTCTGACCATCTCTGGCTCTGCTGTGCGGGCGGGGTACTCTTGGTAGCTTGCTGGGCTCTCCGAGAGGACTCTCATTATACAACTGACTGTTGGCTGGAATTGCAGCTGCTGGTGGCGAGTGTCCATCCACGTTTCCATGAGAGTCCAGGTGGATGCACATGCCCCAAGAGGCCTTCCTCAGGGATCGGGTCCCGGGTTGGCGTGGGGAGTGGGCAGGCTGGGCCAGGTGGTTTTTGTCTTTTGTGCAGGCTCTTCGCTAACACTCAGAAATGGGAAGGATGCACCTGACAGCCCAAGCCTGAGAAGGAAGGAGGGTGTTTCCTCAGCCTGCTTGGACTTCAGTTGGAAGTGAATGAGATGAAGGAAGAGAAAGCCAAGTTGAACTTTGGTGGGTCCTAGGGATCTCTGCAGAGGATGGACCTATAATTTCACTGTTTTTATTTTGCCCCCTTTGGTTTCCTGGCACTGCACTCTGGGATTTCTCATAGTGGGTCTTGGAGGACCCTATAGAATGCCAGGGACCTAACCCAGGTCGGCCATATGCAAGGCAAGCGCCTTCCCTGCTGTACTATCCTTCGTTGGGTTTTGGTAGCCTATGCAAGACCACCTACGAGATGGTCAGACTTCTTTGTCAAGACCCTGAACGAACGGTTTGAGGCTCTTTGTGTTCTAGAGCGAGAAGACACCATTGGGCCACACTAGCACTCGACAGGGATGCATGGAGATGTTACTGGTGCCCGCTCGAGCAAATCGGTGAGCAACGGGATGACAAGTGATCCAAGTGATGCAAGCCATGTCATGGCCGGGCTTGGGTCTGTGATTCGGATGTGAAAGCAGAGCTGATGCACTTAGGACAAAACAAAGTGACTTACCCCTGAGTGCCAGCCCCTGGGCATCAGCTTAACTCTATGGAACTTGTGTGCACATTGGACATGGGGCACTAGAGGGTCCTTCTGTGGTCAGTGGGGACTGAGCCACTGCTAAGCACGTCTCCAGGCCCTGGCAGGAGTGGGGTCTGGAATCTGGTTATACGTATTATTATTTCCTTTGGAAAAAAGAAATATCTCCAGGTGGTTTAGCTCAAATCAAGCCAGACACGTTGCTGAAGCAACCTACTCTCCCGCCCAGCTCAGCCCCTCGGGTTAGGGTCTGGCCGTGAGATGGGACCACACAGACGCTATCATGGCAGCTCTGGGCTAAGGTATTTAGAGAAGAACGTTCTGGAAGGGGATGTTCATCTAAGCAGGGGGACAGAATCTCGGAGGACCCCAAGGGTCTGATCAGCTTTTTTCCAAAATGGGGCCCCCTTGCCACCCCAGGGGGTGCTGGAGTCATTGGAATCATTCAGGAGTGTGGTGGTAGCCCCGGGTGCAAGTGTGTGTGTGTGTGTGTGTGTGTGTGTGTGTGTGTGTGTGTAACTCTCTGTTTACTTGCCTACAGAAGGTAGATTTTCAGGGAGTCATTGAATGTATTTTTTTTTCTGAAAAGGGGCAAATAGGTTTGGGGTTCTGGTCTCTCTGATGTCTGTCATTGCCAGCGCATTCCCCACGCTGTCTGCCAGCTAATTAGCATAGCCACAAGAGAAAACAGAAAGAAAATTCCTAAAAAAAGAAAGATTAACATATGATCTAGCAATTCCAGTCCTGGTTATTTATCTGAAAGAAATGAAATCACCATGTTACAAAGACCTCTGCAACCTTGTGTTCATTGCAGTGTTTTCTCCAACTGCCAAGATGCGCTGAGTGCCCCTGGATGGATAAATAAAACGCAGTGTGTATGCAACACAGAGTGGGAAACTATTTAGTAATAGAATGGCGGAAACCTTGCCAATTATGATAACTTGAATGAGTCTTAAGGGGCATTATATTAAGTGAAGTAAGTCAGGCAGAGAGAAATATATTATGCTACATGGGGAAAAACGAATAAAAATCAACCTAAATGAATAGAAAGATCAAATTTATTATGATAAAAAATGGAGGGGATTAAAGGCAAGTGATGTAAAGGTACAAATGCCCAATTCTGAGGCAAATAAGGCCAGCGATGTAATGACCAACATGAGGAGGAATTAATACCGCTGTATGGCATTTGGAAATTACTGAGTAAATTCTCAAAATTTTCACCATAGGAAAGCATTTTTGTTTCTTTCAAAAAATGTTGGTAACTATTTGAGATGATGGATATTAACTAAAGCCCTATGGCCATTTCTTTTTCTTTTTTTTTTTTTGGCTGTATATTGAAGTCTAATCATTTTGCTGGGATATTAAATTTACACAGTGCTGTATGTCAGTGACATCTCAACAAAGAGGAATAAGGAAAGATGATAAACAGGCCAAGGACAGGGAGGCAGCACGACTCAGCCATAGCGCTGGACTGTAATAGATAAATGTACATGTTTTAAAACTTATTTTTTGTTGAATCACCATGAGACATAGCGTTACAAAGCTTTTCATGATCGGGTTTCTGTCATACAATGTTCCAACACCCATCCCTCTATCATTGTACATTTCCCACCACCAATGACCCCAGTTTCCCTTCTGCCCCACCGCCACCCCTGGCATGCCTCCAAGGCAGACACTTTTCTCTCCCCCCACCCGCTTCTTCTCCTTTTGGGAATCATGGTTTGCAGTACAGATACTGAGGGATTATCACGTTTGCTCCTTTACCTACTTTTAGCAAGCAGTTTTTCTTTTCTTTTTTTTTTCTAATTTCAATTTTATTTACTTATTTTATTTTATTTTTATTTTTATTTTTTTTCCTTTTCGGGTCACACCCGGTGATGCACAGGGATTATTCCTAGCTCTGCACTTAGGAATTACTCCTGGCGGTGCTGCGGGACCATATGGGATGCTGGGAATTGAACTTGGGTTGGCTGCGTGCAAGGCAAATGCCCTACCCGCTGTGCTATCACTCCAGCCCCTTATTTACTTATTTTAAACAAGACAGGTAATTTATTTTTGGCTTTTGGGGTCACATCTGGCAATGCTCAGGGGTTACTCCTGATTCTGCACTCAGGAATTACTCTTAGCAGTGTTCTGGCGACCTTCTGGGATGCCGGGAATCAACCCCTGGTCGGTCACATGCAAGGCAAATACCCAACCTGCTCTACTATCTCTCCGGTCTCCAGCAAGCAGTTCTTATCCAGAGTGACCATTTCCAACAATCTTTGAGCAATAGACAGATAATTTGCCAGTGATAATATACATAACATATATTTCTATAGAGAGACATAGAGACAGAGAGAGAAGAGATATATAGAGAGAAGAAAGACAGAGAGAGAGGAGAGGGGAGACAGAGTGAGTGAGAACAAGTGAGAGTTGTGTCCTTAGACACCGCACCCTGTGGCATCAAGGCCCACAGAAGGATTTCTCAGCAGTTAGGACAAGTCCTTGGGGCTCCAGACTCTGTGTGGCTCCAGTCCCCGTAGACTTCACATCCAGTTTAGGTCAAGCAGATGTCACCAACCCTTGATTACTCAGAGTTATGGAATAAGCATTAGTCTGTCTAATTTGGAGTAATTTATAATTTGGCCTGTGTGGAAGATTTAAAATAGAAAAACCAACAACTCATCCCATAGCCCTCAAGTCCCCTGCAGGTCACAACTGCTAACAATTTCCTGTGTTTTCTTCTTGACCTTATATGAGTTTCTGACCTCACACACATAGTTGTTATGGGATTTTTTACCTCCCCATAATTGCAACTCACGTATGTTCCATGTTTATGATATGCTAAGCGACAGGGAAGGGGTAACCGTGTTACAAGCTTTACATGCATCAGCTCCTTTCAACCCCAAAGCGTTGCCATTTCCATGTCAGGAGTGTGTCAGTTGAGGCAAATGAAACAACGTGTTCAAGGTCACTCTGAAGATGAAATGGAAGCCGGGCGTACCGTCTGGAATCCACGCTCTTAAGCGTTGGATGCTTTGCTCGACTCACGGGGCCTGTGGACCCTTATCCTCCGGCTGACTTCTCCTTAACAGTATAGCATGGAGGCCTCTAGGCGAGTGCATAAAGATCTATTTCATTTTGCAAATTGCTGTAGAGTATTCTGTTATATATATAAACTTAATTATTTCCCGTTTAAGATTTCCAATTTTGACTACAGGGCCCCTTTCTTTTCCGTCATGAATGATTACTGAGCACTTATTATGTGCTGGACATTCTTCTTGGTGCCAAGGAATCAAGAGTGAGTGAGACAAACAAAGCTCTTGCTACCATGGATTTCTTCCTCCTGGAAGAAACGGACAGTAATCAGGTAAACAAACTGCCGACACCAAAAGTGCAACTCGGTCAGATTAGGGTGAGGGTAGCAACACGGAACAGCACAGACTTAAAGGCTAGTTGGCCTGGAGTGTCATTGATTGAATAGGGAGTGCCAAGGGGGTGGGTCACCTACTTTCATCTCTTACAGACTTAACGGAAGCCACAAAAGCGTACAAAGGGGTCTTTGTACTCTTTCCCCAGTAATCTCCTAGGTAACTATAGCATATGGAAAGTGGGAAATGCTTGTTCTTCATTCACATTCAACCAGGTTTTACGTGTGTGTGTGTGTGTGTGTGTGTGTGTGTGTGTGTGTGTGTGTTCCATGCATTGATTTCTGGAGCCATCAATTATTTCTTTCTTTCTTTTTCCTTTTTTTTCTTTTTGCCAGAGATTGAACCCAGGGCTTCGCACGAGCGAGCAAGGCATGCTCTAACCTGAGATATATCCTTGATCTCAGTCAGTTACTGTTAAATTGGCACTTGAACGAAACCAAAATGCAGTGAGGGGGTGAGCCAGGGCACATCTGGACTGTGGGTCCTTGGGGCAGAGACTTAGTCTTTGGTCGCAGGGAGGAGGAGAGCTGAGGTGGTCACAGAGGCAGCGGGAGGGAGGAGGGATGTCAGACCGTGTGGTCCTCTGGGGCCAGGATGAAGACTAGCTCTCACTCCGAGAGAGCACGCGGCTGTTGGAAAGTCTGGGTCAGTGACGGCATCACACGTCCGTTCCAATCTGTCACCGCTGGTGGCAGCGTGGCAGAGAGCAGACCTGCGAGGGCCGTGAGGCTATGAGTAATCCCCGTCTCTCCGGCTCTCCCTCCCTCCCTCCCCTCTGCCTTTCTTTCTAAACAAATTGTGCTTCCCCACTTCTTTGTCATCGCCCCGCTCAGGCTTGGACCCTGTCCCCGGCTTGGATTCCACGGAAGGTATGTAGACGTGCAAACCACACTGCACGGTTCTGATTAGCCCTTCGGTCCTTCCCTCGCGCTTGCGCAAGGCAGGCGGGCCCCGCTGGAATGAAGAGGCCCGTGGAGCCGAGGCGTGCCCCGCAGCCAGTGCTCACGGCTAAGGTTACGCGCGAGAAGTGTAAGTCTGTTTTTGTAAGGCGCTCAGCAACGGGAGCGGTTCGCTATTGCAGCAAAACGGACGACTAAAGACGCCTGTTGCAGGAGGCCAGAGAAGAGCGATTCCCCTTAAGGCTTGTTTTTATATCCCTAACTCAGAATTTTTTGTGGCGTGATTTCTGGGTCAAAGGCATACAGATTTCCGTCAGTTTATCCTGTGAATAGACTGCCAATCTCAACACCTATCCATGGTGCAAGAAAACACAGATTTCCATACAGACAGTGGGCAATACCCATCCTTTTCAGTTGGACGGGCCAAATGTCCTGATGCTAATTATATTTAGTAATCTATATTTAGTAATCTAGTAAACTTCTGATTACTAGAGATGGAATATCTTTATACTTTTCCTTTATTTAATTGAAGCAACATTATAACAGTTTTATATAGTTATCATATAACTATAATAATGTTCTAACATTATTAAAGTCTCAGGTGTGCGTTATTAAAAATCAACCTTCATATATATTACACATTAGTTTCTTTTTTTTTTTTTTTTTGCTTTTTGGGTCAAACCCAGCAATGCTCAGGGGTTACTCCTGGCTTTGCACTCAGAAATTACTCCTGGCAGTGCTTGGGGGACCATATGGGATGCCGGGGATCGAACCCGGGTCGGCCGTGTGCAAGGCAAACGCCCTACCCGCTGTGCTATCGCTCCAGCCCCACATTAGTTTCTTTTTTAAAGATTCAATTCTAGTTGGGGTGGAAGCATTTGAAATATGATGGTGGGAAGGTGTAATGGTGGTGGAATTGGTGTTGGAGTATTAAATATAATAAATTATTGTGAACAACTTTATAAAATTAAAATAAAATTTAAAACATAAGATAAGACAAAAACACAAAAATTCAATTTTAATCTTTCCCTAATAACTGATGCATTTACTGGTCTTTTTTTTTTTTTTTTTTTTTTTTTTGCTTTTTGGGTCACACCTGACAATGCACAGGGGTTACTCCTGGCTCTGCACTCAGGAATTACTCCTGGCAGTGCTCAGGGGACCATATGGGATGCTGGGAATTGAACCCGGATTGGCCGCGTGCAAGGCAAATGCCCTACCCGCTGTGCTATCACTCCAGCCCCTACTTGGTCTTTCTTGCCTGCTGAAAACTATTAATTGAGATTATAGTCTAAAAGTCCATTTTTCGTCTTTTTTCAGTTCAGTGTGATTTTTCTATTTACCACATGTGAGTGAAACCATATGGTGTTTGTCTTTCCATCCGACTTACTTCACTGAGCATAACTCCAAGTACATCCATGCTGTTTCAAATGGCAGGGTTTCAACTTAAAAAAAAATAGATGAGTTGTATCTATTGTGTGTATTTATGTAAGTCCATATGTATATATCTTATAAACAAGTTTCACTAATCATGGGGCTGCATATATCTCTTTGAATTTGTGTTTTTGAGTTTCTTGAGTAAACACCAAGCACTGTAGCACTGTAGCATTATCATCCTGTTTTTCATTGATTTGCTCCAGCGGGCACCAGTAACATCTCCACTGTGAGACTCGTTGTTACTGTTTTTGGCATATTGAATACACCACGGATGGCTTGCCAGGCTCTGCTGTGCGGGCAGGATACTCTCTGTAGCTTGCCGGGCTCTCTGAGAGGGACAGAGGAATCAAATCCAGGTCTGCTGCGTGCAAGGCAAATGCCCTACCTGCTCTCTATTGGAGCAATAAACACCAAGAAGTGGGATAAATAGATTGAATGGAATTTCTATCTTCAGTTTGTTGGGAGTCTCCACACTGCTTCCCAGGATGAGTGTCCATGCTAGCAGTTCCAGTTTCCACCATCAGTGGATCAAAGCTCCTTTCTCTCCATGTCCTCTCCAGCACTTGGCTTTTCTTGTCCTTTGGGTAACTGGGAGGTGCTGTCTCACTGTTTTGATTTGCATTTCACATATCGAGGTAGGGGACAACTTCTCATGTGCCTGCTTGTTATTGATTTGGATACTCTGGGATGGCTTACTAATTCAGTTGTTTGCATTGCATTGTTGTTGAGTTTTATTATATTTATTTTAATTTTTTTACCTTTTTTATTAATTTATTTTATTGAATCACCATGTGGAAAGTTACAAAGTTCTCAGGCTTATGTCTCAGTCATACAATGCTCAAACACCCGTCCTTTCACCAGTGCCCACATTCCACCACCAAAAAAAAAAGAAAAAGAAAAAAAAACCTGTATACCTCCACCCCCCCACTCCCCAACCCCCCACCCCCACCTGCATAACTGATAAATTTCACTTCATTTTCTCTTTACCTTGATAACATTCCATATTTCAACACAAAACTCACTATTGTTGTTGGAGTTTCAACACAGAACTCACTGTTCTCGTTGGAGTTTATCCCCCCAAAATACGTCCCTATTGACAAGGAAACATTTGATAATTAGTTTTCCACTAATGAGAATGAAGAGATATAAAGTCGCGGTTTAGGAGTTCGGTATTTTAGTAATTAAGTCCAGGAAGATTTAAGTTGGAAATTGCATCATTTCCCTTCCTGGGGCAGCATGGAGCAAAAGCTTAGTTCACAGTCTGGAGACATGGCTGCAAGCACTTGCTGGGACCAGAAGTCATATAGCTGGTTCTGGATCCTGGTTGTTCAGCAGCAAAGTGACTGTGCAAAGGCATGGCCATCGGGTCTGTTGTTGAGTTTTATGAGTTTAACGTATCTATTGATCTCAACCTCTTGTTGAACATATGATGTACAAAATACTTTCTCCCCTTCAGGAGAATGTCTTCATCTGTTTTGACGCAAACATCTTGTGCTGTGTAGAAGCTTCTCAGTATGATGCCAACACGTTTGCTTATTTTCACACTTGTTTCCTTTACTTTAGGAGCTGAGTTCCCAAGCACATTGATCTGAGGCTGATGTCCCTAACTCAGGGATGTATCCCCTCTGTATTTTATCTTACACCATCTTTGGTCAAATCTGAATTCATCTTTTATAAGGTGTGAAGTTTGATTCTTTTGCATTGGGCTGCCCAGGTTTCCAACACCGTCTATTGAAGAGAGTTTTCTGGTTCCATTGTATTTTTTGGCTCGTTTATGGTTAATTGTCAGTAATTGTGCAGGCTTATGTCTGTGCCTTCAATTGTTGGTAAATGTGTGGGTTTATGTCTGTGCCTTCAATTGTGTTCCATTAATCTGTGTAGTGTTGTAAAACTCTGCTGTTTTAATTACTATTGCTTTGTGGTATAGGTTTGATGTCAGAGAGTCAGATTTTTTTCATTTTGGTTTGTTTTTTACTCAGGATTATTTTTGGTATTGGGGTTCTTTTATAGTGATAAATTATGATATTTTTCCTATTTGGGTAAAGAATGTCACTGTGATTTTAATAAGGATTGCACTGAAATTGTATATTGCTTTAAGTATTATAGTAATTTTAACAATTTTAATTATTCAAATTTTAGGATATTCTTAAATCTCTTTGTCTTGTTTCCATAACATTTCACAGTCTTCCATGTTGTTTCCTTCATATCTTTCATTAAATTTTCTCAAAGGTGGTTAAGTCTTTTTGATGCAAATGTAAACAGGATTCTTTTCCTTATGTCTTATAGTGTTTGGTCTAGCACATTTAGCTTTTAGCTCTTCTTCCTAGCTAGATGATATTATTACTTAATCTATTAATCCCAGCACCATTTATGTCATCATTCTCCAGTTTAGTAATATTTCAATGATCATCCACTGTGTTCCGGGGAGAGCACTAATTATTCGACATGTATTACCCAATTTAACTCAGAGCAATCTAATGAGGCAGGTATGGTGGCACTAGATATTGCCATTGGTGTGCAAGAGAAATCTGAGAACTAGAACAGCTAAGAATAAACTTGGAGAGCAAGCGATAAAGTGGGATTTGAACCCAAATTCTCTGAGTCACAAACTTTTTTTTTTGGTGCCATACCCAGCTGTGCTCAGGGCTTATTCCTGGCTCTGGGCTCAGGGATCACTCCTGGCAGTGCTGGGGATTATATGTGGTTCTGGGGATCAAACCCATGCAAGGAAAATATCCCACTTGTTGTACTGCTGTACTACCTTTCTGACTCCTTTCATTAAAAAAAAACCTAAAAAATAAATTGATTGAGGTTTTGGGATTTACAATATTTTTTAATTTACGTTTTTTTTATTTTAATTTTATTTTTTTAAAAAAATTTTATTAGTGAATCACCATGGGGTATAGTTACAAACTTACGAACTTTTGTGTTTGAATTTCAGTCATACAGTGATCGTTTACCCATCCCTCCACCAGTGCTCATTTCTCCTCCACCAATGTTCCCAGTATCCCTCCCGCCCTCCCCAACCTACCCCCCACCACCCCACCCCACTTCTGTGGCAGGGTATTCCCTTTTGTTCTCTCTCCTTTTGGGTATTGTGGTTTGCAATAGAGGTATTGAGTGACCATCATGTTTGGTCTATAGTCTACTTTCAGCACTCATCTTTCAACCCGAATGGGTCCTCCCAACATCCTTTACTTGGTGTTCCCTTCTCTATCTGAGCTGCCTTCTCCCCCAGCATGTGAGACCAGTTTCCAAGCCGTGGAGCAGACCTCCTGGTCCTTATCTCTACTACTCTTGGGTGTTAGTCCCCCATTCTGTTACTTTATATTCCACAGATGAGTGCGATCTTTCTATGTCTGTCTCTCTCTTTCTGACTCATTTCATTTAACATGATACTTTCCATGTTGATCCACTTATATGCAAAGTTCATGACTTTATTTTTTCTAACAGCTGCATAGTATTCCATAGTGTAGATGTACCAAAGTTTCTTTAACTAGTCATTTGTTTTTGGGCACTCCCTTTTTTTTTTTCCCCAGATTTTGGCTATTGTAAATAGTGCTGCAATGAACATACAATAGTTTTAATGATGATTTTCTGTGTACTTAATTCTAACAGCAGACCCATCACCAGTGTTCCCACCTCCTTCCCCAAAGGATCCTAACACCCTTCACTCTTACCTCCCCAGCCAACTCAGCTGTGTGGATTAGTTCTCCAAGTGTTGACTTTGGCTCTTTGTTGCTATCTTGCTGTGTGTCGGTAAGTTCCACAAATGAGAGAGATCATTCTGTATCTAGCCTTTCCTTCCAGTCACCAACATCCTTTCCAGTTTCCACATTGATTCAGACATTAGTTCTCCGTGGGCTACTCACTGTTTCCTGAACAAGTCTGGCTATCCCTGACTCTGGTTTATTGTTATTTTTTCTGGGGTTATTTCTCTATCACCAGTGTCTTTCCAGTTCCATCTCATCTTTTTATAGATCCTACCTATTGTTTCTCTGGTCATAAATTCTAATACAGATTTTCGGTGAAAAAGTCTTTTTAGGAACAAAATAAATACTTGTGAATACACCAGAGAATCCCACACAGCCCGAGTGCCTCACCTGGAGCACACATGTACCTCTGTAGGAGACATTTAGTATGTGCTGAGTTGTGACCAGCAAACCATTTACATACTATTTTTTTGCAGAGTTTTACTCATTTAATGTGTTAAGGGGCTCGAGTGATAGCACAGTGGGTAGGGCGTTTGCCTTGCATGTGGTCGACCCCGTTTGATTCCTCCATCCCTCTTGGAGAGCCTGGCAAGCTACCGAGAGTATCTTGCACGCAGGCAAGAGCTTGAAAAGCTACCCATGGCGTATTCGATATGCCAAAAACAGTAACAACAAGTCTCACAGTGGAGACATTACTGGTGCCCCCTCGAGCAAATCAATGAGCAATGGGATGACAGTGCTACAGGGACAGTGAATGTGTTAAGAATTTTAATTTTGATTTTCTGACTTTTCAAGTTTTCCTCATAGTCTTTGCCAGCACCTATCTCTACAGTGAGATGATTTTTTCAACTGGATGAAGTATGCCTCACCGTGTGTCCCAGTGCAGGCAACTGGGGACTCTCAGGTCTCTCTGGTCCATCTGTCTCGCTCTCTCTGCCAGAAAATTTCTGGCAGAAGACAGAATAGGCAAGAAACAAGAAATGACATCTAAGACCATATAAGTGTGTCAAACTGAAAAAGTACTACCTTTAATTGGTAAAGTATATCATTGAAAATATGCTCATTTTCCATCTTGCAAAGGTGCTACCATCCCAGGAGCTGAATAAATATTGTACATAAAACAGTTTCTTCTGCCTTGCCCCTATAAGTTTAGTTGAGAATGGTCAATAATAACTTTCTATATTTGTTCTACTGTAGAAGTGTGCCTTAAGCAAATTTATATTTCTCCCCCCATTTATTGGCAATAGAAGTGATCCCCACTTTCCCCATATCTTCGTGAATGCTATATGTCATTGCTAATGTGTGTTCTAATTTATTTTCCAGTGTGGTGGGAGAGACAAGCGTGTCAGACAAGGAGTGAACAGGAAATCAGAAAATGTTTTTATACATAAAGGATGTGAGTACCAGTCAAAGTCAAGCAAACAGTTAATTAAAGGACACTTATTTGTTGTAATTGATAAAGAAATGATCCAGCTGGGAAAGTGGGCCAATTAGTAAATTAGTAAAATATGTATTTCCAGTGTGGTAATACATTTAGTAAAAAAAACACTTTCACAGAGTGTTGATATAAAAGTATTATAGGTTATTTCTTGAAAATATCATGCCATCACTCCCAAGGGAATTATTTATTCTTTTGTTTTGAATTTGCGTAAGGTGAGCGGTGGGTCTTGGAAATAGATGTACGGACGAAATCTGGGGAGGCAACATCTGCATAGAAACTAGTGATGGAAGAAACCTTATTTATTGTATTTCAGTTTTCAGATGAGAAAACTTGTCTGCATGGATTTTTTTTTTAAAATGTTTTTATTGTTGTAGTTAAGTTATAGTAGTGCAACATTAGCGATAGCACAGCGGGTAGGGCATTTACCTTGCAGGCGGCTGACCTGGGTTCAATTCCTCCCTCCCTCTTCGAGAGCATGGCAAGCTACCTGTGGCATATTCGATATGCCAAAAACAGTAACAACAAGTCTCACAATGGAGACATTACTGGTGCCCGCTTGAGCAAATCGATGAACAAGAGGACAACAGTGAGACAGTGCTACAGTGCAACATACGATAGTATGACATGTATGTCTGCATGGATTTTTTTTTTGTTTTTGTTTTTAATTTCCAGGGCTGAAGCGAGGGTACAGCAGGTAAGGTATTTGCCTGGGTTTGATCCCTAGCAACCATCACACTGCCAGGATCCACCATCGTCCTTGTGTCCTGTTCAGCCATATTCCCTCCTATAGCCTCTCCCAGATTTGGCAATTAGTATTTGCAATCCAAAATCAAGGGTTTGCTCATCCATTGTTGGTGAGGATGTCATCTGTTCAGCCTCGATGGAAAGCTATCTGGAGAGCTCTCCAAAAATAGGAATAGAACTCCCATATATCCAAGCAATGCCACTTCTTGACATCTGCCCTGGAAACACAAAAACATTAATTCAGCAGTATAGATACACACTCTTGTTCACTGTAACACTTAGTACAGTAGCCAAGATATGGAAACAACCCAAATGCCCAACTGCGGATAAATGGATCAAACAACGGTGGTAAATATACAAAATGGAATACTATGCAAGTCTAAGCAAAAGCAAAGTCATGTGATTTGAAGTGACATGGATAAAACAAATGACATCTTACTGAGTAAAGTCAGTTGGAAGGAAAGGATAGATACAGAATTATCTCTTTCATATGTGGGTCTTAAAGATACACAGCAAGGTATCAACAGAGGGCAATAGACAACACAATAGGAGAACTGATCCACACAACTGACAGTCGGTGGTAAGGGTTGAAAGGGAGGGGCACTGGGGTCCTTGGTGGAGGGAGGTGGGTACACTGGTGATGGGTGTGGTGTTGAAATTATGTACAAGTATAACAGCATTGTTAATATTACTGTAAGTCACAGTACCTCAATAAATTAAAAAACCCAACAAAACCAAGGGCTTGTCATGGTTTGATATTTACTTTTCCCTTGTTTTGTCTCATTATACTCTGCAGATGAGTCAGATCACCTGGTATTAGCCTCCTCCCTCTGGCTTGCCTTGCTCAGCATGTCTTCCAACTTGATCTATATTGTAGCAAATTGCATGATTTTATCTTTTACAGCTGTGTAGTATTTCATAAGAGTAAACTGCAAGATATAGATGTTCTATTGCTCTAATATCTAATTCTTGTACTTTAAAAAATTATTGATATTCACAGTAAGCACATTGTTGATAAAAATACAAATATCTGGGAAATGTGATCAATATGGTTAGATGGTCTTTGTCATTTTGAGTCAGATAATGTTCTCACCAACAATAACATCTTGTTTATCTAACCTTATTGCTCTTCGTAATGACCTTTTGGGAGGGTAATCAAGGCAGGCTCCATAAAATACATAAATGTTTTGAGTAGAAAATTGGAAAGAACCATGACAAACTTCCTTTTCTGCTGAGTTTATTAATCACAAAGTCAGCTTTTCCTGATGGCTCTGGGAAATCTCAGGAGCATTCATTGTTTTGTAGTGCTGGATGATAATCCCCATCATCTTCTTAGGAGCTGACACACTTGAGCATATAAGATATGGAGAACAGACATGCTTTTAAGTGATTTTTATTTTATTTACTCACTTAATTCTTGCAAGAGCACTGTAAAGTGACTGCTAATGACATTTTTGTTGTTATTGTTGTTGTACGAATCAATGGAGGCACAAGCACAGAATCCCTTAGTAAGTGACCCCAGGGAGTGCCTATAAAGTGACTGCTAATGACATTTTTTTTTTTTTTGTTAAATATGAGTCAATGGAGGCACAAGCACAGAATCCCTTAGTAAGTGACCCCAGGGAGTATCACTCAAAAATAACGTGGAGATTCGCTTCTGCCTACCTACTCTCAGAGCGTAACTGAGCCTCGGGCTTTAGTGGATAAGTTAACACCGGTTCCAAGAGGTGCTATAGGTCTGATTAATGGTAATTTTGATTTGTTCCTTGGTAAATGAATGAGGAGGTCTATTGCTTAACTCTCCCAAGTTTCATTTCCTTTCTCTTAAGGCGGATGCTACTGGCACCAACATACTTGTGGGAGGAGGAAGTAAAATTGCAAAGAAGCCATCAGAAAAAAACGACTCTTGGTTGTGGGGTTCTGTGTCTCCTCCTCTACCAGGGGGTGTGAAACTATGTATATTCCCAGACCCGGGAATGGATGGATCAAGGATGGATTTGAAATTGCCAAGTCCACTTGTGAATCAGCACCTAATGGTTTGCTTCAGTGGGGCCTCGAGTCGTTGTCTGATGCTTTTATTGAGGTAGATTACACGCTCTGAGATCCTTCCACCTCGTTTTCCGGTTTGTCACGAGGATGTGTCTGCCAGTCTTTGCTATTCCTTCTCTTACCTTCTTCTCAGTGTTGTTGTCACTGACGCTGTTGTGATGATTGGGGATTATGCACACACGTGACTGTGGGCTTTGCCTTTGGAGTTGTGGTACCTGCTGAGGATAATCTATCAGGTTGTGCGGCTCGCACACTCAGCCATGGTGCTCACTGGGGGGGGGGGTCACACTTGGAGTTGTGGCGCGTAAGTGCTGGTTGGGGTGCTGGCCGGGCGTCACTCAGTCAGTGCTCATCCCCACGCTTGCCAGAGCTGTATCCCTTCGTGTTGCTTGCGCACATCTGGCTGCAGTGCGGCCAGGAACGCTTACAGCATTGGGAATCACAGCCCCAGAGCTGCCAACATCTAGCTATACTGGAGCTTGAACTCTTGACCCGGTGCTCACAGGGCAGGCATTTAAAACCCCAGCGCTGTTTCTCCAGGCCTCAAGGTCTACCTAATTAATTAAACAGCTCCATGACTTTGAATCTGTCCTCCTGTCTTCTTGTGATCCGCATAAAGACTTGGAGAAAATAGCGCCTATCTGAAGATGCCCTCAGTATAACCTTCCCAGGACATGATGTTTTCTATTACTTTATTTCCAAATCTGTGTGCTTAATTCAATATTTTAAATTTGGTCAGAATCAACTCATTCATTCCTCCTTATTTTTTCCACTTGCTCTATTGCTTTTGAATGTCTCCTGTTTTTGTCTTTCATTTCCTAGTGCTGGCAGATTTGGTGTGTCTGTTGCCATTAGCCAGGGTGGTTTGGCGGGAAAGGGTCCCCCAAGAGAGCGAACACTCCCCGTTTTCTTCCAGGGGGGAAAGCGAGTTGGCTTTAGTCACGTGGTTTTGACACATTAATTGTTGTCATTGTTGCAATTGATTGTATGCATCTGTTTTTGAAACAGTTACAGTGCACATTCTGTTTTCCCAGCTTGATTCCAGCTTATTTTCTCCAGCTCCCTTTTGTCCTTGCATCAGGGTGAGGGCTGTGATGTAGCTATGGAACAGAAATAAAAACAAGGCATGCCTGTGACAGGAAAGCACCGTGCTATGTGCCTGGTGTAAAAACAAACAGCTCACACCTGCTTTTAAGCTCCTCTCCCCGCAGTCAAAGTCCCCAACCTTCTTGTCAGTATCAGTGCACCCAGTAGTATGGCAGGAAAGATGCCAAAAGGAATCCACCCTTGTCAACTAAACCACCTTGAGAGAGAAACCCAGAGGCGGCTGAACTCACAGTGGTCCAGGATCAACCCCCGACCCATTCACCTCTGGCATTATTATTGTATTTATTATTTTTTGACCATACCTGGCTATGCTCAGGAATTAACTCCTGCTGAGCCTGGGGGATCATATGGGGTGCTGGGTGTAAAAAAATCTACAAAGGCAGCACTCGCAGGAGGGGAGACTCAATGATGTGTCGCTGTTCTGTTCTGCTGTCCGTGGGCACTCGGGGCAGCTCTCTCTTGCACACGCCACTCGCGTTCGGTGTTCTCGAGCTACTGTGTGAGGACCGGGTGGGGACGGCTCCTCCTTGTGCTCTGCTTCTGTGTGTGCCGCTGTGCTCTCTTCTGTCTGTCTCTCAGTCTCTGGCTCTGTAGTCTCTGCTCTGGTCTCTCCCGACCTCTCTCTGTCTCTGCTTCTGTGTCTTCTGTCTGTGTCGTCTCCTTCATTTCTGTGTCTTCCCGTGTGTCTTCTGTGTCTTCTCCTGTGTCGTCTTCTTCTTCTGTCTCCTGTCAGTGCCCCCTTCTTCTGTCTCTCCTGTCTTCCCCCACAGTCTTAGTTTATACAGCAAATTACGTCGGGCGGTAACACAATGGTGGGTTGAACATAAACAAATCAACAAAGAAGGGTAAGATCATTTCTAGAGGAGATGAATAAAATCTCACTAAGAGATTACTAGGAGATCCACTCAAGGGTGGGGTCCAAACAAGGGTGTGTCAGGGTGTGAGCTAGTAATCTGCTTAAATAGTTATAGTAAATTTACTCCTAATATTTCTAGCAATGTCATTCTGTATGAGCACAGTAAGACATATATCAGACTTAAAGTTTGGTTCTTCCTGAGGACATTCACTATATATTCCAGACCACAGTTCTCAGGCCAGGTTAGTCTTCCTAACCCCAGGAGGGTCCTAGTCTCGTCATTACTTTGGGATCATGACAGCATTTGTCTATGACCATGCTCTCAACTTATAGTTGAGTATTGTGGAGCTTTGGCCTGGCCCATTTCGGTGCCAGGGTAGCTCACAGCTTGCCCTGGGTCCATTCTGTCCCTCGTCAGGACCCTGCTTTTGGGGTGTTAGGAACTAAGGTAACTGAGTTGAGAAAGCAGATGCCTTGGAGTAAATATTTTTGGAGTCAATCCACTCCTAAGTTACAAAACATAACATTAACTGTCTTCCTGTGTCCATACAGAAAGGACATTGCTTTAAGGTATACTAAGTTCCTTGTGGCAAGGCTGAAAGGACAAACCCCATATTATCCTACACTGGAGATCGAACCCAGATTGGCAGCATGCAAAGCAAGCCCTTAGCAGCTGTACATTCTCTCTCGCCCTGACATTATTTTTGAGAATTCTCAGTTCTCCATTTCATATACCAGTTCTATTTTTAGTTTTGAAGTAATTACCTTTGAAGGTAATTACTTTGCTTTTATAGTGACGCCGTAAGTGTTTTTTTTTAAAGTAAAAAACAGGTTCTACTTTTGTAGGGTTCAAATGGACTAAAAGTGACGGCCTCTTGCCCGTATTTCATCACTAGGTTTTTATACGCTGCTCCTGACTTATTTCCTAGTTGTTTTGGTGTGTGTGTCATTGAAATATATGAACATAAAGCAGTGAGTATGTGTTCTGACTTTATCCCTTTCTTAGTCCCCTGAATAATGCTCTATCCCTGACATGTTTCTCAGTCTTCGTTCTTCTCCAGAGAGAAGTACATTTGCCTGTGTCCGTAACCCAGTGGGTACAGATATGTATTTCTGCTATTTTGCATTTATCACAGGACTGACAAGCCAGCCTGTAGTGAATAATACGGTGTGCATGCCATCTGGCTTGTGGATAAGTTGGTCTGTAGAAGGTTTTGGAGCTGAGAGAAAATGCATCTGGGAGGGCCAGTGCCTCGGGGGTCTCCAGCAGACCAGATACAAACCTTGGTTCTTCCCCCCTCCTCAGCGACTGACCACTGTATAGTTTCCATCGAAATTTCATAGATTCACGGGACCGAAGGGATATTACTGCACTTAATACAGTGCTCGCCTTGTGTGGCTGAGCCAGGGTTGATCTCAGGCATCCCATGTGGTCCCCTGAATCCTCCAGGAGTCATTCCTGAGTGTTGAGCTGGGTGTGGCCCCAAAACCAGGAAAAGAAAAAGAAAGAAATTTCGTGGATTCGGCGAGCTGGCAAGTGCTCTGGGCAGGTTTCTGGGTGTTGGTCTCTCTTCAATCTCTGGGAATTGTTTACATACTAGGAAACGAGGCTTTTGTTTATGACATGTCACAAATGATTGTTTTGGTCAGTTTGTCACTTATTTTTTGGTTTTACTTAAAAATTCTAGTAGAAATGCTTTATTTTTCCTGTAATAAACTTGTCTGTTTTTTTTTTTCTTTTATGGCTCTGGATTTTGAGGGCTGGTTTGAAAGCCATTCCTCTGTCCAGAGTTGTAGAGGAATTTTGCTTGTGTTTTCTTCTAGTAATTTTATGGCTTTGGTTTTATATTTAAATTTATGATTCCCTGGAACCTAACTTTTTCCAGATGGTGAATCATTGTCTTAGCACCATGCATTTACATAGCTATCTTTTCCTCATTGATTTGAAAGTTTCTATATATTAGGGTCGAATTTTGGGGTCTTCTCCTGTTTCCTTAGCTTGTATATCTGTTTGACAGTGACATAGCATTTTCTTTTTCATGAAGTTATAAATAAAGTTCAAAGTTGTAGAAGTCTATCAACTACAGGGTTCCTTATCTCTTTACATAAAATGCTCAGAATTTTGACAAAGAGAAGCAAGAAAACAAATTAAGAACTTAATTCAAACTTTAGAAAATAATTAACCCTTTACACTGGAAGTTTTTGTCAGCAAAGCTTATAGCTACTCAACTCTTTTTTTTTTTGATATGTGTATTTCTGGCTATGTAACTATGGCTTATGGGAGGGTGAAAATTGCAAATAAAAATTTTATGTCTTTAATGTTTTGTTATTATCTGAATGCTATAAATGAAAATTTTAATTACAAATTACTTGTAACAATGTGAACCCATTGTATGTAGAAATTATAATTACAAACTATACTTTCTACAAGTATGATATTTAAAAATTGTTTTTAAAATTTTATTTTTATACAGTTGTTCATGATGATTTATTACATTCAATATTCCAACACCAACCTTACCACTTTCCACCTTTGCACCACCATTATTTCCAATTTACCCAACCACCACCCAGACATGTCCCAACAGCAGCCCCTAAATAATTTATTTTGTATTGATTGTTATGAATATTCGCTGGGCTGGAGCGATAGCACAGCAATAGGGCATTCGCCTTTCATGCGGCTGACCCGTGTTCGATTCCTCCACCCCTCTTGGAGAACCCGGCAAGCTACCGAGAGTATGGAATCTGCACGCCAGAGCCGGCAAGCTACCTGTGGCATATTGGATATGCCAAAAAAAAAAAAAACAGTAACAATAAGTCTCACAATGAGAGACGTTACTGGTGCCCTCTCAAACAAATCGATGAACAAAGGGATGACAGTGACAGTGACAATAAATATTCGCTAAAAATGACTAAGAAAATTTTTCTTAGAATAAAGTGTATGAAGATTGTTGCATTGCTCCCTGGAACCATTGAGTCCCTATATAAGAGATTACTAACATCTTGTTACAGGTGAGGTCTTGTGTGCTTGTATCACCTGTATCACTTGTCATCCTATTGTTCGTCGATTTGTTTGAGCACATGCCAGTAACCTCTCCACTCATCCCTGTCATGTGCTAGCATAGCCCAATGGTGTCTTCTCGTTCCAGGAACACAAAGAACCACATACTGTTCGTTCAGGGTTTTGACAAGAAGTCTGACCATCTCGTAGGTGGGCAGCCACTCAGTCTTTTGACATCCTGTGGAATCCAGTTGGTAACAGCTCTAGTCCAGTGGTCATCTCTGAATCGCATTACGTGTCCGGCCCATCTGACTTTTGATGCCTTGGCAAACAAGACAGCATCCCTGATTCTTGATTGTTTACGGAGCTCGGAACTTCAGATTCCTTCTCTCACTTGAGTGAAACGTGATACTCTAAGCATCGCTCTTTTGATACCTCTTTGGGATACCTAAATAGCGTTCTCGTCCTGTTTTTGTGGGGCCTAAGTCTCTGAGGCATATGTTAGTGCAGAAAGAATGGTGGAGTTGAAAAGATGTGCCCAGAGCCAAAGGTTCTTCATCCTCTTAAGTACTTCTGTGATGCTCTTGAAGGCATGACATGCTGCTCTCCCTCCTGCGCAGTTCAGGTGCCAGGTTGTTTGTGACGTTGCATTCCCGACCTAGGTACACATAGCTGCTCCATTTGGAGACGTTCGTTCCATTGAGGGAAAATAGAACATCAGGAACTAGTTTGTTTCTCATGAACATTGTCTTGGTGAGATTCAGCTGCAGTCCGACCTTTCCACACTCATGGTAGAAGTCGGCCAGCATTTGTGCCACATGGCTGATATTTGGTGTTATGAGAACGATGTCATTGGCAAAGCAGAGGTGGTGTAGTTGCCGACCGTCTATCTTCACTTCTATTCCTTCCCATTCCAGTCATCGCATGATGTTCTCAAGGGTGGCACTGAAGAGTTTCGATGCAATGGTATTGCCCTGCCGAACTCCTCTCTTGATGTCAATGATCACTTCTTTGTAGAATGGTGAGATCCTGGTGGTGAATCTGCAATACAACTCATGGAAGATTCTGATGTACTGAGTTTGAACACCCTGTTTGGCTAGGCCTTCGATGACCGCTTCAGTCTCAACAGTATCAAGGGCCTTCTTTAAATCAATGAACATTAGATGGAGCGGCATCTTGAACTCTCGTGAAACCTCAATGAGCTTGGTCACCTTGTGGATATGGTTGATCGTGCTGAATCCTTTTCAGAACCCGGCTTGCTTGCATGGTTGTCCTTCGTCTAGTGTTCTGCCAATCCTATTCAGGATGACTTGAGTGAATAACTTGTAGACAACGGACAACAGGCAGATTGGGCGATAGTTGCCAATGTCATGGATGTCTCCCTTCTTGTACAATAGGATAGTCCTGCTAGTTTTCTGTTGGGATGGAACCTTGCATTCAGACAGGTAGTGTGTGAAGAGCTGAGGCAGTGTATTGATGAGTACTGGCGGCAGATTCTTCAGGTGTTCAGGTCTGACCTTGTCTGGACCGGATGCTTTATACTTCTTTTCCAACAAAATGGCATGTCGGATTTCGGAAGGGAGAACACTGCAAACGACACATCCATCCTGCGGAATTTGGTATGTGGGCAGGTAGACGTGACTATTAAAGAGATCTGAGTAGAAGTCATAGATTACCTTTTCCATTACCCTTCTGGAAGATGTGACAGATCCATCAGGAAGTTGGAGGGCAGTCATCTTGGTCTTATAGTTGTCGAAGGACAGGTGGGTGTTTCGAATACTTTCCCTGGCTTCTGCCACATCAGCCAACACAGCTGCTCTTCTCTCTTTGAGGTCTTCCTTTATCGCTTCTCTGCACAGCTTTGCGAGCTCGGACGTTAGCTTGTGATTGCCTGAGGCTCATGCCAGACCACGTTGGTGAATGAGCTTAAGAATTTCCAAAGACAGGTGACTTTTTGTGGCTTTCTCTCTCTCTCCATTCCTTGTACAATCATGGAGGTGCTGAACCAGTTGATCGTATTCCTTGTCCATGTTGTCAATGACGGCATCTTCTCATATTGCTGTAGTAGTGCCAAAGAACTCCCAGTTGGTGGTCATTCTGGGAGTTCTCTTAAACTTTGCAGCCCTTTCTCCCTGCTCCGTGAAGTAGAATTTTCCACAAAGGAGACGGTGGTCTGATACCGTCTGGAATTTTGGGACAATAGCAATATGGGTCAGACAAAACTTTTAATTGAATATGATGTGGTCAATTTTGTTGTGGAACTGTCCACCGGGAGACTCCCATGTCCAACGTTTAGATTCGGCCTTCTGGAACTGTGAGTTACCATGGATGGTCTTGGTTGACATGATGAACTCAGACAGTCTCTCACTCTGTTCATTCCATTCTAGGCCATGGGTCCAGATGTGGAGTTCTTCAGGAGACCTTTTAGGTCCAATCTTGGCATTAAAATCACAGACAATGACCTTGTAGATGGTGTGGTCTTCTTTATAGAACTTCTCCAGCTCCATGTGGAACATCTCAATTTCTTCTTCATTGTAGTTGGATGTTGGTGCGTAGACGACAAAGATAGAAACTGCTGGCAACGAGCCACATCTATTCAAATGAAAGCATCTGATTCGGGTTGTTAGGCATTCGAATTAATCAATGTTCATGGCCAAGTTAGTTTTGACAAGGACACCGACATCACTGATGCCTGTACTGTCGCATGTTCCGAGGAACAGTTCTTCTCCAATGTCAAAAATGGTGTGATGTGTTCAATGCCTTCTTGTCTTGGTCAATCCAATGACCTCGTACTTGATCTTCTGAGATTGCACCATCAGGTCCTCGATGGATGCTTCCAATGCCAGCATATGTGCATTAAAAGTGCAAACAGCCATTTTAGTCCTTCTTCATTTGGCAGTCTAGTTCGGCCCTGAGATTTTATCAGCCTCTCCTTGTTCATCCTTCTTAATGCTGCCGTATCGAGGGCTCTTCCCGGGTCAGGGGAATGAGGTCCATTGTTGTTACTGTTTTTGGCATATCGAATATGCCATGGGTAGCTTGCCAATCTCTGCCATGCGGGGGGATACTCTCGGTACCTTGCCAGGCTCTCCAAGAGAGATGGAGGCTTTTAGGGTGGCCTCCAATGGGTAGGAAGTGTCTATGATGTGTCTGTACCTGGGTCCCGTTGAGCCTAGAGTCCAAGGTCACAAAGTTCCATATTACCTGGTTCTCTGGGACTTCACTCATGCATGAAGCTCGGCCTGAGTCTCCAGAAAGCGGCCTGGAGCATGCAGCAGTTGGTTGCTAATTTTTTCTTAATTGAGATTGATTGCCTTCTACTTTACCCACCCTATGTGGTGTGCTACTCCTGGAATATCCGTGGTGTAGAGCATGAAATGTCATGTGGTTGTGAATGTGGCCGTGAGATCCAGGAATTCTAAGATTTTGAACGGGGTAATAGAGCTGGAGTTAGATTTTTAACTGGATGATGACTTTAGGGTCCAAAAGCATCTCTGAAGCTTGTTGATATCATCTGAGACATATTAATGAATCTCTGGATCTGTGGATTGATTTATTTTGGTTGGAGGAATTAAGTGGTGTTAAACCAGTATCTGTGATGATGATCAAATGACCCTCATCCAATCAGGCAATGTAGGTAGCCCTCTCAGTCTCGACAATTGTGTTTCAGATCTGTTCCTGATTTGAAAAAAATGTGGCTGTTGCTTACACACATACACACATATGCGCACGCGCGTATGCGCACGTGCACGCGCGCGCGCGCACACACACACACACACACACACACACACACACACACACATTCCTTTTTTTCCTTTGCTAATTTTGGTTCCTTGAAAGTCAAACTGACTGTTTCCTAAATGGGTGTTCCCCTGTCCGGTTTCAATTCCACCTTGAATTTTAAAATTCATTTCCTTTCATATTCCACCTGTAAGACCGCAGCAGAATTTTAGGGATGGTGCACAGATGCTGTGGGGAGCATATTTTCCCCTACCGCTTTTGGGTCTGACCTAGACCAGCGCTGGCAGCTGTGGTAGCTTGGAGCTAGGCTCTGTGGTCATGACAGATGTCCAGCAAGTGGGGCCTGTTATCGCATCCAGGGACCCAAGACCTTGGAGGTCACCTTCTGCTGAGAAACTCGCTGCAACCTTCCGCATTTCAGGATTTCAGAACATATTGCAAATACTGACTTGGGGGTGGGGTGGGGTGGGGGTGTAGCCCTTCCTCTCCGAATAGCAAAGTGGGGGCATTTTCATTTATAGGAGGAGTGAACTGCTTAGATTTAGGTCCCATCTGGCTCTGTGATTCCCAGATATGGGGACACGAAAGAAGCAGAACCCCCAGCCCAAACTGGGGAGGAGACAGAATGCCCAACTTCTTATTTTTCCCAAAGTGGTTTGGCACTGGGTGTGTGACCTGGGACTGGTGCTCAGGGCTCCACGTTTCCCTCCTGTGCAAACTCTGTGCAAAGTTTCCCTCCCATGACACCATGCTTAGCCCTTTCCCCCCAACCTCCCCTGAGCAGTTGTGGAAGCAACAGCATCCCACCCCCCTTGCATGTTCCTACAGACACTGGAGTCTGCACGCCCCTAATCACACATGCATTTTATCAGAGTCTCTCATGAGACTACAGGACCGTTTCTTTAAACCTAATAAACGTGGTGGAAGTAGGGGAGGAAAATTCTCCTCATTTAATTTTTTTTTAAACTCTTGGCTGTGTTCAGGGCTAATTCCTGACTCTGTGCTCAGGGATCACTTTTGGCAGTGCTCAGGGCACTAGCTATGATGCCAGAGATCAAATCAGATTTGACTCTGTGCAAAGCAAATGTCTAAAGCCGGGAACTACCTCTCCATCCTCCCCACTTATTTTATTTTGTTTTGTGTTTTCCTTTTTAAAAATTTTACTGGGATGGAGCGATAGCACAGTGGTAGGGAGTTTGCCTTGCACATAGCCAACCTGGGTTTGATTCCTCCACCCCTCTCGGAGAACCTGGAAAACTACTGTGAGTATCTCGCCCGCACAGCAGAGTCTGGCTGGCCACCTGTAGCATATTCAATATGCCAAAAACAGTAACAACAAGTCTCACAATGGAGACGTTACTGGTGCCCGCTCGAGCAAATCAATTGAGCAATGGGATGACAGTGACCATGACAAAATTTTACCGAACCACCGTGAGATACACTTACAAAGCTTTCATGTGTGAGATTCAGCCATACAATGATCAAACACTCATCTTCCACCAGAGCACATTTTCCACCACCAGTGTCCCCAGTATCCCACCCCTACCACCAATCCCAGTCCTCACCCTGTCTCTGTGGCAGACAATCTCCCCCATACTCTCTCTCTCCTTTTGGATATTATATTTTGACCAAATTTTCCCACCACCATTCAAGCCTGCCTGCCAGGAGCAGACACTAGATAATTAATTTTCCGTTGATCATTTTGAATATTATGAGAGTACTGGGATCCTAGATTGTAGATGGTTGCATCCCAGAGACATCTCTGTAGGGCACTAATCCATTTTGGGATTCAATTGGGAGCCTCTGGACCAGCGCTGTTGGTGCACCAAGGTGGCGCCCGGCGGAAGCTTGTGGGTGAGAGCTACCTCCACACACTTACTTTAAATTAGTGTTATTTCAAATCCCTCGGGTGGAAAAGTCCCTGCTTATCACTTAACTTTCTCAGTTCCCTGTTTCATTCCACCTTAACTATTTTGTCAGCCTGTGTTTTGTCACATTCAAAAGCCTTCATGAAGTTCTCATGTTTCTCAAGCTTTGCAGAAGCAGAAGAGGCAAGTGTATGCAGCCCGCGTAGAACAGAGAGAGAGTTCTAACTTGAAAAAAGCGTTTGATGAACATGTTCTTGTTCACTTAAGAATAGATATAGGGTTATTTCTGCAGAGCCGAGTGGAGGAGGCTGTGAGTTCTGCAAGAAACACAGGAGACAGGGGTGAGATGACGGGTTCCTTTCTAGGTGGTTCCCAAGGTGGAGAAACCAGGGGAGTTACCAGGGGGAGAAAGGCCCCGGATTGTGGGCCCAGATGGAACCTAAATGGAACCTTAGTTCCTAGCCACAATAGCCACCACAGGTCCAGGGTGCAATGGGTGTGGGAGTGGGACTTCCTGTCTGTTGACTGTAGATTTCAAGGTGGCATTGAGTGATTATAATTTTTTCTGAAAAGGGGGAGTCAGCCAAACAAGTTTGAGAACCTCTGCCAATGAAAGGCAGCTGTTGAAGGACCCGGGGAAGCTCAGCCTCCGAGAGAGGCCCCTGGAGGAGGAAGACGAGTGAAGTGTTGGCTTGGGGAACGGGTTGGTGAGGGGACCAGAAGGCAAGATCATCCCTAGTGTTGCTCGTCTGCTCGGGCTCCCTTCCCCTCTGCTTCACTACCAGCATCTCTGCCTTTGTCTCCGAGTTTCGCTCCTCTCCTCCTCCCTGAATTTCTGGGGAGATTTCTGAGAATCCCTCCAGCCCTCTGTCTTCGGTTTGTCAGGCAGAAATTTCAAAGGCTTCTGCCTTGGCCCTCCGAGCTCTCTGAGGAATGGTCGCACACGTGGCCCACCCAACTTTGCCAGGAGGATTTGAATCCTGCTCATGGGAAAGGCAGAAGCTTGCATTCCATTAGTTCCTGAACAGAAATGCTGCGAACCCGAGTCTACCCCCCTGCCATTGCTTTGGTTTTGTTGGGTTGCTATCCACGTTTCCCACAAACCAGCTGTTTTTACAACAGAAGGTTCTGGAGGCTTCAGAGTTCAAACTCAAGTTGCACCCAAGCATGTCTGGAGACATGTCTGAAGGCTCTTGGGTGCAGGCCCCCCAAATTTGTCTTACCTCCCCCTCTTCAGAAAAAATTAATCAATGTGCAGGCCCTGGATATCTGGCCTCTTTAAGAGAGCAGATACAAAGCACCCCCTATTGGACCCAAGGCCACCCCACACCCCCCCACTATTGGTTTAGCACCCCCTGGGGGCTGTATCCTTCCTGTATCCTCCACCTTCCTTGGGTACAGGCAGTGGTTGCTCTTCCTGGGCTCCTAGAGCAGTGCTCAGGAGTCCATCCCCATTGCTAGCTGGCAGTCTCCTTTTGTGTCTTGTAGGACTACCAGTCACTGAGTTAACATTCATAAGGGGGCTGGAGAGATAGTATAATGGGTAGGGCATTTGCCTTGCACGCGGTTGACCCGGGTTCGATTCCTAGCATCCCATATGGTCCCCCAGCATTGCCAGGTGTAATTCCTGAGTTCATGAGCCAGGAGTAACTCCTGAGCATTGCTAAGTGTCACCCAAAAAGGAAAAAAAAGGAAGATCCACATGAATGAATCCAGCGTGATCTCTTGCTTTATCTGCCATGGTCTCGTTCCACATGGGCTCTGTGTGGCAGTTCAGTCCAGGGTAGTTGGATTCCCAGATTTCTGGGGAACCTATTACAGAAAAGTGCCACAGTGTGTGAAGAAACAGACAGCCAATGGGAAAGATCTGGGCAGGGGGGCTGGAGATGCAGTTGAGGGATTAAGGCAATTTCCTGGCAAGTGTCTGAACTTGCTTAGGTCCCCAGCATGGCATAGGGTCTCCAGGAGTGATCCCTGAGGGAGCCAGGTGAGCCAGGGATGGCTCCAAACCCAAAGGAAATCACAAAGCTTACAGGCAGATTAGGAGCCTAATTCCTGGGCTTGAAGTACCCTCTAATTGCACAGGATAATTTGCCTTCCTTTCAAAAATGACCTCCTCCAACCTTTCTGGTTTGTTTGCTCTTAGGTTTTGGTCTCTTTCTACTAAGACTGATTCTGAGATAGAAATGACTGTAGTTAATATGAGATGGGCACCCAAGGAGAGTAGACACAAGGGCCAGGAATATTGCCTCGTAGTCAGAAGCCTGTCTCATGAGCTGGGGAGAAGGCAGTTGGAATAGAGAAGGGATCACTAAGACAATGATGGTTGGAAGAATTGTTTGGGATGGGAGATGTATGCTGAAAGTAGATAAAGGACCAAACATGATAACCTCTCAGTATCTGTATTGCAGACCATAATGTCCCAAAGCAGAGAGAGTATGGGGAGTATTGTCTGCCATGGAGGAAGGGGAGGGTGGGAAAGGGGGGTATACCGGGGATATTGGTGGTGGGGAATGTGCACTGGTGGAGGGATGGGTGTTTGATCATTGTGAGATTGTAACCCAAACATGAAAGCTTGTAACTGTATCTCACAGTGATTCAATAAAAAGAAAAAGAAAAAGAAAAGAAAAGAAAAGAAAAGAAAAGAAAAGAAAAGAAAAGAAAAGAAATGACTGTAACTCCTGAGGCTCTGGTAGCAGGAGTTGGTCTGAGAGATGCTGGAAGGTGGAACCCACGGTGCATGCATTGGATTCAAGGGCTGGAGTGCGGGAGGGGTGAGTCTGGGAAGATCCTTGGGGACATGGTTCAGATGAGTGGGGCATTGTCTAAGAACAAGATTCAAAACAGCCAAGTCTATACATGCCTGGCATTTGGGGCTAGGGATAGAACGCTGTGGCAGAACAATGACAGACAGGCATGCCAGGCAAGTGTGAGGTCCGGGGTTCAATCCCTGGCACAGCAAACAACAACAATAACAAAAGACTTGCACAAAATTTGGTCTTTGCAAACTTTGCTAGATGACGGTTATTTTGAAGTCTTCGGGAGATGGATTTCTCGAGGGCGGGGAGCATAGCTTATTCATTTTTATATCTGATGTACTTAACATAATTTATTGGGTCAGTGGTGGGTGTGTCACAATGTTTATTCAATTAAATATAGAACTCTAGAGTTTGAAAGGCAAAATATCAGTGCCGGGCCAACAAACAGATGACGCATGCTCTCAGCTGAGCATGTTTGCATGTCCCAGTTCCCTGCAGCCACTGTGAGCAGAGGTCTCCACGCCAAAGGTCACTGCAACCGATTCCTAAGATACTCACTAAACTTTTGCAAAAGAGAAAAATGTAAACTCGTTTGCACTTCTGCGGAGGATGAATGTCCCTTCAGTGGATGACCCTCAGAGGAAGAGAACTGTCTTGGTACAGACAGGTTGAAGTCTTGCTGGTCTCCAGTCTGTAGTTCTTTCTTCTCTTTGTAATCCTGTTCCTTTCTTTTTTCTTTGCCACTGCTGCTGTAGCAATGAGTGGGCCCTCCCTCTTTAGACACAGTGCATGCACACACCTGGCATGTACCTGAGCTCATGCACACGTAAGGCGGGGGCTGGGGAGGATGGAATTCACCACTCTATTCTTATAAAATTCTTTTCTCTCTCTTTCTGTCTGCCTTTTTCCCTCCTCCCTCCCTTCTTCCCTCTTTTTCCCTCCCTCCCTCCCTCCCTCCCTCCCTCCCTCCCTCCCTCCCTCCCTCCTTCCTTCCTTCCTTCCTTTCTTCTTCCTTCCTTTCTTCCCTCCTTCCTCCCTCCCTCCCTCCTTCCCTCCTTCCTTCCTTCCTTCCTTCCTTCCTTCCTTCCTTCCTTCCTTCCTTCCTTCCTTCCTTCCTTCCTTCCTTCCTTCCTTCCTCCCTCCCTCCTTCCTTTTTTCCTTTCTTCCCTCCTTCCTTCCTTTCTTCCCTCCCTCCTTCCTTCCTTCCTTCCTTCCCTCCCTCCCTCCCTCCCTCCCTCCCTCCCTCCTTCCTTCCTTCCCTCCTTCCTTTCTCCCTCCCATCCTCCCTCCCTCACTCCCTTCCTTCCTCCCTCCCATCCTCCTCCCTCCCACCCTCCCTCCCTTCCTTCCTTTCTTCCTTCCTCCCTCCCATCCTCCCTCCCTCGCTCCCTTCCTTCCTTCCTCCCTCCTATCCTCCCTCCCTCCCTCCCTCCCTCCCTCCCTCCCTCCCTCCCTCCCTCCCTCCCTCCCTCCCTCCCTTCCTTCCTCCCTCCCTCCCTCCCTCCCTCCCTCCCTCCCTCCCTCCCTCCCTCCCTCCCTCCCTCCCTCCCTCCCTTCCTTCCTCCCTTCCTTCCTTCCTTCCTTCCTTCCTTCCTTCCTTCCTTCCTTCCTTCCTTCCTTCCTTCCTTCCTTCCTTCCTTCCTTCCTTCCTTCCTTCCTCCCATCACCATTAGATACCACAGTTACAAAGTTGTTCATGACTGAGTTTCAGTCATAAATGTTCCAACACCCATCCCTTCACCAGTGTACATTTTTCCCCACCAGTGTCCCCAGTTCCCTCCTGCCAACCCCTGCCCCTAGCCTGCCTCGACAGGCATTTTTCTCCTCCCCGCTTTCTGAGCATTATGGCTTGCAGTACTGTTATGAAAGGGTATCATGCATTTTCCTTTACTTCCTTTCAGCACTCAGTTCTTGTCCAAAGTGATCATTCCCAACTCTCCTTGTCATCGTGGTCCCTTCTCTATCCTAGCTGCTTCCCCCCTGCACTCTCCTCCCCCAACTCGAGACAAGCTTCCAACATCACCACTTCATTCTTACAAGGCTTCTAGTCACTAGTTCATTCCTGGGGCCCTTCCACATTAATATTTTTAAGGTGTTCAGCCTAAAGCCAGGTTTCGTAGGTGCTTATAGTAAGTTGCCAATCCCATACCAGAGGGGTAAAAAAAAAATGCCGAGTGGAAAGATGTATCTTGGAAGTCATTGATAACATGGTGCTGCCTTTTAAAGAACTGACTGATAGGCCAGTACAGAGCTTATAGGTTTTCATTCTGTCTTAACATCTCAAACTGTGCATTTGGAATTCATAAAAGCCCGAGACAGTGGGGAGCCAGCGTCTTTAAAGAGGAATGAATCTGTCTGTGCATGAGCTGATCTACAGATTGAAAATGTTGTGCTTTTGTTCTTTTACATTTTGAGGGTGGTGGTGGTGGTACAGATGGCCGCTAAAACCTTTTTTTATTCACTTGTGAAGTCAGAGACTCCATTTGGCAGTTCGAAGCACAGATTTTTGGATGTAAACCACCAAAGTATAGGGAAAGAGTGCTTGACAATTATTTTCAGCACAACACAGTTGTAAAGGAGGTGTTTTTCCCTCCCTAAATATCCACAGGCCAACAGAGGAATGTCTATTTCCATTTAGTTTGGCCACAGAGAAAATCAAATAGCTGTAGGATAAAAAAGCCAGCCGTTGTTTCACAGAGTCTGACAACTTTTTCCACTCTACAGAGGGTCACGTGGGTGGAATGTCCATTGTGTGTGGGTCCACTAGGCCGATGTCTGGTACAGTACATCTTGCAATTATCTGTGTCTCCTGAGATCCATGAGGCATATTTCTGAGGCTCAAGTGACTGTTTGGGGGTAAGCTTTTCTTGAATGTCTAACAGGATTGCAGAGTCTAAGGCTGTGCGTTGGTTAAATGAATGGACGGGCTCAAATCCCATCCATTTTGTACTTTGTCTTTCAATGGCCCTAGCGATTTCTTCTCTCTCATTTCTATCTCAGAAGGATTCAAAGCACTTATTTTTGTGCTTAAAAATAGTGGATTATTGGGGCTGGAGTGATAGCACAGCGGGTAGGGCGTTTGCCTTGCACGCGGCCAACCCGGGTTCGAATCCCAGCATCCCATATGGTCCCCTGAGCACCGCCAGGGGTAATTCCTGAGTGCAGAGCCAGAGGTAACCCCTGTGCATCGCCGGGTGTGACCCAAAAAGCAAAAAAAAAAAAAATAGTGGATTATTTTTTTCATGGTCAATTCTTTCATATTATCGTTGTTTTACTTTTGGGCCGTCCATGAAACTGCTCGGGGCCTACTTCTGGCTCTGTGCTTAGGGACCCAGGCGGTGCCAGGGATCTACCTTGGCACATCTCCCTCGGGCAAAGTATGCACGCAGTTCATTGAGCTATATTTCTGACCCCTAAGATAAACACTGACGTGTGTGTGTGTGTGTGTGTGTGTGTGTGTGTGTGTGTGTGTGTGTAAAACAACCTCCCTCAAAGGCTTTCACTCACATCCATGACTCCCTTGGGAAGTGGAGTTTACAAGAGAGACATTGGTTTCAGGCCACTAGGAGCCATTTCCAGGGAAGGACCTCTGCGACTTGCCACACAAAGAATGAGAGCACTTCCTGGAGAGCACTGTGCCTTTCTGTCAAGGTGCTTTCACCAAGCCCTACTCCTTGGCCCTAAACACCCGTCTGGAGAGTGCCTTGCAGCAACAGACTGTGATTCTCTGGGCCCCCCGGTGACTCATTCAACGGGCGATGATTCTCCTGAGCCCCAGGTATGCCCTGCCTTTCTAGAGTTGTGGTGGCGCTTCCTATGTGTCTCAGAGCAGAGGGCTCTGGATGCTGATTGTAACGGTGTGGCTCAGGGCTATAAATGGGTGGCTATAAAGTTTTCAGGGTCCCAGAGGGCAGGTTAACTGGCTTTACGTGGGGGGAAGGAGGCTGTAAAATGTTTGAGAGAGGCAAAGATTGAGTAGAATCCTGGCAATATAGTCTAGCAAGGACTGAAAACTCACCCCCCCTTTTTCATTCTCTTTTCCCTGTAGGAGACTGTCTCTTCAGCTTGCTCCCAGACCTGTGACAACTGGCGTGGGGCTGGGAGAGAGGCTAGAGAGGCAGCAGTTGGGGGTATCAGAATTGCTGCAGGAGCCGGGGGCGGCACTTCTTCTGCTCCCTCAGAGACCATGATTCCTCACGCCCCTGGAGTGAGCTGTTGCCAGTTTGTTCATTCTCACGTGCAGAGACTATTGATGGCTGCAGCGTGGGGAGTGACTGAGTGCTTGCTTCTGCCCTCGGGACTTATTTCACTCGTTGGAAGAATGAAGCTTCAGATGGAGTCTAACCCTTATGCAATCCAATTTTTAAGTGATTTATTCAGTAACATTTATCTATTATGAATGGCATCTCTGAGTCCAAAGAAAAGATAGCTTATACATGAGAAGTATGCTATTTGTTATTCCTCGGCAATAAATAACAGGCAGCAGAACGCAAGTCCCCTCCTCCCGGGCCAGGGAGCTGTCAACTGGATGCATCTTCCCTGCCCTGCCTCAGATTATGTGGATAAGAATGTAAGACTATATATAAGGCAAGCTGCTGGGGCGGTTAGAAACTTTCTATTATTTGTGTGCAGATCTAGGCTTGGAGAAATCTTTCCTAAGAAAAGGAATGGATCACTGAGGACAGTAGTTACCCAAATTGGGGGATAAAACCCCTGGGGGGCACCGGAATGATGGGGGCCTGAAGTAACCCTGGGTGCAATGTGGCGGGGGTGGGGGGAGATTGCTTTCTGTTGGTTTGTCTAAAGAAAGTAGATTTCCAGAGTGGCACTGAGAAGCTGTGTTTTGGGAAAGGAGATGTTAGGTCAAATAAGTTTGGGGACCTCTACTCTAGAGCTGAGTGGCCCAGGGGAGATGACAGGTCACCACAGCGATGATCCTACCTTGGAAATCCGATACCTGGCCATTAGCCTTTCATAGGTGACATTCTTCATATTTGAAATGGACTGTTTGGATTATGACATCTCAATTTCTTCTCGTTGTATTTTATAATTTTGGTGGCGAGTGAATGAGACACATTTTCCCCCAGAGCTTTGCACTGGCATGTCCTTGGCTCCTGGTTCCCCATCTATTACATTCTTCATTCCTTCTTGCTCTCTGGGAAGCAGCTACACCTTAATCCAGTCCTGCACACATGAATGAATGTATATTGTTTGAGTGCTACTGGTGTGCTAGGTATAGGAATAAGTAAGGTGACCAGATGTCTGGATTTTTGCCTCTTGCCTGGTGCTTCTTAGACTCTTCAAGTATCCTGGTTTAGATATGAGTTATATGAAGAGTTTTGTAAACATTGCTTTGTTGAAAATGACAGAGATTCTATGAAATTGGAAACAATTCTATGAGCCAGATCTGACTGGCTGCCTTTCTCCTCATGGGACAAAGGACAATTTAGAGAATATCAAGGAATTGATTCCCAGTCCCAAAGGTCACAAGAGGTGGAGTGATTTGGTATCCAGACTTCACTGTTTCCACGACCTTCACACCCAGATCAAGGGCCATTTTGTGTGGAGAGCCTTGGCGCATTCAGTCCCCAACTCATGTCCCACTGGAGACCTCTAGATTTCTTCTACTGCTGTTAACTCGAGCCTGTCCCAAATCTGTGTCCGTGAAAGGCTCCTCTCATTGGTCACTGTTCCTGTCTGTTCAAAGCGCTGCTTTTATGTCTGAGGACATCAGCAGCACAGAGCCTGCTGTGCCTGGATCCATGTCTGTATACATTCATGTGGCATGTATCAGAGAGCGTGGCCATGCCGCGTAGATCATGCTGCATATGTGGACCACAGTTCTATATGCATCACAGTGTCACCCTGCTCTATGGACCAGGGGGCTTACTCCTAAAGGATCAGGGGCCCTATCCTCTAGGTTGGAGTAGCCATGCTATTTTGGGACATTGAGCATATTTTTCTTTTTGTGGTTCAGAGACTCCTAACTTTCACAAGTTGTAAAGATCAGGATAAGTATGTTATCAAGTACTGGTACACTGTCAGTATTTTATTGATTTCCGTTTTCGTGAACTAATACCTAATTCTTTCAGAAGCGAGTTTCATTGAGTTTTCACACCTCCATGGGAGGGATCCTATTATGGGTAAGGTACATGTTAATTGCCTTCCTTGTTAGCTACAAAACTAGGAAGTAGCAGGTGGAGCTAGGATTCCAACCCACCTACCAGAAAATCGCCATTGTTTTCCTCTTATAAGTGAGTGTCCAAAGGCATGGCGGTCAAAATTGCCCAAGAAGGTGAGAGGGGCTGGAGCAATAGTATAGCGGGGAGGGCGTTTGCCTTGCATGTGGCTGACTTGGGTTCGATTCCCAGCATCCCATATGGTTCCCCAAGCACCACCAGGAGTAATTCCTGAGTGCAGATCCAGGAGTAACCTCTGAGCATCCTGGATGTGACCCAAAAAGCAAAAAAAAAAAACAAACAAACAAACAAAAAAAAGGATTAACCAAGAAGGTGAGAGTCTCAGCACAATAGCACAATGGTGTGATTGTGAGGTGCTAGGATTGGGCTTTGCATCCTGCAGGAGGATCTTCATGGAGGGCTCTGCTGTCGCACCTGCCTGCATGGCAGCAGGGAGGGGCTGTGTCCCTCTCAGCGGTCTTCTGTTGCATTGCCAGGGGCAAAACAGAGTGGAAGGTTTGTGCCTGCTCTTGGTAGCTGAGGGTGGCACTCTCGACTCAACCAGGGAGCTTTCTGCGGAAACCACAGTGCACAAGCTAATACGTGCTCTGGACTTTTAGGAATCTTTATTTTAAAAGTAGCACTGTATCACCGTCATCCCCTTATTCACCGATTTACTTGAGCGGGCACCAGTAATGTCTCCATTGTGAGACTTGTTGTTACTGTTTTTGGCACATCGAATACGCCACGGGTAAAAATGAAACCCGGGTAGACCAGTATCAATAAGATGTTTTGTTTGTAATGGTAGTTAAACTGTTATAATGTCCTTGTTCCAATCCTGCTTTTGTACAGGGGGTTTTGGGGAGCGCCCGCAGGGGGAGGCAGCAGCACTCAGCATAGTTCCTATATGAGGCTGGGTGCTGAGGAAGAGTTTGGCGAAAGAGGATAAAAAAATGGTGAGTGCAGGTCAGGGAAACAGTTTGAAGTTACGTGGTTGTGTTTTTGGAATCATCTCTTCATTCTGGGGTTCTTATTAAAAGTGTCACAAATTGGTGCATTCTGTAGATGAGCTTGAGATAGAGACATCTGTACTTTTGCTTCATTACACGTAGACTCGTTTTTGTGGGGAACAAGTTCATAATTTTGATCAGATTCTCATAAACACTTTGTCCCCCTGTACTACCTGTCCCCCAGGGCCCCCTTAAAAAAGCTCCGTGGGCACTGGAGTTCCATAGAGACCAATCTGACCCCTAATGTCCTGTCAGAGTGGGTATCTGTCTGCTTCCGGCAAGAGGCGTGCTTAGGCAGCCGGATGCATGCATCTGAAGACAGGAGCAGAATCATTTATTTTTCTGTAGTTGCCTTGTTCATGCTCTAGATATTCGTCCTTGCCGCTAAGGGACTCTAGAACTGCTCTGAAACATCATTGCCGTGGGCCCTAAACACTCTATCTTGCTGTCTCTTGATTTTCTTTCTTCACTGCGTGCTAAGCCTTACTTCAGTCTTCAGCCCCACCAGAGATAAAATGGAATGAATGCGTAGGCTCGTTGCTCATGAATGAATCAGCTCCTTCCAGCTGGAATTATTCCCCTTAGTCAAAGGTAGGCTGCGTCAAACTTGAATCTGCTGGATATTTGTCATAGAATTTTCAGTCCTTACCATTTAGATGCTTTAAACAGAAATCCTTGGATGGGTGCTGAGGCATTCAAAACTATAAGCCTTTCTCATTTCAAAAGAAAACAGGAAAAAAAATAGATAAATGAATGTCTGTGATGATGTTATTCGATATGCCAAAAACAGTAACAAGTCTCACAATGAGACATTACTGGTGCCCGCTCGAGCAAATCGATGAACAATGGGACAACAGTGCAGTGCTACAGATGTTAGTTTATAGCGAAAATTAGTCTACTTTTTGATTCACTTGGAATAGAAGATTGGTTGTGTTTTTTTTTTTGGTTTTGTTTAACAACTTAGCATATTTTCATTCTGTTTCAATCATTAATATTTTGGTGTAAATATTTCCTTCTGGAAGCAATCGGAGGATTGTCCATCATCTTACAACCACTGCGGAATAGCACCAGGGTTCCTGGATGGGTTTGACAGATCCCATTGTGTCTGAAGATGTCGGAGCTGAGAAACTGAGTCCAGACGGGCTGGCATTGCTCATTCCTTCTCGAATTCAGTTGCGCTTATCACAGACAGTTATGGCCAGAACTTAACGTGTTGATCCCCTTCCAGAAAAGCACTTGCCAAGAACAACACAGTCTGGAGGGTGGGAAAACTCTGGAGCCTTCCTGTTGGATTGCCTTCTCCCCTTCAGCAGCGTTTGGAGCTGAGGAGAAATGTGCGTCTCTGCTCTCCGTCATCCCCACTTCTGAAGTGCAGAAAAGCAACTACAGCTACAGCCACTGACCACCCCTCCCCCCGCCCCCCACAGGCTCCTGGACCACTTTTTTTTTTTTCCAACTCAGGATCATCTGTGAATCCTTCAGGATAACTTGTGAGGGTGAAGGGGGGTCTAGATAAATGATTCTGAAGACTCGTTAGTCCGCAGCCCCCTTTCCGAAGACACCGTCTTTTCTTTTTTGTTCTCACTGGGCATTAGCACACTGACCCGGGCCGGACTAGACGCATGGAAAAACATTTTGAAAAGAGCAGAGGAAGAAGGGGGATTAAGACAAACATTTATGTAACCAGGAAAAATGACCCAGGAAAGACGGGAAATCTGGTGACACTCTGTTTACCCACAGTGATGCTAAAATAGCTCAAGGGTGACACAAAGCAGAGCCCCTTGGATAAATCACAGGGAAAGTGTAAGGAGGGAGTGGCATCAGCAGTGCTCCCCGGGCTGGCCAGGGACATGAATCTCTCCCGAGCCCCAGGGGGACGGCTCCTTGGCTCCTGGTTGGTGCTGCCCTTCCTCCCTGCAGGGTAGGGGGCGGTCTTCTTGCTGGGTGCAGAAAAGGTGCAGCTAAAAGTAGCAGCTGAAGGACCGCAAAGAGCTGCAGGCCTCAGGGAAGGGAGAAGATCAAGTTGTGGGGTACGGGGGTGGGCATTCTATTTTTTTTCCTCTTCTGTATATTGGACTGGAGCGATAGCACAGCGGGTAGGGCGTTTGCCTTGCATGCAGCCAACCCGGGTTCGGTTCCTCAGTCCCTCTAGGAGAGCCCGGCAAGCTACCAAGAGTATCCTGCCTGCAAGGCAGACCCTGGCAAGCTCCCCGTGGCGTATTCGATATGCCAGAAACAGTAACAACAAGTCTCACAATGGAGACATTACTGGTGCCTGCTCGAGCAAATCGATGAACTACAGGACAACAGTGCTTACAGTGCTTCTGTATCTTGCTTTATTTATTTAAGTATGTTTATTATTGCTTAAAATTTTTTTTTAATGAATCACCGTGAGATACAATTACAGCTTTACAAACTTTCGTGATTACATTTCAGTCATACAATGATCGAGTACCCATCCCTCCACCAGTTGGGCATTCTAATTGCCACCCAAACATTGCTTGGAATTACAGTTTTCTAAGCCTTGGCTAGCTGTGGGGGAAAGTTCCCCTGGCAACTTCTGAGGGAATGAGATGGCATTGTTTTTCTCCCTATCCACGGACCCCAGGAGAAGACCCACCCCTCCCAGGCTGCGCCAATTGGAAATGACTAAGTCGAAGCCAAGTCAACTGAAGTTTGGAAAGCTTGCATAGAAAGGACCCAGCTCTCGTCCGGGTGATGGTGTACACGGTCAGTTCTTTTGCAAACAGGTTGCAGAAGTCTGTTGGTCCGTCAGTCCTAACCGCCCCTCCTCCCAGCCCTGCTGGGATACCCACTTCCACACCCTCCAAAGCGTTGGCCCCAGCTGCAGGGAACTTTGCATTCCCATGGCACTGTAACACGCGCCAAGCAGCAGAGCAGCGATTCCTGGCCTCGAGTAGAGACAGAATTAAGTGACCACAGGCCCCTTGGACACAATGGGCCCTGTGGTGGGCAAGCCCCGGGAAGAGAAAGGCAGGGGAGCCGCTGGGGGTCAAGCTGACGTCCCAGGAGAGACTTGAGGAGTGACTCCGCAGGCCCCTGAGGGACTCAGTGTCTCCCTGAGAATGGCATTGTCTCTTCTTGAGCCATACTGGAAAGTGGACCAAATCTGGAGACTGGGGATCTCAGCCAACGTTTCCGCCCAGAGGCTATCACAGCTTGTGGCCATCGCAGCTGTCCTGCGGCAGTAAATCCCTGGGCACACCAGGCTCCACAGCAGAGAAGCCGCTCGGAGCCCCTTCTCTGGTCCCTCATGCGTGTTGAGCGGGCACACATTGCCTCACCCCGCATACACTCTGCCTGGGGTCCGCACCAAGCACCCCTCTGTCCTCCAGCTCCTGCACCCATCCAGAAAGCAAGAGGCCTGTGGGTGGTCCTCTGGGCGGTCCTTTCTCACACCCGTGGTGGTGGGCTTGCCGCTTGCAGCGTGCCCCGGATGTGGTGTGAGGCTGCTGTCCAACTTCCTGCTGAGATGTGCCTCGGGGGGAAAGTGTTGCGGAAAGAGACCCAGGGGGTGTTGGCTGCGTGCACCAGGTTGATGGAAAGTAATACAATAAATAAAAAGTGGTGAAACAGAAGCGCGGGTTGGTTGACAGAATGGTGACGCTAGCCGGCCCCTCTTCCAGTATTTCTCCCACGAACCGCGCTCCGTGGCCCCTCATTCAGTATCCACAGGCTTTCATGGGACATAGCTGCGGCGAATAATGGAAACCAACTGTGCTTCCAGGGAGCCAAAGCTGGTGGGACAGTCCTGCAGGCCAGAGGGCGAGCCGGCACGCGGGAACAGCGCTAGGGAAACGCATGTTTGTTTAAAGACCAGAGCACTGAGGGTTCTCATTGGCAGCAGGGCTGAAGAGCAATTGCAGTAGATAAGGGCAGGCCGCCAGATTGTGGGGGGTCCATTACATCCAGCTGCTGACTCGGGGCTTCTATTCTAAATGGATTTGGCATGGAGAAGTCATCACACCGCCTCTTGGCTAGGCAGGAAGAAGGGGGCCGGCAAAATGGCAGCCAGGAGAGTTGCTTGGGGTTCCTGGGCTGAACGGAAGTGCAGGTGGGACAGGAGAGAAGCCCCTTTAGTTCCTGCTGGTCGATGGGGAAGGCACAGCATGATACTGCTGATGGAGGGGAAGGGATCTTGGGCAACTGGAAGAAATTCTGGAGGAAAAGCCCAAATCACAAGGGAACATGTCAGGGAAGGAAAGCTTGAACAGAATAGGGAGCCAGGCTCATTTGGGAGTCTGTGGGTGGTGTGGCTGTGTGCCCTCGTGTGTGTGTGTGTGTGTGTGTGTGTGTGCGCGCGCGCGCGCGTGTGAACACTGGGTTTGGAGAAGGCCAGGCGGCCTCAGGAGTTGTCATGGAGATTGGGACAAACAATTCCAAATACGCGTATTGAGTTTCAGGAACTGGCTCTCTGGGTCCCCATGTAATTTAACAGTTACAGTATAATTCGAAGGCAGAACAGGACCGCTGCTGATTAGGTTCGTTATCATTCCTGAGCTCTATTATTTGAAGGATGGTGTTCCCTGTTGAGATTCAAATCCTCCAGCACTCACACATGGACGTGATGTCCTAGCCACTCAATGACCCGTGACGGCCCAGGACTTCGTTATGTACCAGGAAGGCCGCCTGCTCTGTCAGGGCAGAGGGAGCAGCAGCCAGCACGAGAGTGACGGGGGCAGCTTTCTGAGGAGGCTTCCCCGAACTTGTGCAGTAGTGTCATTCCATGGAAATCCACAGCCTCGAAACAGTGGGAAGAAACTCCACCAGCCTGTGCTCTGAGTCACTTGGGGTGTGTGTGTGTGTGTCTCTGGGTTCCTAATTTCTGAAGAATTAGGCTTGAGGATTAGCAAACAGGACACTTAGGATTTTGCTTGGAGCCTGGTGGCTTGTCAGCCTCATGAGCAGTTGCTCACAGTGGGGGAAGGAATTCTGTCTTATCGAGTAGGGATCTGAGGCTTGGGCGGGTTCATTAAGTAAGTCTTTTCTCTCTCACCCCATATTGAGTCAATCTTTGCCCTTAAGTGCCTGTGTTTGATGTTGGGAGGGTTTGTCCCTGGACCAGTATTAGCAGAATTTGGATCTGTGCTGTTAGCCAACTTACTATCTTCTCCATCTGAGTCTCCTCTCTTGGTTAGGGACCCCTAAAGTTCAGGCACCAGGATGCTATTGTAAGGGGACACAGGTGAAAATCATGTTGATGAGAAGCCACAGTATGAGCCTGGGGCACCAATCAGTAGGATGGGGAAGAAAGAGGGTGTGCATGAAGAGACAGGGAGTGCATTGGAAAAGGCCGTCTTAGAAAAAGGTTCAGAAACGCTGCTTTAAATGACCCGGTACATCACTCAGTCATTTGAGGTTGCTTGTAGAATGAAGATTTATGTGTTCTTTGCACCCGAGAAGATATGCTATGTTGAATGTACGGTTCTTTGAAAAGTGGTAAGACATATCATCGGAGAAATGACAAGGTGTGTGTGTGTGTGTGTGTGTGTGTGTGTGTGTGTGTGTGTGTGTGTGTGTAGTTTTTTTTTTCAGCTTAGGCAAAGTATCACAGTTTGGAAACAGTTATTGTACAGAGATCTAAAGACATGACAGAAAACTGCCAATGATGGAAACAGAATGGGAAGACCCAGGAGAGTCTACACATATAGGCAGTTCAGTGACAACTGGGGTGGAAATAAGAAGTAGAAAGTTTCTTCAAAGATGGCTTCTGTCTCAGTCCTCCGGAGATGTCCATTTGCCTCTTTTCCCTTAGAGGAATGGTCTCAGTGACCTCCCTGAGCCTACTCCTGGGGTCTGCCCGGTCAAGCACCTGTCTTACCTATCTTCTTTCCTGGCCTCCAAACGTTGAGGTGATGCTGTCTTCACTTAAATCTGCCCACAGCAAGATAAACCTATGGCATGGTCTCTGACACGGGCTTGGTCTGCATCTCTGTGACACAGAGTCCACGTATACTGCAGGCTCCACAACTGTCCCGTGGGAGAAGCTGGGTCCTGCCGGCTGCTCTCAGGCAGCGCCCTTCCTTCTCGCTCACTCCCACTTTCCCAAGTGCCGCTTCCAGCATTCTGCAGGCTTCAGCCAAGGCCACCCACAGCGTTTCCACAGTCACACGCCTCTGGCCTTGCCTGCCTTCGGGGTTTGTGGTAGTGGCCGTTCCTTCCTCTAGACATGGCTCCAGTGTGAGAGTCGCTCCAACCTGTTAACTTGGGCAATTCTATCGGTTCACCCGACCTCACTGGAGAACAGCTTTATTGCTGTTTAATTTGTTGTTGATGTTGTTGAGGTATCATGATTTACAAAGTTATTCATAATTGAATTTTTGGCATACAATTGTCCAATCCCATCACCAGTGTCCACTTCCCTCTACCAGTGTCCTCAGCTTTCCTCCCCCCTCCCTCCAGTCTGCCTCCCCGACAGACACCTTTTTAAGTTTGGTGTCTGCGTTTTGGACCTCATGCTTTCAGTTTGGTTGGTTCTGTGATTCAGGCATAAAGATATACCATAGTTGTATATACCTCTGATGTGTTCAACCCCCACCCTGCCCCCACCCTGTCACCTCTTGTTCTCCTCTTCTTAATTTCACCCTTAATTTCTTTTCTTTCCTAACTCAGTTATGTAATGTAGCGACCAGGATAATTTAGGTGTTCCCTCCTTTATTATTTTTTGGGTCATACCCGTTGGTGCTCAGGGGTTACCCCTGGCTCTGCACTCAGGAATTACTCGTGGTGATGTTGGGGGGGACCATATGGGATGCTGAGAATCAAACCCGGGATGGCTGCATGCAAGGCAAAAGCCCTACTCCTGTACTTTTGTTCCAGCCTCGGTGTTCCCCCTTCAATAGCTTTTATTCCCTTATCCCATTTTTCTATATACCACTTATAAGTGAGGCCATTGAGTATTTGTGTTTCCTCTGACTAACTTTGCTTACTATGATATGCTCCAGTTTGTGTTTCCTCTGACTAACTTTGCTTACTATGATATGCTCCAGTTTGCATGATTTCCTTGCAGCTACATAATACTCCATTACGTCTGTATACTTGACCTTCATAAACTGTTCATCTGTTGTTGAAACACCTAGGTTGATTCCATATCCTATCTATTCTAAGTATTCCAATGAATGGGATTTACTCTATTGTTGCTTTTTGTTTATTTTCAAAGAAGACATTTAGATAGAAGCTGGAAGACCTTTTAATGTAGTTTGTATGACAAGGGAAAATTGTAACAAAATTGGTTCCTTTTTTTGTGTGGTGAAAGGGCCTAGAAGAGGAGAGACATATAAGAAGTCATTAACAAAGAAAACCCTTTCATCAGCTTAAATGACATGCAAGCAAGAATCATTGGTTAAATCAATGGTTAAAAACCATTCCTTTATTTCCACCTCAGCTACCATATCTCCTCTTTCCACACTACCTGGCCCCTGCCATCAAAATATCCCATTCTGAAGATATTTAAGTTTCCCTATTTTTCCTCTAATATTTTTAAAATTACTTGGCGCTGGGGGCAGTTTCTGGGTGTGACTGCCTTACTGTCACTGTCACTGTCATCCCGTTGCTCATCGATTTGCTTGATTGGGCATCAGTAGCGTCTCTCATTATGAGACTTATTGTTACTGTTTTTGGCACATCCAATACGCCATGCGTAGATTGCCAGGCTCTGCCATGCAGGCGTGATACTCTCGGTAGCTTGCTGGGCTATCCGAAAGGGGCGGAGGAATCGAACACGGGTTGGCCGTGTGAAAGGCGAATGCCCTACCGCTGTGCTATCGCTCCAGCCCGTGACTGCCTTGCTACTGGAAAATGGGGAATCTGAGTGGGAGAGGCCCAGTTCTGATCTGAGCAGCCTTGGAGATCTCGTTCCTTCATGTGTGAGGGTCCTGCACACCGGGGTTCCTCTGCCAGTTCCTTCATGCGTGAGGCTCGTCTGAACGTGTGGAGAGTGACATTGAGTAGAAACTTCCCTTGGTGCTGCTTAATCCCATCAATAGCCAACATCCAGAGACTATAAAACCAAGCTCCTGGAAGAGATCGATGCAGAATCTCTTGCCCTTGTGCCTGGCTGTTTTCACTGGGGTCCCTTGGAAGGGTGGGTTGAGATTACCTCTCTGCCCCAAGCAGAGCCCTGGCATTTGAAAACCTCTGGAACCCAACCACAGCCATGCTCAATGTCACTCTCCACACGTTCAGATGAGCCTCACACATGAAAGAACCGGAAGAGGAACCCAGGTGTGCGGGACCCGGGGCCGAGATCTCCAAGGCTGCTCAGATCGGGACTGGGCCTCCTCCACCCAGATTCCCCATTTTCCAGTAGCTAGGCTGTCACGCCCAGAAACTGCCCTCCCATGTAATCCCAGCAATGGCCAACATCCAGAGACTATAAAACCAAGTTCCCGGAAGCAATGCGGCCACATGACTTCTGATAGACTAGTTCTTCCTCTTGGAGAACCTGGCAAGCTACCAAGAGTTTACTGTCTACATGGAGGAGAATCTGGCAAGCTCCCCGTGGCATATTAATATGCCAAATAGAGTAACAATGATGGGTCTCATTCCCCTGACCTTGAAGAACCTCTAATGCGGCACCACTGGGAAGGACAAATAAAGAGAGGCCGCTAAAATCTCAGGGCTAGGATGAATGGAGACGTTACTCAGCCTGCTGGAGCAAATCGATGATCAACAGGATGACAGTGATACAGTGATTTTTAAAATATCATGAGTTTAAAATGGAATGTGTGAGAAGGCATGTTTGATCTAGTGCAGGTGTTTCAATTGCTTAGTGCAGGAAATAGAACTAAACAGTGAAATCCTGGGCTCATTATTCTCCAGCGGTGCTCAGTGTCCCTGCTTTCCTGGCTGGGAGGTCGTGTCCCAGAAATCCCAGGCTTGGGCGATGGGGGTTTGGCTCCTGCGACTGACAGTCACCTCCCCTGACCCCCCAGTAGGAGAGGAGGAACCTAGTCTGACTTTGCACGTTAGTTGTTACCTAGAGACCTGCAAGAGTGGCAGCTGCTCATTTCATCCAAGGTCATGATAGAAGGGTCTGTCTGTGTAAGACAGAGAGAAGCATCCATGCTCATCAAAGGAGCATGTGTCTATAGTTGGACAGAAGCATCCCACAATACGGGTGGGAGGCCGTTTTCCTGAGCTTGTCCCTGAAAATGCACACCATTCCTTCTCGGTGGCATGGTCTGGTGCTGCTTCTAAGCATCAACACAGGAAGCTTTGTAAAGGAAGGACCCTTTGTACCATGTCTGTTTCAACGTTCAGGGCCAGAGAAACTGTACAGAGCATAAGGGAAAAAACAAAATCCCTGGTCCAATCTCCTAAACACTGCCAGAGCGGAGTGTCCCCCAAACACTGCAGGGTATGGCTCCCACACCTCCCAATCGATTAGAAATATTTTTCCTGCTCTATTTTCCCAAAACCCTCTCCCACCTCTGTCTTATGACCTTTGGCTTTTCAGATACACACAGAGGTACATACATGTGTGCATTCACGTATGTATACTCAGTTTCCAAGAAATTCCAAGAAATTCAGAGGAGATGCTCTTTCCTGTCAGACAGGATCCCCAAACCTTTTGAGGTCTCCCAAGGACTTGTCTCTCTAAGCCGAAAAGTCTGTTCTCTTTCTCTGCTCCTGCCAGAAGAGTAATTAGGCCATTTTTCTAATTATAGTAATCTTCCCCAAATGGCATATAACTTCAGATCCAAATGGCATGTAAATTGGCTGACCACATTCTGCTGCAAAGCACTTCACCAAGACAGTTTGGATGGAGGAGTTTTACTTTGTGCTGAGACAAAATGTGTTTTCTGTCCCACTTACACTGGGCTTTCTTCTCAGCCTTTCCCCCAAGAGAATCCCTCATTTCGGCGCAAAGAGCATGGACAGCAGTCGTTCCTGTCAGCGAGGCTTTGTGAAGAGCTGCGTCTGGGCTGGGTCAATGAACCTTCTTTTGCAATGATGTTTATCCTCCGTCCAATTGAACAAGAGTAAACTGTCCTCATGTTGTTATGTGGACTAGAACTCTCTGCCGATAGGACAGAGGTTTCCTGGGTCTCACCACATAGAACTGATGTTTTTCCCTCCCAACAGGAATCCTCTTGTAACCTAGAAGAAAGCAAAGACCACAGGGAAGGTTGTGGTTCAAAATAGGCTCCCAGCAGGTTAATTGCTGCCTTGTTCCATTTTTTTTTTGGTTTTTGCAAAACTTTTCGGAAAGAATATAACCTCTGGATATTTGATTTTTCACTGCCTCTTCACCCGGCTGCTCTGGGCAGAAAGGGTTTCTGGACTGAGGTCGGACATTAGGAGTTTCTAGAAAATGGGTCTGAAGAGCCAGGGATACAGTTCAGTAGGAGAGAATTTGCCTGGCGTGTGTCAGGCCCTGGGTTTGAGGCCCTGGTCTGGAACCATAAGGTGAAGGTGGAAGGGAGCCTGCAGAAAAGAAACTCAAGCAAAAATAAGAAGACACTCTACTTGAGGGAAGAAAATATTCACACACAATACATCGAATAGAGGGCTACTATTCAAGATGTATGAAGCACTCAAAGCTCAACAACAAAAGCGCCATAACCCCATCCAGAAATTAGGAAAGGAGGTGAACAGATACTTCTTCAAAGAAGACAGTGAATGATCAGCACACATAAAGAAGTGCCCACTGTTACTTATTACAAACCCAGACAACAGTGAAATATCTCACACCAGTGAGAATGGTGTTTGTTAAGAGGTTGGAAAATAAGCAGTATTGGTGGGAAGGGGGTGAGAAGGAAACCCTTTTTTTCTGTTGGTGGAAACAACATAGAGATGTTTCAAAAAAGTAAGAATATAACTCTTGGTGATATTACTTCTTGGAATCTATCCCCAAGACACAAAAGTATTACTACAAAAGGATATATGCATACCCGTGTTTATTGTAGTGCTTACTACAGTAGCCCAATTGTCCAACATCAGATGAATGGATGAAGAAGTTGTGGTATATACACACAATGAAATACTATAGCTGTTGGAAAAGATAAAATCATGCAATTTGCCACTTGTGACTGGAATTAGATGGGATTATGCTGACTGATGTCAGTTATCAGGAAAGGGACAGATATGGAACAAGTTCCCTTATATGTAGGCTTAAAAATATGTCTTAAGGGTACAACAAAAGACCAAAAGCACCAGAACTGGAGAGTTAGTCTACAGAACTGAGTATACTAGGAGGGAATACTAAAATTGGTTGACTAGTAACCAAGATATTGTTCTGGAAATTTTAAGTGCTATAGCTTTACAACAGTGCAAGGAATGCCGAGAGTGAGAAAGCCACAAAAAGACGCCTATCTTTGGAAACTCTCGAGCTCATTCGCCAATGTGGTTTGGCGCTAGCCTTGGGCAATCACAAGCTAATGTCCGAGCTCACAAAGCTGTGCAGAGAAGGGATAAAGGAAGACCTCAAAGAGAGAAGAGCAGCAATGTTGGCTGATGCGGCAGAAATCAGGAAAACTATTCGCAACACCCGCCTGTCCTTCACCAACTATAAGACCAAGATGACTGCCCTCCGACGTCCTGATGTATCTATCACATCTTCCAGAAGGGCAATAATATCCACAACTTCTATTCAGATCTCTTTGATAGCCATGTCCATCTGCCCACATACCAAATTCCACAGGATGGATATGTTGTTCCCAGCATTCTCCCTTCTGCAATCCGCCATGCCATTTCGTTGGTAAAAAAGAATACACACCTGGTCCAGACAAGGTCAGACCCAAACAACTGAAGAATCTGCCGCCAGTACTTGCCAATGCACTGGTTTGGCTCTTTACACACTACCTGTCCAAATGAAAGGTCCCAATGGAAAACCAGCAGGACTGTTCTGTTGTACAGGAAGGGAGACATCCACGACATGGCCAACTATCGCCTGATCTGCCTATTGTCTGTCGTCTACAAGTTGTTCATTCGAGTTATCCTTAATAGGATTGGCAGAACACTAGATGAAGGACAACCATGCAAGCAAACCGGGTTCCAAAAAGAATTCAGCATGATCGACCATATCCACATGGTGACCAAGCTCACTGAGGTTTTGCGAAAGTTCAAGATGCCGCTCTGTCTAATGTTCATCGATTTAAAGAAGGCCTTTGATTCTGTTGAGACTGAAGTGGTCATTGAAGCCCTAGCCAAACAGGGCGTTCAAACTCAGTACATCAGGGTCTTCTGTGAGCTGTGTTATGGATTCAACATCAGGATCTCACCATTCTACAAGGAAGTGATTGTCTACATAAAAAGAAGGGTTCAGCACGGTGATACCATTTCACCAAAATTCTTCAGTGCTACCCTCGAGAATGTCATGTGATGACTGGAATGGGAAGGAATGGGAGTGAAGATAAATGGTCAGCAACTACACCATCTCTGCTTCGCTGATGACATTATTCTCATAACACCAAACATTAGCCAACTGGCACGAATGCTGGTCGACTTTGATTGTGAGTATGAAAAGGTTGGACTGCAGCTGAATCTCACCAAAACAATGTTCATGAGAAATGAACTAGTTCCTGACATTCCATTTACTCTCAATGGAACAAACATCTCCGAATGCAGCAGTTTTGTGTACCTGGGTTGAGAACTCAACATGAAGAATGACTTGGTGCCAAAACTGTGTAGGAGGAAGAGAGCGGCATTGAATGCCTTCAAGAGTGTTGAAGAAGTGGTTAGATGAAGAACCTCTGGCTCCAGGCAAATCTTTTCAAGTCCACTGTTCTTCCTGCACTAACATACGCCTCAGAGACCTGGCCCTATGCAAACAGGATGAGAACCCTATTCGGGTCTCCCGAAGAGGAATCGAAAGAGCAATGCTTGGAATATCATGTTTCACTCAAGTGAGAGAAGGAGTCTGGAGTTCTGATCTCTGTTGACGATCGAGGATCAGGGATGCTGCCTCATTTGCCAAGGTGTCAACAATCAGATGGGCCAGACACATAATGTGATTTGGAAACAACCACTGGGCCAGAGCTGTTACTGACTGGATTCCATGGGACGTCAAAAGAATGCCTGGATGCCCACCTACAAGATGGTCATACTTCTTAAGATCCTGAACAAACGGTTTGATGCTCTTCGTGTTCCTGGAGTTAGCAGACGCCATTGGGCTACACTAGCACGCAACAGGGACAAATGAAGACATTACTGGTGCCTGCTCGAGCAAATCAATGAGCAATGAGATGACAAGTGATACAAGTGATAGCTTAATGGATTACCTTTGTTCACTTATAAGGCAATTCAAAGCTAGAATGCAAGCAAATGAATAATACCTTGTGGACAAGAAAAGTGTGAATGCAATCATGGAGGATAAATGAAAAAGTTGTATTTATGTGTGTGTGTGTGTGTGTGTGTGTGTGTGTGTGTGTGTGTTTGTTTTCTCTGGAAGCTACTCAGGGTGAAATGACTTACTAATGTCAAACTTAGGTTATTGGGAGTCATGTCAGAGATTTTTGGGAGGGTATGGTTATTTAGATCTAAAGTAGAAAGTAGCATAGTGTAGTTTATAATTTTTTTAGGGGATAGGATATTAAAATGTATATTTACAAACAGGATAATATTTTACAGATTGGTGAGAGTTTAATTAAGCCCCATTATACTGGGGGTTAGAAAGGCGTTCTAAAAGAAATGGGTTGTTTATTATCATTTCTGAGGAGCATGTGGCACTACACACATTTCTTAGGTCTTTGCTTGAATTGTATTGTAGACAGTTTTTTCTTTTGGGATAATCTTTTTTCTTGACTATTTATCTTAAAGAGTCGAATGTCCTGAGGATGCAAAGCCCAGAGCTGACATTGCTTAGCTGTCTCTAGGTGAAAGGGTAGGCAGAAGAATACTGGGTTATTTACACTTGAAATATACTTTTACATAAAAAGTAACTCCCCAACCAGCACTTTAATAGTCTGTGTGGCAACACGAATCAATTCCTTGGTGATGCTTTTCATAAAGATCCCTTCATTGGCAACACCCCTAAGTGCTGCAGTGTGCTGCTGAGAAGCCAATTTTTAAAAATGACATAGAATCTCATAATAAAAAACGCTACCAAATTCTAGGCACCTACTTCTCCAGTAACCCCCCAATTCCCTGCTCCTCAGACCACATTAATCATCAGAATATTTCCTTGGGACTGGTGGTTTTATAATAGCACAATTGTAATTTGTAAAGGACCCAAAAAGAAAGATGAATAGAAAGGGAGTTTAGTCTTCTCGTATTTTTGGAACTTTTGCTTCCACTCCTCTGTCTTTGTCCATAAATAACCTCAAAGGCACAAAGGTCACGATGGAGGCAGAAACACAGCTGTCCAGAGAGGGCAGGCCTTCTGGGACCTTGAAACTGCTACTGTAGAGGAAAAACGGTTTCTGTTTTTTTTTTTTTTCTTTCAGAGCCGATTAAAGCTCTTGAGATGGGGGACTGTCCTGGTGGGCCCTCCTTTCCCAGGGGATTGCTCTCCACAAAAGACAAGGTGGGTCAGTGATGGGGAGGATGTGGCCATAGGCGTGACAGCCAGCAGTGCTGAGGGACAGAAGGAGACCAACAGGACTCTGTGGAGACACGCCCCATGGGCACTCAGCTTGGATCGGGGAGGCTGACTTCTGGTCCTGTGTGCTCGCCATGTTGCGGAAATGGCTGTTGTCTGAAGGTCGAGAAGGTGTGAACGTTACTGCAGCTGACTTTCCCCTAATCTCTTCTCTCCTGACTGTGTGCTCGCTGCAGCCAAATGAGAGGCTGCCTATAAGGTTTGGGTTTCTGAGCCTTGAAGATCTGGGGGGTCAGAATGTCTCAGGATGGAGCCCAAGATCAGATTGGAATCTTTCACACGTCACTTAAGAGGCTCATGGCCATTTCAGATATGCCGCGTATCCACCTCCTCTTGCTGCTGTAATTATTATGCCTGGAAGGGTTTAAAACAACCCCAGCTTCTTTCTGAGGGTGTGAAGACCGACATTTGACTCAACAGGGCTAAAGTCAAGATTTCATGGAGTCTGGCCCCACTGGAAGCTCTAGGGAAGAAGAACTATTGCCGGCCTTTTTCATCCAGGAGTGGCTGAATCTATTCTCTATTCTCAGAGGACTTCCCCTACCCCTGCTTATGTCATCTGGAACCCTCTTGATGGGCCACTATAATAACTCTGCACCAGATCAACTAGTTCAGAATGACCTTCACCCGAAGACCCTTGTCTTCACTGTAGCTTCCAAGTCCTGTTTGTTCTATAAAATAATATCCACTAGTTCCCTTTGGATTAGGATGGGGCCACCCCAGATCGTGGTAGGCCCCAGAAAAACATCACTTGTAGAAGCCACAGATGGAATTAAGGAGCAATAACGAATCATCCTGATGAACTCATTTTTTTGTGTGTGTGTCTGTGTGTGTGTGTGCATATACAGATGCACATGTACATGAGCACACATGTATTCCCATGCATACATGTACAGATACATGCCATTGTGTGCACTTATTTTCCAATAAAGTCATTTGAAGTAAAAACATTTATATATGGCCACTATTATCTTTGACATTTGGTGACGGAAAACAAAATATGACAAACTGCTGATTTCAGAAAGTATTATGCTATTAAAATGTTATAGGTTATTTAAAATGCTAAGGAACAGGAGTGGTCATATTCAGAGGTTATGGCTTCCTTTAATTTCATCACTCCTTTTCCAGTTGCCCCCAGTAAGGTAGACCTTGGAAGGTAAAACATGGTTTTCTCTATGTAAATATGCTTAAGGCATTCCAAATAAAAGCTCATATAGATTCAAAAGTGCATAATGAAACTTCCTCAGAGAAGACATTCAGATGGCTAATATGTCTATAAAAATGCTCTTACACAAATAAAATGAAATAAAAGCAAATCAAAACAATGAGCTATCAACTCACAAGAGTGAGACTACATCAAAAAGAACAAAACCAACCATTGCTGGCATGGATGTGAGGAAAAAGGGACCTTCACTTTCTGCTGTTGGGAATACCAATTGGTTCAACTTTTTGGGGAAACAAAATAGACACTCCTCAAGAAACTAATTGAGCTTTCATATGACCCAGCAATTCCATTTCTGGACATCTATCGCCAAAGGCACAAAAACTCTATTCTGTGAGCAAAACTACATTTATGCTATTATGTTCATTGCAGCACTAGTCACAAAAGCCATAACTTTTGAATATGACAACTCCCTTACCTCAGCATTTAAAATAACCTATGTATGGAACAACCCAGTGTCCAAGAATAGACAGATCACTGGATAAAGAAGCTTAGTGCTTATATATACAAAATAATACTACTCTACTGTAAGGAAAGATTAAATCATGCAACTTGGCATTATATTGATGGAAGCTGGAGGATATCAGACCAAGCAAAGTCAATCAAAGAGAGGGACAGATACAGAATGATCTTGGATATGGAATATAAAGGAACGTAGTAGAAAGCTAGAGCAACTGTTTTTTTTTTTTTAAAAAAAGGAACATAGTAAAGGAAAAACAAATGGCCAGAGGCAATGGAACCCGAGAACTGATCCATGGAGCTGAGATTACAATGGTGGGGAGACAGTGGGGATGGGGTGAAGATAGACCCTGAGACATTCTGGTGGGGAGTGTGGGGTTGGAACATTGTATGCACAAAATCTTATCATTAACGGGATTGTGGAGCTCTGTGACTAAAGCAAATTTTTAAATGCACAATGATATGCAAATGTGATTTTGCCCCCGCCTTTTTTGGGTGAACACAATTTGTAGTACACTCTCCAATTCAAACTAGAAACTATTTCTTATTCTCTAAAACATGGTCCAGCCCACCATACTATTCTTAATTCTATCCTTGTCCCTCCAGAACTTATAGCTGCTTCTTCTGGAAGGGAGCATAAAATGAGACCCCCATAACCATGCCACTGGACTTGTACCAGGGGTGCCCCAGAGGGTGGGAGTGGGTGAGAGCCCCAGCAGCCGACCTCCACTACCCAATCGCCACCATTCTCCAGGCCGTTTTCCACACGCTTGGGCTGAGCCTCACGCATGAGTGAACGTATTCCAGACCATGCGGCCATGGTCACACGACACATCATCATAAAAGGAAATACATATATATGCCTCTTGGAGAGCTCGGCAAGTTACCAAGAGTATCCCACTTGCATGGAAAAGCCAAGCAAGCTCCCTGTGGCATATTTGATATGCCAAATACAGTAACAATAGCAGGTCTCATTCCCCTGACCCTGTAAAGAGCCTCCAACCATTGGGAAAAACGAGTAAGGAGAGGCTGCTAAAATCTCAGGGCTGGGATGAATGGAGATGTTACTGGCCCCCACTAGAGTAAATTGATAAACAACGGGATAACAGTGATGACAGTGATACAGTGATCATCATAGATGAGTTCTGCTTTGTTTTTTCAAACTCTGTGTGTCTGTCGTCTTTTTTTCAGTGTTACAGTAAAGGCATTTCTATTCCAGAGTCACCTAATTTGGTTTATTGATCAAGTCCACAGGCCTCATCCAGACCACTGCCTGTGTCATACATTCTGAACTAAGAATGGTTTTCATATATTTAAAGAGCTGTAGTGTCACTGTATCACTGTCATCCCGTTGTTCATCGATTTACTCGAGCGGGTGCCAGTAACGTCTCCATTCATCCCAGCCCTGAGATTTTAGCAGCCTTTCCTTACTCATCTTTCCCAATGATTGGGGGCTGTTTCAGGGTTAGGGAAATGAGACCTGTTATTGTTACTGTTTTTGACATATTGAATACGCCACGGGGAGCTTGCCAGACTTTGGAAAATCTTGGTAGCTTGCTGGGCTCTCCGAGAGGCAGGCACACACACACACACACACACACACACATATGCATATATATATTTCCCTGTATGCTTTTATGGAAAATGGGTAGGGAGTGTCTTATGATGTGTCGCAGCTGTGCAGTCCAGAAATATGTTCACTCATGTGTGAAGCTTGGCCCTAGCATGTGGAAAGCGGCCTCGAGCATGGCTGTGGTTGGGTAGTGGAGCTTGGCTGCTGAGTTGGGTCCTTTGGGGCAGGGGGGGCTCTCACCCGCCCCTCTCTGGGGTGCCCTGAGTGAAAACAGCGTCTGGCATGGAGTCCGGTGGCATGGTTATGGGAGCCTCAATTGATGCTCCCTTCCGGGAAAAGCAGCCGTGGGTTCTGGAGGGTGGCCGATGAGGAGATTATGTGGCACCGGCAGGAAGTGGCTTATGGGTGTGACCTCTGGATGGTGATATGTCATGATAAAACTGTATGTAAAATAATATGCAATGGAGACATGGGGCTGGAGTGATAGCACAGTGGGTAGGGCGTTTGCCTTGCACACAGCCAACCCAGGTTCGAGTCCCAGCGTCCCATATGGTCCCCTGAGCACCGCCAGGAGTAATCCCTGAGTGCAGAGCCAGGAGTAACCCCTGTGCATCGCCAGGTATGACTCAAAAAGCAAAAAAAAAAAAAAAAAATGCAATGGAGACCGTATATGGCATGCAACTCCTAAACACTTATTATCTGGCCCTTTACAGAAAAAGGAGGTCAGTTCCTGCAGCATAGTACACCATTGTCTAAACACACAATTTAACTATCCTCCTTATTTTTTTATGGGCATTTGGGTTATTTCCTCTTTGGGATCACGGCAAATCATGTTGCCATGAATGTTTTTGTATGTCATTGGTGAACACTGGGGCACATTTCTGTAGGAGTGAAACTATTGTGTTATAATATGTCTGAGTGTTGCTTTAAGGTTTTTTTTTTGAGGTTCTACTAAAAATTTTTCTCACAATGAAAATTCATACCTATGAGAATTATAATTGTTCTGCATTCTCATCAATTTTTTATACTGATGACATTTAAAAGTTTTAGCTCCTATTTTCTGTTTAGTATTATCTCATGTTTAAATTTCTCAAACAAAGTGAGTTTCAATTTTAAAATTTTAATTTTAACTTTGAGTCATAACACTGTTTTGTATGCCACTTGGAGACCTGGATATATGTTATATGAAGAGTCCTAGTATTTTTTGTTTGTTTGTTTATTTTTTAAGATCTGGAGGCTTCTCTGAATGATTTATAAACATCAATTGATGATCTTCATATATTATCGACACAAATTCTTGGCAAGCCCTAAAATTATAAATATCTCCTGCTTATATTTTGCCATTTTTACTTATTTATGGTGTCCTGCGATGAATGGAAGGTTTTAATTTTAATGTACTTTATAGTCAGTGTTTGTCTCTATTTCATTTTTCACAAAAATACTCTTGTCTAGTCCCCAAACATAAAACATTCTTCCAGAGACCATATTGTTTAACGTTTTGCATTTGGTTTGTGGATTTTTTTTACATTATTTAAACACTATGCTTTTTACTTTATTTAAACACTATGTTTTACAAAGCTGTTCACAATACAGCTGTTAATACAACACCAATCCCGCCAGCTGAGTGATCTTTCCTCCCCCATTATTTCCATTTCCCCAGCCACACCTCAAGTCCGCCCCTTTAGCAGGCACACACTAAGAAAATTTGTGAGAATTATTCTGTCTCACCATAGGTTGTTAAGTCTTTGAGGATGTGCTAAGCTGGTTGCGGCTACTTGATCCTCCTGTGTTACTGATTTTATTTGTTGAATTTAGTTGGCTTCTATGTTACTTCTGCATCTAATTTGGTATGCTCCTACTGAGGTGTTAGTACTGTGGCTTTTGGGGGTACCGTAGACACACAAGCACAAAGTCCAGAAACTTCAGGATATGTAGGACTGGGATGAGTCTGCTGAGATGCTTAGTGAAGCTGTGGTGTCCAGCCATTGGTGTGATGGCAGCAGTGGGGTGTGTGTGGTGTTTGTCGGGGACTTGGCCCACCCCACTCCTGAGGGCACCCCAGGGTTTTCAGCTGGGGGTACCTACGTGTCCATGAATTTCAGCTGCTTGGATTGCATCTCCTCAGAGATTTCATCTGTAAATCTGAAGAGCAGGATTTGTGGGTGAGTCAACATGGTGGTGGTTATGGTGGGCGGGCATGGAGATTTTTGTTTTGTTTTGTTTTGGGGTCCTGCCTGGTGGTGCCCAAGGCTTATTCCTGGTTATGAGCCCAGGAATTGCTCTTTGCAGTGATCAGGGGACCATATATGCTCTGTGGACCAGACCTGGGTCAGCTGTGTGCAAGGCGAGTTGCTATACTCTCTCTCTCTCTCTCTCTCTCTCTCTCTCTCTCTCTCTCTCTCTCTCTCTCTCTCTCTCTCGTCCTGCCTGCATTTAATTTGGGTGAGACCCACTTTAGGTTCAGGTAGGGTAAAAGTCTATTTTTCCCCCTTAAGAATATTCAATCCATCCTCTTGGAAAACCCTGGCATTGCAGGACTCTGGTTACCATAGGAACTGTGTTTTAAAACAATCCTGGTGAGAACAACTCCTCATTCCAGGTTGTGGAGCTGCAGGAGACCCCAGGGAACAGGGATACACATGCTAGCGAGATGTCCTGCCTACCTCAGAGCAACAGAACACACTTGGGTTCAGGGGATCCAATGATGGCACTTTGGAAACAAGGCTGCATCTATGTAAGAATTGGACCAGGTCAATTCCAGGAGATATTCTTAGGGACCTGATTGAAATAGTGTTTGCTAAATAGCTCACCAGGGCAAGAAAGAAATCCCAGGGACAGTGAGACTACCCCACTTTTTGCTACCCAGATTATTTCAGAATAAAAAATCAGTATCTACTTCATCTGCAGGAGTGCCAACCCGTTTCCCCTGGAATTGCAGTGGTACCTCACATGCAACCTTCTGACCAAGGATGTATTCATTTGTTTCTCAATTTTTTAGTGTTCTTTAGGATTGTTAAATTCATGTTTAGAAGTGGTATTGATCTATTCTTTTCAACTTTATCATGTCACTATCATACTTTGTTGACATGGTTATCCAGTCTTAAAATAAATTTTTGTTCTCTGCAAAGGTCTTTAGAAGATTTGTGTTATCCTTGGTAAATATTTGGAAGACTTTTTGGTGAGAGTTCCATTATAAGCTGTTTTAACAATAAGTCATATAAACAGTAATGCCGTCCTTTTTCTTTTTCTTATTTCTAATTTGTCCTTTTTTTTCTTTAATAGTCTCACAAGACTGTTTTCTGAGATCTGTTCTGTCTGCATCTAACAAGTTTTGATATATAGATTGGTTATTGCTTCTTCTTAGACTCATGGGTGATTAAAAGGTATATTGTTTATTCCAAGTCCTAGCCTTTAGTACATTTTTCACTTCCAAAACAACCATGAAACTATAGAGCATTCCACTACATTTATCACCACTTTCTTCTGTGCTATAATTCTTTGTGCTGAAACTGTCACGTATTTTAACAAAAATGTTTTTTTTCCCTCAGAATCTAGAATTATAACTGGATGGTTATTTTCTTTTAGCACTCTGTAAGTGTCATTCTGTTGCCTTTTGATCTTTATTATTTTTTTCCTGAACATTCATCAGTCTTACTACAGTTTCTTTAGAAGAAGCAAGTTTTTTCTTCTACTACTTTGTGTGTGTGTTGGGGGTGAGGGCAAAATGAACCCAATCTTCCTGCATGGAAGGCAGGAACTCCACAGTTGAGTTATATCTCAGTTGAGTTATAAGTCAGGTGAGTTATAAGCTAAGGAGCCCTTATTGGGCTATTTTTTAGAGAATTTTCTTTGTTGGATGTGCCTGTGTATGCTTTTCTATGCATTGCTATGCATGATTAAATGGAAAATAGTGCATTTTTCCTTTAATTTTCCTATGGACATATTTTCCAAATTGCATCCTTAGACCTTTTTACGGTGGCTGGTCTGGGCTGCTGTTCTGAGCATGTAAGAGCCTTAGATGGGGAGAGGGAGGTCAAGGTCTGTCAAGAAAGTGAGGTGGCTGAGTTTCCAAGGGCACTTTGACCACTAGTAAATAAGACTTTGGAGACCAATACCAAAGGCACAGATACTTAGTCTTTCTCATTTACTTGTTTTCTGGCTGTCTTGGGAAAGGAACAAGAGGAGTGGAAGAGTGTGGATTTGGTGTGAATGAGATCTGGGGTTTGACTGGCCTGCCTCGACTCCTAGAAGAAAAAGGAATCTAAAGAATTTTGATAGCACAGTGGGTAGGGCATTTGCCTTGCACGCGGCAGACTGGGGTTTAATTCCTCCACCCCTCTTGGAAAGTCCAGCAAGCTATCAAGAGTATCTCACCCGCACGGCAGAGCCTGGCAAGCTACCCGTGGCGTATTCGATATGCCTAAAACAGTTACAACAAGTCTCACAATGAAGACATTACTAGTGCCCGCTCAAGCAAATCGATGAGCAACGGGATGACAGTGATACAGTGATAGTGAATTATGGAAGCCTAATATGACAGCATCTTCAAAAACTAGTGCCACAATTTAAGGAGCTGTTCTGCATTGAATTGGTCCTGATGAACATCCTAGGAGTGTTTTTTCCAGATCGGGACTCCGTATGATTTGGGAGGGGAAAGAGAGCAGTCACTAAAGCCACTGGAAAGTGTTGGATATCATTGGTTTGTCCTTTCCCCCTTGCCCTAGGAGCTTAGGTTTATCAGTCACACCCATCAAAGTGCTCCCGAGTCACTCCCATTCCTTTGTTTATCTGTAACCAATTCTACCAGTTTATCTGCTCTTCCCTTAATCAAACTCTGTTAATTGGTAAGGTCAGAACTTCCTAGGACACTGAATATTATAACATTGCCTTTCTCTCCTCTTTATTCCTTTTGAATAATTTACTTTAAAGCTATGTCTTTTTTGTACAGACACAAGAAGACAATATTATGTTTTTATAACTTAAGACTTAATTGGCCTCGATATTCCCTCCTGGGCATCTGCTTTCTCCACTTAAGCCTCAGTTGCCCTCAGTTCCTAGCACCCCAAAGTAGGGTCCCCGACGTGGGACGGGAAGGATCCAGGGCAAGCGGTGAGTTATGTGCTACCCTGGCATCGAGATGGGCCTGGCCAAAGTGCCTAATTCTTAACTATAAGTTAAGAGCTTGATCATAGACAAATGCTGTCATGATCCAATAGTAATTATGAGACTGGGACCCTGCCAGGGATAGGAAAGACTGATCTGGCCTGAGCACTGTAGTCTGAGATTGAGATGGCCCCAGGAGAGCAATTCTATAAGCTTTAATGCATCTCTTATTGTGTCCATACAAAATGATTAATATTATGAATTCTTATATGTTTGCTGGCTGAGGAGAAGAGAAACACATTCATGGGACTCTGCCCTTGGGTGGATCCTCCTGCTGAAAGAGAATTAAGTCCTAGGAGAAGCATCCCATGAGGGAAAATAACCTTACCCTATTGCTGACCACACCTATGTGTATGCCCCAACCCCCTCATGCTGTGGAGATTTAACTAGGCTGTAAGAGTGGGTTGGGGGCCAGATCCACAGGGCCAGATCCACGGGGGCCAGATCCACGGGGGCCAGATCCACAGATCGAGAGAGAGAGAGAATGAAGTAGGATGGGGGAGAAAGAAGCAGGAGGAGAATCAGAGGAGAATGGAGATGGACATGAAATAAACCGATCGAGCAACCAGTTTGGCCTTCTTCCTTCCTTCGCCTGCCTCGCCGTCGCCTGTGCTCCCTTTCTTTTTCTTTTTCTTTTTACACAGAAAGGATCTTTGACATACAGAGATTATTTTTTCTTACCACAGGAATAAGGCCTTATGATTGGCCCTTGATAAAAAGACATAAGCACCAACCACCGACAGTAAATACCACATTCAATTTGCTCCAACTACATAATCACACTTGTGCAATGTATTGATCGTATCAATATGCCTCTATTGGCAGCAAATGCATCAATATGCATCTATTTTGCATCTATTTATTTCCTGACTCAACAGTTATTCATACAGAGCTGGAGAGATAGCATAGCAGGTAAGGCATTGCCTTGCATGCGACTGTCTTGGGTTCGATCCCAGACATTCCATGTGGTCCTCCAAGCACTGCCATGAATAATTCTTGAGTGCAGAGCCAAGAGTAACCTCTGAGCATCTCAGATGTGACTCAAAAAGAAAAAGAATTCATACACAATAGATCTGAGTTTTGTTTTCTTTAGTGTGGAGTAAGCTCTGAAATACCTTTTGGAACAATGTGATTTCAGGGTCCTGTTCAATTTCCATGTTGCGTAAACCTTCACTGTTGTGTGTTTATCCACATTTAGCTCAGTTGCAATTATTAACCTTTAAAATAAATGCACTTTTTATAAATTTTCAAGGCACTCATGGAAGATGTTTTTAAAATTTTTATGTTGCATCATAAATTTAAATTGTATAATTAAGTAAAATAGAATTGGCTGGGAAACAAATTCACCGGAATCTTAATAAGTATCAATTTTCCTGGTAGGAGCAAGGAATACTTAAAATTAGCCTATAATTTTGGTGAACCCAAGACCATTAGACATTTCAGAGACTGGAGGAAAGTTAACTAACATAGTTGATGTACGTGTTCAGAAGGGATAAACCAGAGAAATACATTTAATAATTTCTAACATTTTAGATGAATACACTGCAAAATGGTTGTTGGTTCTGAAACTGCTTTCAATCATTTAGCAGACATCAGGACATAAAGTTTATAAAGATTTTACTGAGGCACTTTCTGTATGCATGGGCACACATACACACACTTCTGTGTCACATTTTCGATCTGGAAAATTGCTCTAAGACGGGGTCTATTGCTTCAAACCATTTCTTGAGAACTGAGAGTATTTGATGTTGATTTCACTTTAAATAAGTGGCATTGAGACACTGGTTATCTGACCTACGTTTGAAGATATGTAAGAATGCAGCCAGTTGTGAGAACTCAAATTGTGTGGCACACTCAAAAACACTCTATGAGGTGGAGTGACCTTGTTCTTAGTGCTGAATACGAGCATCGATCTCACACCCACTTTTGGAGAGTGTTCTCAGTTATATAGTTTATATAAGATAGCAGCTAGCTTTCTGTGATATTCATTGAGGGTATAAAAGACATAAAACTATAGTTTAAGGTGACTTTTTTCAAATGCAATCTGAAGTTAAAAAGAGTCTCAGTAATATATGCACAGTAGAAAACCTTCTCAGTGCATGCGTTTAGAATTTCTGTCTCCTGTGTCATTCACTCACTTAGCAGCAGGCAAGAATTTAAAGGCTGTGTGGGTGGGAATTGTCCGGGAATGTGAATGGGTGGCATTACACGGAAATGGAGATGTTAAAGGTAGACTAAAACCTTGAGTCATTCCCCTGATCCACAATCTCCCTGTTTAGGATACTGATGCTGCAAAAGCAGTAGCAACACATTTAGACATATCTTATGTCAAAGAGGAAAACAGCCTGTGATGGACAGCGCTGAGCTTTTTGTAAGAGAATTCTTACCGGAAACCACTTCGGCAGAGAGAAGGGCAGGAGTGGGGAGAGAAAGAAGACCGTGTTTGATAACTAGGAATTGGCTGTGGACATACAGCAGAGTTTCTCTGGGAGCTGAGTTTCTTGGAATGTGGCTATAATTATTTCTGCCCTCGTGTTCTTATGTTTAATAATTTTCAACCTGGTCATGCCTTCATCTGCTGAGAAAGTAATATTTTCTCCCTGTGGTCGTCCACTGTCCCAAGCCGTTTGCAATCTGCTGAGCCAACAGAGTAGGGGTTGACAAGAGCAGGAAGGGAGTAGGGCCTAGGCAAACATTGTCAGAAGGAAGGAAGGAGTTGGAACCACAGAATCACTATTTCTTTTTAGCTTAATGCCGCCTGGCACTGCAGGGAGGGAGGAATGAGGGTGAAAACTCTTCCTTGCAATTGAAGTATGAAATTTTACATCAAGAATTGAAGAGGGCTGAACTTATGTTTTATAGCTTATAAATTTTGGAGAGACTCTGCTCCCAAACAGCAATTCCTTCCATTGCTGCAGCACGTGAGATGTATATGCAGTGTCAAGTTGCCGAGGCCAGCTATAAAATTAGCACCTACACCGGAGGAAAATAGTCATAGGGTAGTCGCCCAAATTTTTCAAGTCACATTCATATTATGTCCTATATTGGATATGCCAAAAACAGTAACAATAAGTCTCTCAATGAGACAGAGACATTACTGTTGTCCTCTTGAACAAATCGATGAGCAACGGGATGACAGTGACAGTGACAACATTTATCCTCAAGAAGACTCAGTCCATCCAACATTTAGCTACTTAGAAGTCACCGAACTTGCTAGATGCTGAATTATGTTATCTTCTCGAATAGTTTATAATAAAAATGTCATGACACACTCAAACATTATATTTGTATCTAATGGTGCGTGAAGATTTGTATTCGATACTTCATTATGCAAAGGAATTTTCCTAGGTGCGCTAACTTTGCTCTTTTCTGCTGTTTTTAAACAGGAAAACTGCAGGGCAAATTATGGTGGCGATTTTGAAGTACTTCAGCTTTACTAATTGCAAATTACAAGAGGAGGAGCTGATTTTATTTTTTCCCTGGTAGATTTTTAAAAAATTAGCCCAGAAGCAACTTAGAACTGTTCTTTTGGGGGGATGAGACGTTCCCCAAGGCAGTGGATTAAATCAAGTGTGAAGGGCGGGGTGCTGGAGCTGGTGTCCTGTAGCCAGGTGGAGTTTGGGTGATAAAATTCAATTCTCTCTAACACATCCATTTCACAACATTAGATATCAAAGGGCTGTAAGGACCAGGGCACACACTAAAAAGTAAAGCAATGATGTGGATCAATTTTGATGATCAGTAGAACAGTCTGAGGGGGCAACCCAAGGTGGACACATGATGAGCAGGAAGACGGTGGATGGGAAGAGGGCCAGAGCGTTAAATGGGAAAGTGAGCAGAGAAGCAGGACCCCAGAATGTATGTTTGAAACCATACACATCGTGGGAACATTCTGCTCCCAGAGAAAACAATTGTCAGTGAACCAAAACCGCTCTGTGGGCAAAAGCATTTCCTCACCCATCAGCCATTGACGAGACCAAAGTATATATCTGAAAGGAAATTAAGTTCAATAGCTTTTGGTTTGCTTGAGTGGAATCATGCATCATGTTTGCAAAGCTTCAGTGAGAGTCTTCAGGATGAAGGAGTGAATTCCGAAGGACCTGTCTGGCTTTGGACATTGCCATGGTGTCGGCTCTTTTCAAACCTTCAGCTTGGAAGAATCCATGTTAACTTTTTCATTTCATTATGAATGTTTTATTATGTTATCCAGTCGCTCATTTTTGATGACAACAGTGGGGGGAAACATTTCCATTTAAGCAGTTGGCCTTTTGGGGTTGGAGAGTGCCAATTTCTAAGTCACCCAGAATTGTTTGAGATGCGGGGAGGCATGTTGGAATGAATCCTGTGAGTCACAGATGGGATATAGGACCAGCTAGACGAGTGACACTCAGCTCTGGCTGTGAATAGTGCCAAAGAGGAATTAAAATTTCATTTAATGTCAAAAGAGGGACTGTGTCTCTTGATGCCTTGGAATGTGCTTTTTTGCTCTTATTGTAACAAACTCACAGCTAGTATCTACCAAGAACACATTTCTGGAAAATTCTCTTTACTTCTCTATGAAGCTGGTTCTTAATTACTTATCCAAACTAATATCCCTGGTTTAATTTTTTAACTATGTTTTATAAACATACTACGATATTGTAAAAAGTAGACTTGGAATAAAAGTCATGTCTTCCATATCTCTGAATGAATATCACTGAATCAATAGTGAAAATGAATAACTCACAATCTCATGACTCAAATATAAACACTGGCAGGGTTTTCGCATAAATATGATTCTACTTTTCTAAGTTAACATAAATCTCCCTTCCCATTCTTTTTCCTTCATAGTTAGGATCCATGGAAAAACAAAATTCTTCTCAGATGGTTCTATCGAAGAGACTTCCAGGAAGAAATGATTTCTATCACAAGTGCGGGGAAGGTTACAGGAGCCAAAAGAGAGGCTGAGGCTCTTGGGACACTAACAGTAGTGTCCCATCTCCTCCCTACCGGGAGATGTGGGGAGTCTTGGAACAATTGTTACTGGAGCCAGTACAGGTCGAGTCCCAGAAAAGGAGATTTTTTTTTTACTAGCAACTTCAGTCCAAAGGAGACTGTCACTATCACTGTCATTTCATTGCTCATTGATTTGCTCGAGCGGCACCAGTAACGTCTCTCATTGAGAGACTTATTGTTACTGTTTTTGGCATATCCAATACACACGGGTAGTTTGCCAGGCTCTGCCATGTGGGCGAGATACTCTCAGTAGCTTGCTGGGCTCTCTGAGAGGGGCAGAGGAATCAAACTCTGGTCGGCCGAATGAAAGGTGAACGCCCAACCACTGTAAAACACAAAAGGATGATGGGAGAAAAGCAACCTGACCCCGTCCCTTCTTCCTCTCTCTTCCTATCCTGCTTTGCTGTCGCTCTTCTTGGCATAGCCCAGCTGGAATCATCCCTGTAGGGAGCCCGGGTAACATGTCCATAGGGATTATTCGGTCTGAGCAAAGTGGATTGGGGCTGGGAGACGTGGGGATATACGAATAGGAAAAGCCGGTGCAGGATGTTTTCCTTCTTCCCCTATCAGCAATTTGGAGTTGTGTCCCTCTCTTCTGGCCTTTGACTTGCTATTGATAAAATCTCCTTAGGTTCTTCTTATTTGGAACACTCTGGGTTTCCTTATCTCATGTCTGCTTCCTTCTTGAGATTAGGGAAGTTTTGGGTCATAATATATTCAAATAAATATTTTTGGTTTGTTCTCTTTCTAAGACCCCAATCATGCTAATATTAATTTCTCTTGAAAGTTTTTCCAGTCTCAGAGATCCTTGAAGTTTGTTTGCTTTTAGGAAAGATATATGCTCACCTATGTTCATTATAACTTTCAGTACAATAGCTAGATTATGACAAAGAAATTCTGCTAAATGTACACAGTGAAATATGCAGTTATCAGGAAAAACAAAGTTATATAGTTCAGGGAAACTTGGTAGAATTGGGAAGTATCATGCTGAATAAAATAAGCCAGAAGCAGAAGGAAATATACAGGATGATCTCACTCATTAGTATTAGAGTATTAGAGAAAACTAATTAGTATTAGTATTAGAGAAACAACCAGGGTATGGACAATATTGATCTATAATAAATCTTGAACACTGCAATGCAGGCCTGAGGGGGTCAGCTACGGGTCAAGGAGAAAGGGGAATCGATGGGTTAACTAGAAGTGCTACGGAACATAGATTGAGCATCTGGAACACATGGATGGTACCCAGGGAGTAACTGCGTGTATCCAAGCCATAACTGCCAATCAACAAGGATGGTGGGAAGATGGAAGTGGGGGTTGGTGGGACTAGAGGGGGCATAGAAATGATGGTGGAAGATCATGGGTGCTTGGGTGGTGATGATATGCAATAACTCTGTAAACCAGTATTATAAACCGCAACAATTATAATCCTATTAACTGAACCACAATACCTTTTTTCACTTTTCTGTTCTTTATTGGTGAGTTCTTTTGCTTTATTTTCTAACTCAGTTACCTCTTTCTCTGCTTCATACTGTCTGCTGTGGACCCCTCTACTGTATATATTCTTTCCAGCCCTGTACCATGTATCTCTCTGGAATTCTCCACTCTCTCAAGTTTGGTGAACTTCTTTATGACCATGACTTTGAATTCCTTATCAGGCAGATTGCTTCTTTCTGTTTCACTTAGGGTTTTTTCCTGAGGATTCTTTCCTTGTTTGGAACATGCCAGTGTCTCCTCAATTTTGCATCACTTTCAGCTCTTTTGATGAATATAGACAAACAGTCTTGAAGGAATTGCCTTGTGTAGGTGACGACCTTTATCACTGAGCCTTACCCTAGCTCATGGTTGTCTCTGGAACCAATCAAACGAGCCCGAATGATTCTTGTTAGGTGTGACGTGTCGGGGCTTTCACTGTGCCCCCAGCTTGGGGCAGATTGGGAGCTCTGGGGTCCTGTGAGTCCACTGTCAAAAACCTGCAGGTCTCTATGTCAGGCCTTGCCCTAGGGCTGGTGGCCTTTGAGAACGGACTCAGAGGGGGCAGTGGAGGGGGTGCGCATTATTCGGAGCCAAGTATTCCAGTGGCTGCTCATGTCATCTGGCTTTCATGAGACTGGGGCGGGGAGTTGAGGTGCAGTGAGCACTTTGGCAGGACTGTCAGTGAGCTCAGCAGGTAGAGTGAGAGCTTAAGGACCGGGTCTACAGCCCCTCACTGCCAGGAGAATATCACAGTAATCTCCTTTCCCCAGCGGATGTCTTAGGACTAAGTGACAAAAAGTGCAAGAGACTCTTTTTATTATGTTTATTTATTTATTGCTTTTTGGGTCACACCCGGCCATGCACAGGGCTTCCTCCTGGCTTTGTGCTCAGGAATTACTCCTGGCAGTGCTCAGGGGGCCAGATGGGATGCTGGGAATTGAACCCAAGTCCGCCCCATGCAAGGCAAATGTGCTACCCGCTGTGCTATTGCTCTAGCCCCAAGAGGCACTTTTTAAAAATTTTTTTTATTGAATCACCATGTGGAAAGTTACAAAGCTTTCAGGTTTAAGTCTCAGTTATACAATGCTCGAACACCCATCCCTTCACCAGTGCACGTATCCCACCACCAAAAATCAAAGTATAGCTCCATCCCGTCCCCCCACACCCCTAGTCCCCCCCCCCCCCGTGTAACTGATAAATTTCGCTTTACTTTCACTTTGATTGCATTCAATGTTTCAACAAAACTCACTATTATTGTTTGGAGAGTCTCCCGCCTAAAGTTGGACCTGCTGAAAAGGAAGCATTTGATAATTTGTTTTCCATTGCTGAGGATGAAGAGGTATGAGGTCGAGTGACTGCACTTAGCGGCCCCCAAGAGGCACTTTTTAAACAAACCCTTTGCACCCTGTTTCAGAACAAGCAAGTTTACGTGGGGTGTCCTGTAGAGTAGACTCTCTGGTCTTTCTGGGTATGAGACCCATGTGCTTTCAAATCAGATCCTCTGGGAAGCCTTTCCCCAGTTCTGTTCATTCCCTGGGCCGGGGCCCTGCTGGGGACACTGGCCCTCGGAGGGACGAGCTCTGGGGTCTCTCTGGGGTCCTGCAGTGAGACTTTCTGCCTCTCGGCTCCCCTCACCCAGCTGCCTGTCTGTGAATGAATGATTCTGTTATAAAGCTAATGGATTTGTGGGTTCCTGGAAGCATCTTCCAAAGTCAACATCTTGAATTGCTCCCTTCTAGAATGGACATGTGAAAAATAGCTTCATGGCAGCTTTCTGAGCGTTGCCCAGGTAGATTTTTGTAGAAGCCCTTTTCTGTTTGTTTGCTTCTGTAGCATATGTTCTGCAGCCTGCGTTCCTGGAAGAGAAACTGGTGGTGGAAGATCTGTATGTTTTGAGATGTGATACCTGGTTTTATGAATTCCAATGAACACCATTTAAGCATCAACTACTATTATTTGTAAGGCTTTTTAAAAAACAGATCGGACGAAACTGTCCTCTGAAAAGATTGTCTTTGGTGATATTCCATTCTCTTAATGTTTTGGGAAACGTTTTCTCCATAGCTTCCTCATTTTTATTATTCTTACTAATTAAGCAGATCAGGTATGGTATCTCATTACCATTTTAATTTTCCTTTGAGATTTCTTTTGGAGTGGAATGTATACTGAGAGACATCCAATCTCATTACTATTTCAGGGTTCTCCTACATAAATTCCTCATGGTGCTGTAGTTGTACATGAGTGATGGCTCAGAGTTCTGGTTTAGAATTTTGGCAGTAATGTCTGATAGTCTAGTGGCAGTGGGAATAAGGCACAACAATGAATGCCCTCAGAAGACTCAATGCCACTAAGTGACTGCTGCACCAAAGGGGTTAAATGAATGAACTACACAGCAGATATAAAATTTCAGAGCAGGACAGTCCCCCTGCTGGTTTCAAACAGCTCATGAAAGCAGTCTCATACCTGTTCTTGCTGTGTTTATCTGGGCTGGGTGGACAGAGTCACTGGGTGGAGTCAGAGTAGAGAGGACAGAACGTGGCTGCCTGAGATCAGAAGCTTTCAGTGCATGAGAAGATGCTTCTGGTGAGGGTTTCATTTGCAGATTCTTTTCTCACCTCAAGTGGCCGGTCACAGGTGTCTGTGTACCTGTGTCATTGTCGCTAGAGAGAAGTTCGCGCATTGCAGCTGGTCTTGAAAGCAGTCCTGAAGGTTAGAAGTAGAGATGCAGGTCTAAGTTTTAAGAAAGGAATCTCAGCAACCGTCTTCCCAGGGAAGGGGCTTTGGGCTGAGTCAGCTATGACACGCGAGCATGTGGTGAGGTAGTGATAGCGGAGAAGAATGGAGGCTTTCTCTGGATGCTGAGGGCTGTTGACACACCAAGGCTATCGGGAGGGCCCAGGCTGATGTGCAGGGCTGTGTCATATGATGTCTGGGGCACAGGAAGTGCATGGCGGGCTCACTGGCAAAGAGAGAAAAGACAGATGACATCATTCTTTCATTGTGAGTTCTGTCTGTGTTTTCCTCAGAAAAACTTTGCCTCTCCCAAGATCATAAAGATCATTTCTTCTTTCAAAAGTGTCGAGTGTGGGTTTCTTTCTTTGAGTTGCTCTTCTACCTCAGCTCAGCTACTGGTGTTTGATGTGAAGTAGGACTAAAGGAAATTTCCTCCCGCATTGCATCAGGTTGTTTCAGCTTCGTTTGTGGAGAGAACATAGTTCCTTCCTCAGCCTCCTTGTCCCCTCATTGCCTTGGTCCCTGTTTAAAATCAATCAGTGCCTTTTATGAGTACTTCTTCACTTCCTATGGCCTTCTATGGATGTATTTGCCCATTTAAGCGTTTTTTTAAAGCATGGTCCAGATTTCATAGACCTATATGGGTCCCTGTGTTTTTTTTGTGAAGGAAAAACTATTTTTGTTGGGGCTGGAGTGGTAGCACAGCGGGTAGGGCGTTTTCCTTGCACGCGGCCAATCCAGGTGTGATTCCCAGCATCCCACATGGTCCCCCGAGCACTGCCAGGAGTTATTCCTGTGTGCAGAGCCAGGAGTTAACTCCTGTGCATCGCCAGGTGTGACCCAAAAAGCAAAAGCAAACAAAAACTCCACTATTTTTGTTTTTGTTTTGGGGACACACCCAGCAACTTTTTATGATTTAGGGAACCATGCGGGGTCAGGAACTGAACCCAGGGATTCAGCATGCAAAACAAACACTTTAGTCCTCTGAGTAAGCCATCAACCTGGCACTGAAAGCAAAACCATTAGAATAATAGTAATAAAAAATAAAATATTAATAATAATAGTAAAGAAAGAAAGAGGGGGAGGAGGACGGAGAAGAAAGAGCTGTTATTTGTTTTTTTATGAAACCAATGTTTGCACTGATGAGGTAAAAGCAATTTATAAATTGCAGGAATCTTAGTATAAGTTAAGACAGGGGTGCCAGCAGGTCTTTCACCATTTTTCTCACACCACTATACACTAAGAAGCCCCATCAAACAGGACAACTCTACAGCAAAGGAGAGAGTTGGGTTTTCAGTGGTGAAATTAACGTGGTATGGGTTGTACACGTTGGTTTTCAGTGGTGTGCATCTGAAACTTGCATGCTGCAAAGAACTGTTATTTTCAATAAAAATAAGAGTCCATAGTGGTGTAAGAAAAATTAATAATAATTTTAAAGGACTCCTTTTACATTATGTATATATATTTTCTTTCTTTCTTTCTTTCTTTCTTTCTTTCTTTCTTTCTTTCTTTCTTTCTTTCTTTCTTTCTTTCTTTCTTTCTTTCTTTCTTTCTTTCTTTCTTTCTTTCTTTCTTTCTTTCTTTCTTTCTTTCTTTTTGCTTTTTAGGTCACACCTGGCGATGCACAGGGGTTATTCCTGACTCTGCACTCAGGAATGACTCCTGGCGGTGCTCAGGGGACCATATGGAATGCTGGGAATTGAACCCGGGTCAGCCGCGTGCAAGGCAAACGCCCTACCCGCTGTGCTATTGTCCCAGCCCCCCTGTGTATATATTTTAAAATAAATTTATTTATTTAATCACTGTGAGAGCAGTTACAAAGCTTTCGGGTTTAAGTCTCTGTCATACAATGATGAAACACCCGTCCCTTCACCAGTGCACAATTTTCCACCACAAAAAAACCCAGAAACCCAGTATACCCCCCATCCCACACCCTCCCTTCACCTTTGTGGCAGATGATTTCCATATTATTCTCTCTCTACTTTGATTATATTCAATGTTTCGTCACCAGACCCACCATTATTATTTGAGATTTTACCCCAACACTCAGATCTGCCAAAAAGACAACATTAGACATTTTGTTTTCTATTGCTGATTGTGAATAGCATATGATGACTTTGGAATTATGAAATTTAAATAATTAAATCTGGAGGGATTTCTACCAAAAGCTGCTGGGTTCCGAGATTTGTTTCTGAGTCTCTTGGATCATGGCCGTTAAGCAGCTTGATCAGTAGCCAGAGGGGCCATTCGTGGGCGGCAACTCAGGGTCTCATTCTAAATTTTCTATATTTTTTATTTAAAAATTTTTATTATTGAAGTAGCTTTATTTTTATTTATTTGTTTATTCTATTGAATCACTGTGAGATACACGGTTACAAAGCTGCCCATCCTCAGTTTTTGGTCATATGATGTTCTAAGGCCCATCCCTGCACCAGTGTACATTTCATACCATCGATGCCCCCAGTTTTCCTCCCACCACGCCCTTATCCCACCTCAGCCTGAGTCTAAGGCAGGTGCTTACGTCTTTAAAATTTCTCACTTGACAAAATGGGCTGCTTTCATAGAGTCCTCCAACTACCTGTTGGAATTCTGGTGTGTTCTAGAGCAGCATTTTCATTGCAGGGTGAGGGGTGGTATGTGAGCTGTACCCAGCAATGCTCAGAGCTTACTCCTGGCTCAGTGCTCAGGGATAACTCAGGCAGGACTCAGGGAACTGTAGATGGTGCTGGGAATCAAACCGGAAGTGGCTGCATGCCAGGAAAGTGCTTTACTCCCTGTGCTATCTCTCTGGTCTTTCGATCAGTGTTTCTTAACCAGGGGCGATCTACCCTCTCTCGGGGCTCCTAGGATATTCTAAGGGGGACATCGTTGAAAAATCACGCGTGTGTGTGGGGAGGGGAGCAATATGGTAGGACAAAGACGTACAGGAAGGAAACAAAGTCAAGAAGGGGTCGTGGCTGGGAAAAGGTTGAGGTAAGCGGGTTTGGAGCAAGAGTCGCAAGACTTTCCTCCAGAGTCAGGCAGTAATATTTCCAACTTTGCAAAGCATGCAGCACCTGTTTCAAACATTTCACCCTGCACCATAGCATGAAAACAGCAATAGGTGGTACGGAAACGAACGGTAGCTGTGTTTCAGTGAGATGTGATTTACTACAATAGATGGAAAGCTGGATTTAGCTTCTCCCAAGGCTAAATTGTGGCTTCTGGTTTGGGAAAGAAACAACTCTATAACTGCTTGATTTGAGCTGAATGACATTTTCTTTCACGAAATACCATCAGTACTGTCAAGTTATGATTATTCAGTGAGTTTTTTTTGAAATGAACAAAGTGAGTGGATGTTTTTCCCACTTGACCCTAAGACCAGACAAATCACATAGGGGATGAGAGTTTGGAAAGTTCATTTTTAAAATATGAGTCAGTTTGAATGTAAATATGCAGCTTTGCTTAAGTTTTTTGTTTGGGTCGTTCATTTTTTTTATTAATATACCACAAATGAATGAAATCTTAAGCTATTTGTTTATTTGCATTGACTAACTTCACTTAGCCTCATATGCTCAATGCAATGCATGCTTTTTTAAAAATGACAAATTTCAATATTTTTATACCTGAGTAGTATTCCATTACATATGTGTGTGTGTGAGTGTGTGTTTGTGTGTGTGTGTCTCCTGTCACATGTTCATTACCCATTCTTTTACCTGTGGGATCTTAGGTTATTTTCCTTTTTTTTTTAGATTTGCATTAAATTATATCTTTATTTTATTTTCATAAATTAGGTTTTATTTATTGTTCTTTGTTGTTGTTGTGTGGACTCACTTCATTTTTTTCCTTTTATTGAATCACCATGTGGAAAGTTACAAAGATTTCAGGTTTAAGTCTCAGTTATACAATGCTTGAACACCCATCCCTTCACCAGTGCACATATTCCACCACCAAGAATCACAGTATAGCTCCACCCCGCCCCCCCACATCCCCAGCCCCCCACTCAGGTTATTTTCACTCATAACTATTATACATAGTGATGCAATGATTGGGTACATGTATCTTTTCAGATTAGTATGTTTGGGACTGGAGACATAGTACAGGGGTTGAGGCACTTGCCTTCCATATGGCTGACCCTGGTTTGGTCCCTGTCACCTCATGGTCCTTAGAGCTCTGTGGAATGTGGCCCCTGAGGTCCCTGAGCATTGAACCCTTGCATTAAACTGTAGCTTGGTAGACTGAGAACTGCTTGGAGGGTCTGAAGGTTCTCCTGAGCTCTGGGTGGTAGACCCCATATCCACCTCAAAACCTACTAAATTCAAGCGCTTGTATATCTTAAAAATATGAACCATATGGCACTTACATTACTAGCTTTGTTTTACTTTTTGAAGTATCTCATAGTGGTATTCTCTGTTGCCATCCACAGTGAATGCAGTTCATCTTTCCCCACATCCTTGCCAACGTCAGCGGCTTCCTGTCTTTTTCACAGTGGTCATCCCAAAAGATGTGGCATGAAATATCACGGTGACTTCCCCTAATAAATGGGGAACATCTTTTCACATGCTTGTTGGCCATCTGTATGTGCTTTAATTTGGGAAAAGCATTATAAGTTAATATACCCATTAAAAAATTAAAATGTTGAGTTGGTTCTAAGGAGAGGGACAGACATGGAATGATTGCACTCATTTGTGGGACATTAAAAAAAACAATCGTATGAGACTAGTACCCAAGGGCAGTTGAAAGAGGGGCCAGGAGGATTGGTCCATAGTTGGAAGCCTGCTTCATGTTCTGGGGAGAGGGCAGTTGGGATAGAGAAAGAACCACTATGGCAATGATAGTTGGAAATGATCGCTATGGATAAGAACTGTGTGCTGAAAGTAGGTAAAGGGACAAACATGATAACCCCTCAGTATTTGTACTGCAAACCATAATGCCCAAAAGGAGAGAGAGAGACAGACAGACAGAGACAGAGACAGAGACGAGACAGAGAGAGAGAGAGAGAGAGAGAGAGAGAGAGAGAGAGAGAGAGAGAGAGAGAGAGAGAGAGAAGAGAGGGAGAGGTACCTGCCATAGAACATGGGGGAAACTGGGGTCATTGGTGGTAGGAAATGTACACTGGTGGAGGGATGGGTGTTGGAGTATTGTATGATTGAACCCTGAGCATGAACACATATACAGCTTTGTAACTGTGCATCTCATGGTGATTCAATTAAAAAAAAGTTGAGCTGGTTAATTAAGTTGTTTGAGTTAAACTTATTTTGGATATTATCCCCTTGTTGTCTATGGTTTGGAAATATATTTTCTGACTTACAATGACGGATTTTCATTTTTATAGTTTCTTTTCCTGTACAGAAACTTTTTCTTCGCTGCAGTCCCATTTATTATCACAGGGACCCCTCCTGGCAGTGCTCAGTGGACCGTATGTGATGCTGGGGATTCAACCTGGGAGGCCACAGGCAAAGCAAGCACCTATCCACTGTACTATTCATTTTGCCCCTCAAGTTAATTTTAAAAAACATTATAGTTTATACTTTTATATGTTCTGGAATTTTTCAAGGTCAGCTATCATAATTATATCATGACTCAGCAGAAAATCACAGTTTTAGCCCTTGTTTTTATATTTGTTGATATGTTGTGATACTTAACACTTCAGTGTTATGTAATTGGTGTTATTTTATTCTTTATATTTATTTCAATTCAGAAATTGAGCACCTATTAAATTTATACTCATGTTTAGAGGTATCAGCTATCCCATCTAAGATTAAAATGAAAAATACAGTCACTGAAAGCTGTGTGATGCAAGTTACATATGCCTTGTCTGTCTGATGCCTCATCTGCAAAATGTATTTGCATAAAGTGACTATGATTACCAAAGATACTATTCATAGAATGTGAGCATAGAACTTAACTGGTACCTCCCAAACTGCACTGATTTTACCCCTCATCTAAGGTATGTATTTCAGGTTTCTAGTGTGATGAGAGTGGGCTGGAGCCATAGCACAGCAGGTAGGGCATTTGCCTTGCATGTGGCCGACCCGGGTTCAGTACCACTGTCCCTCTCGGAAAGCCCGGCAAGCTACTGAGAGTATCTCGCCCGCATGGCGGAGCCTGGCAAGCTACTTGTGACATATTCGATATGCCAAAAACAGTAACAAGTCTCACAATGGAGACATTACTGGTGCCCGCTCGAGCAAATCGATGAGCAACGGGATGACAGTGGTACAGTGCAAAGCAATGGGAATTCAGCAGCTACCACACTCTTACTCCCATCCCTTTTCATAAGTATGCCATGCTCTAAATGGGGAGTAGAAACACAGGCAAAGCAAATCTTATGCAATGATTTGCAGTGGGGCTGGAAGAAAAAGAATGCAACTAAAATATGGCAGATAGAAGGTTGAATCAGGTAAGGGAAATAAGTAGTATGAAGATTTTATACTGTGTACTAATAACAGCATAACACTATGCTATCTCTGTCGAGCTTACGCTAAATACAGAGCAATCTTTTGTTTTTTTAGAAGACATAAGCAAAGTAGAAATATTAATGTGCATGTGTCCATGCCACCCAAAGCACTGGCAGATTCCAAGGCAACCTTTATCAAAATTCCAATGGCATATTTCACAAACATTTAAAAAGAGTCCCAAGATATGTATGGAACCACAAAAAGACCCTGAAAAACTAATGTAATTTTGAGAAATAAAAGCAAATCTTAAGGCCTCCAATGCCCTGATTTCAGAGTAAGGTGTGTCCTTGAATAACATTCCTCTTGACATCATTCTGTTAGAATGTGAATGGCAAAAAGCAATTCCAGCTTCTGCACAGAAGACAATGATATTTGCGAAGATAAGTAAACAGACAAACCTTTAGCTAGACTAACCAAGGACAAAAAAAAGGGACCCAAATCTACAACATTATAAATCAAAAGAGACACCTTACACACAGATACCACAGAAATCAAGAATTCCAAGGCTTCTAAGGAGCTATTAAGAAAAATTATACAGCAAATAAACAAGAAATAGAAATCAAAGTCACAAATTTCACCTCAGGTCTGTTAGAATGGCCATGTAAAACCAAGACAAAATCTCTGCTAGCATGCTATTGAAGTAAGAGATCCCTCGTCTATTGTCTGTGGGATTGTAAATTTGTGTGACATTAAAATTAAGAGGACCACGGCTGGAGTGGTAGTACAGAAGCTAAGGCATTTGCCTTGCACCTGCCAGCCCAGGTGCAATTCCTGGCATCCCATATGGTCCGTTGAGCCCCGCCAGGAGTAATTCCTGAGTGCAGAGCCAGGAGGTAGTCCTGAGAACTGCTGTGTGTATCCCTCTACCCCAAAGGAGGTTCATTCTAGAATTCATAAATCATATTTCTGGACTTGTGCACCAATCCTTTGAGTTATCTTCTGGCCCCTTTGCCCCCTTTTCAATGATAAGATATTAGTTCCTTACATATTTTGGATATTACCTCTTTATCACATACAGGGCATGAATATTTTTACCACTTCCAGGGTTGTCTGTATCTTGAAGAAGCAAACACATTAACTTGAAAAGATATCTGCCGTGTTGGCAGGAGCACCATTTCTCACAGCCAAACACTATTTCTCATAGCAACCATGTTTTATTTTTTTTCATTTTGACACAACTTATGTTAGGATTGTTCCAAATGCAACCATGTTTTTATATTTGAAGTTTCCATCTGTTGATACAGGGTAAAGAAGTGATGATATATAGACATGCAGTGAAATATTATTCTCCCACAAATTCAGGAAATCCTATCATTTACAATAATGTGCATAGACCTGAATGTATTGATATGAAGAATCTAAATGATGAAATACAGATAACTCATTAGAAAAAGAGATCAAAATGTCTACTTACCAGGGGTAGAGAGGAAATTGAAGAATGAATGGCCAGCTGATACAAACTTCCAGTTCTAGAGTATATATAGGGCTGCAATGAACGAAGTGTTGTTTGCTAACACTTCTGTGTGATAAGCAGGAAATTTAAAAGCTTAAATCCTAAGAATTCTAAACACACAAACTATTTTTCCTTCTTACCTTTTTAAAAATTGCATCTATATAAGAAGATGGTTGTTAATTGTGTCAATCTTATGACAATATATGTAAATCAGACCATCCCTATATGATTTAAATTTGTACTAAGATGCTTATAGATTATTTCCCAGAACTGGAAGCAAATAATAAAGAAAGAAAATAAACGTAAAATACTCCCCCTCCCCCCAAAAAAAGTTCCACGTTATCAGACTTTGGGGAAACACAAATTAAAACCACAGGGACAAATGACAAATGTTGACATACCCACTACAATTGTTAATGCGAAAAAGAGGAATACAAATGTTGATGATGAAGTAGTACTCTCATACCTTGCCAGTGGCAGTTTAAATGGCACAATGACACATTCAATCGATGACATAATTCGACTCAGATATTTCTCTAAGGGAAATGACAATGTATGTCTTCTGAAAGCTCATACGTATGTGTATGTCGATTACCAATTTAGTCATAGTACCCAAAATTGTCAACAGTGCCATCAGTAGGAGCAGAGATAAAATGTGTTATTCGTTCTATGGAATCCTCCTCTGCAATGAAAATGAACTGGGATGATTCTCAAAAAAAAACTCTGTGGAGAAAGAGAAACCTTTCAGAATGAGTATTGTTGTAGGATGGTGGTGGGTTAAGAGAAACAAGGATCAGTGAGCTTGGTGTATGAGAGTTTTAAATGAGAAGGAAGGCAGGAATTCTTTGTGTGCAATGAAAATGGTCCATATCTTAAAACAGTATGGGCGCTTTTCAAAAAATTAGAAATTGAGCTCCCATTTGACCCAGCAATACCACTTGTGGGAATATATCCCAGAGAGGCAAAAAAGTATAGTCGTAATGACATCTGCACTTGTATGTTCATTGCTGCCCTGTTTACAATTAGCCGAAATCTGGAAAAAACCCGAGTGCCCGAGAACAGATGACTGGTTAGAGAAACTTTGGTACATCCATGCAAGTGGAAGCAAACATAAACAAATAGGACTACATCAAACTAAGAAGCTTCTGCACTTCAAAAGAAACAGTGACCAAAATACAGAAAGAGCCCACAGAACGGGAAAGAATATTTACTCAATACCCATCTGATAAGGGATTAATATCAAGGATATACAAGATACTTGTAGAATTGTATGAGAAAAAACCCTCCAACCCAATCAAAAAATGGGGAGAAGAAATGAACAGAAGTTTCCTCAAAAAAGAAATACAAATGGCCAAAAGGCACATGAAAAAATGCTCCACATCACTAGTCATCAAGGAGATGCAAATCAAAACAACAATGAGATATCATTTTACACCACAGAGACTGGCACACATTTAAAAGAACAAAAGCAACCAGTGCTGGCGTGGATGTGGGGAAAAAGGGACGCTCCTTCACTGTTGGTGGGAATGCCGACTGGTCCAGCCTTTCTGGAAAACAATATGGACAGTCCTTCAAAAACTAGAAATTGAACTTCCATATGACCCTGAAATACCACTTTTGGGAATATAACCCAAGGATTCAAAAAAGCACAGTGGAAAAAACATCTGTACCTATATATTCATTGCAGCACTGTTCACAATAACCAAAATATGGAAACAGGGCTGGAGCGATAGCACAGCGGGTAGGGCGTTTGCCTTGTACTCGGCCGACCTGGGTTCTAATCCCAGCATCCCATATGGTCCCCTGAGCACCGCCAGGGGTAATTCCTGAGTGAAGAGCCAGGAGTAACCCCTGTGCATTGCCGGGTGTGACCCAAAAACCCAAAAAACAAAAAAAAACAAAAAAAAACAAAAAAATATGGAAACAACCCAAGTGCTCTTAAACAGATGACTGGTTAAAGAAACTTTGGTACATCTACACAATGGAATACTATGCAGCTGTTAGGAGAGATGAAGTCATGAAATTTTCTTATAAATGGATAAACATGGAGAGTATCATTCTAAGTGAAATGAGTCAGAAAGAGAGGGACAGACATAGAGGGACTGCACTCATTTGTGGAGTATAAAATAATATCACATGAGGCTGACAGCCCAGGACAATAGATACAAGAGCCAGGGTGTCGCCCTATAGCTGGAAGCCTGCTTCATGAGTGGAGGGGAGAAGGCAGATGGAATAGAGAAGGGATCACTAAGAAAATGATGGCTGGAGGAACCATTTGGGATGGGAGATGCATGCTGAAAGTAGATAATGGACCAAACATGATGGCTTCTCAGTGTCTGTGTTGCAAGCTATAATGCCCCAAAGTAGAGAGAGAGTATGGGGAATATTGCCTGCCATAGAGGCAGGGAGAGGGTGGGAAAGGGGGGCATACCCAGGATATTGGTGGTGGGGAATGTGCACTGGTTGAGAAATGGGTGTTTGATCATTGTGTGATTGTAACCCAAACATGAAAGCTTATAACTATTTCATGGTGATTCAATAAAATTAAAAAAAAAAAAAGAAACTTTGGTACTTTTACACTATGGAATACTATGCAGCTGTTAGAAAAGATGAAGTCATGAAATTTGCATATAAATGGATCAACATGGAAAGTGTCATGTTAAGTGAAATGAGTCAGAAAGAGAGGGACAGGCATAGAAAGATCACACTCATCTGTGGAATATAAAATAACAGAGTGGGAGACTAGCACCCAAGAGTAGTAGAGATAAGGACCAGGAGGTCTGCTCCATGGCTTGGAAACTGGCCTCACATGCTGGAGGAAAAAGCAGCTCAGATAGAGAAGGGAACACCAAGTAAAGGATGTTGGGAGGACCCATTTGGCTTGAAATATGCGTGCCAAATGTAGACTATAGACTGAACATAATGCTGCTCAATACTCTATTGCAAACAATACACAAAGGGAGAGAGGGAGCAAAAGGGAATGCATTGCCACAGAGGCGGGCGGGGTGAAGGGGACGAGATGGGGGTGGGAGGGATGATGGGACCATTGGTCGTGGAAAATGGGCGCTGGTGGAGGGATGGGTACTCAATCATTGTATGACTTAAACACAAGCATGAACGTTTGTAAGCCTGTAACTGTACCTCATGGTGATTCACTAATTAAAAAACTTTTTTTTTTTTAAAAAAAACAGTCCATATCTTGATAAGGTGTAGGTTACACAGATATATTCAGTTTTCAATATTGGTGGAGTTCTACACTGAAGATTTATATGGTCCATATATCAATGAGGTTTGCAGGTGGTCCAAATAGGTAACATTCTGTTAGATTTTTTAAAAAAATGTTGTGAGTGCTTTATTTAAATTTATTTTATTTTTGCCTCCAATAATATTAATAATGGTTTCTCACAGACATAATTCCGACACCACACCCATCAACAGTGCATCTGCCTACCTGCCTCAAGGCTCCTAGCCCCCTCATCACCTGCTCCCCCAATTCAATTTTGTGTGTCAGATTTTTATCATATCTTCCTGCCCCCGTCATGATCATATCACTGTCACTGTCATCCTGTTGCTCATCGATTTGTTCGAGCAGGCACCAGTAATGTCTCTCATTGAGAGACTTATTGTTACTGTTTTTGGCATATCCAATACACACGGGTAGCTTGCCAGGCTCTGTTGCGCAGGCTCGATACTCTCTGTAGCTTGCCAGGCTCTCCAAGAGGGGCGGAGGAATCGAACTTGGGTCGGCCTCGTGAAAGGTGAATGCCCAACTGCTGTGCTATCGCTCCAGCCCCGTGATCATATCACTGAGTAAAATACATATATAGTCCAAGGAACAAACTAAAACCCTCCACTAGAGCTTTCAATGTTGTTATAGAAGTTCCAGTTTCACAGTGTCCCTGACGCTGCTTATGAACAATCATATTATAGATGACAGAATTGCATTAGAATTGAAAGAATTGTGCCACCAGGGAGCATATACACTGCAAAGCATTTGAAGTTTATGGTCTGTGACAGTCACTAGGCTTTCTTTTTCTGGTTCTGTCCCTTTCCCAGTGAGAGCTCAATGGTTTCTAGTGGGGTACGTGAGGACTCCGAATCTCCTTCTCCGTTGTCTCACCTCTGGATAGACATCATGATGAGGGATTCATCTGGGGGTCGCTCTTGACCTTTGCTGTCATCTTACCCAGTGACAGAAAACATACGTGTGTGCAGTGTTATGTGTGGAGCTGTCGTAGCCGCATGGGTCAGGATAGAATCAGCTGCCTGACGGAGCGTACAGAGCGTCTGAGATTTGGTGATTAGCCCGCTGAGACGGTGGGGCTGGAGTGTGGAGGCTGCCGGGACCCAGAGGAGAGTCACTTCCTTTCAGACGGGTGGTTCACCTCACCTGGAAGGCTGGGTGAGCAAGTAGAGGGGCTGAGATGTGGAGCTGGGCCTGCTTTATTTTATTTTATTTTATTTTTAATTTATTTATTTTTTAATTAGTGAGTCACAGTGAGGGTGCAGTTACAGATTCACATATTTTTGTTCTTGTTTTTCCCTCATGCAATGTTTAAGAGCCCATCCCTCCACCAGTGCCCATTCTCTACCACCAATGAACCCAGTATCCCTCCCAACCCCAGTCCCATCCCCCCACCCCACCCAGCCTCTGTGGCGAGGCATTCCAATTTGATATCTCTCTTTCCTTTTGGGTGTTGTGGCCTGAAATAGGGGTATTGAGTGGTCGTCCTGTTCAGTCTCTAGTCTACTTTCAGCACGCATCTCCCTTCCCGCGCAGGATCTCCAGTCACATATTATTTGGTATTCCCTTCTCTGTCCGGGGGAGCTGGGCCTGCTAAGACTGGGATATATGTTCTGATGAAGGGGTATCTTCGACTGAAGCTACACAGCAATCAGGATAATCACCACACTCACCATTTAACAAAGTCCCAGTCCTCGGCCCTTTGCCCCCGTCCCCTGTTCTGGCCCTCTGTCTGACAAGCAGTTGGAATTGACGGACACTAGAAAGAGATGTTCATCGTGGAGCTGTGGCGTTGTCCACTCAGATTCTAGGTGGATCTGTAACACCTATTTCCTGAGTGCTCACGAGGATTAGTTGGTGGGAGCAGCAATTCTAGAAAGCTTGCCCAGGGCAACGTGTAGTATTCAGGGTGACGCTGGCAAGTAGGAATGGGATAGCACTTTCGCAGTTCAGCATGCTTTCGAGGGAAATCCGATGCACTCCGTCCACTGCCTCTGAAGAGTTTACTTTGGTTTGCTCCAGTGCTTCAGCTTAAGGAGGAACCTGCTGAACCAGCTCTAGATGCTCTCAGGCTCAAGAGCAGACAGTGTGTGTGTTCCCGCAAGGGAAAGGAAAATAACCAATGGAGACACGCCCTATATTGTTAGTTCAGAACAGGGACTTCATGGGACATGTGCAATCTTCACAGAAAGGGGCGATTTTTACCTCTTTTTGGTGCTTTTTTTTCCCCCACTTTTTCTCTTTGAAGGAGTGTGAGCTCTTCGGTGACCTAGCCAGGCCACTGAGACAATGAGTGTCAGGCTGACAAAATGTAGACATTTCTCTGGGAGTCTTTCTCCACTCACTTTGAGGGTGGCTGCCTGGCTTACAGCAAAGACATTCTCCTCGTCTCTCGAACACTGTGACCAAACTAGAAGGTCACACAGTGGAAACTATGGACCATGGTTCCCCAAATCTGTGTGGTTCCACGTGGTTCTTTTGGTCTCCATTTCTTCTTTCATTAAATGTGGGACTAAGACTGTCTTTTTTACAGAATTTTCATGTGGGTAAGGGGAATCAAGTGGGAAGGTCTCCAGTAGGCAATCAGAAACGCTTTTCAAGGAAATTGGAAATATGTTTAGAGCCTAGGAATCCAGACCATCAGAAGTCCAATCCTCTCAGTCACCTGGTTATCATCCTTCAGGACTCAGAACTATTTAGGCAGTGGAACCGTTGCCGGGACACTGGTGTCCACGCCGCAGTTCGGACAGAAGCTCCTGAGGGCGTGTCCCCTCTACACTCTTTCATGTCCCCTCTGAAGGCAGCGCCTGGACCTCGTCCCGCCCAGCCAAGTGGCAGCTGTGCGCACTCTGTGACCTTCATGAGAATCACGTGAGCTAGTTCCCTTCTTGCTGCTTTGGAAATGTCACCCACGGAAAGGTCACATTTGGAAAGGGCACAAAAGCCAGCCAGATAATGACCCCGTTGTGGCTCAGGACACAGCGGAAGACACTGCCTGGTGGTGGTGAGGAAGCAACCACAAAGCCCACTGCAGGAGGGCGGGACGGTGGTAATGACTCAGCAAACGCCGCTGGTCGCACACTGGAGCCCGGGATGTGTTCTGTGTCCCCCGCGCTCACTGCACACGAAGGGGACGGACGCCTGGCAATTGGGCGCCCTGGGTACTTGTGTGCCTGCGACAGGCACTTAGGAGCCCGGCCAGGGCTGCAAACGCACACTGAGCCAGCCTCCCTTCACACGTCTCTGTTCTCACAAGTGCGGCTGATAAACAGAGCTAGGCTCCCACAGATAAGGCTTCCAGAACTCCCTTCTGTCTCCAGCCTTTCCCCAGGGAGCGGGGCCAAGCAAAACAAACAGGGAGAACTTCAGGGCACCCTCGGTGGGGCTGTGGCCTCGCAGTCACACGACTCCGCTCTCCCGTCACTGCGGCTGCCAGGTGCCAGACAACCAGTGGCTGCCCTCACTCTTCTCTCTAGGTGACCCGGCCCCAGGGTCACCTCTTCCTCTTCCCCAGAGCGCCTGGAGGGGGGCAGAGCGGGGTTCCGCTGGAGACTGCTAAGGATTTTCTTAGTACTGATACTTCACTGGGACTCGGCAGCTACTGGGCCTCCGTGAGGGCCTGCTGCAATGCTTCTAGCTGCTATCCTAAGGAAGCTGGCGAAAGGAAAGAAGAATCGTAGCTGCATTTATCAAAATATTTTATCAGCCTATGTTCAATCTAAAAATTATTTGAAATTTCACATCCTGCAGACGAAGGGTGAACCCCCAAATACAAGTTAGCTTTTATACCTTCCCACCCCCAAGCTTCATTTGGAATAAAGCTCCTGCCTCCTTGCTGTCAACAGATCATGGAATAATAACAGGACTAAGGAGAAAGGAGGAGAAAGAGAAACACGGGTGATCTCACTCCTCTGTGGGAAGAAACAATGCAAGGGAACAGCCAAACCCCAGTGAAAACAAACCCTTGCACGCGGCTTGGAGAACTCAGGTTACCAGGGCTCTGTGGTGGAGGGACACTGGTACTTTGGTGGTGGGTGTGGGGAGGTAACAGATTTGCAACAGTGTGAATCTGCACCCTAAAAACAGGCCATTTTGTAAACCAACATTACCTCAATTAAGAAAAAGCCAACATGAAGCCCGGTCTGTTGAATAGTTGGCAGAAAATTGTAATCCTCTGAGTTAAATCTTAACCCTCTCTGAGCTACTTAGTCACACAGTCACTCCTTTACTTTCTGCACCGTCTCGATTTGTTTTCTCAATTTCACCCAATATTTATTATCAACTGCCTGAAATGCAACATCCTTATGCAAGTTTGTAAACTGCATAATTGCTGCCATCTTAAATGATGTTAGAGGACCACAGTGAACACTAGTGTGAGCTGCTATGTTTCTACTTGCTATCTTCAAGAAGCTGGAGGAAGAAGAAAAAATCCTAACTGAATTTATCAAAATATTTTATCAACATATATCCAGCCTAAAAATTATTAGTTAGGAATTTCACATCCTGCAGACTAACGGTGAACCCCAAAACACAGGTTGACTTTATCTATTCTAAGACATCTTTTTATGTTTCAATTTTGGGGTCTGGGGTGATCTTTCAGATTTCTTTCTTTTTCTTTTTTAAAGTCTATTTTTTAAAAAAAATTGAATTTCTGTGAGACAGGGCATTACAAAGCTGTTCATGGTTGGGTTTCAGTTATACAGTGTTCCAACACCCCATTCAGATTTCTAACTGTGTGTCTTCTAGTTCTGTGTTCTGATGGGTAATGAAACATCAGCAATTACGTACCATTGCAGGTGACCAAACCAGCAGAGAGACCTTGTATCAATGGAAATGTAACCTCTGAATTTATATAATATCCGGATACCTTTGCCCTATACTGCTATATTTATACCTCAGGCATTCTTCTCCTTTCTGTCACTCAGACATTTCACTTGAGAAGGGACCTGGGACCATTTCCAGGAATTTGCAGCCAATTCTGCCTGATGGTTCAATGCCAGCTGAGGATGTGGGACTGGCCAGGTGGTGCGGGGTCCTCCAGGACTCCACCTAATGGTGCTTGCGGGCGGGGGGGCGGATGCACTTAGAGTGCTGGGGTGCAGACTTGGCTCCTGACCACTGAGCTGTATCCCCAGTCCCTCCCCCATACACTGTATAACAAAGCCACAATCTCCAGGAGATTAGCTAAATGTGATAGTATATCCCCACTGTCAGACAAGACCCTTTCCTCTGTCTAATTTGGGGACAGTATCTCAGAAAAACATAATCCAAACAGGCACTAGTCACTCAAATGCCACCCAGACAAGTGTCTAGAACGTGAATAGAATTTCCAGTCAAAAACTGATATTTCTGAACTTCCCTTCTTGACAATGCTCTCCCCCATCCTCACCTCTGTCTTCAAAATATAGATCCATAGAAAATTCACTTGCTTTCTTCCAAAGAGTTATTCCTTCTCTCCGTTCTTCAGATAGTTCAGACATGAAGAACTAAAGTGGTCTTAAAGAGTGCCAAATGGCTCTCTTAGCTTGTCCCTCCAGGTTTTAGTAAAGGATGGGGTGGTTTTCTCAGTTATTAATCTACTTAATTAGATGAAGTGGAAAATCAGGATTAAAACAGAGGGTCCGCACCCAAGAGCGTGCTGCTCTCCTCAGCTTTCATCCATTTGGCCCCCTGCACCGGAAGCCAACACAGAATGAACATTTCCCCCACATACATTCTTCTTAAAAATATTTTCTGCGTGATTTGTCTCCACACTGACTGTTTGGAAGGCTCTGAGAAGCTGCAGGAATATGCAGGTGCCCTTATATACTCTTAACTTGTGATTTCAGCCTCAGATATTTTAGTTCACCACTCTTTTTTGCCCTGTAAAGTGGATCACAGAACACTTATTAGCTTCATAATGTTGCTTAGTGTGGCCACTGCAACACAATATTTCTCCCCAGCTAAAGAATCCAAGGAATCATAAAGAAACGAGGGACTTGGAAAATCATAAAAGGCAAGTTCCCACATGGTAAAAGACTCCCCCCTCCTATTGTTCCTGAAAGGTTTGGCCCTGACCCGCACACTTGGAAAGCAAGGGATTCAGTCACAAGGAGTAGAACAGGAAGTCCCAATGCTAATTGATCCTTATTAGAGGGAGGATTTTTTCTTTAAATAAATTGAAACAATATGGATGTTTTATTCTTCTACCCCTGAATTCTCCAGAACATCAAAAATAAATTCATTTCTTCTCTCAGATAACAGCCCTTCAGTTCTTTGCATGCAACTGAGCCCTTATTCTATGACTCAGACTTACACTTCAGAAGCAACCTATACCAAACCCTTGCTCATCTGCCAGACTAACTTTGGCCTCCCGGAAGCCTTTTCATTTCCATTTCACACCCAGGTGGGCTGTGAATTTGGCAGGGTCCAGTGCATCTACATCCTAACACCACAAAACCAAGGCCTCAGGAACCATTTTCCATTTGCGTATAGGAGCCCTCTTAGTTTTAATGGGTTTAAAGTGCCATTTGACTGTCCTTATATTTGTAGCCTAGTAAAACCAAAAGGCATTTTGACTTTATGCTATAAAGTAAAATTTCTCAGGTATATTCCTATTGATTTTAGGTCTCTGTATTTACTTGGCACATCACAAATGGTTAGTTCCTGATTAGTAGAATTCTTGAAGTCATGTTTTTCCATTTAAAGTATCAACTACTTCTCCCAGTTTTCAACACTTTTCCCCTTTATTGACTCAAATATCAAAATACCTGAATAGGACAAGGTAAAGAGTAAACTGCTAAACTAAAACTAAAACATGAAAGTGTAGGAAATGAAAATGTTGACTCTAAATTAGGTACTAAAAGTTGAATTTCAAAAATACTTCATCATGTAAATCTGGAGGGGAATTTGATCCTTCCACACAAGAAGATAAAGTATAATAGGATTTGAGATATCCCCAATTGCCAACCTGAGTGATTAAAAAAAAACATTATTAGTTACTAGGGGAAAATTGAAGGACAGGAGATGTGCTGACATCCCCAAAGCATTCGTTGTGCTGTGCAAGGAAATTGAAGGTGCCCTATTTTGTAACCCTTTACACCTAATCGGCTTACTTTGATTTTGCTTACTTTGATACCCAGACCAATGAAATATATATATATATATATATATATATATATATATATGTGTGTGTGTGTGTGTGTGTGTATACATATATATAACTTAGGAATATTAGTCAATTCACAATTTCACCATTCTTGCAATTTTAATTATATATAAGATTTCTAGTTACACCTTTGCATTCAGTGATCTCAAAGAGCTTTCAAAACAATAATAGAAAAGAAGTAGTGAAAGCAACGAAATTACCTCAGCAACTTGATGTTTTTGGTTTCATGTTTTGCAGAGAAATATCTTGCATGCACTCATTCTTGAAATACACATACATGTATATATAATAAAACTGTGATTGCTTAACTAAAACAGTTTTAGTAGCAAATCTATGACCTAATTAATGTTACAAATTCATTGCCAAAACTTTTTGCTTTCACGGACCAAGCTAAGAAGTAAACCTTGCACCATTACGAATTCTGACTGCAACCAATACACCCAATTATAATCAGTTGCAGTAAACTCTCACTTTGCATTAAGCATAATTAACCACGTGATAAATAATCAGTATAATAACATTTAATGTGCTGTGATAGCATTTCTGAACTACTCATGAGAATTATAGAAAGTAGAATATACTTGAATTTTATCCATCGATGCATTTAATCATTCTATGTTTGAAATTTTGATGCCTGTACCTTATAGAGAAATTTTATTATACTCACCCCAATTAGATAAGCTTCATGTATGTTGCAGCCAAAGTATTCTCAATTCTTATTATCTACTTTAATAAGTTTCAATAACATTATCTCCCTATGAATAGAATCGATTGCCTAGATTTTTAAGTACTCTGTGTGGACAAGATTTTTTTTGGCATATTGGAAGATAGAGTCAATTAACAATAATTTGGAATTGATACGTTTGCATTTTAAGAAAGTTCTTGCACCTGGCTTCTTTTTTTCTTCAAAATAGAAGTTAACAAAAGCAATGATAAAATCATTTTTTGGTCTGTCCTTATATGGGATGAAATTTATGCTTTATTCCAGAGAAGAATAAAGAATACAATAAGAAGCACATAACATGATAATGCAGTGCTTTCACCACATGGCATGAGTGACCCCGTCTATGAATAGATTTGCTCTTCTGGCTCTGCCCACAGGCTCCATGCTTCTCTCCACCTGCTGGTGTGGACACACAGAGGCAGGGGCAGTGCTGAAGGATCATATTTCAATAACGAGAACACCTGGGCTCATCTCTTGAAATAGCCTTCAGCTGTACAATACATGGATCCAAATATTTTTTTTTTTTGCTTTTTTTGGGGGGGGGGGTCATACCCAGCGATGCTCAGGGATTACTCCTGGCTTTGCACTCAGGAATTACTCCTGGCCGTGCTTGGGGGACCATATGGGATGCCGGGGATCGAACCCGGGTCGGCCGCGTGCAAGGCAAACGCCCTACCCGCTGTGCTATCGCTCCAGCCCCTGGATCCAAATATTTGCTGTACTATAGATCAGTTGTCAGAACTTACTCATCTCAGAAATACATTGGTCCAACATTTTTCCATTTCCCCAACTGGCAACTGCCATCCCACCAGTTACTATGAGCTCAACATACATCAAAGAATTGTGTTGTACACCTTAAGTATTTGTCTGATTTTTATTTGTTAATCATCTTTCAATAAGGTTTGAAAAATCAAAGCTTAAAAACAGTAGAGCTCGTGTTTTAGGAATCCATCGCTCAGAGCCGAAAGCATTTGGAGGAAGGTGCAGGGTTGCAGAGATGGGTCATGCCTTTGCAGGGACAGGCCTCGCTTAGAGAAGACCCTGAGTCCAGTCCCTGGCACCAGATGCCTTGGGTGGCTCCTGGTGGTCCCCAAGCAATGAGCCCTCAGGTCTTCACTGCAGAGCTCAAGTATCACTGGGTGTGGCCCCTACAAAAATAGAAGAAAATTCAATTGCAGAACTGGTGCTTTACCTTTATGATACAAGCTTCTGAAAAGTAAACTCAGTGTGATTGGCACATGAATGATGGTCGACATTTTCCTGTCCAGGTAAGGTATGCATTTGGCTTTTTATCATCAGCGAAGGACAGCCGCTACGTCCATAGAATCCTTGGAATTCTCTTTTCATGGGAACCTAAGAAATGGATGCAGGTAATGTAAGTACTGATGCAATCGCACCATCTAAATGGCAGGAGGGAACTTTGAGAAAGACAAGAATCTAGAATTTGTTTCAGGGCAAACAGGACCCTCAGACTGAATTGATATCAACTAACAGTAGCATTGCACTGTTACAGAAACACACCGCGCCCTATTCAAATGGGGCAGGGAGGTTGGGAAGAGTGTCACAAATGTCAGGTGGGAACGTACGTGGCGTCTGCCACGGGAGCTGATGCTATCTCCCTTTCTGGTGATTTATGGGGTCTTTAACCTTGGACTTGGGGGAACACACATAGACCTTGCCTTGAATGCACTCTTCAATCTGCCTTCTTTTCCGCTGCTTCATTTCCAAACAAACCCCGTTCGTGGTTGAGATAACCTATTGATTTCTGCAGCAACATGTCGCAACCTTTGAAGCAGTGACGTAGGTTGAAGCACAGGCCTCAGAAGTGGGAGAAAAATGGAGACCTTGGGGGAGAGAAGTGGACTCTGATGAAGGGGCTGGTGCTGGAAATTGTATGCCTGAAACTCAATCACAGATATCTTTGTAACTTTGTAATTCACGGGGATTCAACAAAAAGTAAATCAGGGGCCAGAGCCATAGCACAGTAGGTGAGGTGCTTGCCTTGCACATGGCCTACCTGTGCAGCGCCAGGAGTGATTCCTGAGCACAGAGCCAGGAGTAACCCCTGAGTATTGCCAGGCGTGGCCCCCCCAAAGCAAAAATAAATAAAATAAAATTTTCAAAAGGGAGAAAAAGATGTATAAAAGAACTGATTAGAGTCTTCAATTTTAGTACTTACTGCGGCTCTACACTGCTGGTGTGTGTGTGTGTGTGTGTGTGTGTGTGTGTGTGTGTAGTGGGGTTATGTGAAAAGAAAAATCAACACTTCAAATAAAATTCCTATTTGTCCCCAAAACACAGATAGGTGGTCTTGCACGGCAACAGGGTCTTTAGAGAGTTAGTTAAGTCAACGCCAGGTCCCCTGGGTTAGGGAGGGTGGGCTGTGCTGCTGGTGAGTGGTCTTGTAGGTGGAGCAGAGACTTTCTTAGAGGGCACGTGACAAAATCACAATAACCATAACAACGTGTGAACATCATGAGGCGGAGATGAAAGAGATGCAGAGCTCAGTCCCAGAGAGGTGAGAAAATGGTCTCCCCAAGAGGCTCCAGGCTGGGTGTGGACCTGCAATAAGCTAATTTCAGACTCCTGGCCTCCGCAGCCCTGACAGAACAAGCCTTCCTCCGAGAAGCCAACCAGCTTGGCACCATTTGTTCTGGCAGCACCTGGAAAGGAATTCTGCAGCATATAGGAACACATGCGGAGTTGACTCTCAGGGACACAACAAACAGATGGTCTGACATGAAAGAATCCACACAGACACCTGCTAGACGGTGAGTCAGAGGATGCTTCTACCCCATTAAACAGGTACCAAATGGGCGGGGAAGGTAGCATAGCGCTTAAGTGCTCGCCACGCATGATGCTGACCCTGGTTCCATCCCCAGCCCTATAGCATGAATTCCTCATACAAACTCTGAGCCCTGTAGCACGAATTCCTCAGCTCAGAGCCAGGAGGAAGCCCGAAGCTCAGATAAGCATGGCCCAGCAGCAAGCAGAAAGCAAAATAAACTGGTGTCAGTAACTCATTATACTTTTTATGGCCCTGTGTATTTTGTGAATTGATTTGTGGTTTGTTTGTTTCGGGGGCACACCCAGTGGGCATACCCATAGCTCTGCATTCCAGAATCACCTAGGGTCTTGGGGTAATCCTGTGTGGTGCTGGGAACAGAACCCGGGTAGGGTGTGAGCAAGGCAAGTGCCTTTGTATTATCTTTCCCCTCCATCAATACATTTGTCTTTATTTTGTTTTTGTCTGAGTCTTTCTGCAGCACCCAGGGGCCCTGGGGCCACACTGCGTAATACTCAATCCAGTGGTATAGACCTGATGGGTTCTGTGCTGGGGGCCGTCATGACCACAGCTGGTTTATGTGGTGCTTGAAGATCAAACTCGGGGCCTTGAGGTTGCAAAGGATGCTAACTTTTTGATCTATCTCCTCGGCCTCTGTAAAACAGATATTTTTAAAAAATCAAATTTCTTATATAGACAAGAACTCCAGAAAAGTATGTGTTCTTATCCCTATGGACTCCAGATGTGGTCCTCCTTATCACACTCAGCAACTCCATACCACATAAAAGACTGTAAGTGGGATTCCCCCCATGTAAGCCATGTATGCCAGTTGGTCCAGCATGGACTCAGCTTATACATGGCCTGGCTTGATTATTGAAACTTTCCTCTTTCACACTCAGAATGATCCCGCTCTGAATGGTAAAATGGCTTGCTTTTCCAGGGACACCGTCCCTAACTTTACAAAATACTCCCTGCATTCACACTTCCCACCATCTTACAACAAACCGTTCTAGGAATATTGGAGCTGTTTCTCGCGCTTCCATTCTTGTCTCTTCCTGCATTCTTATTATCAAATAAAAAATCCCAAACACAGTGCGAGTGAATTTCCTGAAGTGTCCCTGGGTTTATGTCACAGCTCTGAAAAAATACAGAAAAATAAGAAAGACAAACAGTATACTGGCTTTCTACCCCACACAGGAAAACATCAGAGGCTTGGAACCCTTGTCTTCCTCCCTCTCTCGGGAGGTATAGTCAGAGAGACCCAAGCTCTTCCCTGACCAACAGCTTCCTTCAACCAATCACTCTTTTTTTTTTTTTTGCTTTTTGGGTCACACCTGGCGATGCACAGGGGTTACTCCTGGCTCTGCACTCAGGAATCACTCCTGGCGGTGCTCAGGGGAGCATATGGGATGCTGGGAATCGAACCCGGGTTGACCGCATGCAAGACAAACGCCCTACCTGCTGTGCTATCGCTCCAGTCCCTCACTCTTTAACCAAATTGCCCAGATTCTTATCTCTTGTCCCTAGAGTTGGAGTTTCTATTTTGTCCTCTATAGAAGGACATGATTTCAAATCTCCTTTATGTAATTTCAAATCTCTCTGGTAAGATGTAAGTTTCTTGAGGCCCAGGTATCTTGCCACTGTCACTGCAGAACCTGGTAGAATATTTTAAACATAGTCAACACTCAATAAATATTACCTGCATGTATTCTAGGAACTTCTTTCATATATCCTGTGAAAGATAAATATTTATTGGGTTACGGAAAAACACAGAAAAACCTTAACATCAGTAACTACGGTCAAAAGTAACCCACATATGGCTTCCAGATTTGGTTACTACCAAATGATACTCACTTACTACCACATGACACTTACTCTAAAATAAATTCCACACACATGAGCACAGTATTCAAAGTTATCTTCAGTCTGCCTCTACTTCATTCTCTCCAAAATTTCATCTTCAATTATTCTGAATCTGACTTAGTCAAATATCAGCCTCATTCTTGTTTTCATTCACCTGAGGTACTTTGTTCTATTCTGTGGCTTCTCTGGCTTTTTTCTACTTATAAAATTCCCATCCATTTTCACAGTGAGGTTCCACCTTTCTGTGCTCTCCAGAAGATTCCCAGATGTCCCAAGAATCTTAACTTCTGTTCATTTCTTTCACATTATCATGCGCATCCTTTCCTTCCCTACTTGACATCTGCGTCCTTCATTTGGTCGTTGGTCATTCTAAAAGTTAGATTGTTAGCAACTTTTCATAGCATTTCTGCTCAAAAGAGCATAAATAAATCATGAAAGACAAATACTCAACATGCCTTTTATCAGAGGACGGAGCTATAGAAAATCTCCACCCAACTAGACTGACTGCTGACTAGCCCACATAGAGAGTATGTGTAAGTGATGTTCTTAAGATGAAAAGAATACACTTCAAAGGACATCTCGGTGGGGGCATGCCTTGCCAGGAATCAAACCTGGATTGCTCTCCTACAAAGTAAGTGCCTTAACCCCTGAACCCACTTTCCAGCTTCTGGAAGAATATTTTTCTCCAGTAAAAATGGTCAATTGAAAATATTTAGAATCCATGGCTGAGAAAATGGAGGAGATTTTCTCTTCTTAGACCACTTTTTTTGAGGAGATGGAAGTGAAGTTTTCAGTTTATGAAACTGTAAACTCTTCTGGGAAGTCAATAACTTGCTTGTTAATTCCTTTTCTTCCTGTCTTTAATTTTTAGAGTTAGTTGAAAACATCAAGATGTTGACTGTCAGCCAAGATCCCAGTCCTCCAGTGTTCATGCTGAATCCCTTGAGTGCACTGGCTGATCTCTGAGGAAAATGGAGACCTCTTTGGAGGTGCAGACTCAGTTTCCAGACGCAGGTTCCTGCCCTGGCTGTGAGGTCCTTCCTGCGAGAAACTTTCCCAGAAGGACGGCAGATGTGTCTTCCGTGATGTTCTTTTTCCTGAATTTGTTTTTATTTACTCTTTCAACTTTTAGAAAAGAGATTCCTGCTCTTGACTCCAAATATTATTTTGTTTGGTTTGGTATATAACTTTGCATAATGAGGCATCCACTCAAAACATGGATTCATGTTTTGAAGAAAATTCAGTCATTTAAAAAAACAGGTAAGATTATTGCTGAAAAGAACTCACTTCTTAGCACTCCTACGATTTTCTGTCCTCAGCCCCCAAATGCTGAATAGTCCAGCTTTTACTAAAAATCACAGTGGGGACCCTGGCTAGGGGTCTATTTCCAGGCAGTGCTATCTACCGTAAGTACTGATTTTACACATTCATGGCTGTATCTGTTAGAGTAAGAGATTTTTTTCCCCATAGCATGGTCACATGACAACTTCTCTTTATTATTAGAGTATTGTTTTCTTTTCTAAAGGCCATACACAATTTTATTAAAACGTGATCGTACCTATTCCCTCCACAGAGATTATTTGCATATACTATATACAAGTTATTTTGTCATTAGCCTAGGACAGGATTGCCCACTCTGAATTTTCAGCAAACTTCCTGAGTAACCCCACTCATTGGAAATTTACACACGTATACACACACAGAGACACACACCACATGCACAGACACATACACACAGATACACACAGAGATACACACAGACCCAGACCCAGACCCAGACACACATACATACACACACACACACACTCATTTCTTTCCCAGAGAAAAATATACTAAAGAGATACCAAAAAATAGGATTTTTCTGTGTGTCTTTGCTTTTCTGCAGGAGAGAGTTATATCCTATGTGGCACTATTGTATCACTGCCATCCCATTGTTCATCGATTTGCTCAAGTGGGCACCAGAAATGTCTCCATTGTGAGACTTGTTGTTGCTGTTTTTGGCATAGTGAATACGCCACGGGTAGCTTGCCAGGCTCTGCCGTGCAGGCAGGATACTCTCGGTAGCTTGCTGGGCTCTCTGAGAGGGATGGAGGAATCGAACCCGGATTGGCCGCGTGCAAGGCAAACGCCCTACCCGCTGTGCTATCACTCAAATGAGAGAAAAGATCCACTTAGCATTTCCCCTGCACTCGCAAGTGTGTTTGGGAGGCATCAGGACCCAGCTTGTTCTCTAATCCACCCACTTCCTCCCTGGAAATGTAACATATTTGAGCCACATGAACCCCTCAGCATTCAAGAGGCCTGCCATTTGGAGATGATTGGCAATACACAGAGAAGAAATTCTACAGTGTCAAATACTTTAAAGTTGTAGGAGTGAAAAAAGTACTACAGGTCACATTTTAGCCAGATACATGCATTAAAATACACGAAGGGGCACGACTTTCTCTTCTGTCTTTATAACACAAACACATTTTCCAGGTCTGATTGTCCATGTTGCTGGTTTTCAGTTTGGTCTTTTTTACTTTCCTTCCAGTGTGGGGAACCGGCTGAGAAGGCCAGTACCAGATAAGCAATTTCCCTGCACACAGATGTGCTGCTTTAATGCTTGCTTTGCTATCAGTCATCAGAGTAGCTGGGATTGCTAGGACGCTAATCAGCAATTTTTGAGAAATGTCAAGTAATTAAATGATTATTGCTCCAGCAAACTTAAAAAACACACGGAACAAAGCCTCTGTCAAATGGATGGATCCAGGCAGCTTTCTTTCATTGCCCTGCGTGTTTCGCGTAATGTCAAAGCGTTTGCTGAGAGAAAAGCAGTTCTTAATGATGTGCTTTAAAAGTGCCCTCTAAATTAGAAAATGGAAAACATCTCCTTCAGTCTTTCTCAAAATGGGCAATTCCCCCAGGAAGGGAGTGGGAGCTGGAATTTTCTGAGGACAGTAGGGCCTTGGGTTCAACTGGGGGTGCTTTCTGCTTGTCCACTCAGTGAAGGTAGCTATCCTTCAGGGTCATGTCTTTCTTAAGAGGGTGCTGTATGCTCAGTAAGCTAAGGAAGCTTTTAAAAAAAATTTGTTTTATTGAATCACCATGTGGAAAGTTACAAAGTTCTCAGGCTTATGTCTCAGTCATACAATGCTCAAATACCCGTCCTTTCACCAGTGCCCATATTCCACCACCAAAAAACAAAACAAAACAAAAAAAACCCCAGTATACCTCCCACCCCCCCACCCCCCAACTCCCCACCCCCACCTGCATAACTGATAAACTTCACTTCATTTTCTCTTTACCTTGATTACATTCCATATTTCAACACAAAACTCACTATTTTTGTTGGAGTTTCAACACAGAACTGTTGGAGTTTATCCCCCCAAAATATGGCCCTATTAACAAGGAAGCATTTGATAATTAGTTTCCACTGATGAGACTGAAGAGATATAAAGTGGCGCGGCCATGGTAGTGGCCGCAAGGTTTAGGGTTTCTGTATTTTAGTAATTAAGTCCAGGGAGATTTAAGTTGGAAATTGCATCATTTCCCTTCCTGGGGCAGCATGGAGCGAAAGCTTAGTTCACAGTCTGGAGACATGGCTGCAAGCACTTGCTGGGACCAGAAGTCATATAGCTGGTTCTGGATCCTGGTCGTTCAGCAGCAAAGTGGCTGTGCAAAGGCATGGCCACCAGGGTCAAATCTGGGCGGAGCTTAAGCCGGTACCGGCTCGAGACTGCCCAAGGGTCCTGCTGCTTCAAGTTCAAAACACATTTTTTTTCCCACGCCACCAAGTTCATACCTGTTTAAAAGTTCCACAATATGGTGGACGCCACGCTGCTTCTTTCCAGAGGGAAGAAAAACCAAGGAAGGAGGATATTTCCCCCCTTAGCCAGCATGGGGCAAAAGCTTAGTTCACAGTCTGGAGACATGGCTGCAAGCACTTGCTGGGACCGGAAGTAATATATATAGCCGGTTCTAAGCTAAGGAAGCTTTGCCCTGATTGCTCTAAAGAAGTGCAGCCCCTGAATAAAGGACCAGAGAGAATTCAGCCACCTATTTAATCAGTACTTGGGGAGGGAGAAATAGTTCTTTGTAGTCAAAACCGGCACATACACACATCTGTCCCCTGGTGCTCATTCAGTTAGTCTTCGGCACTTTTGCTCATTCCATACTAATTCACCTGCACTCTGTCACGCTCTCTCTCTGCACTTCCTAATGGATAAGGGCTCAGAGCTCCTTGTCAAGCCAGCAGGAGGGTGTCGGGACCCAAACATCAATGGTTTCCTTGTATACCATCAGCTTCATCACTGTCACGGACTAGGGAAAGACACCAATGGCAACAGGACTGAATATGTTGATGACAAAACAGAGTTGCGGATTATTTAATAACTGCAACAACAGTGACAGCAGCAGAGTTTTGAATGCTCAGCAATGTTCTAGCTTTGAAAACGTGGATACACCTCAAATGTTATCTCCATTCAAAGGAAGAAAAGGGAAGCGCAGAGAAGGTACATATTTTGGCCCAACGTCTTGTAGAGGGCAAGGAGAAGAGCAGGTATTCAAAAGGATAGGCTGACTTCTGAATCCTACTCCGAACCGCTGTGCGTTCAAAGTGAAATAACAGATCCCTGTGGTACAGACTCAAGATTCTTGAGAGAGCTCTAAATGAAACTCATGGGGAAATCTCACATAACAATTTGGTAGCATACACAAAACCCTCCATAAAATTAAAGTGTAATCATCTTCATCTAATGTAAAATAAGCCCAGGAGCAGTATTACCTATGGTCAGAATGAGCTTTATGGAAGTAATAGATTTTGGAAACCAGGGACCTATTTTCTAACTGGGGACTTGAACCTTATTTTCTGTTCATAACACATCGTGATTAGCCCACATCTTTCTCGAAAAATGCTGTGAATCTACTTTGAGCCTAATGGCTCATGTGAATAGACACTGTAAGGTTGGCAAGCTGTGCCCATAATATCAAATTAAAAAATAATGTTAAAGTTTGATTTGCACACTTGATATATACGCATGAATCTATATGCTCCTCAGGGTGATAACAAAAAGAGCTGTGTAAGGCATGTGAGGGCAAATTAAGTTAAGGAAGAATAAATAAAGTCGTAGTTTAGTTTTAATTTTTTCTTTTTTTTTGCTTTTTGGGTCACACCCGGAGATGCACAGGGGTTACTCCTGGCTCGTGCACTCAGGAATTACTCCTGGCAGTGCTCGGGGGACCATATGGGTTGCTGGGAATCGAACCCGGGTCAGCCATGTTCAAGGCAAACATCCTACCCACTGTGCTATTGTTCCAGCCCCTAAATTTGTAGTTTAGGAAGTCAGTGTTATTTCCAGACGAGGAGACCGGCATGGAGGTGGTGCTGGAGGTCTGCATGGGGAAATCCGCAAGTAGTAAAATTGTGACCTCAGTGAATGGGGCAGAGATAGGGTCAATAATCCAGTCTTCGGGGTAATGACTATGTCACAACGACACCCCAACTCAATGTATAAAACTTCAGGTTAATCTTTCCAAAGGGAAATGGCTATTACTTGAGAGATTCTTAGTCTCCGGCCACCACCTGGTCCCCTTCCTACTCTCTTGGGAGCTCTTCTAGCTTAGTGGTTAAAAGCATGGGCTCATGGCACTGGGGTCACTAGTTCTCCAAGTACTAACAGTGTAAGCGAATTGATCATTCATTCGTCACCATCACCTTCCTGTCCCACCTGCACAGCAAGAAGGCAAACATGGTTTTCTTGGGAGAAGGTAGTGAGAGAGGGGACTTGTGATGCTTGGTGAGTTTCAGAGATTGACCAGAGCTGAAGGGGTGGTGTGAGAGGTTCTGGGGTTGCTGATGGGGAGAAGTCGAATGAAGATGGAAGGTGTAGTAACTTGGTCTTTCTAAAGCATATAAGGCACCATTATTGTGATCCTGCTATGTCACCCACAAAATAAAGACCAAATTAACCCAAAACATTGTCTCTGGGCCCTCACTGCCTTCCAGATGTCCTTTCCTTAGTCTGAAAGTGAGTCCCTTTTCCTTACCTTTCTATCTCTTTTGTGTTCATGAGATCACACAATGGTAAGGGGAAGAGAAAAGTGAGAAACACACTTTTGGGGGTGGGAAGACACAGCTGATCGTCGGCCAGCTGAGCCAGGGTTCAGGATATGGTGCTGCGTGGGTCTTTGTGGGGGCTTATCCCTGGACCTCCAGGTTATACTTAGTGATATTCGGGGAATACAAATGGGCTAAACGGCATGCAAAGCTAGGGCCTTAATCCCTGTACTAGTTTTCTCGACTAGAGAAACACAATTTTTAAGATACTGCTGTGTTTGTTCTCAGTCTGGAAAGAACTTTAGGTCAAAACACTTTGTTACAAGGAAAGTTAAGAAACTTTAATTAAGGTTTTGAAATTTCCTTTGTAAAAATGCCATTATTCTCCATTTTGTGGACCGGCAAATATTTATGGAAGACCTAAAAGGCTCCAGGCACTGTTAGGACACAAATACAGAAATAAGTCCTCCTCCTTAAAATAATAAAAATTGAATGAGGAGACAGATCCAAGAACAATAACATAAAATTAATTGTTTTGGAAGTAATACACAGCACGGTGATCATAATAATACTGCATTGTATATTTGAAAGTTGCTAAGAGAGTAGATCTTAAAAGTTCTCATCATGAGAAAACAATTGCAATTATGTGTGGTGATGGATATTAAATAGACTTGCTGTAGTGACTATTTCACAATAAACAAATATCCATCATGTTGTATCTGTGGAACTAATAGGTTATATGTCAATACTATCTCATATTAAAGAAGCAAGAGCTGCAAAAATAAGCACATACAAATTTACAGTATAAGCTTCAATCTAAATTCATGTGTTTTTAAATTAAAATTCTGAAACGAGTATCTAGAAATAGTCTCCTTGGGGAAAACATTTTATTACAGAGTAGGATCAGATAGAGCATCTCTCAAGTCAGTGAGGCTCAAGGAAGACCCAAGAGTTGTGATGGTTTTCTGAACAGGCAGAAGAAAGCCTGGGGAGATGGTAAGGATGTTAAAAACACTGAGGTGGAAAACTACTAGTTGTTGTAACATCTATATTGTTGATGAATGGAGTAGAGGATAGTGTTGGAGGAGAGATAGACCATGAATCCAGACACACACAAGAAGCAAACTCATCGCAAAAGCACTTATAAAGAAGCAGGTAATTTTTGACCAGCAGATGCATGTGTTACAAAGCTAATCTCTATCTGTCTCTCTGTCTCTGTCTCCCTCTTTCTCTGTATGTGTGTGTGTGTGTGTGTGTGTCTTTCCTTTTGGGCATCATGGTTTGCAATACAAGTACTGAAAGGTACGCATGTTTGTCCCTTTACCTTCTTTCAGTGCTCAGTTCTTGTCCAGAGTGATCATTTCCAACTATTGCTGTCATAGTGGTCCCTTCTCTATGCTAAGTGACCCCTTCCTGCCCCCTCACTACAACCTGTGGCAAGTTCCCAACCGTGAACCAGTCCTCCTGGCCCTCATTTCTACTGTCCTTGAGTATTAGTCTCATATTGTAGCACTGCACTGTCATTCCGTTGTTCATCGATGTGCTCGAGTGGGCACCAGCAATGTTTCCTTTGTGGAGACTTGTTGTTACTGTTTTTGGCATATCGAATATGCCACGGGTAGCTTACCAGGCTCTGCTGTGCAGGTGGGATACTCTCGGTAGCTTGCCGGGCTCTCTGAGAAGGACAGAGGAACGGAACCCGGGTTGGTCACGTGCAAGGCAAATACCCTTCCCACTGTGCTATCGCTCTAGTCTCATACTATGTTTTTTAATTCCCACAGATGAGTGCAATCATTCTATTTCTGTCCCCTCTCCTTTTGACTCATTTTATCCCTTTAGAGGCAGGCTGGGGGTGCTGTGGGGACGGCAGGAAGGAAACCGGGGAAATTGGTGGTGGAAATTGGTGCACACTGGTGAAGGTACAGGCATTGGTACATTGTATGACTGACACCCAATCATGAACAACTTTGTAACTATCTTATGGTGATTCAATTAAAAGTATCTTTCAAAAAATAATAGTGGATTGGGGACAGGACAGATGAGCTTGCACATAAAGTGGGGTTGATTGTGTGTAGATAGGTAAGGAATGGACTTCCATAATTTTGAATGTTAGCAAATTTTCATATATGTTGGAAATTATTTAGACTTTAAATGTGCTCAATCCCTCAAAGCTATGCATAGTAATTAATCTATGATGATTTCTGTCCAAAAGTTGGAAGAATTGTCTACAGGTCCTCTGCCTTTAAAATACTAGCTACAAATGAAAAAAGTAAAAAAGAAATACAGTTCACTTGTAAGTCATGAATTGAAATGGAGTGCAAAAACAACAAACAAAGCTATTCTTAAATTGCAGTGCAATTGATGATTGTGTTTTGAGAGAAAATGCAGGAACACCAAGATGGTAGAGGAAGAGAAAGAGAGAAGGAGAGAGGAAGAGAGAGAGAGAGAGAGAGAGAGACAGAGAGAGAGAGAGACAGAGAGAGAGAGAGACAGAGAGAGAGAGAGAGAGGTGCCTGCCATAGAGGATGGCACTCCTATCCTGTGATGGGAGGGAACCTGGGAACACGGATGGTGGGAAATGTACACTGGTAGAGGGATGGGTATTAGAACACTGTATGACTTAAACCTAATCATGAACAGCTTTCTAAGGGTCTATCTTACAGTGACTCAATAAAAAAATCTTAAAGAAACCTCATGAAAGCTGCTGTCCTTATAAATAAGGAGAGAGCAGGGATAGAGTGGAAGGGGCACGAGAAGGGCATGCCCCAGAGTGCATCAATGCTGCTTGAGGGACATTAGGAATGAGGAGTGTCCCTGGGGCTCTTTCCTGCAGTGAGATCTACATCACGTCGCTGCATGTCTGAGCCTGGTTCACGTGGTGTCTTGAGCAGAGACAGTTTAGCATGTGGAATGATCAAGTAAAGAGTGGGTAACCTACGAGGAGAAGTAGAGAGCTTGGAAGACAGCCGGAGTGGCAGATGTAGAGAGCAACACTGTCTCTCAGTGTTGGGGGCTCAGGCAGAGGAGAGAGGAGGCCCCGTCGCCCTCTGAGGCCTTTTCCGAACTTCCAGAGAGAGTCAGCCATGACAGGGAAGAGGATGGAGTGTTTGACCAAATGTTTGACACACCAGCAGAACTAAGAACCAAGGGCTCTAAGGATTTCACTCTCTGGTGCTGGAGGACGCCATAGACTGGGGACAGATGTGCAGCCCGCTGAGCTCACTGGGGCTACACTGGGACTTAGAGAAATCTTGCAAGGCGCTGTGCTGGGGGTCTGCAGGCCCTTCTTCCCTGAGGGCCCTCTAATCCCGGGACCTTCCAGTGCTCCACACGCAGAGCCTACCTGTACCCTATCCGCCAAGGAACCATGTCCACTGGGCCACCTCTAGGCTCACGGGGAAGGACGTCAAGAGAAAATCTGGAGCTGAGAAGAGTCACCAAGAACTGGCACAGTTCACATGGGAAGAAGGGAAATTCTGTTATGGAAATGTTGAGTTTGACCACCATGGGACCTTAGCTCATGGATCTTGAAATAAGGAGGAAGCTTCAGATTAGAGGTGGAGATCTGGAGAACTGTCACCAGGTCTGTGGCAGACAGAACCTCAGGCAAGGATGAAATTTCAATCAATCAATCAATCAATGAATCTTGATTTGAATCTCCACTACTTTCCAGTGTGAGGTGTAACTCCTAGTATAGAATCAGGAGAAGTCCTTGAGTACCCAGGTATTACCTACCCACCTCCCTGCCCCCCACCCACAACCCTGAAAATTGTTCAGAATAAACAAGTTATTTCAAAAGATACCAAAGACATGAAAGAAATAGCACCCATAGAAAGGAGGCAAAGGGAGGTGTGTGTGTGTGTGTGTGTGTGTGTGTGTGTGTGTGTGTGTGTGTATGTGTGTGTGGTGGGGGGGAGTCCAGAAAAGAAACGTTGTAAGGAGAATATTTATGACTAAAATGTGAGACGAGTATGTTGAATGGCCCAGTGTTAAGTAAAAAGCTGGCAAAATTTTTACTAGCCTTGTTATTGAAGAGGTAAGTGAATTTAGTGAGGGTCTAGAGAGAGACTCTAGGTATTAAGGCACATACCTGGCATCTGGCTAAACCCGGTTCTATCCCCAGCACCACATGGTCCCCTGAAAACCCCCACGTGCCGTCCTGTGTGTCCCAAGCACCTCTAAGGACCTGGGTAACCTTTGGCACTGCAAGCTTGCAACACTGTCTCATCTTCTGGTCCTCAGACTGAACCACTGACCTGATTGGCCAAGAATTGGAAAGAAGGGGCCCCTAGGTCTCCCTCCAGAGAGTCTCCAGTCCTTCAGAAAAAGGTAATTTACTGAAAGACTTTTAAGGTAAGAGGGACTACAAAGCCAAACTGCAGTGGTTCAAGTACCAAGTTAGGAAATAAAGACATAAAACAGGAACCCTTTCTTAAGGGTCATATTTGTTTTTTTTAAAATTCTTTTATTAATTCACCATGTGGAAAGTTACAAAGTGTTCAGGTTAAAGTCTCAGTTATACAATGCTCAAACACCCATCCCTTCACCAATGCACATATTCCACCACCAAGAATCACGATATACCTCCCCCTTTCCCCCCACCTCCCCAGCCGCCCACCCCGCATGTGTAACTGGTAAATTTCACTTTACTTTGATTACATTCAATATTTAAACAAAAAAATTCACTATTATTGATTTGGAGTTTCTCCCCCCTAAAGTCGATCTGCTGAAAAGAAAGCATTTGGTAATTTGTTTTCCATTGCTGAGAATGAAGAGATATGAGGTCAGGAGGCCGCACTAGCAGCAGCATAGTTTTGGATTTCTGTATTTTAGTATTTTGGTAACTAAGACCAGAGAAATGTCTGCCAGGAATCGCAACATTGTAAGCTTGTACCTCTCAGCTACTTTATATTCCACATATGAGTGCCATCTTTCTATGTCTGTCTCTTTCTTTCTGACTCATTTCACTCAGCATGATACTTTCCATGTTGATCCACTTATATGCAAATTTCATGACTTCATGTTTTCTGACAGCTACGTAGTATTCCATTGTGTAAATATACCAGAGTTTCTTTAGCCAATCATCTGTTTTCGGGCACTCTGGTTTTTTCCATATTGTGGCTATTGTAAACAGAGCGGCAATGAACATGGAAATGCAGATGTCATCTCTACTATAAAGGGTCATATTTGAAGATTATCATTGGAGAAACTTTTTGTCTATTTGGGCTGTGTGTGTGAGAGAGAGGTGGGGAGGGAGAGAGAGGAAGGAGAGAGGAAGGAGAGGAGAGAGGAGAGAAAGGGGTGGAAAAAGCAGGAGAGGTGTGAACGGTGTTTCACTCTGTGACAGAAGCCAGTGGAAATTAAGACAAACAAGAAAAAAGAGATAAATTTATCAAAGAGATAAATATTGGAGGAACCAGCACTCAGGTTGCTAATGCATATTCAAGGACCAGAGTGATAGTACAGAGGAGAGGGCATTTGCCTTGCACAGGTTGACCTGAGTTCAATCCCCGTCATCCCATATGGTCTCCAGGAGTGATTCCTGAATGCAGGACCGGAAGTAACCCCTGAGCATTATTGGATGTCACCCAAAAAGCACCTTCCACACCAAAAACAAACAGAGAGAAAGAAATCATACTTGGACTTTCCATTTGTTTTAAGGAAATCATCACTTTTTTTTTTTTTTTGCTTTTTGGGTCACACCCAGCGATGCTCAGGGGTTACTCCTGGCTCTGCACTCAGGAATTACTCCTGGCGGTGCTTGGGGGACCATATGGGATGCTGGGGATCGAACCTGGGTAGGCCGCGTGCAAGGCAAACGCCCTACCCGCTGTGCTATCGCTCCGGCCCCAAAATCATCACATTTTAAAGGACATATTTGCAAGCAAGGTAGGAAAGTGTCTGTGTTTTCTGTAGAAAGTGGGGAACAGAATGTTACTCCTTTGTAAGAAGTGGCATCAAAGCATACAGGAATATTTTATTTTCCAGCAAGAAAAATATAGTCCAAATTAAAGTTTCTTATTTAAAACCTCAAAGATAGAGAGAAAAATAAAAGATGAAATCACACTTAGTAGTAGAGTTACCTTCTCTTTGAGAACGTTATAGAATCAGCAAATAGAGACAAATGGTGAGATTCTAAAGTAAACTTTTGACATCCCCCAACTAACAAATCACTGGTCTTTGAAGTTTGATGGAACTCAGAGGCATAGACCTCATAGGGTGGCCACAAAACAATTATTCCAGGTTGGACCCAGTGTCCCTCTTTCCAAGAATACCTGAAAACTCAATTTAAAACAGGGGCAACTAGCAGACAACACTGGATATTCTTCAGCCATATAGTTTCCTCTTTTTAGTTTATCATTCCACCTTCTTTTCCTATTTCCTATTCTCCTATAATATCACTGCAAAACTGTTTGAACTTAATCTCTTCTATTTTGCAGATGAGAAAATGGGGATTAAAGGGAAGTGATGAGGTGTCCAAAATGCCACAAATGGCCTATCACTAGCACGCAGACCTTGGTTTATTGCCAATAAGAAGCCAATTAATTTATCAACTCCCTCCATCTGAGACACTGAGATTGCATGCCATTATTTTCCCACATATTTGTGAGCTCAGATTTCACCTCTTTCTTGGCAAGGTGACCACTTAAATCCTCACCCCCCAAATCACGGGGCCATATGTTTCATAGGTGGTTGTAGTAAAAATGCATTCAGAATGAATTATTCTTTTTTAAAAAATTTATTCTTTTATTGAATCACCATGTGGAAAGTTACAAAGCTTTCAGGTTTAAGCCCCAGTTATACAATGCTCGAACACCCATCCCTTCACCAGTGCACATATTCCACCACCAAGAATCACAGTATACCTCCCCACACCCCCCTACCTCCCCAGCCTCCCACCCCGCCTGTGTAACTGATAAATTTCACTTTACTTTCACTTTACTTTGATTACATTCAACATTTCAACAAAAAACTCACTATTATTGTTTGGAGTTTCCCCCCACAAAGTTGGACCTGCTGAAAAGGAAGCATTTGATAGTTTGTTTTCCATTGCTGAGAATGAAGAGATATGAGGTCAAGCGGCCACACTAGCAGCTGCACGGTTTTGGATTTCTGTATTTTAGTATTTAAGTAACTAAGTCCAGAGAAATATCTGCCAGAAATTGCATCATTGCAAGCTTGTACCTCTCAGCTACTTTATATTTCACATATGAGTGCAACCTTTCTATGTCTGTCTCTTTCTTTCTGACTCATTTCACTCAACATGACACTCTCCATGTTGATCCACTTATATGAAAATTTCATGAGTCCATGTTTTCTGACAGCTACATAGTATTCCATTGTGTAGATGTACCAGAGTTTCTTTAACCAGTCATCTGTTTTTGGGCACTCTGGTTTTTTCCAGATTGTGGCTATTGCAAACAGTGCTGCAATGAACATAGAAATGCAGATGTCATTTCTACTATACCTTTTTGCCTCTCCGGGATATATTCCCAGGAGTGGTATTGCTGGGCCAAATGGAAGCTCAATTTCTAATTTTTTGAGAGTCATCCATATTGTTTTCCAAAAGGACTGAACCAGTCGGCATTCCCACCAGCAGTGAAGGAGAGTCCCTTTCTCCCTACATCCATGCCAACACAAGTCGCTTTTGTTTTTTGGGATGTGGGCCAGTCTCTTTGGTGTGAGATGATATCTCATTGTTGTTTTGATCTGCATCTCCCTGATGATTAGTGATGTTGAACATTTTCTCATGTGCCTCTCAGCCATTTGGATTTCTTCTTTGGGAAAGTTTCTGTTCATTTCATCACCCCATTTTTTGATCGGGTTGGCAGTTTTCTTCTTGTGGAGTTCAACCAGTGCATTGTATATGCTTGATATCAACCCTTTATTGGATGGGTACTGCGTAAATATCCTTTCCCACTCTGTAGATTGTCTTGTATTTTGGTCACTGTTTCTCTTGAGGTGCAGAAGCTTCTTAGTTTGAGATAGTCCCATTTATTTATCTCTGTTCTCACTTGCTTGGCCAGTGGTGTGTCAGCTTTGAAGATACCGTTGGCTTCAATGTCGTGGAGGGTTTTGCCAACCTTGTCTTCAATGTACCTTAGGAATTCTGGTCTGATGTTGAGGTCTTTAATCCATTTTGATCTGACTTTTATACATGGTGATAGGTGGAGGTCTAAGCCCATTTTTTTGCATGTAGCTGTCCAGTTTTGCCAGCACAGTTTGTTAAACATGCTTTCCTTGCACCACTTCACATTTTTTGCTCCCTTATCAAAGATTAGATGATCATATATTTGGGGGTGTGTGTCAGAGTATTCAACCCTGTTCCATTGGTCTGCAGCTCTGCTTTTGTTCCAGTACCATGCTGTTTTAATTACTACCGATTTGTAGTAGTGTTGGAAGTTGGGGAGGTTGATTCCTCCCATTTTCTTTTTCCCAAGAATTGCTTTAGCTATTTGTGGGGGCTTATGGTTCCATATGAATTTCAGGAGCGTTTGCTTCATTTCTTTGAAGAACGTCAAGGGTATCCCTATAGGGATCGCATTGAATTTGTACAATGCTTTGGGGAGTATTGCCATTTTGACAATATTAATCGGAATGAATTATTCTTAAACCTTTTAAAATCATAAAAATCAAAAGATCATCATGAATGAATTGGACACCCTCTCAATGCCTTAACTGTCCAATCCTAATGACTTCTAATTTTATCTTCGGGGCCACATCCACATGGTGCTGGTCTGATGCTTGGGGTATCAGGCAGAGTTGGGGATTGAATTCTGAACTCCTGCATGCAAAGCATAAACAACAGCATTTCAAACCATCTCCCACACTTTGGGGTGATTTTTTTTTATTCCTTTTGCAAAAAAATAGAGGCTACTATCTTTCCTGAGAAGTAATTTATTGTCTTCTCATTTTGGTGGTAGGGAAACAAATGAAACAGAAGGGCTTTATACTGTAACTTCATGAATTAGGAGAGAACATAAGAACCTCTTAAGGGTATTTTTGCGTTTGAATGCAGTTGATCTAGAGATTCAGTTGTTATTGTTTTGGGGCCACCCTTGGTGATGCTAGGGGTTACTCCTATCTCTGCACTCAGGGGTCACTCCTCATAGTGTTTGGGGACCATATAGGATGGTGGGGATTAAATTCTGGTTGACCACATGCAAGGTAAGTACCTAACCCACTGTACTATTGTTCTGTGTCCAGAGTTTTTTGTTTGTTTTTGTTTTTTGTTTTTTGTTTTCAGGCACACCTTGCTATGTGCAGAGGCTACTCCTGGTTTTGCACTCGGGAATTACCCTGGCAGTACTCAGGGGACCATATGGGATATAGGGGATAGAACCTGGATGTGCCCTCATGCAAGGCAAACACCTACCCACTGTACTATCTCTCTAGACAATTTAGAGATTTGGAATCCTTATCTCTTCCAAATATCAGGTTTGAATTTTTCCCAGGACAAGGTAACAGATTATACAATTTTACTAAAACATTATATGCCACATAAAATTAGTGCTTTAAATTCACTAGCATGCTAGTATTGTTTCTGTTGTTCCTGTGTGATACATTTAAAAATGTTTTGGTTTTATATTTGTCCATGACTCATAAACATAAGGAGTTCATATTTAATGTTATCTTTATAAATATTTAAATACAAGCACAATAAACATTTTGTCAGCACTGTTAGCTCATGAGGATTTATTTCCAGTAAGATGTATCTAAACATTTGTTAAGTCTAAAAACAATGTTCTATATCAATACATCAAGTTGGCTTTACTAGTATGGTTTAAGGAGGAAAAAGTCAACGTTGGAATTTTAATGAACAGTAACAGAGAACTAACATACTTCCAAGGGATTGACTAAGGATGTGAAGTTTACCAAAGTTTGAAGGTGTCAATATTAAAAAACAATTGGAAACTTTGGTTAAAATGGATCATGTTAGAGATTATAACATTCTTAGGTTAAAAGTGAGCAATAACTTTAAAAATAAAAAAACATCTTGACCATAAATTTTGAATATATTTAAAGTATTGAGTCACATGAGAGGATTAGATCAAGATCACTGTTGAAAATCGTGTGACTGAATCCCAATCATGAGCAGCTTTGTAATGCTCTATCTCACAGTGATTCCATAAAATAAAAAATTAAAAAAATAATCACTGTTCAATACATTATGCAGAATCAAATTTACCATCTGGCCAGCTCCTTGGTTGAGTTAACTAAATCATTAACATGAGTTGATTTGGTATTTGTAAGCATGCCATGCTTTAACATTTAATAAATTGTATTTTGCCAGCTTTTGAAAATGTGAGAGATCTGAGAGATGAGTTTGACAAATCAAGTCTGACTGGCGATTAGGTCCCTTGTCTTTATCTGGTTTCCGAAGACAATAGTAGTAGTCAAAACTCACCTTGTAAGACTGTATTGCTCCCCTTTGCTGACTCTTTTTGTTTCTTTTCTTGCTGACTTTTGTTTCTTTTCCTGGTCCTTGTCCAAATGTGCCTCCCATTCTGTTACACTGTTGTGTTGGTGGCAATGATTAGCATAGAGTTGCATTGCCAGTTCATTTTGGAATTCCTCCCACTTAGTAACATTTAGTCTGACAAATGAGAACTGATCATTTTGTTAGTTAGTATCCCATTGCTTTTTTCTTTAAAGTCTGTCTTGTTTGCACAGGATAAAAGTCTGAGTGGAGGCTTTCTCTCTCACTCCTACCCCAGCCTTAAAACAGGTGCTTTATGTTTTCCTGAGGATTCCATGAATGGGATTATCTGCAAAGAAGGAAAGACTCGGAAACAAGATAGAAGACCATAAAAAATATTCTTAATAAACTTAAGATGAAAATACTTTTTTGATTTTCTTCTCTGATCACAATAGAATTAAGTTGGAAATCAGCAACAAGGAAAACAAATATTATTTCAATATCTGTGAGACTGGGGCAAGGAAAAGTTTCTTAGAACACAAAGAGCACAAACCACAACAAATTGATAAATGAGACTTTCTGAAAATTAAAACCTTTTGTTTCTTTGAAAGACAACATTTAGAGAAGGAAAAGACAAAATGTCAACCGGGAGAAATATTTTGCAATGCATATGTCAGACAAAGGACTTGGATCCAGAATATCTAAAGCACTCACATAATTCAATAATACGAAGACAAAGACATGATTTTAAAAGTAGACAAAAGAAGTCACTACTTCTCACTACTCAGCCGGGAAATGCAAATTTAAGCTTTATTTAAGATACAAGTACATAACCTTTACATTGACTCATTAAAAATAAAAATGGTCTTTCCAGGTCTTGGCAAAATCTGAAGCAACTCAAGCTCTCATGATGGCTGGGGAAAAAAATAGTACAATTATTTCACAAATTATCAGTTAAAAATTTTATTACCTGACATACAATCCATTCTACTACTAGGTATTTGTTTGCACAAGAGAATCCAGAATTTTATTAAAACTTGTACATAAATGTTCATGAAAGTTTAATTTTAAGAAATTCGGAAATTAGATGCAACCTAATGCCCAGTGGTGATGAACTTCATTGTTATATGTCTACAAAAAGGAACACCAAATCATTGAAAGACATGACTTTAGATGGACAGGAAAAGTACTATGCTTTGTGAAGGGAAGCATGTGCCAGATGATTGTATTCAAATTAAGGTCTAGAAAATGCAAATCTACAACAGCGAAGAGTTCCTGGTTGCCAAACGGCAACTGAATTGCAAGGGCACTGGAAACTTTTGTGGCTATTAAAAATGTTCTGCATCTGGATTTAGTGATGGTTTCATGGACGATTACATAGGTTGAAATTGATCAAACACACATTTTTAACTTCTACATTGTTGATGCTTATTTATACCTATGGAAATACAAAAAATTATCATTTGTTAAAAGTATTAAACATTGAGAGGGAGTGGGTGGGCTGCAGGAACTGTACAATCAGCCAGGGGATATTCATTACTATAGCTACTAAGTATGGGGTATTCACTGCACTAGTGACTTTGTTTTCATACATTCTTGAAAATTTGCTAAGATGCCTCAAAAAATCATTTTGTTTTTTATAGGTATAAAGCAAATGCTGAATGCATTAGAGAAAGAGAGGGAGTGTCTATCCTGAAGTGTCACTTCTGATTCTTTTTTATATTTATTTATTTATTTATTTATTTATTTGGTTTTTGGGTCACACCCAGCGATGCTCAGGGGTTGCTCCTGGCACTGCACTCAGGAATTACTCCTGGTGGTGCTTGGGGGACCATATGGGGATGCTGGGAATCGAACCTGGGTCGGCCGCGTGCAAGGCAAATGCCCTACCCGCTGTACTATTGCTGTAGCCCCTCTTATTTTATTTTTAAAGAGATAATTCTTTGGTTTTGGTTTGAGGTCCAGACCAGGCTGTGCTCAGGGCTTACTTCTGGTTCTGGGTTACTTCTGGGGGTACACAGGGGACCATTTGTGGTGTCAGAGGTTGAACCTGGATCATCTGTGAGCAAGGCAAGTGCCATTCCATGGTGCTATTGCTCCGTTTCTAATTATTATAACTAGCGATTTAGAAACAAAGATGTTAGACGAACTGCATCCGTATTAAAAAAAAATCAACATATCTTCATCTTTGAAGATAAAGTGGGAGGTTTGAGGTTTGATGCTCCAAATACATACAGATTTACCTTCTGTTAAGTAAACCAGACCGAGAGAAAAGAAAGGGAAGAGAAAGAAAACCAGCACCACCCCACATGCAATCCCAGTGGCACTGGCCTTGGTGAGCACCAGTATGGTAACCAAGTGTGTGATCTGTGCCCACCACCCCAAATGAAGTGCGCTGAAATGTGAGTACTATGGTAACCGATGCATGGGGTCAGTGGGGAGGAAAGCAGGTGTCCTAGGGCCTGAACCCCAGACTAAGCAAACACTTGAGCTTCGTCCCGCGGGATTCTGCATCCTGGTAAGTGCTAGACTAAGCTAGCACTCGAGTTTGATCCTGCACACGGGGTCCTGTGTGATCCTGCATGCTGGCAGCCCTTACCCCGCGTCTTCTCTCTTTCATGAGATAGCCACTTAAATCAAGAGAATGATCGGCCTGTTTCCTCCTCTGTTGGCGATGCCAAGTTGCCAATATTACAAGAAAGGAAATTTAACCGGATCCAAAGAGTAGGAACAGTGCAGGACTTAATGCTACGGAAGTGGTTGTCGTCCACCGTTGGAGACACCCTTTCACCACGGCCGCACGCGCTTCGCTGTCTTGAAATAGAAATAGAAAGCGAGAGATGCCACCCGGCCAGAGCCTGCTGGGAAAATCGTGGGAAACTCCCCACGCGTGGGCTCTGTGATCTGAATGAGACGCTTCTCGCTAACTCCGCCCACTCTAAGTCTGGGTTCAGACAACGTTTGATGTGATGAGGACAAAATTGCTATTTGGAATTTGACTTTTAAATTGGGCTGATGAGAAGAAAACCAGAAATTTAAAAATAAAAAAAATCGCAGGCCCCAGAAGGGAGCCCTTCCCCGATGAAAGGCCAGCGTCTCAGCGCCCTGGCCGGGCTCTTCCCGCCTCCTCCTCCGAGCAGCACCCAGAACAACCCTCTCCACTCTGCGCTCGTCTCGCTTGAAGAGTTAATAAGAAAACAGCGGCATCCACTGGGGCTGGGGCTCGAGAAAGTGTAATTACACAGAAACAAAGAGGCTCTGTGTGAGCCCAAAGATGTCTGGGTGATTGATTATTTTTGTTGCAGTTCAATACATTTTTGTCTTTGATGTAGAGGTTTTTATTGGGGACAAAGTATGGAACCTCCTACCAGTAAAATAAGCAGGAGGAGAGCCTGGACTCCAGGGCAGAACGCCTGAGTTGGTCTCTCCGTGCTGGCTGGCTTTGTGCTGCTTACCCACCTGGTGCCTCAGTTTTCTGAGTTAGAAAACAGGCATAGTAGTACTACTTAGTACTTCGTACTTTTACTACTCTGGAACATCGTCAATGCTACTGAAACATTTGCCAACAGTAATTGGTATTTGTTGAGTAGATGAGCTTTATACATATATATATATACACATATACGTATACATATACATACACATATACATATAAATATTTGTGAGAATCTTTGCTGTCTCATAACTTTTTCTGTATTAACCACCACTAAACATCTCTTTGCCAAATCTTTCTGTTCTGTAACAACTCTTATCTTTCCCCCATTCTCTTTCCCCCCACTTTGGTTCTTTCCTATATAGAAAGAAACAAAAAATTAAAGACTCATGAAGCAGAAATATGTTTCTGGTGGGGTTTAGTCCTAAACCCCATTTTCTCCACAAGGAAGCACACCCCCAGAAGCACATCCTCAGAAGCAATCTCTACAAGGAATGTGCTTGGAGGAGTCTTCAAAGTCAAGAAAATGAAACAAAATAATAGGGAATCTAGTGAGAAAGGATCAGCAAGGACAGAGACCTGATGTAGGATAACATTGGTTTGTTCTTTCTGCCTTGCCACAGGGAGCTTAGGTTTACTGGGTTACTCCCATCACAGTGCTCCCATTCCTCTGTGTTTATGTGTAACTTCTTTTTTCGTGTTCTGTTGACTTGTAAGTATTGTTTTTCTCTTATCCTTAAGTCCTTTGCATAGTTAATTCAGAGCAATGTCCTTTTTGTATGGACACAAAAAGACAGTAAATGCTATGCTTTTTTAACTTGAGAGTTAACTGGCCCTGAATGATATTTACCTCCTGGACATCTGTTCTCTTAGCATCAGCCTCAGTTGCCCTTACTTCCTAGCATCCCAAAAGCAGGGTTCTGATGAGGGACTGGATGGACCCAGGGCAAGTGGTGAGCTATGTGCTACCTTGACATCGAGATGGGCCTGGCCAAAGTACCATGATGCTTAACTATAAGTTAAGAGCTTGATCATGGACAAATGCTGTCATGATCCAAAAAGCAATAACTAGATTCGGACCCTGCTAAGGTTAGGAAAGATTCATCCAGCCTGAGCATTGTAGTGTGCTGTGGCAAGATGTTCCCAGGAGAGCCTCCCTAAGAGCCTCAATGCATCTCTTACTGTGTCCATACTCGTATCACTTGTCATCCCCATTGCTCATTGATTTGCTCGAGCAGGCACCAGTAACATCTCCATTTGTCCCTGTCATGTGCTAGTATGGCCCATTGGCATCTGCTCACTTCAGGAACACGAAGGGCCTCAAACCGTTTGTTCAGGGTCTTGATGAAGAAGTCTGACCATCTCATAGGTGGGCTGCCAGGTGTTCTTTTGACGTTCTGTGGAGTCTAGTTGGTAACAGCTCTAGTCCAGTGGTCAACTCCAAATTGCATTACATGTCTGGCCCATCTAATTGTCAACACCTTGGCAAACAAGACAGCGTCCCTGATTCTTGATCCTCGACAGAGGTCGGAACTCTGGATTCCTTCTCTCAAATGAGTGAAACGTGATATTCCAAGCATAGCACTTTTGATTCTTCTTTGAGAGACACGAATAGTGTTCTTATTCTGTTTTTGTAGGGCCCAGGTCTCTGTGGCGTATGTTAGTGCAGGAAGAATGGTGGAGTCAAAAAGATGTGCCCGGAGCTGGAGGTTCTTCGTCCTCTTAGTAACTTCTTCGACACTTTTGAAGGTGTTCCACGCCTCTCTCTTCCTCCTGTGCAGCTTAGGTGCCAGTTTGTTCCTCATGTTGAGTTCTCGACCTAGGTACACACAACTGCTGCATTCGAAGATGTTCCTTCCATTGAGAACAAATGGAACATCAGGAACTAGTCCGTTTCTCATGAACATTGTCTTGGTGAGATTCAGCTGCAGTCCAACCTTTCCTTTTTTTTATTAGTGAATCACCATGAGTTACAGTTACAAATTTGTGAACTTTCATGTTTTCATTTTGTTTATGTCCCTCCACCAGTGCCCAGTCCCCTCCACCAATGTTCCCAGTACCCCTTCCACCCTCCCACCCCATCTTCCCCACCCCACCCCACCTCTGTGGCAGGGCATTCTCCCTTGTTCTCTCTCTCCTTTTGGCTTTCTGCGCTCCATACAAAAATAGATAATATTAAGAAGTAGAATTAAGATGTTAATTATGATATTGGACTAAGGAGAAGAGGAACACCCCTAGGTGGTGTTTCTACCCTTGAGCCTGAAGGGCAGTCAGGAAGGGCTTTCTTATGTTGATTTTGCTACCGGAAAATCACCCATGTAGCATGGTCCAGGGTGCTGGGAGTAGACGAGGGACGAGGGAGTGGGCGAGAGATGAGGGGGAGACCAGGGCAGCAAGATGGAGCATGGAGAGACTAGCAAGGGGGACAGAGGGGGAAGGATGTGGAAGAAGAATACAGGAGCAGGCGCGTGGAGAGAGAGAGCCCAGGCTGCAAGATGGAGCGTGGAGAAGTGAGTGGGAGAGACAGGAGGAGACGGGAATGAGGGGCAGTGTGAGACTAGAATGGAAAGCTTAGTGAGACTGGAACAGGTGTGAGGGGAGAACGGAATAAACGGCAACTGATCAATCAACGGGCTTGGCCCTTGTTTCTTCCTCCATCTGCCCCATGGCTGGGCAAGAGGCCCGAGACCACCTAACCCAGGCGGCGGGGGGGAGAGCCGTCGGGGCCCTCCCTAGCCACCCGGAGATTATACAGAGGAATTAAAAGCAGGGTCTTCTAAGTCAAGAAAATGAAATAAAATAATAGGGAATCTAGTGAGAAAAGATCATCAAGGACAGAGACCCCAGAGAAGGCAATATAAGATTAATTGCAAAGCTAGATTTTGACTCAGTTAATCAAAGGATAATTCAGTAAAAGTACTTAAGAAAATGCAGCAACAGACTTGAAAATTCATAAGAAACTATATTGAGAGCTGACTAAATTTCAAATATTTTATTCATTTCTTCATAATGAAAAACCATTATTGAGACTGTACTGCATGGGTTGAGGTGCAATCTGCTTGCTTACTAAACACTTCCAACAGCTGTTAAAGAACCCACTTCGGGCAGGAGCAGTGGGTTCAGAAGTCCAGGAGTTCTGCCCTTGGAGCTCTCATCCAGGTAGGGAGAGACAATAAAAATCAACAAGTGACTATTATGCATTGCAAATAACTTTAGAAGTGGTGATGAGGGAGTGTGTGGAGGGGAGATTGAGTGACAAGGCGAAGGGGAGGGAGGGGCTCCCGGATGCCCACTGGCTTTGAGTCTTGGCTGAGAGGCTTGCAGCCCCATGAACATTCTGGAGTGAGCGTCCACCCTTACAGCATTCAGAGCCCAACACTTGGGACCTGGACAAACATGATTTCGCGTTTAGATAGTATTAAATAATATTCACTAAAAGAAACTATATTCACTAAAATATTCACTAAAATAAAAATATTCACTAAAATAAACCTCCCGGAAGTGACCTCTTATTGTCTAGTTCTCCCTCTTGGAGAACTCGGCAAGCTGCTGAGAGTATCTTGCCCGCGTGGCAGAGCCTGGCAAGCTCCCCGTGGCATATTCGATATGCCAAAAACAGAAACAATGATGGTCTCATTTACCTGACCCTGAAAGAGCCTCCAATGGGTACCATTGGGAAGGACGAATAAAGAGAGGCTACTAAAATCTCAAGGCGGGGGGAATGGAGACGTTACTGGCACCCACTCGAGCAAATCGATGATAGTGATAGTGATATAGTGAAAAGAAACACTAGAAGGTTTAACCAAGAGCAAGAAATGGTGTTATTTATTGTGGAAGGGTTAAGGAGTTTTTTTTAAAGACTGGTTTCCTGTTCTGAGAGCTGGGAAAACTCAGAGGTGTGGTCATAGCCCAAGCCCTTTGGATACCTTCAGGGGGAGGGAGGGAGAGAGACAGAACATGTACAGAGGTGCTACGGCGGGACCCAGCATGTGCAGGTGGGACGTTCTAGCAGGTAAATGAAAAAATTGCAGACACAGGAAGGAGAGGTTAGAGGTGGGGTCCACAAGGACTTTTCAAGGATGATCTTGTATATGGTAGGATAAGGAAACGGGAAACTTACCTGTTGCATAAACTGTTCAAGAGTTTTGAGCAGCATGGCACAAGGTTGCAATTTACAATTTCAACTGAAAAAGCCTGAAGGCATTGTTGAATTCAAATTTGACAACAGTAACAAACGACTAAGGAAGGAGGAAGCTGGCTGTGTAACAATCCTGATGCAATTCTGTGTTCAGAATTTGAACACAGTTGTGTTGGTAACAAATAATAGTTTCAATATATTGTGGAACTCGCTCTGTCTAGGGCTTTTAAAAAGCAAGCAACAGTTTAATGCTGATAAGAATCCTCCTAAGCAGACTGATTACAGCTCCATTTAAAAGATGAGGAGGCTCAAGTAGCAAGCAGTATGTTGCTAAAAGTAATTGAGTTATACAATAATGAAGCACATAAGCAGAAAAGCTGAAGGGAAGGAATTCAAGAAAGTTCAAGGAGGAATTATTTTGTTGTTGTTGAATGTTACTTTTGATACTTGCTTAAAAAGCATGAAGCAAAATATTTTATCAAAAAGATGAAACTTATGTCTATAATTTCTTTTTTTTTTTCTTTTTAGGTCACACCTGGTGATGCACAGGGTTTACTCCTGGCTCTGTGCTCAGGAATTACTCCTGGCGGTGCTCAGGGGACCATATGGGATGCTGGGAATCGAACCTGGGTCGGCCACGTGCAAGGCAAATGCCCTACCCACTGTGTTATCACTCCAGCCCCTCTTTTTAGTTACTATATGAGAACTTGAAGTTTGCTCTTCTACTTTGTGGTTGTCCGACAACCGACTTCCTCTTGGCACTGAGCTCAGGGATCACTTCTGGAAGGGCTAAGGGACCATATAGGATGCGGGGGCATTGAATCTGGGTCAGTTGCGTGCAATGCAAGCACCATACCTGCTGTACTATCTCTCCAGTCTCAGAACTTGAAGGTTCTTATATTACCTCCTACAAGACCCAAACTCTTTCAAGGGAAGTAAACTGCATTGAGATAATTTGACCACAAAAACACACTTTGTTAGTGGTAGATTGATGTGGGAACAGGTAATTTTAATCCAAGACTAGTGACAATCTTTTTCAAGAAGCTCCTTTAATGCTTATTGGAAAAGCAGGTTATTAATTTTTTAATTGAATTACCGTGAGATGTAGTTACAAAGCTTTCATGTTCGAGTTCCAGTCATACAATGATGGAACACCCATCCCCCCACCAGCACACATTCTCCACTAACAATGTCCCCAGTCCCCCACCCCACCACAACCCTCCCCCTGCCTCTGTGGCAGACAGTTTCCCTCATACTCTCTCTCTCTACTTTGGGGCATTATGGTTTGCAATATAGATACTGAGAATCTATCATGTTTGGTCCTTTATCTCCCATCTCGAATGATCCCTCCAACTATCATTGACTTAGTGATCCCTTCTCTATTCCAGCTGCCCTCTCCTCAGCTCATGAGACAGGCTTCCAACTATGGAGCAATCTTCCTGACTCTTGTGTCTACTGTCCTTGGGTGTCAGTCTCATATAATGTTATTTCATATTCCACAAATGAGTGCAGTCCTTCTATGTCTGTCCATCTTTTTCTGGCTCATTTCACTTAGCATCATACTCTCCATGACCATCCACTTATAAGCAAATTTCACGACTTCATTGGAAAAGCAGTTTTAAAGCTGGTAAGTTCCTAAGCTGTTGCTTTATCCGTGAAATTTTGTATTGCTGGTTCAAATATGAATGATAATTTAGTTGGATATATATTCTTGGTGCTTGGTGAAGCAGTCATTTCATTTAGTTATTTTACTATAGACCATCCGTCCCATCCATGCCCCACCTCTCCAACCCATTCTCTTCCGGTCCTCAGAATCTTTAATGATTAATTTCCATTTTCAAAATCATGTCATGATCTGAGAAGACAACTGATATGATTTCTACCTCTGATTTTATGAAGATATTTTTTGTGGTCTAGCTTGGGTAAACCTCACAATCACACATCATCTCTTCAAATGATGGCAATAAATTCCTTTTTATCATTAATCTTACTCAATGTTAACGGGCTGAATTTACCAATAAAAAGACACAAAGTCACAGGATGGATCAGAAAGTTGAAGCCAATTTTCTACTGCCTACAAGAGACATACCTGAACAGTCAAGATAAACACAGGCTCAAAGTCAAACTCTAGAAAACAATCATAAAAGCAAACAATTTTTAAAAAAAAGGCCTAGGTGGTCATAGTTATATCAGACAACAGATTTCAAATTAAAAAGACTGCAGGGCACAGGGATGGCTTAATGAACAAGGTGTCATTACATCAAGGAAAACATTATGGTCCCAATAATAATAATAATACATCAAAGTATTTAAAATAACCCTAAGACTTGACATCAACAGTAGAAATAGTAGGAAATTTGAACACCCATAGATCATCTAGGCAAAAATGCAACAAAGAAACAATGGTATTGAAGAAAAAATGGAAGACAAGGGCTTCACAGACATATAGAGGGTCCCTCACCCTCTAAGAGTCGAGTATACGTTCTCCTCATTCATGTCATCCACTGCTATCAGAAACGTTGACTGGTTCAACCTTCTTGGAAAACCATCTGGACCCACTCAAAAAATTAGGAATTGAAGTTCCATATGATCCAGTAATCCAGTAATCCAGTAATTCCACTACCCCAAGGGCCTAGAAACTGGACTCAGGAAAGACTTTTGCATCCTATGTTCATTGCAGCACTTTCCACAACAGCCAAAAATTTGAAACAACTTAATGTGCAAGAAGATGACTGTAAAAAGAAAAGTATGATACACAGGCACAATGGCATACTACGAAGTATAAGAAAAGACAAAATCATGCAATTTGCTAGTATGTGGATTTGTCTGGAGTTTATCATGCTGAGTGAAGTTCGTCAGCAGGGAGGGACAGATACAGAATGATCTCTCATATCTGTGGGATATAGAGAATTATAGAAAGAGAACAACGCATGGCCAATGGCAACAGAAATTGAGAACTGGTCTTAGCAGGACTAGTTGGGAGGGAATGACTTCAAGGCAAATGGGGGCAGGGACTGGGGTTGGGACACTGGGACAATGGTGGAGGAAGTGCTGCTGCAATATTTTATGCACAAAGCCTTACCATTATCAACATTTTTGTAAACCTCTGTAGCACTGTCTTCCCATTGTTCATCGATTTGCTGGAGCGGGCACCAGTAATGCCTCCATTGTGAGACTTGTTGTTACTGCTTTTGGCATATTGGATACGCCATGGGGAAGCTTGTCAGGCTCTGCCATGCAGGCAGAATACCCCCGGTGGCTTGCCGGGCTCTCCGAGAGGGACAGAGGAATCTAACCCGAGTTGGCTGCACGCAAAGCAAACGCCTTACCCGCATGTTATCGTTTCAGTCCACAGCACCTAAAATAAAAGATAATTTTAAAAAGGAGAGTAATATTCCAGGAGGGTGTGGTAAATAATGCGAAGAGCTGGAGCGTGTGCATGCATGCATGCTGAGCGTGCACGAGACCCAGAATTCAATTATTGCACCTCATGGCTTCTTGAGCACTGCCAGACCTGAATAGGCTGATTGAGTATCACAGGAAGTGGATCCTGGACTCCTTGATCAATGCTTGGGAGATCCCCATGCTCTCCCGCGAAGAAATAGCGGAGGAAAAAGGCAACCTTTCGTGAGAAGTCAGGGGAAAGCCCCACGTTTGCAACTGTGTATTGGCAATGTGAGCAGAGCATGAATGAGATATAAAAATACCAGCGAAGGAGCCAGCAGGTTTGGAAAGGTCAATGGATTTAGTTTAAGATGTTTGAGGTCCATAGGGGAATATCCAAAAGGACGCTGTGAGCAGAAATTTGGAAAAGCAAGCTTACATCTCAAGAGAAAGGTCTAGCGTATAGATAAAAAATTGCCAAGCTCTGGTAAGTAAATGGGAAATCCACAAAGACCGTTTACAGGAAAGGGATATTTATTAATAGCATCTCTAGGAAAGGAGATTATTGGGATTCAGTATGCATCTGTTTCTTCCCTGAGGACCAGCAGTCTTCATAGTTCTAGAAAGTTCTTGGGTCAGATGAAAAAGAAAATCCGAGTTTTATGGTCAGTTTAAAGGAAGAATAAGTGCAGTATTTGAGTTGCTTACAGTTTAAAAAGAAAACTTTATTTTAATGCCAGTTTATAACTTAGAGTTCCACAGTCTCAAGTATTTCAAGCTGTAGAATTTCTAAAATTGATGATTATTAAAGATTTATTTTTTTAAAAAACTGGTGGGTAGAATTTTAAGGTATAAAATATGTAAGAATCATTATTTTTCTGGGAACTACTAATCTTCTAGTCAAAAGTGATGAAAACTGAGTCATAAAAGGGAACAAAATAAACCTTCTTTCTTCCCACCATGCCCCTGAAAATCAAATACAAAGTATCTTTTCATTAGGGGACCTTTCACCCTAACAATATATGATTTAGGATTCAAGTATGGCATTCCTAACTATAAATGCAGAAAACCAGGAGACAGACATATTCACATCAATCAAGGGGAGATTAAGTGCTCATGAAAAGGGAAAAAAATGCCATTCCAGTTTGTCAGAAAAACAAAGTGAATTTTACACGTGCTCTTGAAAGCCAAGTATCTGTCTGTCACCCAGAGAATGAGCTGAGAAAATATGGTGACAATTTAGGATATAATGGCACAGAAATGCCAGCCTGCTCTTCAGTTTTCCGATCCATTCTTCAAAGCACTAAAAAGCACAAAGGTGCCTCAATCCTAATGTCCCTTTATCAATCACTACACAGAGAGGTAGCTAGGTATGTCCCTAGGTAGGACAGGGGAAGAGAGAATATTTGAAAAGACTGAAATATAGAGATAGATATACATTCTAACTTTTTTTATGTCTCTCTACTTAGTCTGTTAACAACTCCTAATCATTTGCTCTGAATCTAATTCTCAAAATCAGGATTGGAAAGGTAAGACACCTAATTTTCCTGGGACTGCAATATTTTTGCCTTAGAGTTACTCTAGCGGAGGGGACAAGTTAGATTTTGCTAAATTTTTGTTTTTTCCCTACTTTATAATAGACACTATGGCTTATAAGTTGTTCAGGATGATTTGTTACAGGTATGAACATAAACATGAAGTAAACATGAGCATAAAACATATATATATGCCATAACTACAGATAGGCAACATTGATTAAAAATTCACGTGGAGGGGCTGGCCAGAGCGAGAATACAACTACGTAGGGTGTTTGCCTGGCACAAAACTGACCTGGCTTTGATACCTGGCGTCCCATATGATCCCCTGAGCACCACTGGGAGCAATCCCTGAGCACAGAGTCAGGAGTAAGCTCTAAGCACTACTAGGTGTGGCCCAAAACAAAAATAATCACATGGAATATTAGTAACCATATGCTGAGTCATTAAGCCCTAAAATATTTCTAATAGGAACCGAGAGCCGCAGCACGAGAAGCAGAGCCTCCGCGCCTATTGACTGTGATCCTGAGGTCTCCTAACCCATTTTGGCACCAGAGCGGATGCTTGAGCCATGCATTTTGACTGTGAACTGAGCTACAACCTCGTGCAGCCCGGGGAGGGATTTTTTTCCCTCTCCACCCCATTTTTCTGAGCAAAAATGGTGGCAGCGGCAGCAGCCACGCGGTGAGAGCCACCCTCTAAGACCCCTCCACCAGGAGGTAGGACTTTCTTTAGTGACGTAGCCTGTAGGTGGTCCTGGGAGGGGGGGCGTTCCCGGCGCGCCTTCCGCCCAGAGATGAACCGAGAGCCGCGGCACGAGAAGCAGAGCCTCCGCGCCTATTGACTGTGATCCTGAGGTCTCCTAACCCATTTTGGCACCAGAGCGGATTCTTGCAGCCATGCATTTTGACTGTGAACTGAGCTAAAATATTAGAAACCCAAAACCGCGCGGCCGCGATAGCCTCAAAGTCTTCACTCTTACCAATGAAGAGAAATTATTAGATGATGCCTATTCGGCAGGCCTAATTGTTGGGGAAAATTTCCAATCAATAATAGTGAGTTCTGTATGGAAATATGAAATGTACTCAATATATATAGAGAATAATGGGAATATCATTAGCTACTTAGATGGGGGGTAGGGTGGGAGGGGGTGTATTGGGGTTCTTGGTGGTGGAACGGGTGCACTGGTGAAGGGATGGTGGTTTAATCAGTATTTGACTGTGACTTGAACCTGAAAAAAAAATAAAATATTTCTAATAAAAGAATATCTAATGTTATCAGGATGTGTAAGTATAAAATATCTTCATGGATTAAAATCAACATACACATAAAAAGTAAAATAGAAGAAAATTCAAATAATAGAATGTGTAAAATTAATAACATTTCTTTTCAAAAAGAAATTAGTCTTTAATGTGTGTTTTGGAATAGTAAAACTAGAAAAAATCAGTTAATCTTTTTTTTTTTGGTTTTGGGGTGACACCTGGCAGTTTCCAGGGATTACTCCTGGCTCTGTGCTCAGGGGTCTCTATTAGGGGGCTCAGGGGGCCATATGTGGTGCTGGGATCAAACTCAGGTCAGTTGCATGCAAGCCAAGTACTGTACTATCAGATAACATTCATTATTATTATTATTTTTTGGCTTTTTGGGTCACACCTGGCGATGCTCAGGGCTGACTCCTGAGTCTGCACTCAGGAATCAGTCCTGGCAGTGCTCGGGGGACCATATATGGGATGCTGGGAATTGAACCCGGATCAGCCGTGTGCAAGGCAAACTCCCTACTCGCTGTACTATCGCTCCAACCCTAACATTCATTTTCATTAAATAGAAGACCATTAAATTAACCCCCTTGCTTCTGAATTAGGACGTTTATAGACAAATTCATGAATTAGAAAGTATAAATACATTAGAGATGGTCAAGGCACAAAAACTGATTTTTTTAAAAAGACAAATAAAACAGATAAACTACTAAGAAACAAGGAGAAAGAAAACACCCATATTAGAAATGACAAAAGGAACATCTTGCAGACATTAAAGAGATTAAGAGGATATTATGAAGAGCTTATTACAATAAGTATAAATTTAGGACAAATGGATAAATTCCCAGAAAAATATAACTATGACTCAAGGAGAAAGAGGAAATATGAATAATCTGACAGCCACGAAAGAAACACAATCAATAATGAAAAGTCTTCCCACAAATAAACTCCAGGAGCAAATGGCCTCTTTGGCCAGCCATACAAATATAACTCATGCTTACTTAAGAGGCTAGCAGGACTTTCATACTAAAGTCTAAAGAAAAAGTAAGAGATGGGAAAATCACGAGGAACTTAACTCTAAACAAAGATGCGAAAGTATTTGCAATATAGTGGCAAATTAAATCCAGAAATATATAAAAGAGAGTGCACTCTGAAAAAAAAAAAGAATTTATTCCAAGAATAAATGTAGCTTAATATGAAGAAGATGATTTAATTCACTACATTTTATCATATCAAGGCAGGAAATGAAAAAAAAACCACTTAGTATTATTCCACATTTATTCATAGTTAAAAAAAAAGTCTTGCAAAAAATTAAAGGAAAAAAATAGAAAATTTAAATCTGGTAGAGAGCTACACAGTATTTATTCTATCTTGGGGATGGGAGAAGGTTTGGTATATACCTGGCAGTGCTCAGGTCTTAATCCTGGCTCTGTGGTCCGGGATCCCTGCAGTCAGGATTCAAATCAGGTTCAGCCATGTGCAAGGGAAGTTTCTTAACTCTTGTACTATCCCGATGGCATCCAAACTTTTTCTTCTAAAAGCTCCAGGTAATTTTTTCCAGAGCTTAAGGCCAGACGAGCTCTGTCACACTATTGAATGTCTACATTGTGGTGAAAAAGCAGCTATAAACAATATTTCCTGTATGAGCATGATTGTGTTCTATGAAAAATTCGCTTAGAAAAACATAAGATAGTCTAGTTTGGTACGATAAACTATAGATGTCCAACTAACGACATATAGGTGATTTGCAGAAACAAAAAACCCAAATCCTGGTACTTAACATGGTTAATGGTATTACAATTTTCTTTGAAACAGTAGCAAGACAAAGTTTATTTATTACAATTTAATCTACATGATATTTGAGATTCTAGTCAGTGAACTAAGGCAAGAAAAATAAATGATAAAGGTTTAAAATTAAAAAAAGTAAACTTTCCATATCTGAAAATAGAATAATTGCCTATTTATAAATACAGTAGCAATTAAAGGTAAATTTTGAGAAGTTAGTACAGTTTCCAGACAGCAAAATAAAATTTAATTCCTATAAGAAATTAAACATGAATATTATTATAGATCAAAAATATAAAGTACCTACAAATTTATAAAAATATGCATAAGATTTCTGCAAGAAATATAAATCATATTATCTCAATTAAAATGTTAGTTTATAAAATAGGGTCCTGGGATAATAAAGCAGGGAGGAGGAGGAGGAGAAAGTACAGTGGGTAGGGCATATGTGTGGCATATGCCAACCTGGGTGTGATCCCCAGCATTGCATATGGTACCCTGAGCTTTGCTGTGAGTGATTCTGGAGCATAGAGCCAGTAGTAAGCCCAGAGCACAGCTGGGTATGGCCCAAAACAAACAAAAATATTTGCTATCCAAAGAACGACAAAGAAAAAGTCATAGAGAAAGGTATTGGCAATGTATAAACAACAACAAAAGATTATCCAGAGTGAAAAATGGTACCTATAACTATATATATTTAATAGACAGTGTAGTAGAAAAACGGGCATAATGGTAAAACAAAATGTTCCAAATGGTAAATAAACATAAAAATAATGTGTAATAACCTTGGGATTCAGAGACATGTACATTTCTATAACTATACCATCAGACTACCTGAAAAAAGAATGTGGTAATGAAATATTATACAGACTCTTAGAAAAATCTTATTCAGACTCTTAGGAAAAAAACTCTTAGAAAAATTTGACTCTAATATCAAAGGAGATATTTGATATTACCTCAAAATATTGAAGACTTATATTCCTTTTGCTCAGCGATTCACACCTGGAAACCCCAGTACTTTGTGTACTAGAAAACAAATATAAGAATATTCAGGGCTAGAAATACATCAAATTTATCCCAGTAGTAGGCCAGATGCAAACTGTGGTTTTCCATATAATGAAATATTGTCCAATGATGAGAATCAATGGACCCAGTGCACCAGGGCAAATAGGCAGTGTAGACCTGCCTCACCATTGTTATTTAGAGTTACAGAAGCTGGACAGAAAAAAAATGAATAATTCTATTCACATAGATTTAACAAAGAGCTAAAGCAAAATGTAATTTTAAAGGTTCATATGGAGGCATTAATAGCTCTTTCTTTGTAGTTTTATGACAAAAAATGATTACTTCCAGATCAGGAAGATAGAATTATGATCAGAGAGGGACAAAATGCATTGTTGATCCAGTGAGCTGACTGGCTGACTGGCTCCTACTCATGTCACCACACAACTATGTACATGACAGATATTTGTATTTAGAAAAACTTATAAATATTTTTTCTATACATGTCTTATATTTCACAGTGGAAGAAAAAAGCAAAGCAAGACTAAAGATTTTTGGATACTACTTGGATAAGTCTTGCTCATGGAAATGTTGAACTTTCATTTTGCTATAAAAAGTGGCCTATATTTCCCCACTTCAGTATGTTTCTCTGCATTATTGAACTTCATCCTCTGGGAAATGTAAGACCACTCATAATGTTTCTTTATATTATAATAATGAATTTATAGATGCCAAACAATACAGCGTGCAGAATGACAGTCTTCCCCAACTCCTACCCCTTAAAATCTGATCTGAAATAGAACATACAAAGATGATATCAGTTTATCCATCAAAATATAAAAATATGTAAATGATATGACACTTGATATAATCAGTTATTACATCTATTTGTAAACTACACAAATCATTAAAGTTCCTTAATAATACTGTATACTCAAGATATGATTTCTAAATGTCTACCACAAAGTATTATCGTACAGAGAATATAATAAAGTTTATGCATTTAAAGTCACAGTTTAAAATGCTAGTTTTAATTTTTAAAATATTAAGTGTACATAACTCATAAAAGGCAGGAAAATTCTATGCCATAGTATGGTCTCAACCTCATGTATTAAAAACAATATTAATAGGCACATTACAAAAATCATTGAAGTAGTGATACTTTCAAAACACAGTTTTCATGAAGCTCTATTAGTCTGACATTCCTCAGTGCCTAAAATCTGTCTTCTTAATTCTATTTTGAGACTTTTGGTCATTTCTCTGATAGCAATGCCAATAAAGACGCCAGTTTCCATTAATCTTAGTTCTATGGAAGAGTAAATCATTCCTACAAGCAATTAAACAATAAAGGCATTAAAATAAGACCAATTATAACTCAGTCTAGACACTTGCTGTGTAGATATGAGACAGTTGTCATAACCACTTCAACTTTAACTGAAATTTTTGTTAATAATTCTTTCCAAACCTTAAGATTTTTGTGGTGGGAGTACCCAAATCCAGTAGAATTTAAATGGAAATACTGCATCAAGAATTTCAGTTGTGTGTCTGCAAAACTCCCTTGAAACATTAATTTGCATACTCAGGATTGGTCATAAGCTTTTTAAAAATTCATCAATAATATACTACATAGAGTGATGGAGCGATAGTACAGCGGAAAGGGCATTTGCCTTGCACGCGGCTGACCCAGGTTCAATTCCCAGCATCCCTTATGGTCCCCAAGCACTGCCAGTAGTGGCTCCTGAGTGCAGAGCCAGGAATAACTTCTGAGCATTACTGGGTGTGACCTCCAAAGCAAGAAATATATATATATACATACATGCACACAATATATTATGCATATATATATGTATATATATATACACACACCATATAGAAAACACTGTATTGATGACTGTATTGCTTTTCTTCCACATTTCTTAGCTTTTAAAACATCACCTTGGGAAGCTAGAGAACTTGCTATCAATAACTATGTGATTCTTTTTCTACTTATGTAATCAACATTATACTAAAAGATAATTTCAGGATATTTTAGGCCCAGAGAGATAGTATAGTGGGGAAGGCTCTTGCCTTGCATGCAGCCAACCTGGTTTCAATTCCTAGCTTCACATGATTCCCTGAGCCCAGCCAACAGTGATCAATGAGCACAGAGCCAGGAAAAAGCCTTGAGCACAGCTGAGTGTGACACTAAAACTCTTAATAATGTGGGCCTTTGGAGTAATAACAAGCTTTAAGGTCTTCTTGAATTCAGTAGATTATCTATATAAATATACCAATTATTACATCGGGCATCATTACTGCTGTGAATATATAGGCAAATTTCAGCAAGTTTCAGGGGAATTGTGGCTACATTGATTTATAAATTGTTTTTTCAGAATCAATATTGTTATTATTGTCAAGTTTCGTATGTCACATTTTGCTCATTAAAACCCAGTTATTTCCACTCCAAGTACTAGAGAAATACTATAGGTGTTTTTCTAATGACTAGTAGACAATAGCAAATTCTAGCTTCTTCCACTCACTAACATTGCAACAGTTTTCCTAGTTCAAGTAATTAAGGGACAGAAAATATTTATATATACTCACAGAATCACAACTTCTTTGCAGGAAAAAGAGGTTAGGGTGGGGAAAGGAGCTGAACAACCAAATGAAACTAGAAACACACCTATTTGTAGCAAGAGAACAATAGGCTTATGGAATGCCTATTTGTTGCCTTTTAGAAGATGTTTTTCAATAAAGGTAATTGTGATGAAGGATTATCTTGAGAATTTGCCCTTAGTGCCAGGGAAGCAGTCTTAAGAGGACATGAGGGTACGCTGTGGGTAGAGAACCATAGATTAGATTCATTCTCCCCAGCTAATCCAGTTTCACCAATAACCCCAAGCTGGAGCCTAATACGAGTTAACTGCAGAGACATAGAAACACATGAATCCAAAATTGCATAGCAACTGTATCAATGGCAAATGGACCAGGAGAGTCTAATTTTGATTCAGAATGTGACTATGACATGCATATACACATCTATAAGTGTGTGTGTGTGTTTGTATGTGTGTAGGGGATTCATGGAATTTGTAAATATACTTAAAAAAATATGATCTTGCCCAGTGTTTTGAGGTTTATGTTTCATGTAGCTCTGGATCCCATCAGAATAACCTGTACCCATGCAAACAGAAGAAAATATTTCCTTGGGTTATGTAACTAAACACTTCAAGGCTTTTAGTTTTAAAAAAAGTTTAAGTGGATTTTTTCTTCATCTAACCATATCAAGCACTATAAACAGTATACTTTAAAAATAACTAGGGAAACTATGTCTTCTTGAATTGTGATTTTGCCAACTAAAAGAAAGTTCATATTTTCATTTAACATTGCTGACTGGTTACGGGAATTAGGAACAGGAATGTAATGATAGGAACATGAACTTTTAACAATGGTTAAACCATGTTCTAGCCCAGCTCCAAACCTGCTGTAATCTACCAGATCTAAACTCACGATGGCAGTTTAAAATGCAAGAATAATTTAAGATCGAGCCCATGTTTGCAATATATATGTAATACGAAGAATGTGGGAGATTAATAAATGCATATTTCCCATGGAACTAAAGAAGAAGGGCAAGTAGTTTCTATCAGGGGAAAGGCAACTAAGAAAAATGAAAATATTTGTGTAATATGGGAATTAAAAATAATTGTATGTATTTCTAAAGAGCAAAACAAACCCTAAAATAAAGTCTGATAAAGCTATCTCAGCCTATAATCAGGAGAAAGTTACTGTACATATTATGATAGTTCATTCATTTATGACTCCTCTGGGAATGAAAGAAACTTGACAATGTATAATACAAAATATTCTAGGTTCAAATGTTCTGTAGCAATACATTGTTAGAATTACATTAATACCTAAATTATACTTGTTGAACATAGTTATCAGCATCAGCATTAATGTTACAGATTAATCTTACAAATAAAGAAAGTGTATTACACTGAATTTATATAATTGTAAATCACACTGTTATCCCTGAAGAATATACATGTATTTTAGTATTTTTTTTGATTATTATACTATAAAACTTAAGTATTGTTTGTTTAAACATGCGTGTTTATTATACTAAGCAAAAATTTTAGATCAAAGTTTACTTCAACTAACTGGTCTATATACTTAATATTATTTCCTTTTTCTTTTCTCTCAACATCTTAAATTATTTTGAATGCCATCCAGTGATAATAGAAGCAACTTGGTCTTTGCAGTGAGATATACCTAAGTTTCAGTCTCAGAAGCATCATTTACTAACAGAAAATCATGTTAACTTGATAGCTCAACTTTTCTCTAGAACAGAAGTGACAATAGCTCCTTCACAAAGACTTAAGAAAGCTAGTTTACAATAGCAAGATTTCCTTAAGTCCATACTTACTGCTGTTCTTTTGTCTTTTTATTCAATTGATTTCAAATTCATGCATTAAAAATACTCAGGGCAGTGACTAAAACATGGAAACTCATAGTACACAGAGAAAACTAACAGGTTAGAATAAAAAGAGTTATAACCTATACGTATGGATAATAGCTTATTTTATCTTTAAAAGTTTACATACTGTAAAATATACCTGGAATATTAAGAATGAGACTGATTTTGATTTGATATTTAAAAGTAGAAAACAATGTAGATCAAAGTTAAATTACATCTTTGTGAACTTTGAATTTTCTTGTTCTAATGTACTAGGACACCAATGGAAGATCTGACTCATCTCTTATTTGCAAATTACCTCCGTAAACATGGAAGCAATTTACAACCAATCATGCTACATATTAAAATTTCACAATACTGTCATCTGTCGTTGTCATCAAGAAGACTACTTCCTTTATACTAACTTCTGTTTTGTATTTAAAAACTGACTACACAGTTGTCCAACACATTAAGAAGAGAGCCTCTTAAAACAATTTACTCTGAGAGGAATAACACAGTGAAAAAGTCACTGGGTGGCAGACTCTTTCCTCTAAATCAATGTCCTGAACATTTTCATTGGTTGGAATAAACATAAATTATCAAAGTTCCAACCCTGTCACTGCCAAATGTCTTTTACGGTTAAAGTCCCCAGTACAGTGACATTCTGTAGGTCCCTAGGAATTGTTGGAAAATGCTTACTCAAGAGCATACTTCTGATGGTAATATAGGTCTGTGTTTGAATGACAAAAACAGGGCAAGGAAAGGATCTCATCTGTTCACATGTCACCTATTCAGATTTGTTTGGATTCTTCAGTACCTAGAGAATCGGGAGGTCCATAGATATTAACTAAACTCAAGGATTGCAAGCAACAGAAGTTCAAGCATTAAGTGTTTCGAGTCAAGGGAGAGTGAAGTCTGATCACAGTGCATGGGACCCCCCACTGGGACTGAGGTGGTGTTCTTATGGTGGTGCTCTAATTTTGGTTCCTCCTTATTTCAGTTGTGTGATGCTTGGCAAGTGAATTAAGCTCTTCCTCCTTGGCTTCTATAAAATGGGGACAGAAATAAAAACCATCTCAGAAATGTTGGGAGTTACATAATTTAATACACACAAAGCACTAGTAAAACTGCCAAGCAGAAAAATATATGCTTGATATATATATATTTTTAAAACAGAGAAGATACAAACCTAATCTTAAAAGAACTGAAGCCAGAGGATGAGCACCATAAGAATTCACTTATTCTTTTTCTTCTTACTATCTAGATTTTAGTATTTCCTAAATTTAGACAAATAGACTCTGGTGGCAGTGCTCAGTGGCTCATCCACTATGGGGTGTTGTCAGCCAGCCACTGGGTGACCTGGGACTCGGTGCAAGTGTTTGACCTGGCACAGACCCTCCGCGATAGGGTCCTGCTCTGCCAGCTGCTCAGCAACCTCTGGGCTCACTCCATCAACCTCAAGGAGATCAACCTGAGGCTGCAGAAGTCCCAGGTGCTGCCCAGAGACATAGGCAGGTGTGTGTTTGTCAATGTGCAGATTATTACAACATGCCAGTCAGCCAAAAACTTACATTCAGTAGACTGGGAACACCTATAAAGGCAATTAGAGGCCACCCCAAAAGCCTCCGTCCCTCTCGGAGACTGGCAAGCTACCGGGAGTATCCCGCTTGCATGGCAGAGCCTGGCAAGCTACCCGTGGTATACTTGATATGCCAAAAACAGTAACAATGATGGTCCTTATTCCCCTGACCCTGAAAGAGCCCCCAGTACAAGATCGGGCTACACTAGCATGCAACAAGGATGAATGGCGCCTGCTTGAGCAAATGGAACAACGGAATGATAGTGACAGTGACAATGACAGCTTAGCAGAATATTTGAAAGAATATTCTTTCCTCACATCTTCATAAAATATTTTAGGGAAGTAATCTGATTGGACGAAGCTTAGATCAAGGGGTACCAGCCACTTTGATAGTAGGAGGGATTCTGTGGGTGACCTGACCAACGTACTCATTTATATTTGCTATCTCATCATAATAATAGCCAAATGTTCTTTCTCTAGACTGTCCCATTTTTTTTCTATAACAGTACCTAAATTCTATTCTTGGCAAAATTTTTAATCTGAAACTAATTACAAGGAAAAAATCAAACATTTGGAAAGAGGGAAACAGAGATTTTTTTGAGACTAGTTAGATTGATGGCAGTACTGTCCTTATGTAGGAGAATGTTCTGTGCTCCATATATGTATAGAAGGACTAAGGAGGAGATGTCATGATGTCTGAATTTTGCTTTCAAATGTCTGAAATCTTGCTTTCAAAAGCAAAGGAAGAGCCATAGATAAAATGTCACAAAACAACTGTTAAATATGGGTAATCCGATGAATTATATTCATAGTAGAGTTATTTTGATGCTTCTGTAGTTAGAAACGTATTTAAAATAAAAACTCATGGGGGAGACGACTCCGGTCAATAAAAAGTATACATGCACCAAATTAAATAATTGAACTCTTGTGTTGGTTTAGTGTTTGACAGTAAAGAAATTTGGTAAAAATGATGGTTAATCCCATCATAACAAATGTCTGAAATACAGGGAAGACAGATTAGTGTTTGCATATGGTAGTGAGCAAATTACTCAGGTCCAAGTACCATTATTCTTGAACACAATAATTGAAAGGAAATAAATAAAACCATTATTTTCTTAGCAAAAAAATGTTTCTTTTAAAATAATTTTCCTGGAATTCCTCATCTTTCACTTATTGATTGGTACATTTCACTGAGGTAAGCTTAGGAATTCCTTAAATTATTAACAATTAAGCAGTATCTGTCTAAAACTATTGACAGTCATTCATCATTGTTTCATCTCCTTTAGAATTTGTATTCCTCCTAATGAAAGCGTGAACAGCTTCAAACTCTATTCAACTATTTATTTATTTTTTATATTTAATTTAATTTTTATAAAGTTGTTCACAATAATTGATTACATTCAATATTCCAACACCAATCCCATACAATTCTGCCATGTTTCGAATTATTCCACCTCAATCCCCAAAGCCTGCTCCCAAAGCAGAACCTAAACAATTTATTTGTATTGCTTGCATTCCTCTCGGAGAACCTGGCAAGCTACCGAGAGTTTCCTGCCCACATGGAGAGAGCCTTGAAAACTCCCCTTGGTGTATTCATATGCCAAAAGCAATAACAATGATGGGTCTCATTCCCCTGACCCTGAAAGAGCCTCCAATGTGGCACCATTGGAAAGCATGAGTAAAGAGAGGCTTCTAAAATCTCAGGGCTAGGATGAATGGAGATGTTACTGAGACCACTTGAGAAATTCTATGATCAACGGGATGATGATGATGATGATGATGATGATGATGATGATGATGATGATGATGATGATGATGATGATGATGCTTGTTATGAATAATCTGCTAAAGACGATCCAAAAAATTTCCTTAGAGGAAAGTCTGTGAAGTTTGTTGTATCAATGCGGAGCCATTAAGCTTTTATATAAAGTATAAGGTGTCCAGGGCCATGCTCGAGGAATTCTAATATTTTAAATAGGTTGATATAGCTAGAATCAAATTTTTGACTACTCGGTGACTTTGGGGTCCTGAGGCATCTCTCTGCCATGTTGCTCTCTTCCTCTTTCAAGATTTATTTGTGAGTGTCTGGATCATGGCCATTAGTGAGCTTATATGGTGCCAGAGGCAGTTCCTGGGCGTGACTGCCAGACTACCAGAAGCATAGGAAGATGGGAGTATCACTACCTGATTAACTTTTGTGTCTGCTTGTCCATGTTGCTTATTTAAATTTCATTCAAAATAGGATAATGCTCATATCACAAATATCACAAAGGATTATATAGTGCCACATTATATCATTCAGCACCTTATATTTATTTGTATTTTGTTTTTGAAAAGTTACCCTTGTCCAAGTCATTATAGTCTCTCCAGTTTTAACAAGGTATATTTATTCATTTTCAGATCTTTCTACGTGAAATATTACCTTCTCTTTGTACAAAATTATTACTTTCTCCCTGCATTAATTGAGAACTTCCCCTGCACTAGATGTTTCTAAATGTCTTTGCCAATAGGTAGGACTTTGGTAAAGATTCACACACATCAATAAAACAGAAGACACAGTTGGAATACTATCTAGTGCAAATCCATTTTTCCCAGATTATAGAATCTTTGTTAGTGGCAAGTGTGTAATAGATAAAAGAATGTGGTTAAACTACCTGGCAAGAAGTTTGAATGAATTCACAGAATAAGAAGAAATTATTTTGATAGAAAATTGAAAAAACAAGACATCATGAAACACCAGTTAGAACTCTAAGAGCCCACGGTATTTGTCTGAAATTGAATGCAGGAACTTCAAATACTGAATGTGAACTTTAAGGCTAGAGAATACAATTTTTTTCATCTTTTATTATAAATATCTTAATGTTTTTGAAAAACTAGATTTCAATACATTTTGAATGATTTATGAAAAAATTATTGAATAAGAACCAATGTCAATAAGAAAAGAGAACTAAAATAGTTCAAAGAAATTATTAGAACCTCAATTTGGTTAGAAAATTTCTATGTTGGGTTGGAGCGATAGTACAGTGGTAGGGCACTTGCCTTGCATGTGGCCGATCTGAGTTGGATCTTCGGCATTTTGTATGGTCCCCTAAGCACCGCCAGGAGTAATTCTTGAGTGCAGAACAAGGAGTAACCCCTGAACTTTGTCGGGTATGACCCAACTTCCCCCTGCCAAAAAGAAGTCCACATTAATACTTTGAGGGGGCTTTCCTATTTGCATTTAAGAGGGCTCTCCTATTTGTGCATGGGGATCCTCTGCTCAATAGTATCCTATATAATATTGTTTCAGAGAACCCTGGAGACATAAGGTGGCTTTGATTTCAAAAATAACTATATTTCCTTCTAATTTTTCAGTGCAGTGAAAAATTTTACCTAAGGAAGGCCGGTAAAAGTAGAGTCTAGCACTGTAGCACTGTCACTGTCATCCTGTTGTTCATCGATTTGCTTGAGTGGGCACCAGTAACGTCTCCATTGTGAGACTTGTTGTTACTCTTTTTGACATATTAGATACTCTATGGGTAGCTTGCCAGGCTCTGCCGAGAGGGCAGAATACTCTCGGTAGCTTGCCGGGCTCTCCAAGAGAGATGGAGGAATCGAACCCGGGTTGGCCGCATGCAAGGCAAATGCCCTATCCGCTGTGTAATTGCTCCAAGTAAAATGAACCTCACAGATACACAGAACAGTTGGAGGTTACAGTAATTGAGGATATATAAGAGGAGGGTAAAATCTAGGCAGGGATCAAGGGGCCAAACTTCCAGTTACAAGATACTTATGAGAGGATTCCTACCTTGTAATTAATCCCAGTTTGATCCCTGCCACCTCATATGGTCTTTTGAACACCATCAGGAATGATTCCTGAGCATAGAGCCAGGAATAGCTTGAGCACCATCAGGTGTGGCAGTCATGAGACTATAATATACAACACATGGATTATATTGCAACTTGATAAGAAATGATTGGTAAATATATTGTAGTAAAAATTTCCCAATATCCATAAATGTTAACTCATTATGTTGTGCACCTGAAACTAATATAATATAATTATAAACTAATTTTATCTGAAGTACAAAATCTTGTAAGCAATCACATAGGAGAGAACAGCAGGGACCTAGAAAAGGTAGAACTGTCACTGAAAAGAGTTTAAAATCTAGCAGGAAAGATAAAACAAACAAAGGGTCATAATAGAAGACAAGGTATTAAAATCCAGAGAAAAAAAGTCAAAGTGCCACAAGATACCAGAAATCAAGAACAGAGTCAGGAATGGGAAGGTTCCAAAAGATGAGTAACATTTCTAGTGTGTAAAGAGGAAAGAGGAGAGCATTTGACTGCGGGCAGTGGTGGAAAGAAAGGGAAGACAGAGAACATTTTTCAGGAATAAAAAAATATATGGAAAATATGAATTTAGAAAATACTAAGGGAAGGTGAAGAATAACAGTAAGAAGTTATAAGTTGAAGATACAATGTTATTGTCTCACCATGCTAGTGACCATGAACTATATTCCACAGTGTCAATCATCTTTTTTAGCAAGCTCTCCCTGCAAAGAGTTTTGAAAATACTGTATTTTCTTGCTTAAGTTTTATTACCATTGTGAATTTTTTGTTTTCAGTTTACATAGGACAAACACACAATTTGAAGCAATATTCTAAACTGAAAACAATTTCTTGCGTCTATTTGAGAAATATATGTATATTGTCCTAAATTAGATGTTGTATAATTTCTTAGTATATACACTTCTCAAGAAAACAAAACACAGAAATTGGGCTTCCCTATGACTCAGCAGTTCCACTTCTGGGTGCCTACTGCACGCGCTCCAAAACTATTCTCAAAAGGCATTTGCACTCCAATGCTTATTGCAGCCCTACTCCCAATAGCAAAAATCTGGGAACAACCCAAGTGCTCAAGAACAGGCAACTGGAAAAAGAAAGCGTGGGGCATCTCTACAGTGGACTACTACTGAGCTGTAAGAGAAGATGAAGCCATGCAGTTGACCACTAAGTGGAAGAATGTGGAGAGTGTGGCGTTGCGTAAGGTTAGCCAGAAGTAAAGAATAGATGCAGAAAGAACTCTCATTTGTGCAATATAAAGAAGCAGAGTAAGAGAATAAGAAATGGCCAAAGGCAACAGAAACTGAGAACTGGCCTACGGAGCTTACCATAGCAGGGGAGCGGAGAACACTGAGACAGTGATGGATGGAGGTGGATACTCAGATGGAGGGTGTGGTGCGGAATGTGCTAAGCATGAAATCCTACCATTAATAGCATTGCAATTACGGTGACTAAAATAAAAATAAGTAAAATAAAAATTTTTTAAATTTGAAAAAATTATATATATATACAATTATAGTTTCTTTTCACTTCTTTGCTTTTATTACCCTTTTTTCCATAGAACTTTTCTTTCAAATTTTCAGAAATCTCTTATTATACTTCTCTGAAAAAATATATCGAATGTATTAATAAAATTTATTTTTGGCTATCATAAAATTCTTCTACAAAAATGTACCAGATAAAATCATAATTACCAGAAATATCAACACACATGGATCAAAATATTTAATAAATTATGATAAATGATTCTTGGGCATAAAAGCAAATATATTATTGGAAATGTGTCCCTTACTAAAATAGATGAGGCCTTTTTAGAGAACTCATTTCATGCATGGGTAGAAAAGTATTGCTTATTAAGAAGCAGATTCATCATCGAGTCTATTTTAATTTCAATAGATCCTTATTGATGTCATGTAGATAAGCATGTGAGTATAAAGGTATTCTGGCATAAGATATATTAATATTTGACCCAAGTTATGTCAAAAAACAAAGTTCTATCATCAAAAATTTATTTTACCTATGCTCTGACCATGTAAATGTAAATGATTATGAAGTCATTACATTTGACTAAGTCATTCACATTTACTTTTATCTCATTCATAGCAAGGAATTAGACATTATTTCATCAATAAGAGGATGTTGTTTGAGCCTAGTTACCCCAACATTTTAAGTTTCCCCCCCCTTTTTTTTGTACTTTAGAAATTTCACAAACTGAGCGAATTGCAAGATTTAGGATGAATGAAACAGACATTTTTCTTACATGAGAAAAGGGTACTTTGAAAGGAGTTACAGAAAAAGCCACAGTTTATATCCTACTCCAAAGTAGTCAGATTAATTTGGAAAAAATATGAGAATAATTCTAACTTTCTGGAAAAATCTCCTTGCTATTTTTGACAGTCCCAACATTGGTGAGGGTTCCTTTTCACCACATCCCTGACAACACTAGCCCTTCTGCTATAAGCCATTCTTACTGGTACAAGATGATGCCTTATTGTCATTGTTATTTTGATTTGCATTTCTTTAATATGTGAGAATGAACACTCTTCATATACCTACTGGCCATCTGTGTCTTTGGGGGAGGTGTTCACTCATCTGATGAATGCAGAGATACGTGGGATGAAACGATAAACTCTTGGTCTTGGGTTCCAAAATCCATGGCAAAGAGATTGGGGAATGAAGACGGGGTTAGAGGGCACAGAGACAGTGGTGGACACTTCGATGGTGGTGGAGTACAGCAACTTTGTATATCACTGATACAAACTTTAACACTAACGTAACTATCTTACCTAAACTAAACTATAATTTAAGGGGGAAAAATGACGATCTAGAAAATGGAGCTCAGAAAATTACTTATGCCTAAAAATCTCTAGGGAAGACTATTTTCTGGGATATGGGTAGCCACTTACTAATCAATTTAAAGAGATGACAACTGACAGCTTTTGAACAGTGGAGTATTAATGCTCTTGTAACAGTGCTTTGAAAACGGTACACTAGAAAAGCTGTGTAGATTGAGATGGAAGGACGAGGCACCCAAAACAAGACCACTGGAGCTGAGAAAGTACTAAAGAGGGTATGAACTTTTATGTAGGATAACATAGCTTCAGGTAGTTTAGGTTTATTTGGGTTACTCCCACTACAGTACTCCCTTTCCTCTGTGTTTATTTGTAACTTCTTTCTTTGTGCTCTGTTGACTTGTGAATATTTTTTTCTATTTTCCTTGAGTCCTTTGCATAGTTTATTCAGAGCCATGTCCTTTTGTATGGGCACAGGAAGATAGTAGTAAATGCTATGCTTTTGTAACCTGGTAGTCATTTAACTCTACATGATATTTTCCTCCTGAGCATCTGTTCTCTGGATTTAAACCTTAGCTGCCCTTACTTCCTAGCACCCCCAAAGGCAGGGTCCCAAGGAGGGATGGGATGGAACCAGAGCAATCAGTGAGTTATGTGCTACCCTGGCATTGAGATGGGCCTGGCCAAAGTGCCTAATGCTTAACTATAAGTTAAGAGCTTGGTCATGGACAAATGCTGTCATGATCCCAAAAGTAATAACTAGATTCGGACCCTGCTAGGGTTAGGAACGATTAATCTTGCCTGAGCGCTGTAGTCTGAGTCTGTGGTAAGATGTTCCCCAGAGAACTGCCCTACAAGCCTCAATGTATCTCTTACTGTGTCCATACAAAAGTAACTAGTATTAAGATGTTGATGCAGTTATTGGACTGAGGAAAGGAGAAAAACACCTTAAGAGGTATTTTGCCTGTGGGCAGTCAGGAAGGGCTTTGGAATACCTCTAGGTGGTGTTTCCTTTGAACCTGGTGGGCTCTCAGGAAGAGCTTTCTTATGTTGCTTTTGCTACCAGTCTGTGTGTAGCCCAGAGGGCTAGGTGGAGAGAGACAAGTAGTGGTGGAGAGAATAGGAGAATCAGGTGGAGAGAAAAGGAGAATCAGAGTGGGGATTGAGGAATGAGGGGCAATGTGAGACTGGAATGGGAATTTCAGAGAGACTGGAACAGGCACGTGGAGACAATGGAATAAACAGCATCTGATCAATCAACCGGCTTGGTTGATATGCCATGAAATAAAAAATTAAATCATCAAGAATTATTAATTTATGAAAAGACTTGCAAAAATATTTTCTTCCCTGGGAGAGAGTCTTTCCAGGCCCTTCTGCTGAAACTTGATTTCAAAGGAATAAACAGCTAAAGACAAAATAATCACATAACCCGTGAATATTTCTACCGTTGTATATCTTATTAGAAATGAGATTTGGTTTAGGATGATAGTTTTAGAGAAAATAGAGAAGGAATGAATTACTGTAGGGGGAATATAATGCAGATACTTTATTTTTAAGACAGAATAATTATCCTTTATCTCAAAAACTTATTTTAGGATTTGAAAGACTTGTATTAAAAAGATGATCTAATACTATTAGAATATTTAACCTTTGAAAACTTGTGCTTGAATGTGTGGGGCTCGTTTATACATGAATTTTAGAAGAAATAGTTTTCCCCATCTCATGCAGATTCTCTTATAACTAGAGGCACATCTGGTGATATGGTGTCAGCTGTTTGAATCCATGGTTATAGAACCAGAGGAGGTGGAGGGCTGTCAGTGAGGCATTAGTGCATCCTAGGACCCTGGTATTGAAAGGAAGCCTCAGTTTCCCTTGCCATCAGTTCCATTTGTCCCCATGGACTTAACACACTTTTTGCCCCCAAGGTCCTGTCTTTCATTTTAAACATTCCTGTAATTACCACATGACCATAAAACTCTGCCCCAGAATTTAGGAGACTAAAATAATGGGTAATACTTCAGGCAAATGGCCAGACCACTGTTTATAATCCTCGAATTCTCTGTAACCCCCTTGTCAAATGCAAAAAGCCCAATCTTCATTTTTAAAGCTCTGTACAAAAACCCTTTATCTTTAACTGACTTCCCTATATTCTCTGTTTAACATTTATGTCACTGACAAGTAACACAAAGACCCAGTTTTCTTATAACCCCCCCACAAAAACAATAGTTATTTTAGTCCTATACTAAATTCCTTCCTGATTAGATTAGGGACTTTTCTTTCTTTTCCCTTCAACTTTCCAATATACCTTTCAATCTCCAACTTTCCAATATACCTTTCAATCTCCAACTTTCCAATATACCTTTCAATCTCCAACTTTCCAATATACCTTTCAATCTCCAGATTTTCAATCTGAAAATCTATTTTGAGGGGGAAGGAGAAGTTTTGGGCCTCTCTCAGAGATGCTCAGGGATTACTCTGCATTCAGGAATCATTCATGACAATGCTCTGTGGACCATATGGGGTGTGGTGCTGAGGATTGAACCCTGGTTGGTCATGTGCAAGGCAAACATCTTACCCATTGTATTATCTCTCCTGTCCTGGAGCATCTTTAGAACTTGGGAATCATGGACCAACAGAAATCTGTGTCACTACTCCTGCATCAGTACCAATATGGAGAGGGGTGTCCTAAAGTTAGTCATCCTGGATGACAAGGGACAAATGCAATTAGGTTTTGAGGAAGTCAAAAGTCAAACTTAACAATGTGGGGGTCTAACCTCTCTATTGTTCAAAATTGAATTAATTGAAGTTTATACCCCCAAAGTACACAGTATCCTCAATTTAAATCCACGAATTGATTGATACTTCAGAGCCACGGCTAAAATCTTATCAGTGAGTTGAGAAAGTTGGCCAAAGTACCACACCTTACTAATTAGATTTTTGTTGATGTACGAATTAGAATTATGAATAAACACATGAAGCATCAGCTGGAAAGGTTATTCAAATCTAGTGAGCAGTTAATTTTCTCATTTCTCAAACATTCTTGACTGCAACAGATGTTCAAGTAGTCCTGTGATTAGACACATCCCATTTCCAAGTTAGTTCATATGGATGCCAGTGTGGTCCCTGGATGACTTATGTGAAGTGGAGAAGAGAGAAGTGGAGACCTTGAAAAGGGGATCTACTGCTTGCTCCTCACCCACCTCTGCCACTTTGGGACCAGCTAGGAAGTCTAGGATTGATAAAATCTGTGATGAGCCCCCGCACGGCACAGACCTCAAGTCGGCGATCCCTACTTGGTAACCTGTAGACCATAACTGAGGTCCACTTGTTCTGAGCAGTGTGGGAGTCCATCCCCACCCCCTGATTCCGTGGGGAGCCATACACTCTGGTTGGAGTGAAGAATTGCTCTTTGCAGCAAAGGAAAGTCAGTTCTTGGCCTTACTCAGTCTTTCGGGTCCTTTACCTTTCTCCCAGAAAAGAATTTTAGGAGAAGACGAACAGTGAAGTAAAAACAGATTTTTTTTTTTTTGGAATGATAGAGAGGGGATAAAGGAGAATAATGCATTCAAGAGAGAATGCAGACTTCTCCGAAGGCAGAGAGAGCTCCAGGACACATTTAAAGTATGGAGGCGAGAAAACCCACATCTCAAGAGAAGAGATGCGGGCGACACGTGTGCTCAGGCATCACATGTGCTTGGCAGCAACACATACACACAGGCAATACATGGGCTTGGGCAGTGTATGTGTGAGCTTCGTTCGCTCAAGTGGGCTTTTATAGGGTTCTCCCAAGCTGCCCCAAGGGGGGGCTTTCTCCCTAGGTAAAGGTCCATTGCTAGATTGCCAAGGGGGTAGAGTTGGGAGTAGCTGATGGTCTTCTTTGAAATTCCTTTCCAGTCTCATCTCTTTTCCTGCTCGAGTTTCTCCTGGCGGAGGAGGTTGGAAACGGGGTTCAGTCTACTCTGGGTCTGTGCTGGTCCAGGAAACGGTCTTATCAGGCCCTAGTTTCTGCCCTCAAGGTGGGCTTTCATAGCCTTGGGACTACTGTTTTTTATTACTTCACAGGAATTCTGCTGCCACAATCTATGTGTGGGTGGTGTAGGGACTTCCCTATCTACCAAAACTGCCTCAATACTGTTAAATGAAAGCTGTGATGATCAGAAATTAGGCTGTGAAGTGAGTCGAAACTCATTTCCCTAAGCTCTACTCATCAGGGCTAGCACTACCCTTTGGGTCATAAAGAATCAGACATGTGCGTCACTACCTCTTCCCTTGAACTGTTTTAAATAGCTTTGACTTTCTCCCTTTTCTTTTCTTTTTTAGAGCCATGTCCAGTTCCTCCAACATAAGACATGGATTTAATCTCCTGTGTGTTCTTGGTGTCTCTCTGTTCCATAAACTACTTCTTTCAAGTGTGACTCTCTAAAAGTAATATAATGTTGGGTGGCAGGAGAGAAACTGGGCACAACTGGTGCTGGGAAATGAACATAGGTGGAGGGATGGGTGTTAGAACAAGGTATGACTGAAATCCCGATTACAATCAAAAACAGCTTTGTAACAGTGTATGTCATGGTGATTCAGTTTAAAACTTTATATATATATAAGTAATATAACGTTAGCATGTGACATCTCGCTGCTGTAGAATACAGTCAGAAACACACCTTCCCTCTGCAGTCTGTGCTCAGAAATTTGTGACAGTGTGTCAACAGGTGAAATAATATTGGAGGAGAGAAACCCTCTCTAGTGAGGGGATGTATGTAAAATGGGGAGAAGAGAGTAGAGCCTGGAGGGAAGGAGTGCCTCCATCTTTCCCTTCACCTTCCGCAGGAAGTGGCTCAGGACCACAAGGTGTGGGAATATGTGTTCCAGCAGCTGCACTAGGCACTTGTCAGACTGCACCTGAGTTCCACCTGATCACACGGAGTGAACGTATGGGGGACGGCGGGAGTGGTGGTAGAACTCAGGCTGGAGAGGAATTTGCCCTTTTCAGCAACAGAAGTTTAGTCCTGACCTCTGCTCAGGTTCCTAGGTCTGTCATCTGCCATCTGCCTTGCAGGAAACGCTTTCAGGATGGAGACAGCAGTGAAGTAAAATAAATTAGATGTAGGCAGGCAAATAGATGGGGAAGCCCCCCTCCCAAGTTATGGCAGTGAATTTCCTGGGAAATAATAATGTCAATAGCCCTGAAATTGCATAAATCCAACTTTGCAGAAAAGAGTCCCTGTTTTCCAGCACCAGACCCAGAGAGTCTTGACCCCCTCCTTGGAGAGAATCCTCAGCAGGAAAGAAAGGCCAGGAAAGGAATTTCAAGACCATCTAAGACTCCCAACTCTATCCCCCTTGGAAACCTCCCTAATAACAGACTTTTACCTAGGTAAGGGCAGGTTGGAAAAACCCTATAAAAGCCACCTTGAACAAAAATGAAGGGCACACATATGCTGCCCGATCCCATGTGCTGCTTATGTTCACATGGTCGAGCACATGTGGTGCCTGAGCACATGTGTTGCCTGCGTCTCACCTCTTGAGATGTGGACTTTCATGCTTCCATCTCCAACGCTGGGATGTGTCTAGGGGCTTTCTCTACCCTTGGAGAAGCCCGTATTCTCTCTTGAGAAAAAGAGAACTTTCTTTTTCACTTTATCTTCCTTCTTCCCCTTCCTAAAAAAACTTTCCCCCCAAATCTGTGTTACTTCACTGCTCATCTACTCCTAAAATTCTTTTCTGCGAGATGAGACAAGAGTCCAGTAATTCTGGGTTCTGGTGGCAGAGGTGGATGGGAAGAAAGTGACTATTTCTCTCCTCTCTGCCTCAGGTAAGCCACTAACATCAAATTTATTTGGGAAAGAAAGAGGGCGGTCATGTTCAGAAGATCATGGGCTTCTCCAAAGAGGTTGAAAGAACCAAGTAGACCACTCAAGTTGAGGTGAGAATGAATCACCCAAAATGGAGAATTCACTCCATTTGTTTCTGTAAAGTTGCTTTCATAGGGATTTTCCAAGCTGTTCCCATAATCTGTTGCCAGAGTGTTTTGAAGGGAAAGCGTTTGAAACTGTTGATGTTGTTGACTTTTGATATTCTTATTAAGTTCTATGTCTTGAAGTGGGAGGTGTCCAGTGATGCTCTGGGCTACTGCTTTGTTTTTTATACACATACTTTCTAATTCACATTATCAGTATCCCCAGCCTACCTGCCAGCAACACCTCTCTACCCTTCTGTATACTTGGATTGGTCTGAAAATTAAATGGACTTAATTGAACCTAACAAGAGAAATAAAAGCAGTTTGATATGTATAGAGTCTCACAGAGAAGGAAACTCCACAAGGCAGAACAGCATTGAGCTTTTTTTGTTTGTTTTATTTTTATAAGGTTTTTCACAATATTTGATTACATTTAATATTTGAAAACCAATCCCACCACAATTACACCTTTCCACGACCATATTTCAGATGTTTCCATCCCAAACCCCAAACCCTACCCCCAAGGCAGAAGCAAAATAATTTATTTTGTATTGCTTGTTATGAACCACCCGCAAAAAATGTTCCAAAAAAGGTTTCTTAAAAGAAAGTGTGTAAAGATTGTTTTATTTCACTCAGGAGACATTAAGCCCTTCTATAAGAGATTAGTAACATGTTGCTAAAGGTTGAGCCTTGTGTGCTTATATATACGTATATATACTGTCTGCATCACTGTCATCCCATTGCTCATTGATTTGCTCAAGTGGGAACCAGTAACATCTCCATTGTGAGACTTGTTACTGTTTTTGGCATATTGAATATGCCACAGGTAGCTTGCCAGGCTCTACCATGCAGGCGGGATACTCTTGGTAGCTTGCCGGGCTCTCTGAGAGGGATGGAAGAATCAAACCCGGGTCGACTGAGTGCAAGGCAAATGCCCTACCTGATGTGCTATTGTTCCATATATGTATACACACATGTATGTATGTATATATATATATATATACATGTATCTGCATAAATATAGGAGGACTGGAGCGATAGCACAGTGGGTAGGGCATTTGCCTTGCACATGGCCGACCCAGGTTCGATTCCTCTGTCTGTCTCAGAGAGCCCGGCAAGCTACCGAGAGTATCCCACCCGCAAGGCAGAGCCTGGCAAACTCCCCGTGCCGTATTCCATATATCAAAAACAGTAACACGTCTCACAATGGAGATGTTACTGGTGCCTGCTCTGGCAAATCAATGAACAGTGCTATGGATGACAGTGCTATACAGTGCTACAGTGCATAAATATATTTCTACCTGCGATTGGTTGCCTTCTACTTTAAACCCCATGAAATGTGGTGTGATGCTCTTAGTGTATTAGTGGTGTCAAGTATGAGATGTCCAGGAATACATTCACTCCGGGGTGAGGCGTGTGAAGAGTGGCTATGAGCATGGCGGTGGTTTTTGGCCCCTGGTACTGGCTCCACTGGGGCAGGGAGGTGAACTCACCCGCCCTGGGTTGCCTTGACTGAAACAGCCTGGTGGGGGTCTGGAGGCATGTCTGTGGTGAATGTTCTGTGTACTGTGCTCTCGAGCACTGAGCTTTAAGGACCATTTTCGGTAAGGAAAAGAGTTAGATCTTGAATTTCAAAGGGGAAAAAGAGAATTGTAGGGAAGGGGGTGAAGAGGAAAGAGAAAATGTTTGGTAAGTAAAGGGAGTTGGATCATGCAAATAGTCTCTCAGGTAAACAGGCATCCTCTGGCTACAGTTCTCTTGCTGATTCTGGCTTTCTTTTGAATGTAAATTTTCCTTGGGAAAGGAGTAACTTCTATTGCTTTCAGAGTTTATTCTATGCCTGCAGTTTAAAAACAGTCATCAATGAACAATAATTCTTACATCACAGACCATGTTTTGGGATGATGTGTGCTGTGCTCTCCAACACGAAAACCTCATTAGGAAAAATAACTCAGGAAAACGACATAACTTTACTGAACCTCTGCATATACACGTACACATATTTCATATGTATATTGAAAGTCAAATCAATTTATTGTATAAATAATTTGAAAAATCACATTTTATTATTTACACAATCTACTTGTTGACTTAACTCAGTTGTTAATGAGCATGAGACTAGATTGTGCTTGCATGTCTGTGGGAAAAATTCAAGCAAACAAAAAAGCAAAGAGCATTCCCAAAATAGAAAATAAAACAATGTCTTAAATCTAGACAAATGTTTTTACCTTGATTCTTTTAAAACAATGTTTCAAGGAAAAGAAAACTAGACCTAAAAAAAAAAACTAGACTAAAGAAAAAACTTTCTTTTAAAAAAATTCCTTCTTGACTGTTAAGAGTCAAAATCACATCAAGTCAGAATCACATTGACCCATTTCCTAGAGAAGATGAGTCATTACCAGCAGCAGAAATACTGAAGGGTTCGAGCTCCTGAACACTCTTAAATGCAGTCGACCCCAATCATGTTTCCTTCCTGGCTAAAGAGAATGATCAACATTTTAACAGTCAGAGGCAGATTGTGTGGAAGAAGAAGGCCTGGAAGATTTGAGAAAAATCTGGGGAGGTGAGTTTATAACCTGTAACATTTTAGACGTTTTTTATTTCTCAGAGGAACCAAATTCCCAGGCCTTCATGATCTTAGATTTATTTTATTTTATTTTTTCAGTGCCATGGATCAAACACAGGTCCCAACACATGCCAGAAAAGTAGCCCAGGCCTTCTTCATGCTTTTCAGTAAGTCTCACAACTAAATTCTCTCCATGATATTTTTCTAGTCATTCAAAAACTAGAAATGATCAGGAATTCTCTCTCTCTCTCTCTCTCTCAGATTCTATCTCTCTCTCTTAAAGATTCTCTCAAAGATTCTCTCTCTTAAAGATACTCTCAAAGATTCTCTCTCTTAAAGATTCTCTCTTAAAGATTCTTGGAATTAGCTAAACTTTGAATTCAGTATATTGCTATTGTCCTAAAACCTGCTATTTATTTTAAACAACTCTTATAAACAACTGTGACAGAGATACTGTGGTATTTGTACCATCTCACAATTTAAATGTTAAATCCTAGGGATGGAGGGAGGCAGTTGTGTCAATAAGAACTGAGCACTGTAGCACTGTCATCCCGTTGTTTATCGATTTGCTTGAGCGGGCACCAGTAACGTCTTCATTGTGACACTGGTTGTTACTGTTTTTGGCATATTGAATACACCACGGGGAGCTTGCCAGACTCTTCCGTGCAGGCGGGATACTCTTGGTAGCTTGCCAGGCTCTCCAAGAGGGACGGAGGAATCGAACCCTGGTCGGCCGCATGCAAGGCAAACACCTTACCCACTGTGCTATCATTCCAGTCTTCATGAATGGGCTTTAGTTCTTCAGAATGGATTAGAGAAGGATCCCTTGGCCCTTCCTGCCATAAGTTGATACTCTGGGAATTTTGTAACCCTGAGGGCTTTTCCCTGACCATGTAGAAATCCTGATTTGAACCTCAAACTTCCAGAACTGTGAGTGAAACATTTGTTATTTATAAGCTACGTTGTGAGCCTATTCATTACATCCACTCTAGGAGACTGAAGCTTATTAGAAAGATGTAGACATAAAATATTTTACAGCAAATAAAGCAGTGCTTAGAGTATTGGTCTCAAGACTTACTTCCAGCCAAGTTTAATGGTGAATAAAGGTTAGATCTCTCTCATGCCTGCTGATTAGGTGATGTTTCCTCTTGTCCTAAAAGTTATTTCTTTTCAAATGTTCATTATTTGATTTTAGAGATTAGAGAAGAGGAGAAATATGGTTGTCAAGATAATTAGCGGCAATAGCCAAATACATTTTAGAAGAATTACACAAAAGCTTCAGGAACACGATTATGAGTCTCTCCATGAACAACCTTGTTGGGAGAAAAAGCCCCTTTTGGTCTGCTTCAAAGTGCCACAAGCCTGTTGCAATGCATATTTATCGCAGGTCAATGCGACCAGGGGACAGGGTGTATCTAGCAGGTGTGCGATGACAATTTAACCATTGTAATCACACAGGAGAGGTGTTTTTTTCTGACACCGTGAGTACATGACTGTCGCATTTCTCTCCTATATGCCCAGCCTATAAGTTATGCTGATTTTCTAATAAAATTGGAACTACTTGGCCGGACCCCCTCCGTGCTGGTGTGCTCATTTCTTGGTTGAGGAGGCGGCGGCATAGGGATATGCTCTTTCCCCCGGACCCCTCTCTTTATAGGAGGGTAGATCAGCCCAGTCCTGAATGGCAGCCTTTTGCTGGACGAAGGAGCGCACAGAACAGAGGCCAGAAGGAGACCCCAATGCAATCCTATTATAGTTGTGGAATGATCTATAGCCTGAAACGGGTGGTAGTTGCAAAGACACGTACAACACCCAGCTCCCATATCCAGTGTCATGTCACTCACCCACTAGCCTGCTCCTCAGAACTAAATCTCTGAGGAGATGCAAGCCAAGCAGCTGAAATTAGAGATATGATGGTCCCCTTCATGAAAGCTCGGATTCCCTGCCTTGCTGAAGCACCAGTATTTGCATCCAAACCCCACTGTTGCCTCAGTGTTAATGGTTTAACTCCACAGCTTCACTAAGAATCTCTGCAGACTTATTCCAGTTCTATAGATCCTGAAGTTTCTAGACTGTGTGGTTGTATATGCAGCCACACAACAGCTCCAAACCCCACAGCACTGAAATTCCAATAGGAGCACATCAAATTAGATGAGAAAGTAACATAGGAACCAACAAAATTCAACAAACATAAACATCAACGCAGAAAGCTCTAAGGACTTACTAAGATGAACAGCCTAGGAAATCTTCAGACAAAGGTTTAACAACCCCATGCTGAGATATGACAATTTTCTCAAATCTTCTTTTACTGAAGTATTTTTCATAATTTCTTCAGCCATTTTGTTGTTGTAACAAGCAATATAGAACAACTTGTTCTGTGCCAGCTAAGGGGGCAGGCTTGGGGTGTTCAGGGAAATGGGGACAATGGCAGAAGGAAGGATACTCAGATGGTGGGATTGGTGTGGAGACATCAAGTGCTCCTATCAAGTGCATATGAACAACTTTATAAATCATGGTATTTAGATAAAGTAAAAACAACAGCAGCAAAGACCAAGGAGGCATACAAGAACGAAAGAGGCCAAGCCACAGCTTCAGATTCCGGGCACTTTACTTGTGGTTATTTCTCAATAAGGAAGAGAAAAGATCTTGGCAGATGGTCTCGTCTTGGTGACTTTAAAATGTACCCTTTGTTGGAAGGTGAAGCTTCGGTGACTACAAGGATTAAGAGCACGTAACGTTAAAGCGTGTCTCTGCTGAAACTCTGGGCTGCTCCTAAGCGAAGAACTCTCTTCCTGTCTGGTTGAAGCCCAGGAAACTCCAGGCCAGTATTTGATTTATAAGTGAGCGTGTGTCACTTTTGTTGCAACCTGAATTTTGCCAAAGGCTCCCCGTGCCCAGTGGCCTTTTCTAGTGACCATGCCAGAGTGTTAGAAATGTCTTCTCTGTCAAACCCTGGTGGATCCGGATTGAAGTAATTCACCAATATTGCAGGCAGGTTAACAGGGGGACAGGGGTAATATGTTTTTGGGAAAAGTGTCTGAAACCAGAACCAGATTGAAGGCATGAAAGCTTTTGACACAAGGACCATCTCAGGACCCAGGAAAGCTACTGATGAGCAGAATTCCATGCCAAGTGTGGGAGGCTTCCTGAGAGGAGGGGTGCTGGGTACCCCCACTCCCCTCCCCCGGCCAGGAGAGCCTCCACCACTGGAACAAAGGTCACAAAAAGAAACTCAAAAATACCATCAACTGCTCCAAGGCAATCACTCTAGCAACAGACTACGGGGGCAGTTTGGAAAAAGTGTGTATAAATAAGACTTGGACAAAGGAAATGAGCCATGTGTTGCAAGCACATGCTCTCTGTCTTCCCTCTCGAGGTGCATATCTTCATCTTTTCATGATTAAACGCTGGGGTGTGTGCTGGCCCTCTCCACTCTGGAGAAGCTCACGCTCTCTCTTGAGCACATATTTAAGCTTACCTCTCTTGCCTCCCTTTGCTGCCCAATAAGCAGTTGTATTTCACTAGCTGTCCCCTGAAATTCTTTTCTGGGAGGGAAAAAATGATGGATTCAAAAAAAGCACGGGTAAGATCTAGGATGGATTTTCCTTTCCTGCAAAGGGCAATTCCTTGCTCCGGCCTGAGTCCAAGGCTCCCTGGGAAATCGGGTGTTGGGGCCCATCTCCCACACTGCACAGGATGAGTGAGTGGACGTCAGGTGCAGCTTGACGGCTGCCTCCCGGGGCTGGTGGGGTGCGAACTCTGTGCCATGCAGGGGTTCACAGCAGACATTCTTGCCATCCTAGATATCCCAGATGATCCCCAGGTGGCAGAGGCGGACAGAGACAAAGAGGTAGATTTTCTTCTTTGAGGGCGCCGCCTCTCTTCTCCTCACTTCACATAGTGTGACCCGGGTAACAATATCAAGTGCAACATTTCCAAGCTTATGAATGTCACCTCAAAAGGCTGGGAAGCAGGACCCTCAGCACTGCTGGGTTTGGTCTGGGAGCCCTGAGCGTCGTTTAGCTGAGCCCGAGTACTGAGCCATCTGGTCTAGTTAGCCTATCATTAGGAGGAAGCCCTGGGCCCACTGTGGGACCTCCAACCTTTTCCCCACCCCTCTCCCCCCAAAAAAAAATCCCAAAAATCTACTTGAAGGAATGGAACAAAGGCCAAGTGTTCACTGTGTTGAAACACCAACCCAGAGTATGGGTGCCCCCCTGAGGGGGCGGTGGGCCCAAGGCCTGTATCGGGGTGCAGTTTGCCATACAAAAGGGGAAAGTGGTGGGTTGGGATGGGAGGGGCAGAGACAGAGCTAAAGTGTTTCTTGACCATAACGTGGAAATATGATGGTTCAGGAAAGACCCTTGCTACCGTTTCTCCTTCCGCTCACCACCAGAGATGTATTATGGAAACATGAATGAATATGAGAGTCTGAAGACAAAGGCGAGAAAGGGAAACCAGCTACTTTTCAGACTGACTCAGCCCTAACCAGAAGAATCCACACTGGGATAATGAACAGAGAGCCTTGGCACGAGTCCCGAGCCTGTCACATGGAGCCGTGCAGTTATCATTCAATGACCCCCACCTCAGCCCTCCCTTTGCAGTTTGTTCCTCTATGAGAGGAAGAGGAGGAACACAGTGATGTGCAAGTCCTGGGATTTTAAGTGCTGCGTTATCCTGTCTCCTATTGTGTCCTGGTGGGTTCTATACTGCTTCAGCTGGAGAGGGGAAATGTTTCCACTGGGAGCAGGAGGTTGTCATTGTTTATTTTCATGTCTGCCGTAGCAACATTCAAACAGGCCCGGATCACAGAAATATCTGGCTCTCTCCCCAGGGTGCTCTTGCTGACATGCTTTCTGAAGAAGCAAACTGGAAGTAATAAAGGGTAAAATCATGGGGAATTCCTATATCTTCTCCTAAGTCCACGGCTATTGAAATGGCCTATAGTGTCTCTGGTCACCAACTTTCCCCACTTTGGTGTCAGAATTAGAGGTGATTTTCCCCAATGTTATACATTGGGCTTTACACAATGTTTGCACAAGGTAAAATCATTTTACTACAGACAGTTGAAGCGATAGCACAGCAGGTAAGGCATTTGCCTTGCACGCAGCCGATCTAGGTTTGATTCCTCCAACCCTCTCGGAGAGCCTGGCAAGCTACCGAGAGTATCCCACCTGCATGGCAGAGCCTGGCAAGCTCCCCGTGGCATATTCGATACACCAAAAACAGTAACAACAAGTCTCACAATGGAGACGTTACTGGTGCCTGCTCGAGCAAATCGATTAACAACGAGATAACAGTGCTCCAGTGCTACAGAGAGCAAATCTGCATGGAAGGAAGAGCTAAAATGGGCCCAGGTAGTGAAAGCCCCAAGGTTTCAGATGGGAGCTGTTCTTTGCACATTTGAAAATCAAAAGGCAACGTTCAGGAACCAAGCTTAAAGGGCTGGAGCACATATGTGGCATGTGTAGTGGCCTGTGTGTGTCATCCTTGGCACTGCATGGCCTCCTATGCCCTTCAGGCATAGCCTTGGTAGTGACCAGCACTGCTGGGAGGGACCCTCCGAAAATTATGGCAAGAGAAAGGGCGACTAAATCTTGACTGAAGCATCCTTTGCAATGTGAGAATGACACCAAGTAGTTTGGGATGTTGTCTGTGAGTGACCATGTGAGATCCAGCAACTAAGAGGTCATAGACGGCTGCAGGCATACAGGTGTTAAGGTCCCCTATCTATGTCCCTAACGAAACATCTCAGACACACACGTGCAGGTAGGAAATACAAAGTCGGCTCTGAAATCAAGTTCCCAAGACAAGATTAGGACCTTGGGGATCATGGCAGCCATCCCGAGGACAGGATTTGTAGAATGACTGGAAAAATTTGTTCTTAATTCCGGTCTATCCAGGGCCACACCCTTTCCCCCCAAAAGAATAAAACAACGGCCTTAACTCAGAAGCTCGGATGAAAGAGGTGGCTTAAAACAAAAATTTGCGTGTACACAAGAAGCCAGAAGAGAGAAGGGAGTTTACATTTCTCCTGACTTCAGCTGTAACAAACACACTCTGTGAAATTCTATGAATTCTACCAGGAATATAAAGAGGTAAAGATAAATTTCGGTTACCAGCAGGGTCTATTCAATATTCTGTTTACCGTTTCATTTATGTTTTTACAGAACTACCTTTTGCTCCCCCAGCCCAGAGGTTAAAATAAGAACGTGCTTGAGTAATAAGTTGACTTTCAAGTATGTATCACTCTGACTTCTATAACGCCAGTCTGAAAAAACTCTGATTTTGAATTAAAAGAAAAGGACACTCTTCTTTTTTTTTTTTTTTGCAATTTCTAAAAATAGTTTGCTTAGCTAAATATGTAGGTCCTGCAGAATTGGCTAGATTTATGAAACATTCTTTAATAAACCAAACAACGGCTATATAAAAAGCAGATGCAATACCTTTGTAATTCAATTTTATAGTTTAAAAATATTCTACAAGGAAGTGCCAAATTCTGCCCTGCAGAGACACAGGGCTCCCAATGACGTCAATAAGAGCCAAGCACCCTCCAAGGAGGGCAAAACTATGCCCTGAGCACTTAAATTTAGTAATCCATTAGGCGCAGTGAGGAAGAAAAAAGATCAGTTCAAATACCATCTCATCAGCATTTAAACACACCAATGCTGAGTGCTGTTTGAGGCATGTGTAAGCCTACACAGCTTGCAGATGCAGGGAGAAACAGAGAAACCAAAGAGCTAATCACTTTTACACAGTGGCTACCTGATTTTCCGATGAGAAATTTGTGTCGACTTCTGTTTCTAGAGAAGCTTGCTTTCTTTCTTCCATCTTTACCATCTAAAGAGAGTGGGGAGCCCCCTTCCTAGTTTGCAACATACAAGTGGTGCAAGCAAGGAAATGGCTCCTCCTTAAGCCACCAGAAGGAGTCCTTTAGAATGGGAGCCAGCCCCCTGAGCACTCAAGCAAGGAGACCAAGGCAGAGCACTGGGAGAGAGCCTCAGGGATTGAAGCCCTAACTGCAGGGAAGTCTGCAGTTCCACTCCGTGGAGGGCTGTGGAGGTGACCTCAGCTATAAGCTGCTGCGAGTAAGTGCAGATTCTCCTAGAACGTGCAACTTTTCTTTCTGTCTTTGTTTCTTTTTAAGACTAAAATGTCTCTTGGAAAAATGAGCAGCAGAAATATTTTCAATTTCAAGGACCTACCATTAATAACGGTTCCTTGTCATATTCTGTCACCAATGGAATTTTCCACAGAATAGTTAATTCCTTGCCTGCCCCCATGAATTTCAAACATCTAGAGACATGCTGGTGAGATTAATTCGAAAGTATGACTAGAGCTGGACAATCATTACCTCTGCTAACTCTTTGCTCTTCCTCTTTGGGTCAGATTTATTTCCTGATGCCAGAATGGCCCCTCCAGAATGTTATTCCCATTAAAATATGTTTACTGTCTCTCCATAAAGCCAAGGACAGGCAACGCTCGAACCTGACAACGGGGCTTCTCTTTCCTCCAGCCCCATACCCTTAATAGCCATTAATTCTGAATTTTCTCTCCCCATTGCAGCCCCCAAACCTCCCCACTTCTCTCCGTTTGTCCCATCTGCCAATAGCCTGCATGGCCACAGGTTCCCATGTCCCAAGTCCTTCACCTGATGGCCCCAATCCCCCAGGTCTCCCACACAAAGGTCTTTTAAAAACACTTCCCTGCCAAGCTGCCCACAACCCCTCCCCACTAGCTGGATGCCCTTTCTTCCTCCTTGAGCTGCCCAAACTCATTGCTTTGTAACTTTCTTTGCTGCACTGAAGCGTCTGCTCCATTGTTTCAGTCCACAGCTTGTGATTTATTTCTCCAGTTAGCCCACAATCACTTCTGGGACAGGGTGCATATTTTACGAATGCCCTTCATCGTCAAACATCCAGACCAATACTTCCCGAGCAAGACCAGAACCAGAGGGATTTACTGATACTAGAAAGATGAGCAGAGATGCTCTTGCCCCTGGTGTGGGAAGGCCATTAGAAGCTAGTGGAAATAGAATCAAATGCTGGCTCTGTGAACACTCACTCAGAGCCAAGGGGAGCTATAAAAGGTTTTGGAGCAAGTGGCTTCTAGTCTGGCAAGACTTGCAGGGAGAATTTCCTCCCTAGAATCATGACTCCAAGTGTCACGCTCACATTCTCGAGCAGTTGCCACATCACAACCTCAACTCCGAAGACCCGCTGAAGGTGCGGACGCTGACCCGAGAAACGCAGTAGGTTTTGCAAAAGACGTAGGCACTGCCAGGCATGGAGAAAGTCCTTTGCCAGGACCGGCAATGCCCCCTCTCAGCGACTCTCTTAGCTCTGCCACTGGGGAGCAGACTTGGGTGGGAGGGAAAGCGTTCTCGGAGTGTAACGGAAAGGGACAGGAGAGAAGCGCCCGGAATTGGCTCAAAGCATGAAGCCTGCTTAGCTGGTTTGCCTGGGGTCACATCTGGAGCGTGCCCAGCATTTTTGGAGCTAGGGAGATTGGGATTTTTTTTTTCAGGTGTCCTGGAGTCTCTATTGTCTACTAAAACCAGAGATGAAGATTCAATTTCAAGAACTCACTGTGTAAGTCACTGCACCTGCTGAAGATGGCCCGGGACGGCTGTTTGGCTCATCAGAGTAGGCGCTTAGAGTCAGCATGGGAATGCAGATGAAGATGCTTTGCTATGTATCTTGCTGGTTCATCACCTAGAATCTCAGGCAGAATTTGTAGGGAGCAAGAAAGGGCAAAGGCAGCAGGAGTTTGCCCACTAAAAGCAAAAGAGCTATTTTACATTTTGTAAGTGAATCGCCTCTTTGACCAGGATATGGCAGAGTTTTATTAATATAATCAATATTCCCCCCCCAGACACATTGTAAACCAGTAGAAAGAAAGACCTGCATTTATATATTCCCTGGGGGTATTGTTGTACTGTGCATTGCCTGTGCGTTGCCTGTTTGTCATGTTACTTCAGAGTGAAGCAATGGAAGACGGTGAAAGTTACTCATCATTTAAAAGCGAGCAAGAGGACATGTTTTGCTTCTTAATTATAAGGCTCTTATTTTGCATCCTTATATCTTTTAAATATTTTCTCTCTTTTTTCATATCAGAATTTTAATCTTGCATTCATTAGAAAATATCTGTTTTTTTAAATCAAGTTTGCTTTATTCCACAATGCACTAAGTTTTAAAATTTCCTTGAGAAGGTCATTCTCCACCTAGCTAAATTTATGAAGAGACCAGAGTAAATCTGCAGTGAAAAGTAAGGGAAAATGTAATAATTATGGGAACAAGGAGAAAAGTTAAATCTGTGTGGGCTTTAGTCAAATTTTGTCTCTCTCAGCCTACGGAAAGGCCATCATGTAATTTTAGGGTACAGGGTGATGTCAGTCAAAAGAAAATAAGAACAAAGAAAGCATCATAAGGAAGACAAACTTCACAGCAAGTTCAGAATGCTGAATACTTCCCATACCAGACTTGGTTTCTTGATAGTGTCTTGGCTTTGTTGGAAGCCAAGAGCTTCTTTAGGATGGAACTCTGCCAGTTCATTCCAAAGTACCGAGAGAGCAGAAATCATCAGATCTACTGCTGATTATTAATTTTTCCTGAATCAAGATTCAGTATTATAAGGCAGGGAAGAAGTGAGCTGGAAACCCTGGCATATGTAAATGTGTGTAAATGAAAGAAGACTGAAAGGAAAATACTCTAAACTCTTGAGCTTCACTGCAGTGGGTCCTCAGAAGGGTTGCTACCGAGTCTTTCCACGTGGCAGCTGACTGCACACACAGTACAGGAGGGGGTACTGTACATTTTCCTAGTGTACAGCATATTGCTTGCTTGCAGAAATGTTATAACTTACTTCTATGCATAATAAAGACACAAAAAAGCATTATCAATGAGTTGTAAATATTACGAATCCTAGAGTTGGAGGACAATGTTGAAGCTACTCAGTCCAACAGAGCAACAGACAAGGGGTGACTACTTCCTGTGGGAAGTGAGCCTGGCACAATGATATTCAAGCTAGGAAGGCCAGTGGTCAGCGTTACATGCAACATGAGAGTCTCTCCTTGCCCTTTTTTCTAAAATCTCTTCCTATGAGTGGTAAACACTAGAGTAGGGAGAACCAGGGCACTGAATGGAGATATTTCAAACATGGCTATGGAGATTTCATGTCCCTCAATCCAATTCAACATAATTTTTCCTGCATGATATAGGTTAAAACTGTAACATATTCCTGCCAAAGAGTGACTAAATTCTCTTTAACCAGCATATGGGATGGACCATTATCTAGGACCATAAATAATGAATTTGAGGTTAGCATTTGGATGAGGAGGAAGAGTTTTAATTTTTAATTTAAGCAAATCATGTAAAAGTTTATATGCTGAAGATTTGCTGAAGACACATATTTTGTCAGACACAGCTGTAGCACTGTAGCACTGTCCTCCCGTTGTTCATCGATTTGCTTGAGCGAGCACCAGTAATGTCTCCATTGTGAGACTTGTTACTGTTTTTGGTATCTGGAATACGGCACGGGGAGCTTGCCAGGCTCTGCCGTGTGGGTGGGATACTCTCGGTAGCGTGCCAGGCTCTCCAAGAGGGATGGAGGAATCAAACCTGGGTCGGCCATGTGCAAGGCAAATGCCCTAACTGCTGTGCTATCGCTCCAGCCGACAAAATGATATAAATTAATATTAATTAATGCCTGATATCTCTTATATTAGACACAGCTATTCCTTTTTAATTTTTATTATTATTATTTTTTTGCTTTGGGGCTCACATATGGCATTGCTCAGGGGTTACTCCTGGCTCTGCACTCAGAAATTACTCCTGGCAATGCTCTAGGGACCATATGGGATGCCAGGGATCGACTCCGGGTTGGCTGCGTGCAAAGCAAATGCCCTATCCACTGTACTATCATTCCAGTTCCCACAGCTGTTACTTTTGGATCCTGGTTTCTAATTTCTGAGTAGTTGTCCCTGTCCTCATGCCTTGGAACTCCAGATACCAGTGGGCGAATGTTTTAAGAAAAGGATGCAATTGATATTTGGAAAAGATGAGTTTGACTGTATTGTGAAGAGTAAATTATAGTCTGGAAATGGAAAACTCAGGAAACTTAGGTGACTGCTTCACAGGGATCTATGCAACTAAGTCTGGGGTGAAATCATTACCATTGTGTTTAGAGAAAATCAACAGAGATGGCGGGTTTCCTTCTCTCTGCATCCTCACCAACACTTATTATTTCTTAATATTTTTATATACGCATTGGAGGCTCTTTCACAGTCAGGGGAATGAGACCCGTGAAAGAGCCTCCAATGCGGCACCATTAGGAAGGACGAGTAAAGAAAGGCTTCTAAAATCTCAGGGTTAGGACGAATGGAGACGTTACTGAGTCCGCTCGAGAAATTTGACAATCAACGGGATGATGATGATGATTTTTATATACATCTATATCAAGTGGCAATTGTTAGTTAACTTTCATTAAGTTATAATTGTTGAGAAGTAAAATAAAAATTTTCCCTTTGGCTTTATTGAGTAGCTGGGGAAATGGGCTGGCATCCATTTGTAGTCAGGCCAACCGATAGCACTCCAACTCTAACGATGGCTAAATCCACATTATTCATGACCTCAGGGAGGAGAGCTTTAATTCCACACTCAGCGACCAAAGCCCTTTCTATTCTTCAGTTTCTAATAATCAGGGACACCATTTGCTCCGCATCTCCTTCCATCTTTGCTTCCTCTGTCTCTGACACGTGGCTGTTTCTGTGAAGAATATTTGAACAGCATTGTTTTGTGGACAAAACCCTACGTGCTACATTTCGCAGAGGGAGCTGGATCAGCCAAGCAGAACATATGACGAGGCTAGCCAGGGACCTGCTACCATGGTGACTTACTCAGAGGACTTACCCTACCAGAACGCGGCAGAATTGAATTCCTTTCACCATCCTGATTGTCGTTGTCAAAGCTACCTCTTGCTTTTGTAACTAGTGGCACAATTGGGCAGAACTTTCAGGGAAAGCACAAGACCAAAGTTACTATGTGAACTTGTACAGGACGATCAGGAAATCATTTTCCTGCAGTGTCCAGGCAGCAGAGAAACTAACCCCACAGCTTGGGGAAATATTTTGCAGGAGAGTGGATACAAATGGTGTGGAGGAAGCTAGATGGCATTATTCAACAGCCGTTGCTGCAATTAATATTCTTGTTGCGTACACAATGTTTCCTCTAGAGTAATCATGGCTCTGGTTTACCTGGCCGTGGTTCGACCCAGCAGCACTTCATTCATCTTAGTTTTTGCAATCTGTTCTGCTTAATGCCTGTGTCCTGTGGCTAGTCAAACACAGGGTCAGTAGAATTAATGCCCTCCTGCCCTACAGGAGGTGCCCATAAAAGGAGTCAGGTGACTTACTCTGATGAGCTCATGGTTCGCCAACCAGGAGATACCTCTGTGCAATCGATTTCTTTGGGTTTAGCCAGGCTTTGTCTATCTGCAAACTGCGTCATTAGCAGCCCTGGGCTCTGGATCTGTAAGAGATTAGCATTCCTCACAGAGAGGCAATCAATAACGGGGAGCAACATCCGCTGTTCTCTCCACAGAGACAATATCTTCTTGTTTTTCCAGCATTATGCTTCTCACCATTGAATGTGTGTTACGAATGTGTGTGAGACAAAAAGATTGGAACAGCTAAAAAAGAAAACTCTAGATTCAATACCTAATTAGTGTACCACAGTTTCTAAAAGTTTCTCTTTACCTCAATAATTAAGCTTCATCAAATCATAGTGTTGGATTTATTCTAAGGACAACAGGTTTATCTCATTAAGTTTTGTGTTATTGCTACTCAGAACCAATGGAAAACAAAAGTTAGGTCAAAAGGAAAACTCCCTTCATGGACCTATATTTTATAATAAAACTGAAGGCACCTAAATAAGCCAAAAAAACATTAAAACCCTAAAGTAGGGTAACCGTAATTGAGCACCAGTTTTAAGAACTTGTCTCTCCCTGAAATAAATGAATTTTTAACAAGGGAGCCATTGAGCACATCCACTTGGAACATAAAGCACAGCTACCAACAAGTGTGCTCCCGGGAGCCAGAGAGGGAGCGACCAACAGGGCTCTTGCCTTACACACCGCTGACCTGGGTTCGATCCCTGACAAACCTCTTCCTCACTGTTCACCTGGTTCTGTGTCTTTGTGTGTAGGCTCTAGAGATTCTCTGGGAATCACACCAAGCTCCTTCTACCGTATATAGTGTCCATTGCTTGGATTAATATTCCTAAAGTCAGTCTGTTTTGAAAGTCGCCATCTACAAACCCTCCCAGGATTACCATTTCTGAAACACACTGGTGCTGATCTTGTCCATCTTCCCCTGGTCTTTTATTTTCTCCATCCTTCTACTACTATGATTCTCTTCCATGGTACCCGGTAAGACATGGTAGCTTTCTTCACAATGTTGTCATCACTATAGATATGAGTTTGTTTTTACCTTCCCATTAAACTATTAGATATTCAAAGGCCATGATAACAGGTATTCAGAAAATAGACGAGAATGAGAAGGAGAAAAAAATAGTAAAGAAGAGATACATAAAATATGTGGGAGTAACTGGCTACATGTTCTTATCATCTACTCGCTATGTTTAGTTTTAAAAGATTATGATAGAGTGGCAAGTTTAAAGGTAGTTCAAAGAATAATTTAATATAGACTACTCTCTGGAGAAGCCAATGTTTACTTGAACACATCTCTCTCTCTCCTTCCTCATATTTTCCTAAATAAAATGATTTTACTTTGCTAAGGAGTTGCTGAATATCTATTATCTTCTTAGAAATAAAAATGTCAGAAATTAAAAAATGCAGGGAAAAATATGACCCAAGACACAGTGAAACTAAGTTTGGAAGAATTCAACATTGTGGATCCTTATCTAACTCAAATGTGCAGAATTCTGAGAGTTCAGTCATTACTCACAATTAATCTGACAACAGAGTCCCCAAACATTGTCTGAGCACCATCTGGATAACACTTTCAATCACTCTCTGGAATTTTTGTTAGTACTTCCAGGCATTCTGGTGGGTTACTTATTTATTTCTGCAATTCAAATTTAAAATAAATTGCGGAATCTGATCAACGGGTCCTTTTGAAAGAATTTCCTCAGACACAACTTGGGAGAGATGATTGTATCATTTCTTCTTTTTAAGACTCTATGAGCCTGGAGCAATAGCACAGTGGGTGGGCATTTGCCTTGCATGCAGCCAACCCGGGTTCAATTCCCAGCATCCCATATGGTCCCCTGAGCACCGCCAGGAGTAATTCCTGAGTGCAGAGACAGGAGTAACCCCTGTGCATCGCCAGGTGTGACCCAAAAAGAAAAAAACTCTTATGACAAATGTCCCATTGAATTGATTAAGCATTTTAATAAAACTATTTTACCCAATATGATTTCTGTGTTCTTAGACACATCACAAATAAATTTTAGTTCAATGCCAATTCAGTGAACTTTTCATAGTAAAAAAGGACAATTAAAAATGGAACTTGCCTATAAGCATATAAGCAATTCAGCTTTGCATATTAAAATGATTTATCATTGGAAAACATCAAAAATTATGTCAGATAACAGTAACTTATTATGTCTTATTTGGCCCCCAGAAGAAAGTATTAAATAATTTAGTAATGATTTAATGCACATGTTATGATGAAAACATATTAGTTAAAATTTTATTTTTTCTCTTGTATAATACAAGAATCATTAGTCTTTCATTCCCTTCAAAAAAGTTGGTAAATATAATATTTATGTATGTGTTGAGAGCTGCCATTCCCTTTGTCTTAGAAGGGAATATCTTTTTCATATGATCTTAACTTATTATTTGTCCTCAAAGCATCACTAAGTATATTGTGGCTAAATACTTGTCTCTTTAAGCTGATTGATTAGGTTCTCACAGTGTGGCTATTTTTTCTTCCTTTGTTAAAATTCTTAAATTGAAATTCCGTGGTTTCTGATGCCATTAATAATGGTTTCTCATGCACATAATTCCAACATCAAAGTGTGCTGTGTCTGACTATCCTTCCTCTGTCCCTTACCCACCTCTCTACTTCTCTGTGGTAAAACTGGTTTGAATACTTAATAGCTCTCATATTCAGGATACACTGTACAACTTTATGCTACCAATTCTCCATACTCTTCAAACCTAATTGATTGCCAGTTCTTTGTAATGAGTTTTAACAGTAAAACTTCTCAAGTACATTCAAGATCTTTAGTTTGTTTCATTGATTTGTCCTTTAGTTTCAGAGATTTGTGCACCACCTTTAGGTCAATAAAAGCAGTTCTATTTTCTCACGTGGCTGGCAGCACCATGGAGAAAAGTCACAAGACTGAGTGAATGGATGTCACTACAAATCGCCAATCTCAGTTGGCCTTATGCCCCAGGTCAATAATTCTTTGAACAATCTCTGACTGGTTCCCATGCCCATGACCTCAGCTAGCATTCCACCTTTAACCACTCTTCCCAGACCTTTCTGCTCTCCTCAGGGATGAAAAGTGACCTCTCTTGCTATCTTAAAAGAAAAAAAAATCATTCTATAGATGTTTAGCTTTTGAACTTTTCTACACTACAATTATTTCCATTTTGGGTCCCTGCTTCATTAAGGTGGTGAAAATGTAAACCTTGTCTTTCTTTGTGTGTGTGTGTGTGTGTGTGTGTGTGTGTGTGTGTTGGCAGGAGAGAGTGATGTGAAGGAATGAATGGCTTTCTGCTCTTTGAGGGTCATCATCATCATCATCATCATCATCATCATCATCATTATCATCATCATCCCATTGATTGTCGAATTTCTCGAGCGGTCTCAGTAACATCACCATTCACCCTAGCCCTGAGATTTTAGAAGCCTCTCTTTACTCGTCCTTCCCAATGATGCCTCATTGGAGGCTCTTTCAGGGTCAGGGGAATGAGACCCAGCTTGTTACTGCTTTGGGCATATGAATACACAATGGGGAGTTTGTGAGGCTCTCCCATGTGGGCAGGAAGTTCTTGGTAGCTTGCCAGAGCTCTTGGTAGCAGGAAGTTCTTATAGCCTACTCCTCCCTCTGGGAGAAACTGGCAAGCTTCTGGCTCTTTGAGGGTACCTGGATATAATAGCATCTTCTGAAACATCTTCATCTCCTACCTCTACTTCTTGATCCACTAGTGACACAGACTTTGCTTAGGGAGGAGGGAGGGGCCATGCCTGGCCGTGCTCAGCGTGACATGACTTTCAGAGAGACTTTGGTATGCACAAGTAGGGGACCCCTCCACTGCTGTTGTACATCTTTGGGGTCCATCTTTAGGATAATTTTTGTTTCTACCAGGCAGCAAACAAGAACACCAGGAGAAGTGCTTGAGACTCCATCTGCAGCTTTGGCTGGGCCAAGGATCAGCAGAGAAGCTTTAAAGCCCACCTGCCCGGGGTGGCAGTTCTCGAAACATGTGGTCCAGCAGGGAACTTATCCTTACCTGGAAACCAACGAAAGAGAAATTCTCAACAATCTCACACATAACTAATAAAAAACTTTGTTGATGGTATCCAGGAATAACAACAACAACAACAACAACAACAAAATCTTCACAATTTAAGCCCTGGAGGTGGTTCTGATACCTGCCAATGTTGGAGAATACTGCTCTGACGAAGGGTTTGAGTTTGGTTCAAAGGTAATTGCAATAATTATCCAAGGTGAAAACAACAGACCAGGCAGCCACTATCTTTTGAGATATTGCCAGCTCCTCCTTGTCCTGCTGGGAAAATAGGACCAGTGATTTCTGATTTTGAACCCATAAACACCTATGCTTTTACTAATCCCCTCTGGATTAGGTCAGGAAAGAGTGTATGGGTTCCTCTGCATCCTACCAATGTTCTCTGCCATTTTTCTTTTGATTCTTCCCTTCTCACAGCCAATGTAATCCTTTGATTACTCCCCTTCTCCTAACTCTTCCAGAGTTAGGAGAAAGGGAGTATCACTCTGGTAATAATGTCTCTAAAATGTTCTTCTAGGGGCTCAGCGATAGCACAGTGGGTAGGGAGTTAGCCTTGTAGGCGGCTGACCCGGGTTTAATTCCCAGCATCCCATATGGTCCCCCGAGCACCACCAGGAGTAATTCCTGCGTGCAGAGCCAGGAGTCACCCCTGAGCATCAGCGGGTGTGACCCAAAAAGAAAAAAAAAATTCTTCTATAAGCTAGAAGTCTTTCCTTTCTGTTCTCCTAAGACCACCAGGTTTGACCTTCAAAGTCCAACAGATGCTCCCAACTCTCTTCACCTTTCCACTTCCTGCTATCACATGACACGCTCAATATTGTAGGGAAAATAATTAGAAATGTTCCCCTCATGAGAGTGACATTGTTTACTTGCCTGCTTTCATTTCCCCATGGTGCTAGAAAGTTCATCTCAGTCAGCCCAGGAATCTATTCCTTTACCCAGGGTTGCTGATTTTGTGGGGAAGAGAAAGGCGAGGAGAAGGTGGGAGCTTTTGTTGTATTTTGTTTTGTTTTGTTGGCTTTTGGGCCACACCTCGCAGTGCTCCGGGCTTCCTCCTGGCTCTGTGCTCAGGGGACTGTCTGGGGTGCCAGGTGCGGGCCTGCAAGCCAAGCACCCTGCCTGCTGTACTAGTGTCAGGTGTGGCCAGAAAGGGGCACGCAGGTCAGGTCAAGGACTTGGGAATGGGCCAGTGGGATCTGAATGGGACATTGACATGGGCTGGATGCAGGTGCCACTGTCTCTGTGGGAACTGCGAAGCTGGTTGTCACTTTTCTCACCTGAATTTTGGAATTTACTAAGGCTTAGGGCTGGAGTGAGAGCTCAGCAGGTAGGGCATTTGCCTTGCACGCGGCTGACCTTAGTTGATTCCTCCGTCCCTCTCGGAGAGCCTGGCAAGCTACCGAGAGTATCCCGCCCTCATGACAGAGCTTGGCAAGCTACCCGAGGTGTATTCGATATGCCAAAAACAGTAACAACAAGTCTCACAATGGAGACATTACTGGTGCCCGCTCAAGCAAATCGATGAGCAACGGGAGGACAGTGACAGTGACTAAGGCTTAGATATTAGTGCAAGCCTCCTGAAAATGGTAGAGGAGGAGTCACTTAGTTGAAATATATTCAGTTTCTGTGACTTTTGGCAGACTCTGGAACCTGAATGAAGAAATTCTGTTATTAGGGGTCCTGAGGGATGGCTCAGTGTCAGGTGTGACCATGAGTTCGATTCCTGGTGCTGCCCACGAGTGCTGGGAATGGTTCTGGTGACACTGCTGGGACCCCAGGGATCCAACTGAATGCACGGTCCTCCGTCCAGCACAGCCAGGTGTGAGTGGGCAGTGCAACTTAAGAGTGTGGTCTTCATAAGCACACGTGTGAGCCCTACTCTAGTCAGCACAGTGACCAAGAGTGCGAACACCACAATCACCTGGTCATCCCATCGATGACCACAATCAAGGGAGGGACGGAAAATAATAAACCATATGCAATAAGACTCAATTTTTTTTTTGGCTTTTGGGATCACACCTGGCTATGCACAGGGGTTACTTCTGGCTCTGCACTCAGGACTTACTCCTGGCGGTGCTCAGGGGACCATATGGGATGCTGGGAATCGAACCCGGGTCAGCCGAGTGCAAGGCAAACGCCCTACCCGATGTGCTATCACTCCAGCCCCAATAAGACTCAATTTTATCTATTCATTAAACACAAGGAAATTTAGTGTAGTAAGAGAAAAAGGAAGAAAGTTACATTAACAGGCGTGTGGACCAGGGTTGGTCCCTTTAATACCTCAGAGCAACAGCATGCATCACATTCATTTTGTAGAAATCAATTCCGTAGTTTACAGTGAAGCAATGACAAACTTGCAGAAGAGTTCAAAGTCAGTACAAAGTCCAGCCATGTCCCCTCTCACCGAGTATCTCCAATCTTCAACATGCCATGAGGCTTGCTCTGCCATTCCTTTTTTAAAAATGCATCTTATCACCACTAGTCTTTTTGGGAACTTCTTGAAAGTAAGCTGCAGAGTGGTGCCCCGTGGCCCCTAAGTACTGCGCTGTGTTATTTCCCCGGCAGCGACATTCTCCATAGAATTCCCGTGTAACCCACTGAGGATGCTCTCGCGAGAACACTGTTATCCGCCCACAGACTATCTCCTTCCTGCAGCTGGTCAGAGTCCTCCCTTGGTGACCCTGCATCCCTTCCAGGTGTGTGTGTTGTATTAAGATATTTATCAGCTCTCTGCTTATCCAGGTGTTCTCCTTCCCTCTCATTCCCCAACCTTCACAGTCTAAAATAGTTCCGGCTCCACAGTCCATCTATTATGTGATGTTCAGTCTGTAACTCTACAGTATATCCTTCTGTCTGGACTGAGGGCAGGATTTCTTAGCAAGAGTAGGACTTCCCAAGAAATATACTTCTCCGAGTACACGCTTAAGATGTCTTAACTTTCATCTTTTACTGTTGGTGCCTTCGAGGCTTCTCAAGTAAAAAGTCCCTCTCTCCCTCCCTCCCTCCCTCCCTCCCTCCCTTCCTTCCTTCCTTCCTTCCTTCCTTCCTTCCTTCCTTCCTTCCTTCCTTCCTTCCTTCCTTCCTTCCTTCCTTCCTTCCTTCCTTCCTTCCTTCCTTCCTTCCTTCTCTTTGCCTTTTCTGCCTTTTTTCCTTTTTTCATACTTTTATTTTTTTATTATTATTTTATATATATATTTATTCTTTTATAGAATCACCATGTGGAAAGTTACAAAGCTTTCAGGTTTAAGTCTCAGTTATACAATGCTGGAACACCCATCCCTTCACCAGTGCACATATTCCACCACCAAGAATCACAGTATACCTCCCTCATCCCCCCACCTCCCCATTTTTTTCATACTTTTATTAAAGCAACATGATTTGACATTATTCATAGGTGAGCTTCAGAAATATAATGTTCAACATCAATCTCACCACCAGTGTTAACTCCCCCTCCACCAATGTCCCCAAGTTTTCTCCCACCCCTAGCCTGACATTAACATTGTCCTTGGTATTTTGTGGAAGAAAGTATTTTAAGTTTATGTTCATGTCCTATTGTCATCAAATTGTCACCCATTTTAAGTTCCTATTGTCAACTTCTACCCACATTGTCATGTTTGCTAAGTGTGAATTTTATCTTACTACCATCCACATTTATGTGTTGACATTCTAGCATAAAGAAATTTTCTTCACATCTATTTACTTTAAAATTGAATCAACATGGTCCCATGGAGTCCCATTTTACTCATTAGTCTATAATTTGTTACTCACATTGTGAATTTTGACATTCAACTATGGCTCCTATTTGATGCTTCAGATCTTTTTAAAAATAAGTCCCAATTATTCTTTAATAAGTACCTTGTTACTTTCTGTTCCAAGAAGATAATTCTACATCACTTTGTACTTTCTTGCCCCAAACTTGGAAACAATTATTTCTTGAAGAAGTGCTATTCTAAGTCTGGCTCTCTGTGTGTTCATTGATAGAGAGATGCTATTGCTTCTCAACTAAGTCAGTATACAAAGCTAAGAAATATATTTGTATATTCTATTTGAACAGAGATGAGTTTACCTGGATACCTCTGAGCACTAGGCACTATGAATCATTATGAATTCTACCTTTTTAATCTGAATTTCAACTTCACTGTTTTCTTAATACAGTGTTTTGGATAAATGCTACCAATAAAGAAGAATTAATGCTTCAAACTTTTTACTTTATTGTCAGAATTTTAGTGCTATCAGTTGTTTCTGCCTCGCCAGATATGTGTTTCTTTCTCCCTCAGAGCTAGGATAGGTATCACGAAAAACACTGTGTTTGTAAGGAACATCTCATTTTTCCTACACAGTAAGTGCAAACCAAGTACTACTTTCTAATTTATGAAGGGTCCACATTAGGCTCTTTGTTGTTTTGGGGCCAGATCTGTGAGATTCAGGGCTTATTCCTGGGTCTGTGTTGGAAGGTCATTTCTGGAGGTACTCAGAGAGAAGGATCCATTTTTGGAGAGTTAAAAGACAGCAGCTTTTGGAGTGAAAAAAATTATTCTTTTTGGTCTTTACTCATTCTATTCTTTAAAAGCATCTGGGATAAGTCTACCATCCTGATTCAATATAGGACTTTTCATATTTAATCATTCCAAAGGTTGAGCTATAATCGCTCTTGACTCCTGGTATTCATAGTAAATCTTAATTTTCAATGTGTATTCTGACCATTGAGTTGATTATGCAGGTATAAATAAAAAAGATGTTTAAACATGCTATGTGGTTTTGTTTCTGCTATGCCTTTTGCTAGCATCTGGGATCAATCACACCAGCATGCAGCTGGGGTAGAGAGGTGAAACACGTTATCCCTCAAGTCCAGTCTTTGGCAATATCATATAGAAATGATTCTTTCCTTATTCATCATCTTGAATCCAGGAGACAATCAACATCTTAGAAGTGATGTTCCTACTTCGTGGATCATATTTAAAGTAGGCAGCATCACAAGAGATTTACCCATGTAGGTCAGGCTGACCCATTGTTGGTGAAAATCAATCGGAAGTTGTGTTATGTGTTATGTGTATAAGTATTCACTTATACAGATTTGGTTGTTCTTCCCAACTGGAGGTTCACTGTAATCAACAACCAGAGCACTGTTCCACATAAGGGGAGTGAAGTAAACAGAATGCCCTTCACCTGCTTTAATCAAGATCCATGACGCGAAGAAGGGACAGTTGCTCAGAAGAACATCTGGCTGCCAGAGCGGTAATGCAGGTCGGCTTTAGATGTGAATGTTTGGAATTACTTAGTTGGAACAACACAATGTGTCAGCATTAGCCCACATATAATCACAGCAGTTCCTGTTGTGTGCAGGCAAAGGGAATGAGTGGGAACCACATGTTAACTTCCATTTATGGCTCACACCCCGGGAATACCAGTGGGAATTACACATGTTGACGAAGAGATGTGACCCCACTATTGTATCTGGGTTCCAAAGTGCCACTTAGCGGCGTGGCACCCTTTAAGATACCTTTCGTGTACTGATGGGAATTGCTTTTTTTTTTTTTTTTTCCACAGTTGGGCTGATGTTGATGTTCAATCTGCTCTTATGCCTGGGAAAAACAAACCAGTGAATAAGGCTCTAATAGCCCTCTGACCAAAGCTAATTTCCCCCATAAGATATAGTTTGATGATACTTGCTTTGGTGGGTACTTTTAGCCAGAATTTCGTTATTATTATTATTATTATTATTATTATTATTATTATTATTATTATTATTATTAATTTGATTTTGGGACCACTCCTGACTGTGGTAGGGTTTATTCTTGGCTTCATGCTCAAGGATCAGTCCTGGCAATGCTCGGGGACTCTATAGATTCAACCTGGGTCAGTCACGTCAGAGGCCAGCCCCTTACACTGTATTATGTTCTCAGTACTCTTAGCCAGCAGTTCATTAGAAAAGTGACTGCTTATGATGGCGGTGGGGGTGGAGGCCTTGGGCCATTCTGGATTTTTCTATTTCCATGCCTGTGCTTCTAGAGTATATTAATAACTGTGATTCCAGAGCTTGGTTTATCCTAAACCCTGCTTTAATTCAAAATTATTTTTAAAGAGGAGTGTGAGGTATCACTTCACTTCACTTGTATCACTTGTCATCCCGTTGATCTTTGATTTGCTCAAGCGGGCGCCAGTAACGTCTCCATCTGTCCCTGTTGAGTGCTAGTGAAGCCCAATGATATCTGCTTGCTCCAGGAACAGGAAGAGCCTCAAATCATTCATTCAGGGATTTGACAAAGAAATCTGACCATCTAGTTGGTGGGCGGCCACGAGGTCTTCTGACGTTCCGTGGAATCCAGTTGGTGACAGCTCTAGTCCAGCAGTCGTCTCTGAATCACATTACATGACCGGCCCATCTGATTTTTGATGCCTTGGCAAACGAGACAGCATCCCTGATTCTTGACCGTCGATGGAGGTCAGAACTCCAGATTCCTTCTCTCACTTGAGTGAGACGTGATACTCCTAGCATAGCTCTTTTGATTCTTCTTTGGGATACCTGAATAGCGTTCTCATCCTGTTTGCGTAGGGCCCAGGTCTCTGAGGCATATGTTAGTGCAGGGAAGAACGGTGGAATTAAAAAGATGTGCCTGGAGTCGGAGGTCCTTAGACCTCTTAACCACTTCTTTGACGCTCTTGAAGGCATTCCATGCTGCTTTCTTCCTCCTGCGCAGTTCTGGTGCCAAATCATTCCTCATGTTGATTTCTCGACCCAGGTACATTTACCACTATGTGTGAGGTAGAATCATAAAATTATTACCTAGGGAGATTAGTTCATAGGTTTAAACTTTATTTTTAATCTTTGGGTTACATCAGGTGATGGGCAGGGGTTACTCTTGGGGGTGCTATGGAGATCCTACGGGATGTCAGGAACTGAACCTAGGTAGGGCATGTGCAAGTCAAGCGTCTGACACAGTGTGATATCTCTCCATCCCCCAAGGTTTAAAATTTTTAAAAAATCAAAATGGGATTTATAAAGTCAAATATTGAGAATTTTGGACATAGAAGTAATTGTAAAGGGTTGGTGAGATAGTGCAGCAGGTAGGGAACTTGCCTTGCATGCAGCTGACCCAGGTCTGATTCCGGGCACCCCATATGTTCCTCTGGGTACCACCAGGAATGATCTCTGAGTGGTGTTCAGGAATAAGGGCTGACCACTGCCAGGTGTGTCTCAAACCACCACCCTGCTCACTCCAAAGTTAAAGAGTCACAATAAAAGAAATAAAAAGCACAAAGGGTCTTTTATATATTTTTCCATTTCTTAGAGCCAGTTTGTCTACTCAACTTGCTCATGATTTATCTTTTTATTTGCTTGCTTACTTTGCCTCAAACTTCTACCAATTTTTTCTAGTTGCTTGCATAATAATAATATTAATAATATTTGTTATGATGATGGTGGGGTGATAGCACAGTGGGTAGGGCATTTGCCTTGCACACGGCCAACCCAGGTTCGATTCCTCCACCCTCTCGGAGAGCCCGGCAAGCTACTGAGAGTATCCCACTTGCACGGCAGAGCCTGGCAAGCTACCTGTGGCATATTCGATATACCAAAAACAGTAACAACAAGTCTCACAATGGAGACGTTACTGGTGCCCACTCAAGCAAATCAATGAACAACGGGATGACAGTGCTATAGTGCAGTTATGATGATGATGATAATAATGACCTTTATCATTCTTTTTGGCTATACATATCAGAAATCTGACTAAGTGCCTTATAAATACAATTAATTTTTAATTAGCAGAAAAAATGTGGAGGACTGGGGTTGTGGCTCCACAGCAGAAGTCATGTGTTATATGCATGAGGCCTTGGGTTTGATACTTGGCACTGCAAGAAGGAAGAAATGAAGGGAGAGGAAGGGAGGAAGGGAGGAAGGAAAATAAAAATGAGACGGCAAGAACACATAAGCAAATAGACATCTCAGGATAATCATCTGGAGGTCCTGGATTGCTCTTTTCTCCCTGATCCTGCCCTTTGCGTGGGGCCTTGTCTTCCAACTCAGAGCAGGCTGCTCCCTCTCTCCATGTTACGTCCGTGTTTCAGATACAAAGAAGAGGTAAGGCTGGACAGAAAGGCATGTGTCAATCGTATCATTTCACGTTAATCGGGAAAACCACAAATTTAGGAGTCCTTTCCCGGGCAACTTCCTCTTCTATCTCACTGGAGAGAACTGTGATCAGACGCTGCAACTGCAAATCAGCTTCTGAGACAAAGGAGTATCTGTAATTTGGCACATTGCCGCCCCAAGCAGACATTTCAAATGGTGTAGCTACTGACCCCAGGGCCCATGCACGGATGCAGGCAATCAGCAGCTTCCCCCACGGTGTAAACCAGTCCATTTCAGAGCATTCTTGCTTCCCGCTATTCCATCAATCCACTGGCAGATATAATGCCTATGTGTAATGATTCTTTGCCCAAATAAATTATTTTTGACGCTTCCTGGGGCTCTGATGAGCTCCCCCCCCCACAGTGCTCTTAGGAAGTGACCTGAGTTCCATCAAGGTATATATGCAAGAGCAGGCTGCTTCCTGAGGCCTGTGTGCTGCTCATCTATGCAGGCTCGGTGCCCCGGGTTCCTAAACCGCACAAAACGCTGAACAGGCCCAGGACTCTCATGCCTGCATGGTTCTGCAAGGCTGCTTCATTATTATTATTATTATTATTATTATTATTATTATTTTATTATTTATTTATTTATTTATTTATTTTTGCTTTTTGTGTCACACCTGGAAATGCACAGGGGTCACTCCTGGCTCTGCACTCAGGAATTACCCTTGGTGGTGTTCAGGGGACTATATGGGATGCTGGGATTCGAACCCTGGTTGGCCGCGTGCAAGGCAAATGCCCTACCCGCTGTGCTATCGCTCCAGCCCCAAGGCTGCTTCATTATTTGCAGTATATAACCCTTATGCGTTGACAGTGAAATAAATACCCCCCCACCCCACCCCCCCACACACACATACACACACATGACTGTGCATCACTGCCAGCTCTGACAATGAGGGCCCAGTTGGGTCATTTCCTAGGTATCGATAATACTTTGAACAGTATCTACTGTCATCTACTGTTCAAGTTTTAGATGCTGTTTGTCTATCACCCCTAACACTCTGAGTGGAGAAAAAGATCACATTATTGGTTCATGAGATTAATACCGGAACCCTTTAATTGATGCTTTCTGGATGGGAGAATAAATCAACACATCAGTAGTGAATATCCCTGTTGTAAGGCCCTCTACTGTCATTAAAAATCCCTTCTCTTAGGAAGACCAGGGCAAATCTATCTATATAAATGTGCCTCATGAATGCATTCCTTTCTGTACAATTATTATGATAAAAAACTTTTTTTGGTTTGGAAAACACCATCAAGCATACATCATATAACAATTATGAGACCTATACATCCATGGATTTTGTTGAGAATGTGTTTAGAGATATTACACACAACATTCAATAGCATGAACTTCAATATGCAGAAATCCAAGGCCCACATATTACTTTGGGAGCTACAGCAAGACTAGAGCTTTTCCTACAGCTCTAATGAAATGAAGCAAAAGATTGCTTAGAAGTTCCAACAATTAGAGAATCAGTTGTGTCTAGGGTTTTCATTAGGTAGTTATTTATGTATTTTTTTAGATGTTATCTTAAAATATGTTTTCAGGGAACCATGCTCAGAGTTACTAACAATCTTCCCTGGTAGTCATTAGTTTGAAATATCTTTACCATCATTGGCTCAGAGACTAGCCCCATGAATTTGTTTTTATTCATTTTTTTGTATGCTCACTTTTATGAATTGCCCTAAAATATTCATCTTTGTGCTTAGTTCAAACTTAAAGGAATTACATTTGCATTTTTATTTATGAAAATGTGTCTTTTATTTTATTTTTAGGGGCAGGGTCTTTTTCATCCATGCTTGGAACTCAGGCTAACTTCAATGTGCTGGGGGTTATTACTTGTCCTGTCCAGTGTCCCCCACATACAAGATACGTGCGCTACCACTTGAGCCATATCCCTGACCAACAACACCAATATTTTGAATAAATTCGGGTGAAAGGAAAACAAATTCCAAGTGAAAGCTCTTAGCTTTCATGGAGTGCAGTTGAGGTAGCGGCTGTGTTATATTTTGGAAATATAACACCTATCAGCAGGAGGGGAAGAAGAATCTCTGCTTCCAAGTGTTCTGAACTACAGATTTTCCTGTTTGGGGTAACTCTCTATGCCTAAGACTCCAGTGGACCTTGACTTTCTCAGGCATAATGTTTTGGTATGAAGTTGTACACTCAGAGCTCAATGTGAGCTGGATGTTCCTTCTTTCTCGTTGATACTGAGCATAATAAGCCTGGCATCAGAAGAACGACAGATCTGGTAGAAGACAAATGGTGGAAGACAAAGCTGATCTTTCTTCTACCATGAATAGTAGCACATGATATTCAGAAAAAAAGGATTAGTCAAAATGTTTGACATTATTGCAACATACATTTGTTAGATTAGGGAATTATTTTTGGATGAGTGCGACCCTGGCAGCATTCAAGGTTACCCAATTATTCTCTTCAGTGCTGTGGGGTCATCCTGTTCCTATCCAGTGGGACTGCATGGGCAGTACAGTGCCAGAAATCTCAACACGCAAGCCATATGTTCTCCTGCATGAGCCACCTCCCTTGTTCCCCTTCTTTTGACACTGCAGTACAGATTATTCTGATTTCCCCCCTCAACCTTCTATAGAATGTGGTCTCTGTCATAAATCCACTCCTTTTTATGGACTTCTTCCTATTTGAGTCAGTAGCTTCCTAACCAGTCTTCATATGGTTTCAAAGTTTGTCTTTCTGAGGCAGAACAAAGCTGGTATCTAACAGATCTTTTTCTCTGGAACCCATCCTTCATTGGGAATGAGATAATAATTAAGCAAAGCTCCAAACAAATAATATGCCCACAGAACTCACATGTTTCAAAAAGTTTACATGTTCCTTTCTCCCCAAATACATATGGTGTTTTATTTAATAATTGGCATTATGAACCACAATTCACAGAAGAACAGAGATGGGAGACCTTTGCTTTGTGTTAGATAGCTGGTGTCAGAAAGGCCAGAAACTCCCAGTATCCTAACTTCCTAAGCTAACCCAAATCGCCTTCCCCCGGGAGAGCCGAGTGAGTTCTCTTGAACAGCTCTCAGACCAGCTCTGTGCCAGCTCACTGCCAAGCTCAGTAAACACAGAAAAACCTGCTGCCGCTGTTGCCAGGCAGGGAAAGATAAGTGCTCCTGGTCAGGGCTGTGAGAGGGTTAGTGGCATTGCCATTGCCAACGGATTGTTGGCACTGCACCTTATCAATTCTCTCCCTCCCCTCCCCTCCTCAAGAAGAAAACTCAACTCTTACTAATCCTATTTCATAAAGGAATTCTTAGGTTCAGTGAACTAGAAAGAAAATTGGGAAAGCATTTGTTTCTGGCTTTTCTTTTATGATACCTTATGAGAGGTGCCGTGGCTTTCTGAGGACGTCTGTGATTCAGGTTTGATGTAGATATTTACAAAGCATATGGTTATAATATTCATGAAAATGCCAATAATTAGCATGGTTATTCAAATCTATAGCTTAGCACTTACTGTGATTTTAAACTCGCCAGGGGAAAAACTCTAAGGAGGAAAAAATAGAAACTCCAAAAATTAGTGCACTTGACATTAAGAAGAAATCCTCAAATTGGTGAGTAGAAAGTCCTTCTTAGGTTGAGCTATTTTGAAGTAACACAATTACACTGATTTCTGAGCACAGGCAATAATGATCTTGTTTATTACTCCTGGACTTCACAGCCTCAAGAAAATTTCCTTTAATATTGCGTTTGTTTTGATACTTACGAACAGAGAGAGGAAGAACACATATTAATATCTCTATGGACAGATAGGGGCAGATTTGGAGTGAGGCAACGTCAACAAAGGAGTCTTTGTGACTGGATTGCTTACTCTGAGTCTCACTTGGTTTCACCCACTTCACATTTCCTTAAGTGATCTCAGCTTGGAGGATTCCTCTTCCAGATGAAGATAGATGCCTACTTTTATGTCTGCCATACTGCTCATGCTCTCATTATTGAACAGCCCTTTAATTTTTACCTCTTAACTTCCTCATCTGCCATTTGCAGATGAAAGTAGAACTTATCTTCCGGTGCTATTAAAAATGCAAAATACGTGACATGCTGCATGCTGGAATACTGTGTTTACTGTTTCTCTTCTGTTCTTGTGCAACCAGTCATGTTGGACGCAATAGGGAGACCTGTGTACACATAAGACCCATGTATGCGTGCATGTGTGTGTGTGTGTCCATAATTTATACACACCACACACACACACACACACACACACACACCATTAACAGGGATTCTACGGTATGTCTGGGAGAGACAAGCCTCATTTTCTCTATAAGAAATGACACCTCCAGCAACAGTTCTCAAACTTTTGTCTCAGAATCCTTTAATAGTCTTAAAAATTTACTGAGATTCCCCCAGAGCATTCTCAGTTGTGTGTGTGTTTGTGTGTGTGTGGTGTGTAAATTATGGACACTGTTTCTAAACCATTAGAAATGCAGAAGAAAAAATTTGGAATATGTGGTTCTATTTAAGTAATGATTAAAAACTTATGATGTGTGATGTGTCAAAATAAGAGAACTTTAAAAGGCAGCTCGAGTGTTTGAAATGGAAGAATTTCATGAGCAAACCTAGCAGAGGTCTATCTTTCCTGGAAGAGCAAGAAACAGTGAGGCTGGTTGTGTTTGAGACACAGGGGACACGATTCTCAAGGGCTTCATGTGTGTGTTGAGTAACGAAACACACGTGTGCACAAATGGAGCAGGTGGAATTCGTGGATGGTGTTCTATGGTTCATTCTCCAAAAATCCTTGAGAGGCCTTCCTTCCATACAGTTTTCCTCTAAAACCCTTGAACTGAAAGTTACAGAATGGTCATCCTAGACATAAAGTCACTGAGAAATGACAGAATTAAAAACACCGACCTTATGTGAATCCATAATGCCAAGAATGTGACAAGAATATGAATATAAAAACCACGATAAGTTAGATTATAAAGAAAGTCAGACAGATATTAGTCTTCATATGATATCATCATAATGTGTACTTACGTTATGTGTGTATTTACACACTGCACACAGACCAGGCACTGTTTTAAATGACTTCTATGTTTTGGTCAAGGATTCAGCGCTTGCTTCGCATACCTTGGGCCCTGGTTTGATCCCTCACCCCACATGTCCTGTCCTGAGCGCTCTTGGGGCTCACTCCTGAGTACCACAGATGTGCCCCCTCCCACCCCAAATTCCCTTAAATACCTCCTACATCTTAACTTATTTTAACTTGCATAAAAGGTCAATGAATTAATTAGGCAACATTATTATTGGTTCTATAGTGTTGGAACATTTCCTTGATTTTTGTCTGGATAATAAGATTTGCTACATTGCATGATAATAAGTAAGTGTTAAATTTTAGCAAAAATAGAGGCCTAACAAGTGATAATAATGATCATTTTCTTTCCTTTCCCTAGTCTTTTAGTGTAGTGCTACTAATATTTATCATTTTAGTTCAGAACCTTTGGACTGGAGCGATAGCACAGCGGGTAGGGGGTTTGCCTCGCACACAGCTGACCCAGGTTTGATTCCTCTGCCCCTCTCGGAGAGCCTGGCAAGCTACCGAGAGTATCCCACCCACACAGCAGAGCCTGGCAAACTCCACATGGAGTATTCGATATGCCAAAAACAGTAACAACAAGTCTCACAAGGGAGACGTTACTGGTGCCCACTCGACCAAATTGATGAACAATAGGACGACAGTGCTGCTAGTATTCAGTTTTCATAAAAGCAATGTTGGGATTTCTCAATGAAAGAGATTATAAAGGAGAAGAGAAAATAATGTACATTTCTTTTCAAATCTCTCTTTTCCTCCCAGCTCTTTCTTGATTTATTTTAGATTTGTGTTCCCAGCATTGTGCTTATTTTCCCAACACTTAATAGAAACATATCTTGACATCTGTGTTGCACAATCATAAGGACAAAAAAGAAAAAAACTCAACAAAAAACACAGCCCTGCCTTTATTTCATTTATAGAGACCAATCTTTCCTTTGAGAATATAATTGCTAACGTTTGGAATAATTCTTGAGACTTTCCACAAAGCTGCTTGTATTTAAAATATTTTTCAAAAACATATGTGCCTGTTTGCTTAAGCATATGCTGTGTTTTTCTTTATCAAAAGCTGTTGATTAATATTTACATAAATACATCACGCAAAAAGATCAGTCATTTTTCTGTGCTGTTGATATGTCTGGAAATACCATTTGGTTTCCACTGGAACATGCTATCTGCAGAAGGAGAGCAAGATCTTTTGGCTTGATTCTGCATTTAGGTGCTTCCACTGGTGGGCAGTACTCACCACTACTGGGCCCGATTTAAACTGGCTCTTTGTTGTTAGAATCCCCAAGTCCCCATTGAGTTTATTTGGTATGTGAAATTTTCCTGAAATTACCCCAGAATTCCCTGTAGTGCTATTATCCATGCAGAAATGACACATTAGAAACACAATTAAACGAGGAATTGGTTTTATTTCAAAAGTTGAGAGTTCCTATTTTTCAGGTTTAAACCTCAAATCAGTTTTATTCAATGTTGAAATGCAACCTCATTTTGAATCCATGAGTCTTTATTTTCACCGCACTCCATAACGAGACTGCCACTGTACTAACAATTGATGACTAAGGGCACGGAACTGCAGTTGAGGGGCTTACCACGCACACACAGTGAAAGGAGGTGCATTGTGAAGAATGTAAAATAGGAGGATGGAGAGGTAGTACAATGGGTAGGGCGGTCTGCCTTGCCCAGCATCCCCTATGGTTCCTCAAGCACCGCCAGGAGTGATTGCTGAGGCAGAGTCAGGAGTAACTCCTGAGCATTTCCGGGTGTGGCTCCCCAAAAAACAAGCAAACAAACCAAACCAAATAAAGAGTGTACAATAAGCCAGGAAACTATCGGCATATACCCTTTGTTTCTTTGGACAGGGACCGTTTAAATGACAGCTTTTTCTCTGTTAAATTTCTTATTCTATGGTTGCTCCATTTGTAGGGTTGTGGAGGTGGAACAGCAGCAGATAATTCCATACTTAAATTTCCTGAGTTAATCTTTTATGAAACTGAGATTGTCTACATGACCCAGTATCTCACGGCTTCTCAGCTGGTCACTGGTTTGAATTTCCAGCCTTTGTGCAATCGCAATCTACTGGCTGAGCTGTCACCCCCAGTGCCACAGCACTCTCATTCATAATTTGGGGCTAATGTCTCTCTTATTTGCACTATGTTCCATCAAGACTATACTTTAGAAAAGTTTGTATTAGGTGAAATCTTTTCAGTTTTTTCTTTTGTTACCTCATGACCCCTAGACATATTTTGGTAAATCGTTCACATGACATTTTTTATTTTATGCCTTAAGATAAAGGATATATGGATGGATATTTTCTTGTCTGACTTCTACTAAACTTCCACTCCTTCTAGAATATTCTGCATATTCTTATCTTACTATTCTATTATCTATTATCTTACTATTCTATTCTTATCTAGAATATTCTGCATATTCTTATCTTACTACAGGGTCTAATGAAAAGTTACGCAGATACTTGAACACCAAGTTGGCCGAATTCAGCTTTGCCTAATATTGTTCAATAACTGTTGCCATCATCGTGGTAAAACTTCAGATTCCTAGGCACTTTTTTGTGTTTTCTATATCACATACAGTCTATTATTCACACTAATATTACATGTTAGAAGAGAGAGAAGATTCTGGCTCATTAGCATGATATAGGTGGAGGCACAAAAATATATTTTAGGAGCTAAAGATTTCTGATAAATTAAATTTGAGAAAAACTCTGCCTTGGTAGAACGTAAATTGGTATTGATGTTTCCTGGTTACTATTTGGAAAGGAATTCAATTCAAAAGACCAGAATCTGAATGCTTCTTGATTGAGAGAAACTTCTATGAGTCAGTCCCCTACAGGTACAAAGGACACTGTAATTTGTTAGCATGTCCACTCGAAAGGACCTTAACATGTGTTCCCTGCCTCGTTTTTATTTTGTTTTCCTTGGTATTTATGAGATGGCATTTTGCCACGAGGGCCGTTTGAAAGATCTGTTGTTGGAGTCTGAGTTGGGAGGGCAAAACCCAGAGGAGAAATGCTGGATTTGAGGAGCCAAGAGGCCTGGCTTTGGGCGGGCAGGAGAGCAGGCTGCCTGCGGAGCCGTGTTCATCCCTGAGTGAGCAGTGACTGGCAGAAGGCCCCATTGGCTCGCTCCCAGACCTACACAAGGGACAGTCCCGAGGCCCTCCAGGGAAGGGATGCTCTTAGGCTCGCTTAGGCAGACTGAGAGGACGCTGGAGTAACGCCGGTGGGAGCCGGGTCCACTGCTGGCTGACTGGGCTAGCGGGCTTCAGGCAGAGTGCGAATGTCCAATGTCACGCACACAAGCACATCCAATAATTTGAAACTTCCCCTTCTAGAAAAAAGATCGCCAAAGGAAACTCCAGAAATAATGAGTCTAAACTGTCTCCAAGCAGTACAAGGTCTGAGTTTAACTGGTATGTGTGTTTGGAAGCAAATCTGTTGGGGACAAAAGGAGTTCATTTTAAAATTTAATTGGCCCTGCTGGCCAGGATATGATTAATGGAGCAGATGTCCTTCCCTGGGCTCCTCTGAGCAAGCACGGTGTCTGTCCTTTGATCAGAAATAGGGCAGTTAAACTATCTTTGGTTTTCTGACAAAGTTTTAATGTTTTGTGTGTGTGTGTGTGTGTGTGTGTGTGTTAATGGACTTTGTGCGTCTTTGTGTCCATGTGGAAAGGATTGTGTCCTGAACACTGTATTTCTGAGCTTCTTCAAAAACTTTCACAACAAAAGGTAAATTGTGTGTAACTGTGGATCTAGTTCTTACGTGTATCTGTATATTCACGATAATGCTCAGGAGTGAGAAAATGAGGCTGGGGTGGGGGTGGGGTCAGGAGATAGAAAGGAGGGAGCATGGTGGGGCTGAGTTCAGGCTTGGATGACTTTGAACACATTACTCCACCTGTCTGCACTTGGTAGCAAAACACAGTACTTAACTCCTTGACTTATGAAAAGTCAATGTGATCACGATCACGATCACAAAATCCCGTGAATCATCAATTTCTCGAGTGGGCTCAGTAACCTCTCATTTCGTCCTTTCCCTGAGATCTTAGAAGTCTATGTCGACTCAGCCCTCCCAGCGATGTCGCACTGGGGGCTCTTTCAGGGTCAGGGGAATGGGATCAGCTTGTTACTGGATTTAGCATATGAACACACCATGGGAAACTTGCAAGGCTGTCCCATGGGGGCAGGAAACTCTCAGAAGCTTGCCAGTTTCTCCCAGAGGGAGAAGTAGGCTACAAGATATTGCTTCTGAGAGCTTGCTTAAAAGTCTCTCTCTGGATGTTGGCTGTTGATAGAATTACACACACCTGGGCTCCTCTGCCGGTACCTTCAAGCATGAGGCCTGTCCGAATGTGTGGAGAGGGGCCTCGAGCATGGCTGCAGCTAGGTTCTGGTGGTCTTCGGCCACTGAGAGCTCTGCTCAGGGTGGGGAGGGAAGCTGGAGCCCATCCCCTCCAAGAAGCCCTGGGGAAGACAGCCAGGCGTGCGGGCAAGAGACTTTATGTGATAACACTTGCAAAAACTGACAGCATCTATTTTGTACCAACTGATAGAGAAGATAGTCCCCAAATCAATGACCTCAGAGACACGGGGAGAAACCAAGATGGGAAAATCCATCACAAGGTCTAGAGTTGAATGCTCAGAGTTGTAAGAGTGGAACACGGGACTTCATTAGAACTATGATGATTGGTTAATATAGAGCAGACACAACCCACAGGAAAATGGCTGGTGCCGTCCTCTCTAGTTAAAAGGGGGAACCTTTTTTTTATCATCAAAGAGCCATGATTTGCAAAGTTATTGATAGTTGAGTTTTAGTCATACCATAATTCAACACCAGTCCGTCCACCAGTGTCAACTTCCCTGCACCAGTGTTCCCACATTCCCTCCCCATCCCAATCCTACTCCATGTCTGCCGATCACCTTGATGGTCACATTATACAGTGTCGGTGGTTGCCACTTAGACCTCATGTCTTCAGTTCTGTTGGGGTTTGGGTATGCGGCTCTACCCCTCTCTCAATCACTGGTATACCTAAAGCCCTGACGCCTGTTCACTCATTCCTTCTCGCTCTCTTCCGCACTTGATTTCTTTCCTCTCAGTCTCTCTCCTCTCTAGACACTGTGGTCAAGGCTGATCTAGGCATCTCCCCTTCCACTACCATACAAAATAAAAAAATAAACTAATGCGACTACATGAACTGAAAGAGCTTCTGCGTGAGCAAAATAACATGGGCTAAAACTAAAAGGGAACTTTATTTAAAGCTCAAAGTAGGATTCAGGAATGAAATAAAAGTACTAGGCTAAAACTTTTAGGGTATATTATTTATAACACAGAGAAGGAAATCATCCATATTCTAAAGCTAAATTTGCTTTTAGGGCCGGAGAGATAGCTGAGCCGGTGAGAGTACACGCTTATGCAGTGCTCGATTTCCAACACCGCCTGGTCCCAGGGCACCACCAGGAGTAATTAGCCATAAGCAGCCCCAGAGCACTGCCAGGTGTGATTAAAAACGATAGTAGAAATAAAAACATTAGCTTTTCAACAGTTTCCAAATACTGAAGAACTTCTGCCTTTGCATACAGGTTATTTATCATAACCCTTTTAATTTTTTTTGATGATGTGTATACTCTGGGTTACTTTGAAAATGAAAATCATTTTGTTTAGTGACGTCTCTACATTTTAGAAGGGTTTTTAGAACAGAACAATATTAATTAGGACACTTGGAGCTAAAATAATCACCATTTGTCAATAATAAAGCAGCAGGGCCAGAATCAGCGTCGAGGCAGCGTTCTGTAAGTACAGTGTGGGACCTCTTTAGTGTTAGCAAAAACGCTTCCAGGGATATAAAGCTGTAACCCCAGAAGTGGTTTGTTGCCTTGTGTGGCAAGAGGGATTTTGCAGATGTAAGTAAAGACCTTGAGATGGGGACATTTAGTTGGACTTTTGTGTCAGTCCAATACAATCACACGAGTTTTTTTTTTAATTTTTTAAAATTTTTAATTAGTGAGTCACAGTGAGGGTACAGTTACAGATTCAAACATTTCGTGCTTGTGTTTCCCTCATGCAGTGTTCAGGAGCCCATCCCTCCACCAGTGTCCATTCTCCACCATCAATGAACCCAGTATCCCTCCCATCCTCCTGTCCCATTCCCCCCACCACACCCCGCCTCTGTGGCAGGGCATTCCAATTTGTTCTCTCTCTCTCTCCTTTTGGGTGTTGTGGTCTGCAATAGGGGTATTGAGTGGCCATCATGTTCGGTCACTAGTCCACTTTCAGCATGCATTTCCCTTACCACGCGGGATCTCCAATCACATTTTACTTGGTGTTCCCTTCTCCATTTGGTATGACATTCCCCCAGCGTGTGAGGCCGAGTTCCAAGCTATGGAGTCAACCTCCCGGTATTATATACTATTATTCTTGGGTATTAGTCTCCTACTCTGTTATTTTATATTCCACAGATGAATGCAATCTTTCTATGTCTGTCCCTCTCTTTCTGACTCATTTCACTTAGCATGATACTTTCCATATTGATCCACTTATATGCAAAGTTCATGACTTCATCTTTTCTAACAGCTGCATAGTATTTCATTGTATAGATGTACCAGAGTTTCTTTAACCAGTCATCTGTTCTTGGGTAGTCAGGTTTTTTCCAGGTTCTGGCTATTGTAAACAGTGCCACGATGAACATATAAGTGCAGATGTCATTTCGACTATACTTTTTTGTTTCTCCAGGGTATATTCCCAGAAGTGGTATTGCTGGATCAAATGGAAACTCAATTTCTAATTTTTTTGAGAAGCGTCCATATTGTTTTCCAAAGGGGCTGGACCAGTCGGCATTCCCACCAGCAGTGTAAGAGAGTCCCTTTCTCCCCACATTTTCTCCAACAGCGGTTGCTTTTGTTCTTTTGGATGAATCACACAAGTTTTTAAAAGTGGAAGCAGACAAGCATTACAAGTAATGAATTACATGAAAGACCCTACCTACTGCTGTTATTCTGGAAGATGTAGAGAGATAGGCATTCTCTAAGGAATACAGGTACCCTCTGAACTGGAAAAGGCATGAAACTAGAGACTTTCTGTAGCCACTCAAAGAAAACCATTCTTGCTGACACCTGATTTTAAGCCCAGTGAGATCCGGGTCAGACTTCCCTTCTACATATTAAAAAAAAATCTATGTTGTTTTCAGCAACAGAATTTGTGGTCATATTTTACAACAGCCCCTAGTAAATGAATTCATTAATTTTATTTAAAATTTTGATAGTTTGCTCATCATAGATTTTTTTCATTAGTACTGATATTCTAATACATATTGTGCTGCTGCATTATCTTTTTTGGTTACTGGGCTGCTCTGAAGTTGACAATTGTCCTACTTGTTTCTCCCTAGATGCTCTTTTGTGATTTTTTCCCCTCCAGGATGCATCAAAGCCTTAGCATGGATAATACTGATGTTGGCCTCTCGTAGAAAAATGATCAGCAGGTTGGTAGACTATGCCTCTTTTCACTTTCCTTTGTCCAACCTCAAGAATGAATGTCTTATAATATAACTGAGATTTAAATGATCACTAATGCATGGGAGCAGCCCCTTGGCAGAAAGTATGTGTGGAAGACCTAGTTTCTGGACTGTCTTCATTGATTCTGGAGAGTCTAATACTGAAAAATCTCGATGTGCTTCCAGCATTGACTTTCACAACTTTATTTTATCACCTAAATGAAGAACATTTTTAACGTTAATTCAATTTCAATAATTTACTTTGGGAATAGTGTCATGGACTACTTAAAAAACCTTAAGGTTAAATCCAGGCTTATATTATAGACTGTCATTCTATGATTAGAAAAGAACATAGCCCATTGTTCTTGCTTTTTTTTCCAGTTGGCCTGGGAGTCTATGATATTATAGACAAGTCCAAAACAAAACAAAATAAAACAAAAAATCCCCTTTGGTTTCATTGAGAAAAACAATGGAGAAGCAGTTATAAAACCATTCAGCTTTGTAGCACTGTTGTCCCATTGTTCATCAATTTGCTCGAGCGGGCACCAGTAATGTCTCCATTGTGAGACTTGTTGTTACTGTTTTTGGCATATTGAATACTCCACGTGTAGCTTGCCAGGCTCTGCTGTGCAGGCAAGATACTCTCAGTAGCTTGCCGGGCTCTCTGAAAGGGACAGAGGAATCGAACCCGGGTCAGCCACATTCAAGACAAATGCCCTACCCGTTGTGCTATTATGAAACAAAAATGAAATTCTTCAAAATTTGAACTAGTAGTCAAGAAGAATTATACAGTGGTTGTGCAGGAGAAAGTCTCTTTTTCCAGATATGTTGACCTATTATTTAGCTATGATTTGATGTTTTTTATTGTAAACTATGAAATTCAGTTAGCTTAGAAGTCTATATTTTAGTTAGCGGAGTTATTTGATAACTATCTTAGCATACTGAATTTCTTGTAGGGTGCCTGCCAGTCACGGAGTAAAATAGGAACAATGGCTTAGAGTCCACAAGAGTGAAGTGGTTAATGACCAAGAGTTGATTGCTTTGTGTAATCACTTTTTCTCTCTTCTATATCAATGCTTGCTTCACTATGCTGCATAAATTTACTGGGTGCCAGGACATGGCCCCAGTGAGTTAAACTAATTTTGTGGGTGCTTATGAACATAACAAGTTGGGTGCCAGGATGCGTTCTTACCTGACCCAAAGCCTGTGCTCTTGCTGGGAGCCTTCTGCTCTTGCCTAGCAGGACAGACCGCCAGCGGGTGTGAATACACTCTTCCAAATTTGATTTCTTGATGTCTCCATGTCTCCTTTGATCTGACCCCCCAAAATTTGGAGTTCACTAGGGATTTGATGTTGGACCCCAGCACAACAGGTGCGTGGCTGTGGACAGCCGCAGTTTGTTCAAAGGACCACTTTGCCTTTGCTTTGTTCAAACCGATGCCCAGTTGCCCAGAGTGTTGGCAGAATCGATGCCCAGAAACCTCTTAGATTTGGCTATAAGGAGGGAGTCCTGTTTCTCACTGGGGTGTTGGCTAATGATCTCTCTGGGCCTGGAAGTCACTGTCCGGGACTGTGTGGAAGGTTGGACGCAGCGCTACTGCCCCGAGCAGGCCCGGACACGACACGCCGAGATGGACCACAGGGAACATTTCAAACATCTATATATAGAAGATATGTAGAATGTACACAAAGTTCTCAAAACCATGTTACAAAGGATGTTCCAGTGTCCCCCATTTTTCAGATAAGATACATATAAAATATAATATTTATATATAAACACCAAAAGGAAGATTACCATATGCCAGGCACTCTGAAAAACTTTTCACATATTAAGGCTTCTTTTCTTTTCTATTTTTTGCTTTTTTTTGGTCACACCCAGAGATGCACAGGGGTTGCTCCTGGCTCTGCACTCAGCAATTACTCCTGGTGGTGCTCAGGGGACCATATGGGATGCTGGGATTCAAACCCAGGTCAGCCGTGTGCAAGGCAAATGCCCTACCCGCCATGCTATTACTCCAGCCCCAACTTTTCACATATTAATTCACTTAAAATACTCAATTTCAAGATAATCCTTTTTAGAAATGAGGAAATTGAAGCATAACAACTGAGCTACTTTCCAAGGGTCTTGTACCTATAAAATGGAGACCGTAGCCTACTTATTTGAAGTCCTACTGGTGGTGAAGAAAGAATAATGGTATGGTTTGAAACTTGGATCTGGGCTGCTTCCAATTGCCAGCCTCTGTGGGCTATTCCAAGTTGCCCATAGAACCTTCAACTGGAGTCTCACCATTTAACATCATAAGCCCAGTCTCATTCTTTCCTTCCCCTGCCACGGTCATGTCCTGGGCCCTTGAACAAATGCCAAACTCAGCTCTGGGAGGCATCTGCAGACTCCAGGTTCCTTCCCCGGGCCTCACAGTGCGGATGGGGCCACCTGGGAGGTTGCTCATCCCAAGACTCTCTTGCTTGTAGGGCTGAATCCCAGCAGTACGAAGGCAAAGAGCTGAACTCTTTCTCAGAGAGGATTTATGATCCCGACAGCTTGGCTCAGGCAAATCTTTATTGCTCTCGTACCTTGGGAAAGGTATTATCTGGCCAGGGTGGGTAACGATAACGCTATTACATCAACAGAACCTATCATAGTGTTAAAGTACAGCCAGTAAAATCTGCTTTACTGTAATTAGCAACACTTGGGAATATCTTTAAAGGGACACTTCAATGTGAAGGTCACTTTTAAGATTCCACTCAGAAGCTCATGATTTATCTGGCAGATCTATAGGTTGCATTCAAATACAAAAGGCTTTTTAAGCAAAAAAAAAAGAATGGATTGAAAAAGGAATAATAATAATAATAATAATAATATATTATTATTATTATTATTGAAATTTTGACCCCCAGCCAGAGGTTAGGTGCTCTGGGCTTACTCCTGGCTCTGCACTCAGGGATCAATCCTGGTGGATCATATGGAGTGCCAGAGATGGAACGTAGGTCAGCCCTATCTAAGGTAAACCCTCTACCAGCTGTTCTATCTCTTTGGTCCTGGTATCATATTATTTTTAGCAAATATCTTTTACTAGTTGATTGCAATCTTGAGTTTATTTTGGAGAATGTATTGTAAGAACCAACTGTGTTTTTTAAATTTGTTTTAAGATTAATATAAAGCTAACACGTCATTTCTCTGAAGTTAAACTCTTGGTGATATGTATCTACATATAGTTTCATGTACAGCAATGTACTTATTCCTGTGGGTGTTTCAAATTTTATAAATTCAATGTGTTAATGTGTTTTAAATGATAGGAGAAGGCTATCTTTTTTTTTTATCCATTTTTGCTAAAAAGCATCACAATGCAAAAAAACAGTGAAGAAATTTAAAAACAAATTTTTTTTTTATTAGTGAATCACCGTGGGGGTACCATTGCAGACTTACAAACTTTCATGCTTGCGTTTCAGTCATACAACGATCGAGTACCCATCCCTCCACCAGTGCCCATTTTCTACCACCAATGGTCCCAGCATCCCTTCCACCACCGCTATCCCATCCTCCCCCAACTCCACCCTGCCTCTGTTAGCAGAGCATTCCCTTTTGCTCTCTCTCTCCTTTTGGGTGTTGTGGTTTGCAGTAGAGATATTAAGTGGCCATCATGTCTGGTCTATAGAAGACAATGAAGGGATATAGTGAAAAAATTCAATGAAATGAACGCCTCACCAAGAATACTTTATCCGGCTAAACTCTCACTCAGACTTGAAGGAATGATACACTATTTCATGGATAAACAACAGCTCAGGAACTTCATAGTCTCAAAACCAAACTTAAAAGAAGGACTAAAGGGGCTACTATAAATAAAACAGTGAAGAAATCTCTTGCCGAGGGGTCCCCATACCTTTAGCTTCCTCTCTTACCCCCTCTCTTCCAATTAATTAGCTATTAAATAGAAATCTCAGGATCTCCATTTGCCCTTCTTCAAAGTGTTTCTACCTCTATGTTCCTTGGCCACGTAAGCAGAACTGTACATTCACTTTAGTTTTTAATACTTTCCAGCAGAGGGAGATGGCATAATAGCTATTGTGTTGCCACTTTTAATTCCACCTTTCAAACAATTTTCTGTAACATCGGAAGAGATCATATCTGAGTAAATGTGATACTTTTAAGACAATAAATCTGACCTGAACTTGTTTCTTATAGAGACTAAGCTACTTTGTAACTGACTTTGAGTGAGTGGCATAAAATCGACCGTCTTTGATGCACTTTCAGATAAGCAGAGGGAGAGGGTGAAATAATTTAAAAGTGAAGTTAGAAAAATATTCCTCCATGTACAGTATGGTGATTCTAATTAGCCACACTGAACTGGATACTTGTAAGTTGCTTAAACAGTAGATCCAAACGTTCTCTGGTATGAAAGTTATGATATAATGGCTGTGTTAACTACTAGTCTTTTAGGGGTAACCATTTTTCATGGCAGATGTCTATCAAATGATCACACCGTACATTGGAAATTGGCACATTATATGTCAATTATATGCCAAGAAAGCTGGAAAAATGTCTCACAGAAAGAAATGCAAGTTTCATTAGCAGTGTTTCTTTTATTCTTACATTGGCCCTGGTAATTTATCAGGGCTTTAAATAAATAACCTGGATTTATTGACTTTTTCTTTAAAGTTTGCAGAGACAGATTCATTCTAGAAATGTGCCAAGTTCTGGTGGTACTGAAAAACAAAGCGATCTCTTTATTCTTTGATAACTTGAAAAATTAAGCGTGCCCAAGTTTTCTTAGCATGGACAATGTGGAAAGCTCTGTTTTGGGGGCAGGGTGCGAGTCTGATGGTTCTGTGATGGTCGTGGGTGACTGGCATGATTTTCCCCCTTTGAAATCTGGATTTGGTCTCCCGATGTCAAATTCCTTACCCTTGACCTTAGCAATCAAATGCAGCGAAATGTTAGGTCTCAGGATCCAGGCGATGCATCTCCTGAAAACTGTAACTGTTCTTGAAACAATGTAACTTTGAAATACCAGGATGTAGAGTTATAGAAAATGACATATTCTTAATCAGGGAGTATATAAGCTATGAAAAGACCCTTTAAGAGGAATGGGAAGAATATGAAATTTAAATGGTGTAGATAAAGCAAAATTGAAAGTGAACTTTCAATATGAAGTTGGTTTTTTTTAAAAAAAATTTTTATTAGTGAATCACCGTGGGGTACAGTTACAGAGTTACAAACTTTTGTGCTTGTGTTTCAGTCATACAATGATCAAGTACCCATCCCTCTACCAGTGCTCATTCTCCACCACCAATGATCCCAGTATCCCTCCCCTCACCCTCCCCCCCACCTCGCCTCTGTGGCAGGGCATTCGCTTTTGTTCTCTTTCCTTTTGGGTATTGTAGTTTGTACTAGAGGCATTGAGTGACCATTGTGTTCGATCTGTGGTCTACATTTGGTTCGCATCTTCCAACCTGAGCTGGTCCCCAAATATGCTTTACTTGGTGTTGCCTTCTCTATCTGAACTGCCTTTCCCCCCAGCACTTGAGGCCAGCTTCCAAGCCACAATATGAAGTTGTTATTATTATTATTTTACCAGGTGAGCTGTTCTCATTATCACTTTCTTGATAACTCCTTACTTAATATACAGATAAGCAAAACATAAAGTCAAAACAAATATTTTGCATGTTTTCTCAAATAACTGTATAATAAAACAAAGGTTATTCAAGAAAATCTAGAGACCAAACAGCAGAGCAGTTAGGGTGTATGAGGATACGGACCTGACCTGGGTTCTAACCTTGGAACCACATGGTCTCCAGAGCATTGTGGGGGTGTAGCCCTGGAAATGCACATCACCCCAGAAAAGCTGAGATGATCCCCGACACAGACCTGAGTGGCAGGAATGAAGCCTCATCATGGCTAGCCAAGCATCTATGCAGAGACACTTTCTTTTTTACCTAATTATCCCGCGCTCAAGAAGTGAAACAATTGGTTAACCGAAACTAATTCCCCTCGGGTACTTGCCTGTCTTGGTTTGTGCCTTCAACTGCACAATAAAGCAAAACACGTACCGGCCGTGAACAAGCCTTGGAGCTGGCTGCAGATCACCTCTGAGCAGGGCCCCGCATGACGTCTACCGCCTTCGGAGGACGCGTGTGGGGACGGAGCACCGCGGGAGGCTCTGAAGCAGGTCTAACGGCTCACACACCGTACGGCTTCGGAGTTTCATTCTGGTGAAAGGCTACTTGGCAGAAGAATGACTCTCAAATTGGGACCCACATCCTGCCCCGAATTCCACAAAGATGCTAGGACATTATGTTTAACAGGACCTGCTGGGCAAGGAAGCTATTTCTTTGCCTTCCCCACTGAGTTGTTTTGTCAGCGCCTTGCAGAAACGCTGTCACCACCTCAGGCAGCTGTGACGTTCTAAGAGCTAAAGAAAACTTGGGGCGACTGAAAGGGTTTATGTCACCCACCGAGCTTCAGGGTGTCACTCAATCTCATCAAGCAGAAGTTTTTCCAAGTCTGATTCTCTTTTGTTTCAACTCCAGACATTTCTTCTTATATCTCTCCTTCCTTCCTTCCTTCCTTCCTTCCTTCCTTCCTTCCTTCCTTCCTTCCTTCCTTCCTTCCTTCCTTCCTTCCTTCCTTCCTTCCTTCCTTCCTTCCTTCCTTCCTTCCTTCCTTCCTTCCTTCCTTCCTTCCTTCCCCCAAGTACTTCTTTTATATCAGAAACAAATTGGTCCCTTTCTTTCTGTTTTTTGCTTTTTTTTGTGGGGGGTCACACCTGGCGATGCACAGGGGTTACTCCTGGCTCATGCACTCAGGAATAACTCCTGGTGGTGCTTGGGGGACCATATGAGATGCTGGGAATCAAACCGGGGTTGGCTACATGCAGGGCAAATGCCCTACCTGCTGTGCTATCGCTCCAGCTCCTGGTCCCTTTCTTTCTTCTTGAAAAAAAAAATTCATTTTTCTTGGTCATTTGTTTTTGAGTCACACTATTTTTATGCTGTTCACAAACCTTGCAATAATGCTATGCTCTTAACTCTCTTTTCATGCTTATTGTACTTCCTGATTTTATTATTTATTTAATAAATGCCTTGAAGAATCTTGTTTGCCTCTGGCAAAGACTCAATCGGTTTTCTGGAAATCACATCAAACTCTTAACTCCCTGGCCTGAAACAATGGTCCAAAATGAAATGTATGGTTCAACATGGAAGAGAAATCTATTTGGTGTTGGATTTATTCAACTTGGTTTACAGATGATTAGGAAGTAACAAGGAGGTTTTCAACCAGTTTCCAAATCAAACAAAGCTAAACCCAGTAAATTTAAGTAATTATTCTTTTTTAAGCTAGAAATTTTGATTATTCTTCACTTTGATCTTCTGTTAAATTTTGTGTTACATAAACTTTGCTTTAAATTATGTTACTTTACTAATTTAGTCACTGTCACTGTCATCTCATTGTTCATCAATTTGCTTGAGTGGGTGCCAGTAACTTCTCCATTGTGAGACTTTTTGTTACTGTTTTTGGCATATTGAAAACGCCATGGGTAGCTTGCCAGGCTCTGCCGTGCAGGCGAGATACTCTCGGTAGCTTGCTGGGCTCTCTGAGAGGGGCAGAGGGATCGAACCCTGGTCAGCCGTGTGCAAGGCAGACGCCCTACCCATTGTGCTATCGCTCCAGCCTACTAATTTAGTAATACAACTAACATTTTCAAAATTTAACCACTTTTATTCAAGTTTTAGAAAATTGATTCATTACACAGAATAAAGAATGGACTATATCTAGATCATTCTGTAAGAGTATTTGTGATAAACTATTTTCATGGAATGATCAGGTCATAAGTTTGATAAATTAAATTCGACTGTAGACCTTTAGAAAATTGGCTCTGAAAGGCACTTCAACAGTTGCTTAGATACTTAAATGTGGATTCAATTTATTTACTTATATAAATGGTTTTTATTGTATTTTCATCATTGATAAATTTATCCTCTTAATATTTTATAATTACATTGTGTTGATGTCTTGGAATGTTTTTTTACCAAGCTTTTTAGTATCTCTGTGCCAAGTAATGAATGAATTAACTCATGTTGATTTATATTGACTCTTCTCTCCTTCCCTTCTTCCTTCCTTCCTTCCTTCCTTCCTTCCTTCCTTCCTTCCTTCCTTCCTTCCTTCCTTCCTTCCTTCCTTCCTTCCTTCCTTCCTTCCTTCCTGCCTCTTTTAATCATCTATATACATACCTTTCATAGAATATACTGCAAAGAGGAAAAAAACTAGAACTCAAAAAACTCTGGGTATACACTTCCCCCACTGTGTCCTACAGTGTTGGCCAGAGATGCCCACCTTTTGGGGACTTCCTCTCCTTTTTATAAAATGAGAATGGTACTATTTGCCATACTATCCAAGGGAAGCCTCAAATGGAAAAGCTCTTTCCAAAAGTCTTCACAGTGCTTTGCCGAATCATAATTTCAAATGAAGGGGAATTATATACTTCTCTGAGCATCAAGATGAACAAGGATTTGATGTACTTGATAACATTCACAATGTCTTTTTCCCTAGATGTTTACAGTAGTTTTGTGTGAGTTGATTACAATTTCAGACGCTAAGTCATCACACTTTTGGTGGAAGTTCCTCAGTGTCGTCTAGTTTGTAAGCAGATGTGACTCAGATTCTGGCTTCACCAATTTAGCGTGGTAGGATCTCTGGCAAATTTCTTAATTCTGCTTATCCTTTTTTCTTAAGAAAGAGGATAAGAATATATCTTTTCATTAGGTTGTTGAAATTAATTAGAAAATCATTTCAGGTGCTGGGGGACACAGTAAGGAATTAGGTGCATGGTCTTGATTAAATCTGGCTCAACAGGACATCCTAAGTGTTGCTGGGTCCATGCCCTAGAGGACCCCTGGGCACCACAGGGTGAGATCCAGGTAATCCAGTGCCACAGGCTCCAGGAGGCACCTACCTTTGGGTTGTAGAACTGAACATTGATGCTCTGGTTGGCTGAGCATCACTGGGAGTGACCCCTGGGTCCCCTGGACACTGCACAGGAAAAACCCTTAACATGAAAATATGACTTTAAAAACACCCAATACTGTCAGTGCGAACATTAATGAATGCTGACTCCCTGATTATGATGATGATTCGTGCTAAGAGGAAGGCAATTAATGATCTGACCCAGGCCATTTATCTGTTAAAACTAGATGAGCAGCTTAATGGGACAAAGTGGAGACAAGTAAGATCTTAGACCTCGCTATGTGGACTAATTAGACATCTACTGTGCCACATGCGTTCAGAAAAATGTTCCTTTGTCCCAAAGGATAAACATAAATATGATCACTTGTAGGACTTTATTTATTTTTATTTATTTATTTATTTTTTGCTTTTTGGGTCACACCCAGCAATGCACAGGGATCACTCCTGGCTCTGCACTCAGGAATTACCCCTGGCGGTGCTCAGGGGACCATATGGGATGCTGGGGATCGAACCTGGGTTGGCCGCGTGCAAGGCAAATGCCCTACCCGCTGTGCTATCGCTCCAGCCCCGATCACTTGTAGGACTTTAAACAATGATTTTCATGGGATTGGAGAGATAGTCCAGCAGGTAGGGTGTTTGCTTGGAGCATGATTGACCCAGGTTTGATTCCTGCCACCACACATGGCCCCTCGAACCCACCAGGAGTGACCTCTGAGCACAGAGCCAGGAGTAAGCCTTGAACGCAATTGGGTATGGTCCCCTAAAATAAAACAATCAAACACACCAAAGATTTGGAAAACATCTTCCCATGTTGAGGTTGTATGTATGCCATGGTACCTAAGACAGAAATTTCATCCATAAGTTTGTGTTCATTTCTAAACAGTTCCTCCCTGTTGATGAAGTGGTTGTGCTGACAGGGGCTCACTCCTGTGCCGGGTCGTGTGTTCACACATGAGGATGTGGTGTTTATGCACTCAGCAGAGATGTGTGAGCAGGGCCATGGGGTTTGGGCTATGGTGCTTGCACACATGCCAGTGGCACTGTCCAGGGGTCTATGTGGTGCTTACACACATATGGCTGTGAAGTGGCTGGACGGGGGGACGGGGGTCAGGGACAGCTCAGAAGCCAGGATCGTGCTCGACACACGAAGGTGGCAGTCAATGAGGATGGAAGCCACCAGCCTCACATTTACCAGGCCAGCACTTTAGCCACTGAGTTGCCTCTACCCCACCCCCCTAAATAACCCAGGAGGACCGTGTTCATCTTTAGTGTCTGAGTGACTCTATGGACTGAGGGCCTTATCCTATGATACAAGCTTAACTAATGCCCCCCCCCTCTGGAGATTTTCTTAATGCTTCGACACTTGTAAATTAACCAAATGTCCTTCACCCTCAAACATGGGGAATATTTGCTCATTTGGGAACTTCCCATCCTCCGGCTCTTGTCCTTACTTTCCAGTTTGCCTGTCTGTGGGGTCCTTTCAACTGTCCTTCGGGTGATAATGATAGGATAGAAAGGGAACACCAAGGATCAAAATTAAAATCAATCTGACAGTCTCTGACACCAGTCTCGATGTGAGTCATCACAAGGCTTTTGGAAGACGACATCACAACTTCCCAGTTTTTCTAACAAATTCTGCAACTAGTTCCAGCTGACAAAGTGATCGTTCGTAGAATACGCTTGCAGAGGAGAAAAAGATGCAGTGGCCTATAAAATCATAGAGGCCATTTTTCAAATTTGATTATCTTTTCCAATAACGAGAACCTCAGAGTGAGAAAAGCAGTGTATGTGTGTGTGTGTGTGTTGGGGGGGAGGGGGTAGAGGAGAAGAAAGAGAGAGACAGAGGAAGAGAGACACAGGGAGAGTCAGAGAGACACAGAGACAGAGCTAGGAAGAACGAAAGAGCAAGCGAGCAACTTGGTGGGTGTTCGGGAACTCGATAGCTTCCTGCAGCCACCCCTTCGTGAACTCAGACTTTTCCAGACCAAACCACAGGATTTCCTGAAGTAGAGGAGCAGAGACCCAAGCATAACAGGCGTAAGATGGGTAGCAAGAAAACCACTCGGTGGAGTAAACAGGGAAAAGTGCAGCAAAACTCTTGGAGACAGCCCACTGTGTTCTGCGAGGACGCGTTGGAAGCGGGGAATGAATGATGCGGCAACTCCACGGAGACCATATGGAGCAGAGAGACTAGGACGAGGCTCTGTGGGGCCCGGGGACAGGAGACCTTTGGGTCAGCAATGTCACTGTGGACATGTGCAGCCTCCGAGAGGAGAAAGGAGGGACTCTGAGAGAGATAGCACAGCGGTTAAGGCGCTTGCCTTGCAGGTGGCCAATCTGGTTGGAAAGCTGGTACCACCTTAATCTCCCGAGCATGACTAAGAGGGACCCCTGGAGTTCCGAGCATTGCTGGCGTGTGTGCCCCACCCCCATAAAAACAAATCAAAACAAAAACATTTACTAGCAAACAGAGAGCAAGCAAGAAAAGGAACTTTGGCTCATCAGAGGGACCCAGAATCTGCTGAGACTAGGGAAAGAGCCCTCAAGGATCAAAGGGAATCCTGTGAGTACCTTAAAGCATGTGGGGAGGGGGTGTTGCTGCTGTGGTCATAGTTTATTTCACAGTGACTAGACGGCACCTGAATTAATTGTGATAGCTAATGTCAGTGTTTAGTAAATTCATGTATTTGTATTTTTTAATGGTATCTAATGAAATTCTAGGAAGCAAAGCTATTTTCTTTTTTGGGGGGGGGTCACACCTGGTGATGCACAGGGGTTCCTCCTGGCTTTGCACTCAGGAATTACTCCTGGCGGTGCTCAGGGGACCATATGGGATGTTGGGAATCGAACCCAGGTCGGCCGCATGCAAAGCAAATGCCCTGCCCATTGTGCTATCACTGCAGCCCCGCAAAGCTATTTTCTTCTCTCAGATTCTAGTCTAAGAGCAAGGGAAAACAGAGGGGACAGCAAAGCATTCATTAGTTGCTCTTGGTACCACGTTCTAGGGCAGTGTTGTGGTAATGGAAGGTGTCCAGTGAATGTTTGTTGAATAGCTGGAAGGAGCGATTTGGGGTTTCTGTCTTCCTAGTCTTAGCGTTTCTTTAGATCCATTCTCAGAGGCTGCCTGTTTCCTGTGACTGGGGGCTGGTCAGACGCTCCATGTGGGAAGTTAAGAGCTTGACAGTGAGGTTGTGAGGTTAATGCCAGTGCACACACAGCCGCCCTCGCCCACATGGGGGGAGATTCTTGTGCTCTTCACACCTGTGTCACACCTGCTTTTCATGAATTTGAAGTTTCAGCTTACGTCCTGAGCTCTGCTTCGGAGGATGGCTGAGGTCTGCATATGAATAAGTTAAGGTATTTGTTTCAGATGTATTCTTCCATATCCTACTTATCTAAGCCTAAGCACAATATTTTCTTAATTTTTCTACCTCTTAGAGAGGGTTCACAGGCCTGCCAACAATAAGTTATCAGTCCAGTAAACAATATCTCCACTTGGCTTCCTCTTCTACTGGGTTTTTCTGGCCAAGAAGCTGTCGCCTGGCTGATATATCAACTTGGCATCAAGGTTCTTTTCACTCTTAGTCCTAAGGGAGGTGGTACAGGGAAATACAGCGAGTGTGTTTATATAATTTAAACCCATTGTAAGAATCTTTACAAAGACTACGTGAAGTGGAGTAAAGATCGAAAGTACTGAAACAGACAAAGAAAGTAGGATTATTCTGATTACTTTCACTCAAGGCATGTAGCTCCTTTGTACCACGTTCTGAGATACTGAAGCATTTAAAATATCACAGGAGGGATTCAGAAAATCTCTTCTACTTGATTCCATTGTCCCGCAAACAATGTTTTCTTTATTTTCTGCCTTAGAAACAGCTTACCCACTTGCCAGCAGCCAGCATTCTCTATCAATACTGACTTCTCTTTCAACGGCAGTGTTTGACTTGAAGGTAATCCCAAGGTGACTTAGACCTGATTTTCCTTATTTAAGAAGTGTGCTTCTGTGAGTTCCCCTGCCTCTCTGTGTACTGCATCACACCTCTCTGAGACGAGGCAGGTGCGGGCACAGCTCCCATGCTTAGAAACCCACACGAGTCTACGTATCCACTCCACTTCAGTTTGTTGAAGAGAATTTCAGTTTATTAAAAAGCAGAGGCAGGGCTTTTCCATAGATACAAAACCAAGTGTTAACTGATTTTTCGGGGAGAGAGTCAACTAAGATACTGCATGCTGTCAAAGAAGAAACCTACCAACGCATGCAGCATAGGCTGGTAACTCAAGGACAGAGAAGAACAGTGTTTGCTGAGCGGGGAGACACATCACTGTGAAGTGCTGCGGGGTGGCTCCCTGGGGTGGCTTCTCTGGAAAACAGTATGGAGGCACCTCAAGAATTAAAAACAGAATTACCATACAGTGTCACCTACGGTTTGTGCCCCAAATGATCAAAAACAGAATCTTGAAGCAAAGTGGTTAGTATCTTTGTATCTCTCTATTCATCAGACATATAGGTCTATAGGGGTGTGTGTGTGTGTGTGTGTGTGTGTGTGTGTGTGTGTGTGTGTGTGTGTGTGTGTGTGTGTGTGTTTGTCTGTCTGCTTTTGATATCAGGGTAATGTTCGCCTCATAGCCTCATAGTTCCTGTTTCTTTTGGAAGAGCACGAGAATGATTAGAAGTAAATCCTCTGTAAGGTTTGAAAGCGCTAAGAAACAAACCTTTGGGCCTGGGCTTTTGTTTTGGAGATGACACTTGATGACCATTTTAATTTCTTAATAGTGATTGGAGTGTTTCAGGAGCTCTGTTTTCTCTTAGTTCACCCTTGGAAGGTTAAAAGAGTTCAAAATAGGGGCTGGAGTGATAGCACAGCAGGTAGGGCGTTTGCGTTGCATGCGGCCGACCCGGGTTCAAATCCCAGAATCCCATATAGTCCCCTGAGCACCGCCAGGAGTAATTTCTGAGTGCATGAGCCAAGAGTGAGCCCTGAGCACCGCTGAGTGTGACCCAAAAAGCAAAAAAAAAAAGAGTCCAAAATGTTATTAATTTTTCCTAGATTCTCGAATTGCATAAATACTTTCATAGTAATCTCTGATTACCCTTCGAATTTATGTGATATCTGTCCTGATATCTTCACTTTTGTTTCTGACTTGGTTTATTAACTTACTTCCTTCCTTCCTTCCTTCCTTCCTTCCTTCCTTCCTTCCTTCCTTCCTTCCTTCCTTCCTTCCTTCCTTCCTTTCTTTCTTTCTTTCTTTCTTTCTTTCTTTCTTTCTTTCTTTCTTTCTTTCTTTCTTTTTCTCTCTTTCTTTCATCTTCCTTCCTTCCTCCCTCTCTCCCTCCCTCTCTTCCTTCCTTCCTTCCTTCCTTCCTTCCTTCCTTCCTTCCTTCCTTCCTTCCTTCCTTCCTTCCTTCCTTCCTTCCTTCCTTCCTTCCTTCCTTCCTTCCTCCCTCCCTCCCTCCCTTCTTTCCTTCCTTCCTTCCTTCCTTCCTTCCTTCCTTCCTTCCTTCCTTCCTTCCTTCCTTCCTTCCTTCCTTCCTTCCTTCCTTCCTTCCTTCCTTCTTTCCTTCTTTCCTTCCTTTCATTTTTTTTTCTGAAACAGATCTTGTTTTATTATTCTTTGAATTTTTTTTAGTTTCTATTTCATTGATTTCTATTCTAAGTTGCATTACCTCCTTCCCTTTGCTTACTTCACTTAGGGTTCTCTTTGTTGGTCTTGTTTTTGTTCCCTAGGACTTTAAGCTGCAGGAGTGCCTGCCTCTGTTGGTAGCAGCATTATTCACAATAACTAAATAGTGGGAGCAACTCTTGTCTGGATAGATGAGTGAACAAACAAAATGGGCTCACGAAATACAGTGGAACGGTTATTAGCCATCAAAAGAAAGGAAATTCTGGTATGCTACAATGTAGAAGAAACCTGAGAACATTTTGCAAGGGAAACAAGCCAATCACTAAGAAAACAACTATGTTATAGCTAAAATTAAGAAGGTACTTAGGGAATTCGGAGAGACAGGGGAGAGGAGATGCAGAAATAGTTTTTTTAAATTTATCTTTGATTTTGAGTTTTGAAGCCACACCTAGCTATACTCAGGTGTTATTCCTGGCCCCATGCTTGAGTGTCACTCCAGCAGTGTTCAGGGACCATGTGGTGGCACTGGGGGTTGAACCAAGGCCTCGAAGCACGTGCTTAGCCAGTGAGCTATCTCCCAGGAAGCCTCAGGAAGTTGCTGGGTTAATGTTTTCATAGTCTTGATCGAGGCACTGTGATTGACAATACTGTTAATAATTTCATGCGTACAGCATCCCAACACCACACCCTCCACCAGAGGGCTGTTTCCTCCGCCGGTCTCGGAGGCCCCTCCTGCTCAACTACCACCAAGCTCGGTTCTGTGAACCAACTCGCCAGTTCTGTTGCCATTTGCTGTTCCCTTACTGTGTGCCATGAAATCACAAATATGAAAGAGAGCATTCTGTGCTTTCCCCATTCCCTATGACTGACTTCACTCAACATGATACCCTCTAACATGTCCCCATTGTCCCTTCCGCCACCCCCACCCCAACCCAGCCCCTGCCTTTATGGAAGGCACTATTTTTGGTCAATTATGGTTTGCAATACAGATTTTTACTCTATTTTTGGTCAATTATGGTTTGCAGTACAGATACTGAGAAGCCATCATGTTTGGTTCTTGTCCACTTTCAGCACACATCCCTCCCTTCCGAGCGATCCCTCCAACCATCGTTGACTTAATGGTTCCTTCTCTTTCCCAACTGCCTTCTCCTCCAGCACATGAGATAGGTTTCCAACTGTGGAGCAATCCTCCTAGCACTTGTCTCTACTGTCCTTGGGTATTAGTCTTATACTATGTTATTTTATATTCCACAAATGAGTTCAGTCATTTCTCTGTCCCTCTCTTTCTGGCTCATTTCATTTAGCATGATACTCTTTGTGTCCATTCACTAATAAGCAAATTTTATGACTTCATCTTTTTTAACAGCTGCATAGTATTCCATTGTAGAGATGTACCATAGTTTCATTAACAAGTCATCTCTTCTCAGGCACTCAGGTTGTTTCCAGATTCTGCTATTGTGAATAGTGCTGCTATGAACATACAAGTGCAGATGTCTTTTCTACTTTGCTTTTTTTTGTATGCTTGGGACATATTCCCAGAAGTGGGTCATATGGAAGCTCAATATCTAGTTTTTTGAGGAATGCCCATATTGTTTTCTAAACTTACCGGACCAGTCTGCATTCCCACCAACAATGAATGGGAGTCCTTATCTCCCCACATCCTCGCCAGCACTGGTTGTTCTTGCTCATTTTGCTGCACAACACAACTTTTTGATCCATTCATATACAGTAGGGTGTTTAGGTTGTTGACATATTGTATTCATCTTGCTATTACATAAGTGCTACAGTTTGTGGATAAGGAATTGCCTTTTATTTATTTATTTATTTTTTAATTTTTTGGGGGGTCACACCTGGCGATGCACATGGGTTACTTTTGGCTCATGCACTCAGGAATCACTCCTGGCGGTGCTCAGGGGACCATCTGGGATACTGGGAATCGAACCCGGGTTGGCCGCGTGCAAGGCAAACGCCCTACCCGCTGTACTATTGCTCCAGCCCCGGAATTGCTTTTTAATGGTCATAGAATTTCAATTTTGTAAGAAGAAGACTGGAGACGGATGGTGGTGATGATCGGTCAACAGCATAAATGTATTTAGCACCACTGAACTGTATACTGAAAATAATAACAACGTCCACAGCCAAGGTGCCAACAGTCATCATTCATCTATTGCAGTCCCCGAGACCATCTCTGTTCACTCCCCATCTTATGTGGAAATCTCAGTTCTGTGACCAGGGTGGAGGATTTGGCTCATTGAATATTGGATCTTCTGTTGTTTCATTTCTTTACATACCGCATATAAAGAAGATCATTGTGTATTTGTTTTTCCCCTTTTGACTTATTTCACAAAGCATGGTGTAGTCAGTTACATCTATGTTATAACAAAAGGCAAGATTTTATCTTTCTGTATGGTAGTATTCTATTGTGTATATATACCACATCTTTATTCACTCATCTGTTATTGGACAGTTGGCTTGTTTCCAAATTCTTGCTCTTGTAAATAGTTCTGCAGCGGACATGGGTGAGCATGTATCTGTTGTGGGTAGTTTATTTAGCATGATTACACTAGTGTTAACATTTATGCTTTTGATGAACAGAGTTACTGCACCTCCAACACCACCAACATGTCAAAGATCCTTCACCTCTGTCATGCTCTTACTAGTCTGCCTCATCTTCCCCCAAACCTCTTTCTCTCATCACTTGGTTACCTCAGTTCTGTAGAAGAAATCCAAGTGGTTGTTATCATGAGAGATTTTCTTTCCATTGCTTTCTTTTTTTATATCACTGTATCACTGTCATCCCATTGTTCATTTATTTGCTCGAGTGGGCACCAGTAACGTCTCCATTCGTCCCAGTCCTGAGATTTTAGCAGCCTTTCCTTACTCGTCTTTCTCAATGATTGGAGGCTCTTTCAGGGTTAGGGGAATGAGACCTGTTATTGTTACTGTTTTTGGCATATCGGATATGCTATGGGTAGCTTGTCATACTCTCTGAGAGGTGCATATACATATACATATGTGTGTGTATATATATATATATATATTTCCCTCTATGATTTTATGGAAAATGGGTAGGGAGTGTCCCATGATGTGTTGGTCCAGGAATATGTTCAGTCATGCGTGAGGTTTGGCCCGAGTGTGTGAAAAGTGGCCTGGAGTGTGGCAGAGGTTGGGTAGTGGAGGTTGGCTGCTGGGGTCGGGGAAGGCTCTCACCCACCCCCCCCTCGGGCACCCTGAGCACAAACCATAACAACCTCAAATTTGGTCCCAAACATAAATACTGTGTTAGATTTTTCCCTTCAAAGGCAAAATTTTTTCAAAGGCCGGGGGCAGAGCAATAGTGCAGTGGCTAGAGCATTTGCCTTCTACTTAGCTGGCCCAGGTTCAATCCCTGCCACCACTTATGGTTCCCCAAGCTCTGCCAGGAGTGATTCCTAGGTGCTGACCCAGGAGTAAGCCCCGAGCACAGCTGGATGTGGCTGAAAAACAAAAATTCACATTCACAACTCAACAAGGAAATCTTGGGCCAGAGTAATAGTACAGCAGGTAGGGTGCCGCCAACCTGAATTCGATTCCCGCATCCCATAGGATACCCCCAGCACACCAGGGGTGATTTCTGAGTGCAGGGTCAGGAGTCACTGCTGAGCTTCGCTGGGTGTGGTCCCAAATCCCCCACCCATTCCCCAAAAGAAATCTTTAGTTCTCTCACGCCTTCTTGTTAAGATCATGTGATGCCCAGAGGCCACAGTGCTTAAATGCCTGATCCACATCATGCACTGCTGAGAGTGGACTCCCCACCCAAAAAAGGGTTAAATAGGTGGGACATTGCTTTAACGAGGCTCTCTCGGGCAGTGAAATTCTAACTGCTGATCCGCATCATTATTCATTTGCCAGAGCACAGAATGGACACCCGGAACGAGCCCTATAAATGAGATCAAGAATTCACAACAGTAAGCTAACATATCAGTCGACTCATATTTTTTTTTTTTGTGTGTGTGTGTGTTGAGATACTCCATTTAAAACATTTAAAGTAATAACCTAATTTCAACTATAGTTACCATTTTAGACATTAGGTCATCAGAACTTCCAACAGCTTCTATGCGGACAAGCCCTTTAACGTTACACTCATTAAACTACACACAGGTTCATCCCCTACCCACCTCCACGAAGTCCTAGCAGCCACGCCCACCTCCCACAGCCTCTGACGTATTGACTCGCCCACAGGCCGACTCATGGCTAGATCTCTGAGGAGATGCAAGGTAAGCAGCTGAAGTTCATGGACACACTGGTCCCTGAGGCGGAAAACTCTGGGGCACCTTCCAGAGAGGGGGACAGGCTGAGTTCCTGCCCTGCAGAATCTCTGGTAGCCGCACCCACACCAAGGGCTCAACCCCACCACTTTAGTACTAGCCCAGACCATGGATGCTGAAGTCCTGGACACCTCCTCCTTCCTCCATATTGAAGTCCCAGGAAGAGAGCACGCCAGATTAGATGGGAAAGTAACATAGAAGCTAAGTAAACTCAACGAACAAAAACAGTAACACAGAAGACTTAACTAGCAACAAGCAGCTTATTAGATTCTCAGAGAGGTTGATGAAACATAAAAATTTTCACATTAAAAAATGGATTTTTTTGAAAGATAAAGATTTTCACATTAACAATGGATTTTTTTGTTAATGATTTTTATATTGGACCTTTGTGATCTAAGCAATTTCAACTTGAGAATTGTGTCAACAGTTGTGGCTATTGTCTACATTGAAATTTGAAGAATGAAAATAAAAAACAGGAATAAAATGGATTCTAAATTCTATATTATTCTAGTTTTAAAAATTATTCACGTGCCCAATAATCTAATATTTTTTCAAAAGTGCCACCTAACTAAATAAGAGAAACATCCATAAAATTTAGTTTTCAGACTTAAATATTGCCTTACATGCAATATATATTGTTTTCATGACATATTACTAAAAAAAATCACAGTAACTTATAATAAGGTTTTAGCAGAACTTTAATTAACCAATGATGAAAGACGTTATATTTTACATGCATAGATAGTAGGATTATAAATTAAAGCTTGGATTGTACTAACAAGAATACACTTAGATGGGAGGTGGAGAGAAACCAGTGTCAGAAACCACACAAGACCAGGTCTTCGCTGATGGTCAGAGAATGGGGCCACTGTGTTGTGCCTTGCTCAGGGAGCTTCAGTACCCAGCAAGGGGCCGTGGCTCAGCGTCAAAAGCCTGTCCAGTCTCTCTCTTCACCATCCTCCCCTTGCCCTCTGCTCAGTATGGCCTTCCACTCTGCCCGACACCTCTGACTTCTGTCTTTCTGCCGTCTCCTACCTAGCTTTGGCTCTGAAACCTCCACCTGACATACACCTGGTCTTTTTCCCTCCCCAGCAGTCATTGTTCGTTGCAGTGATATGCCAAAACAAAAGCACCCCCCAATCACGGCTTTACCACTGATAAATCAATAAGTAGAAGTGATTAAAGACGAAAGAAGGAATGAATGAACGTAAGAAACCTCATGGCAGCCTGGTGACATGGCATCTTCCGGATAGCTTAGTTTAGATGCCACGGTTAGCTGTTGCATAGGCTTCCGTTGTGTTTTGCCGTCTTGTTTCTGCACCTTGGATTTGGTTATAGAAAACCAAGGTAAATGCAGAGAAGGCAGGGCTGCTGAGTGTGATTAAAATAAACTTTAATCCTTGTTCTTTTTTTTTAATTGTGGGGGAGGGAATTTAAGATCTGTTTAATTACAAGAAAAATCACATATAGATAGGAAGGGAGAAAGAGACAATTAATCTACATTTTCTCATACAGTAATTGGAACCGTACTCTGCAAATGTTTATATCTTCCGACAAACAACTACATGTATGGTTATACAAATAAATGGTTTGTGCTGTCAAAATATCAACACCTATTTAGAAAACATTTTTAACTATTTCTTTAACTGACATAAATACAGTATTCATAAAATCTAGATTAAGGAAAATCATTCCCCTTTGAGGTAACCAGGAAGATCAAGATTAACTTAATTATGTGGAGCTGTTTTTTTTTTAAAGAATATTAATGGCAAAGGAAGAAGGCCAAATGATGACAATCAAAACCAACCTATTTAGTTTACAAGAGTATATCAAGAATGACGCACATAAAGTGACATCTTTCCTTACAGTTAAGCAGGTAAATGAAGTCACCATTCTTTTTTTAATAAAAAAAACCTAGTGAATAATATTTTCAATAGTAGAATCAGTATCATTATTTTATGTGTTAACTCAAATGTGTTTATAGATTAACTTTCATTTCATTTATGCAAATGATTTGGGAGTACTGAGATGCTATTTATTTTTAGAATCCTCAATCTAAGGAATTTTACTTGTTGTAATCAGTTTCACTGAGCCATAATTTGCCTGGAATAAAATTCACACATTTTAAGAGTAGAGGCCAATGACTTTGGATAAGTATCTACACCATCCTAAAAATTTCTCTTATGTCATCCTCTCTAGCACAGAGGTTGGGCTTTTGCCTTTCACGCGGCCGACCCGAGTTCGATTCCTCCACCCCTCTCGGAGAGCCCGGCAAGCTAGCGAGAGTATCAAGCCTGTGCGGCAGAGCCTGGCAAGCTACCCGTGCGTATTGGATATGCCAAAAACAGTAACAATAAGTCTCTCAATGAGAGACATTATTGGTTCCCGCTCGAACAAATCGATGAGCAACGGGATGACAGTGACAGTGACAGCGATGTCATCCTCTAGCAGAAAATGGTGTGCTTGCTGGCTCTATGGTTTTTACCTTTCCTAGGTTGTTATATGAATAAAGCTTTATAGCCAGTGCTGTCCTTCCTGTCTGCCAGCTTTCTCTCAACACAGTACGTGGGAGATTTGTCTCTGCTGTGATATGTATCAATAGATTCTATCTTTTAATTGCTGAATGTTGGTCTACTATGTTGCTATCTACATGTTTGTGGATTTTTGTGCTCTCTCCAGCTTGAAGTGTTATAAATAAACAAAGTTAATGTGAATACTCACATCCAGGTCTTTGCAGAGACATAACTTCATTAAAAAAATAAAATTTTGAGGTCGAGAGGCTACACTAGCAGCTGCACGGTTTTGGATTTCTGTATTTTAGTATTTTAGTAACTAAGTCCAGAGAAATCCAAAACCATGCAACTGCTAGTGTGGCCTCTCGACCTCATATCTCTTCATTCTCAGCAATGGAAAACAAATTACCAAATGCTTTCTTTTCAGCAGGTCGAATTTAGCGGGGAGAAACTCCAAATCAATAACAGTGAGTTTTTTGTTGAAATATTGAATGTAGTCAAAGTAAAGTGAAAGTAAAATGAAATTTACCAGTTACACATGCGGGGTGGGGGGCTGGGGAGGTGGGGGGTGGGGGAGAGGTATACTGTGATTCTTGGTGGTGGAATATGTGCACTGGTGAAGGGATGGGTATTCAAGCATTGTATAACTGAGACTTAAACCTGAAAGCTTTGTAACTTTCCACATGGTGATTCAATAAAAGAATAAATTAATAAAATATTAACCAATAAATTGTTAACATTTTTAAATTAAAAAAATTAAATTTTCTGGACTGCATAGTATGTATATGTTTAATTTCCTAAGACAACTTCAAATAGCTTTTTTTTCCTAAAAAGAGCTCCTTAGAATAAGAATCTTTTTGTTTTTGTTACACCAGGTTGTGTTCCCTTTTTACTTCTTAAAAACATTTTTACATGAAAATATGTTACATTTTTGGTATGGCTGGAGACATATTTTCTAGACTAATGACTCAGCTAATTTTTTTTTAGCAGCTTCTATAAATATACATTGTGAAATTTGGATGATCATTAAGAACACTTGGTAGCTGTTTTAAATGTGAAGTGTGATAAGAGATGGATAAATGACTGGAACGGTTGAGGGGATGGCTCTTCTAAAATCACAAGGGAAACCGGCAACTCTAGTGACTGTAGGTATGTGTTAGGCAAACTTAAGTACACGTTAAAGTTTCATAAACTTGGTAAGCAGCAAGGTGCAAAGATGGTCTTCTTTATTTGGACATTTAGAAGTAACTGCTCTCTTTTGGTTTACATTATATCTTTTTAAAATGGTGTACAGTTGGTTTCTTTTCCACTTAATGAAGCCATTCCTCATACCATGGAGGACACTAAGCATTCCATTCTCAAATAAAACTTGCACTGCTATGTTTGTGAGACGTCTTCTAAGGTTCAAAACTTGATAATGGCAAAAGTGAAAAAGAGAAAGCCTTTGTTCAATAAAGAAAGTTTAGACGACAGAAGACTTGAGCTTGAAAAAGAACAGATCTTGTCACTACTTAGAATTCAAGTAGAAAAACCTCTGACTACCATGATAAATTGTGTCAGAGAGTGTTTTTATCATGCATCTCTTTATCACTACCATATACTATAAAGACCATACATCGGGTGATAGTTTGATTATCCCCGTGTTTGCTGATATTCGCTTGTCCCTGGTCAAAGGAATTACGAATAATGCATGTGGCAGTCATTCAACTTATCACTAAAACTGCTACTTCTGAGTCAAATAGAGCTGCTGTTTGATGTCTGCACCCAAATGTATTGGAGCAGGAAACAAGAGTTGGACTGTCAAGTTGAAATAGCCATGTAGCCCGTGCCAGTGGTTTGGGTTATAGGATGCGCTGCCTTTATCTCCACAAACTGTTGTTTTGCTGTATTCTTTTTTTTTTTTTTTTTTGCTTTTTGGGTCACACCCGGCAATGCACAGGAGTCATTCCTGGCTCATGCACTCAGGAATTATCCCTGGCGGTGCTCAAGGGACCATATGGGATGCTGGGATTCGAACCCGGGTCGGTCGCGTGCAAGGCAAACGCCCTACCCGCTGTGCTATCACTCCAGCCCCTTTGCTGTATTCTTTTGCCAATTGTTTTCTAACTAGTTTTATGAAACTGGGATTGTTCAGGCTTCCAGGACACCAGTCAAATTTGTAAATTATATTTTAAGATTTGACTTCTTTTTTTGCCTTTACAAAGAAGAAAACACAAGAAAATTTGGAAAAAGAAAGCAACTTTTTCATTGTAAAAGCTACTGGAAGATGAATAAGCATATAGAAAGTTTTGGGGAGGTAAAAGAAAAATAAACCAATTCAGCAATACTTATTATAAAATGGAAACTGTTGAAAATAGAAGCAACCGGGCCAGTTAACCAGAGGATTTTATGTACTTCATGAAGGTAACAGTGAGAATATAACTTGGTATTTGGAAACAACAGCAACAACAAAATGGCTTTAATTCCATGGTCACACAACCACATTGTAATATTTAAAAGCATTTCAGTAATCCGGCTTTGTTTATATACCTTGTAAACAAGCAATTTAGCTATTTGAGGGTTAAACATTGGACTTAGAGAAGGATTTTAATGAAAGGCGCTGTTAGGCCTTGTAAATGGAGAGCAACTTACTCTCCTCCAAAGCCTCAGAGAACAGGAAGTTCTGTCTGACCCTCAGTGGGGACTGGAAAAGCTCAACTGCAGTGAGTACAGTACTGACGAACATGCACAAGTCCCTGCTTGATAGCAATTTGATTACTGGAGTCATATATTCAACTTTTAAGTTCTGGATACCTGCGTTCTAAATTTGTGTGGAAAAACATGGTATAAAGTGAGGCAGGAATTCATACCACAAGAGGTTTTCCGAGGGGAAGCCCATGAAGCCGATTTTCCAGGCATTGCTTCAGTTCAGTAGTCCAAGCCAACAGTCAGAGAAAACAGTAATTGTTAAGGTGAAAGAAAAAAAAACAACTGGTTGATTTATCCAAGGTCATTGATTAGACCGGTTGTTAAGTCTATTCTTTTATCTCCGCCCTTACTTCTCCAAGAGCTCTGTTTTGATCAATCACCATCATAAAGCCACTCTACCATGAACCTCACCCCCTGGTTAAGCAACCCTTTCGCTCCCACAGTCACTGGACATTGATTATGAGTTGCTACTAGATGTATCCAGGGGTCAGTTTTCTTCTTGTTTTCCTAGGTTGAGGAGTCTATTGGAATGCAATAGAGGAGATTTTCTCTGTCTAATTTCTAGAGTGGAAAAAACTTTGAAGCATGAGGAAAAAGATTCAGATCTGCAAAGTTGAAGGGGAAAGAGAAAGAGAATATACCTGGATTTTCTCTTTAAACGAGAGGAATAAGGGAAGCAAAAGAGAGAAAGCAAGTGATCCGGGACACAAGCAAGCATAGTCATGCCTACAGTGAAAACAAATTTATCTTGCTGGGTAAAAATTAACAGGCATCATAAATTCAATGACAATTTTCTTTGATACTCTATCAACTCAAGCCCAATAAAAGGAGTTGACCATGACAAGCGTCTGCTTTCCTCCCCCTCGCCTTTTACGTAACGCAATTCTTTCATTGTGATGGTGTTACCTGTAGTTGGAAAAAAATTTATGGCTAAATAAACTAATTAATGCTATCGACCATTTTGTCATGTGAAAGCTAAGAATTGTAAATAAACATCAAAGGAGGCAATTGTTCTTTTGATGACATCTGTTTATAATAGGAGGGGAGAATTTTGCAGTGTTTTACAAGTAGAAAATGTTTCATTACTATCGTTTTATGTTCACTGAGTTTTGTGTGTGAGCAGTATAAAGTTGGATATTTGGAGGAGAAACTACCCATAATGGGTTTTCAAGTATGGTGAATTTTAAGCTACCACTTTAAATAAAGGACAGACAAAAGTGTTCGCCCATTCATAAAGATATGATCTATGTTTTGCTGTAGTTTTAAAACAAAGCACAATACTAGATAAGCAGGCATCAGATAAAAACTGTAAACTCACAGATATAAGGGAATTATAGAGAAAATTCCTGTGGTCACTTCTAATTTGTGTATTAGACATTATTAATAGTATTTGTGTAGTTGCTTATTTATTAGTCTTACTAGATAAGTGACCTATATATTCATTTATTTATTGCTTGAATATATACCAGTAAACAGGTATATAAACCAGTAAGTTTCAGAAAGGGTTTTGTGTCACATCCAGTGATTCTCAGGAGTTACTTCTGTCTCTGCACTCAGGAACTACTCATTGTAGTGCTCAGGGGACTATATGGGATGCTGGGACTCAAACCCAGGTCAGTCACATGCAAGGCAAGAACCCTACCCACTGTACTATCTCTCCATCTTAGAAACTTCTGTCAAAAATGCAAATTTTCTGCACACCACTGACCCTGGTTCTAACCCTGGCACCCCAAATGATCTGAGTACAGAACCAGGAGTAAATCCTAAGCATAACACTTTTTGTTTGTTAGTTTTGGAGACACATCTGTCAGTTCTCAGGGCTGACTTCTGGCTCTGTGCTCAGGGATTACTCCTGGCATGCTCAGGTAACCAGGGATCGAACCCAAGTGGGCCGTGTGCAAGGCAAACACTTTATCTGCTTTACTATGTCTCCATCTCCCTGAGTACAGCATTTTTATTGAGGTAGTGTGGTATGCCATAATATTGTTAGTCACATTTTTTGGTGCGTATAACACACCCTTCAATAACACACCCATCACAGATAGCCGGCTTCCCTCCACCGGTGTGGCAAGGACCTTTCCCAACCCTCCCCCCAATATAGCACTGTAGCACTGTCATCCTGTTGTTCACCGATTGTCGGAATATGCCATGGGTAGCTTGCCAGGCTCTGCCGTGCGGGCGGGACACTCTCCGAGAGGGACGGAGGAATGGAACCCAGGTTGGCCGCGTGCAAGGCAAATGCCCTACCTGCTGTGCTATCACTCCAGCACCCCCCACCCTCCATATAAACTCAGTTTAAATAAGAAAAAAAACTTCAGTTTTGATGACTTCAGTTTTGATGACTTTGACTGTTCTTTTTTTATCCCACATACAGATCTCTCTCTTTCTCGCTCTATGTCTCTGTCTCTGTCTGTCTGTCTGTCTGTCTCTTTCTCCATGGAGGTAGTGACACCTACAAACATAAATAAATAGATCTAATCTCCTTTCGTAATCCAGTAGAGGGCAACCATAGGCATCGTGGGGGAGCTCCGTACCCAGTGCCATGTGCTGGGAAGTTTGTTTTCTTTCTTTCTTTCTTTCTTTCTTTCTTTCTTTCTTTCTTTCTTTCTTTCTTTCTTTCTTTCTTTCTTTCTTTCTTTCTTTCTTTCTTTCTTTCTTTCTTTCTTTCTTTCTTTCTTTCTTTCTTTCTTTCTTTCTTTCTTTCTTCTTTCTTTCTCTCTCTCTCCTCTCTCTCTCTCTCTTTCTTTCTTTCTTTCTTTGTTCTCTAAAGGAGCTTTTTCAAAACATGTTTCTTGCTAAAATGATTTCAAGGCTATGAGTCCTTGAAAATGTTTACTTCCTAAGAAGCTCTGTACTGCTTCTTCAAATCAATAATCTACCTTGATGGAGTATTCTGGGAAAGGTGTTTGTTTCATTCCGTTTTTGTACTTTCCCTCCAGTCTTTTCTTAGTCATGGAGTCTCATTTAATCTGCTGTGAATCTCCTGGGCTTTCCTTCGCATGGAAGTTCCCCTTTTGATCTTGCTGCTTTCAATAATTTGTCTCTGTCTTTGGTTTTCATTATTCTGAACAGTGTGTCTTGGAGTTTCCTTAGCTGAATCTATACTTTCCTGGGATCCTTCAGCTGTATTTCTCAATTCTGTGAAGTTCTTAACTATGATCTTCTTATTGATTTATTTATTATTGATTAATTATTTATTGTCATCAGATTAGCTTTCTTGGTTGTCAGGGATTCTGATGATTGTTATACTATTTCTCTTGAGCCTAACCCATAGTTCTCTGTTGGGCTGTTCATTTCTTTCCAGAACCCCCTTCCCCAATATCCCCAACCCCACATTTTGTTGTTTTTATAGCGGTTTCCTCCAGCTCATCTTGCAACTTTTCTATCCTTTCCTCAGCTGTCGTCGTTATGCTGCTGAGGCATTCTGGTGTGTATTTCGCATCATTTACCATGCTGCTTATTTCTGTCCTTCCTGCTTATGCTTTGCTCATTCTAGCTTTCATACTTGCATTTTGCTGATAACCTGGGCCATCACCTCTTTGAGCTCTTTAAACTCCCCCTGGAGTCATTAAAGCCATTTTCGGATGGTTTATAGAGCTGGTTGGTGTTGGTTGTGCCTTCCAAGTCACTGTCTTCTTCACACGTTTTCCAGTGTTGCTGTTGTGCTGAGGGAGAATCTTTGCAGTTCGACCTCCTGGGGGAGGTGGAAGCACTAGGCGAGGAGTTGCTGTCTTACTTCTTTCTCTTCAGCCAAGGAGAAAACGTATAACTTGATTGATTAAGTAGGAAGCAGAAGTCATTGGTGTGGGCCCATTAATACAGTGGAGGTCACGTGATAGGAATTATATATGTATATATATTTTATTGGTGAAACACAGTGAGGTACAGTTACAGACATACAAAATTCCATGCTTGCGTTTCAGTCATACAATGGTCGAGTGTCCATCCCTCCACCAGTGCCCATTCCCCACCAATAATGGTTCCAGCATCCCTCCCCTCACCCCCACCCCATCACCCCTCACCCCACTCCACCTCTGTGGCAGGGCATTCCCTTCTGCTGTCTCTCTCTCTCCTTTTGGGTGTTGTGGTTTTCAGTAGAGGTGTTAAGTGGCCATCATGCTCGGTCTATAGTCTACATTCAGACCTCATTTCCCATCCCGAACTGGCCTTTACTTGGTGGTCCCTTCTCTATCTGAGCTGCCTTTTCCCCCAGCATGCGAGGCCGTAGCCATTATATTTTAAACTATTCATTTTATTGGTGTGATATTTGCATTTCCCATTGTGTTTAGAAACAAGTTCACAAATTCTTATTAGTCATTGTTTTTTACTATATGTTTTATATAGCGTCTAATTTTAGTTATTTAAAATTCTTTTTCTGATAAATTTATAGAAAAACACTTATCAATTAATGGAATTTTCACATAAATTGTTTTTCGAGGTAGTTTAAGATCATTTAGAATGCAAGCATTTTAACTATTTAAGGTTCCATTCTTTCAAAGGAGCTTAACACAGTTGGATCTACTGGGAAATTTTAACCTTTTATCATGCTCAACAACACGGAAAAATGAAATAAAATAGTTTTGTAGTAATTTAACTTTTGAACTATAATTTGACATTCTGGCTCTATGTCATATTTACATAAGTATATGACTGTTCCATTGGGGGCAGAAACCCATAACAGTTAAGCAGAAAAATGGGTTTATGAAGAATATGTTATGGGCTAAATTTACTCCGTCTTCCAATTCCAATCTGATAATCCTCTCTCCTATATTATAACCTAAATAAGGTTTACTATATTTGAAAACAGGGTTTTAAGGAATGAAGCAACTTTAAAATCAGGATTGGGCCTAATTTTAAAAGCCTGGTGTCCTCATAAGAAAAGGAAATTTGGACATAGACATGTATAGAAGGCTATGGTATACGAATAAGCAGGGAAATTGGCCAAGAAATCAAGCCTGTTGATCCTTTCATCTTAGACTTATAGTTCCACAACTCTAAGAAAAGTCGTTCTGTTTCTCTAACTCTCCCACCTGTGGAATTTTGCTATGTCACACATAGACAACTAATACATAAACCACACCTTGATAACTATGAAGGAACACATCTTTACAAGAAAAAATGTGTTATTTTCTTCATATTTATTTTTTTTATCTCTGCCTTATCAGTACATATCATGGTGTCAGTTTCATTCAATATTAGGAGTCATCAAAATATTAGAATATTCACTGAATGCAATAAAACTCTCAAACCCTGTGTAGTTCTTTTCCTTTTTGCATTTCAGTTATTTTTTGAATCTTCTTCCCATGGAAAGATCATAGTAACTGAAGTCAGAAGACCAGGGTTTTACTTTATACTCTTTTCTGTACTAGCCTAAGACTGGTATCATTACCCTCTCTGACAAAGGAGAGAGCTGATAACATTTTATCAAATAGCTATGAAATTTAAATATATTGTAAATGGGAAAACTCTTGGAAATTAAAACACTGTTACAAAACAGTAGTTCTAACCAGAAACCAGACCTCTGGACAGGAATTTATTGGCAACTAGAGATTTGTACCAGCTAACTTATCTTTGTCTATCAGCTAATTTATCTTTGCCACTAATAAGTTATTAAAAGCACAACTCCATACTAAATCAAGACTTTAATGTATGTAGTAATTTTGGAGAAGTTATAATTTGACAAATAAAAATCCTAAATTTATGCTACAAAAGGGTAATTTTTGTAGTTTCTGGTAGAGTTTATTTACTCATTATTCTTTGATGAACCAAGATAGTTTTTATTGAAATTTACTTAGAGAGATGTGCGGGGAAAGAGAGAAAATATGTGTTCAGGAGAGAACAGAGGCTTCTTCAGAGTTGAAGAACCAAAGAGTCATAAATACAAGTAAACAAGATGCTGGCTTAAGGAAGAACGCAGACTTGAAGAGCAGGCTTGGTTGAGTTTATTCAAAGACTAAAGGGATAAGCAATTTCTTTCCTCCTTGAACTAATAGTTTCAAGTTCTATTTTACAGTGGTTGATAGAATCATCAGCCCTTATGTTTAAGTGGAATTTTTATTACTGGCAGTGGTTAGGGTAGATAAGATTTGTGTTCATGACATACAAGCAGTCGATAGGATTCAAAGGCAACTCTCTGCCATGGTCTCTTCTCCCGTTTATCAGTCACATGTTAAGGAGTAATTTGAAAAACACTGAAGAAACTATCTCTAAAGTCTGTGATGAGTTAGTCCTGTTCTAAGGGCAATTCTTTTCAAACGTGATGGTGGGAAGGAAACATCAGGGCTGTGGGTCTCACGATGGCAGCAGACTGAGGGTCATGGCCAGTCAAGTTTCACTGCAAGGTGGGTCTCAGTTGTGGCCAGAGCGACAGGGCAGCGGGGAGGGCACTTACCTTCCATGCAGCTGACCTGGGTTTGATCCCGTGTCTCTTATGGTCCCCTGAGCCTGTCAGGAGTGATTCCTCAGTACAGAGCCAGGAGTCCTGAGCACTATGGGTCCCCGTCCCGCCCCCCCAAACCAAACCAAAACAAAACAATTAGCTTCAGACTTTATTTGCTGTTTCTAAGACCTGACCTGGAGTTGTAAACTAGATAACAATCTTTCCTGTCGAATCAGTCTCTGTTCTTAAGGCTCTCAACTCCTCGTATCATTTTCCATTTTAGTTTCTCATACACACCAATGCTAATTTTAGATTTTTGCCTGTTGTGTACATTTTGAACCTCTGAGACGACAGAGATTTAATGGGATGGAACCCTGGACCCTTTAAACGTTCAAAACTTTAACAATGATACTACTCTACACGGAAACCGAAAGCTTTGCTTGTTGGTGGAGGAGACAATTTCATAGCAAAAGCACTCTTCATGTCATGTTTCCTTGGGTAATATTTAGATTTGGAGGTTTTCATAGAAGCTTTAGAATCTGAAATATGAGAAATAAGTATCCTGACTTTGAAAAAAATTCTTCTTCTTATATGTCTGTGTGGTAAAACATACATACCATAAAATTTTTCCATTTTCACCATATGCTTCTTATCATTAAGTGATTTTTTTTTATTCTCAAATTTCCTGTACTTTTAAGGAAGCTACCTTTATCTAAATGACAAGCAAAAATCTATATTCTAATCCAAGTAAGCCCAGGTAAATGCTTCCGTAAAGGCTGACTTTCCTTTCCTTGTGTTCACAGAAGACATGCAGAAGCATAGAGAGGAAGAACCTCAGCTGCAATAACTGTCTGCAGAACTCAGCCCTGACATTGCTCTGTGCTCCAAACAGATGCTTCCCTTTTTGAAAAACAATCTGCTTGTGGGCTTTTATACTTCATAGAGGAAATATCAGCATGTTCATAAACTGGAAAGCTTCTTTCTAAGCATCCCAGAAGAGTTAACAGAAGTGGGTAGGAGAGAAAAATGGAGGTGAAGATTCATTTATTCACATAATGTCCTCCATCTTTGATTTCTTTTATTCTCCTTTTCCCACTATTTTAAAGACTGTGAGACCTGCTGTGAGCGACTATTTCATTCTTTAAAATGCTTACTGACTAGTTTATGCAACATGGTTTTGTACAATGCTGTTTGAAACCAGGACAAAGAACTCCAGGGCAACAGACACTGAAAGGGTCGTCTTCTCATCCTGGACTGGATTTGAGACACTGGTCTGTCTCAAAAACATCAATAACACAGATGTTTCAGGGCAGAGAAAGATGCACTTATTGAGAGATAGCATTCTCATCTCTCATAGAAAACAGCCTACTTCATCAAAAGTCAGATATCTGAAAATATAGCTTGTGTCCTTGTGGCGTTTTCTTCTCTATAAAGGACTAGGCTAGTTTTTTTTTTTTTTGAGGGGGGGGTGTTGGTGGTGGACCATACCCAGAGGTTCTCAATGCTTACTGCTGGCTCTGTGCTCAGGAATCACTCCTGGCTGACTCAGGGGAATCATATGTAGTGCTGGGAGGATCGAATCTGGGTCAGCTGCATGCAAGACAAGCACCTTACCAGCTGTGCTATCTCCCTGATCTCTAGGCTCACTATCATACTGTCACTGTCATCCCATTGCTCATCGATTTGTTCGAGCGGGCACCAGTAACGTCTCTCATTGTGAGACTTGTTGTTACTGTTTTTGGCATATCCAATACGCCACAGGTAGCTTGCCAGGCTCTGGCGTGCGGGCACGATACTCTCGGTGGCTTGCCGGGCTCTCTGAGAGGGGAGGAGGAATCGAACACGGGTTGGCAGTGTGAAAGGCAAACGCTCTACCGCTGTGCTATCACTCCAGCCCGCCTCTAGGCCCAGTTCTATAAACTGTCTCCAGCTTTTGAGCTAGACGCCGTTTTTGCCTTTGGCCATTTGTTGCCTTCTTATTACATTTCTTTTCTTTGTCCCACATAGATGAGGGATCATTCGGTATCTAAAATTGAATAATTTCTTGGTAAAAATTAGATTTTGGGGACTTTGTATTTGGTAGTCAAAGTTTTTGTCTTCTCTCTTTTTTTAAAACACTTAAAGGACAGTTTCCAAAGTTTTCACTCGATGTGTATTAATTCTGAACATTCAAGACACTAGACTTATATTTAGATGTTTCTCAAGTGATTAAAAAAAACAGTTTTAACTGTCAGTGAACAAAATGAATGAAATCCAGGAATTCAGTAATTATTTCTCATTATTTATGTTTGTGTCTTCTCTTTCTCTTAATTTGAAGGACAAAGCGTGGTTCTATACTAGAACAGAAGTGCTCAACACAATCCAAATGGTTAAGTCTGGTTTGGCAGATGGAGACGTGAGGTTTCAGAAACCACCATCTTTCTGTTCAAACACGTCTTAAAGGGATAAGTACATGATTAAGGGCTCATAATTATATCTGCTCTATCTGTAACAGAGTTCATATTACACTGTGTAAAATGCTATCGCCTCTTTTTAAAGTTCAATTAAGGGTATCTACTAGAGTCTACCCATGTTTGAGATCAGAGATGAGACAAGGGAAAAGGTTGAATTCTTGCTATCAAAGGGCTGCTAAAGGACTCTTTCCGTGAATCAATAAGTCTATGATCAATTAGATTGCTATTACAGTCACTGGGCAAATACAGATGCTGCTTCCTGAGTGTGTGGTATGATACTGGGCAAACAAGGTGAGCAAGTGCAAGTCCAGTGCCACTGCTTTTGACCAGGATGGGCAGGATCCCACACTCAACTGTGTGCAACCCATCGCGCCTCTTCAGCTCATCACTACAGTGTGGAGGAAGGATTACTGTGCTATTTCACAACCGTGGAATCTGAGGTTTGCCCCAACAGAAGAGCTAGAAGGTGGTTAAACCACAATTATACCACAGTCTATCTCACTCAAAACACATGTCAACATTTCTGAACCAGAGGATGCCTTACAAATCATCTTTTCAACTTTAAACCTCTTGGTTTCCATTTCCTTTGCTTCACTTTCAAAAGTGAATTACTCTGAAGTCCTGATAGGTCTTTAGAGAAACAGCAAAAAGTCAGTTTAACACTACAAGCTCTGAACTTGGCTTCTTGGGACAAATTTCTGCTCCTCTATTCGTTAACTGGAAATTGACTGAATCTTTGTTCTTTTATTTCCTATTATATAAAATGCGGAAATTAATGATGTATACTCTGTCAAAATGGGAATAACAATTCAACAAGGAGTTTAAAAAGTAAAGTTATAATAGTTAAGAGCACATACCTTGAAGTAAGGTTGCCTGGGTATTGACTAACTGGGTGATCTTGTGAAAGTCAAATTAGTTTCTGGATATTAATGCACTGGCATATTCCTAAGCAATGCAGATAATATTATATGTATCATAAACAGAAATATAAATTAATGAAAATTTATTCAGCTTCCATTTAATCTCTCTCCATATATATGCATACATACATATATGTATAAACTTGGGGACTGATAGGATTTTTAGATAATACTAAAAGGCCTGGGCAAAGTTTAGGAAAACCAAGTGATAGAATAATTTTCTAGGCCTGAAGCTATGCCCACTTTTCAATTAAGGGCATAGATATCCATCCCTTTTATAATTGTCTCCTAGTTTTCTATATTTGTGCTTTTATTTCTTTTATCATCCCACCTTTACCTACAATCAGCTCTTGAATAATCTCTTTCAAGTCTGGTCTCCCTGACTTGTGTTTATTCCCTTGAATTCCTCAAATGAATTAATGTCAAATTAATCTTCTCAGATCCCACCTCCAACATTTATACATCATTTATAAGTTAAAACAAACTATTCACATGAATCATGCTTTTCCATATCGTATGCATGTTTTACTTTTACCTCTGCTTTGAATTTCTTTCTCCACAATTCTGTTTGGCCACAGCCCATTTTCCTTTGAAAACTTACATCCATCCAAGGCCGCCTTCTTAAGAAGCAATCTGAGACGGCCAGCTCTTTCATCCCTCACCTCCCACTCTCTCGCGCGCTGCCTCTAATGGCAGACACAAACCTCTCTGCCTTGTTTCACTCTCATGTAACGCCTGGGGTTCAGAAGAGTGCCCCTTCTGCTAGGGGCAGGAACAAAAACTGGCTTTGTTCAACAAAACCTCTGAAAAGTGATTCTGGTTGTTGAAAGATCTCAGAGCATGTCAATGGCAATACCACCAGATAACTAGAGTGCTTAAGTATGTGTGTGTGTGGGAGGGAGGGGGATTTTCAAGAGTTCAGAACAGAAATGCTAGGGAGGTAGTTAGGGGAAAAACTTTACAGGAGTGAAAGGGCGTAGCAATATAACGAATATAATATAACAAATATATAATGAATATATAAATATATAATTTATATAAATATAATGAATATATAAATATAATGAATATATCTATAATCCTATAAAAAGTGGGATTAGAACGCGATTGCTGGAAAGAAGAGACTATCACTGAAATACTTTTAAGAATAAGGCTATATACTATCCAGTTAGTACTGCTTGCTAGACTGTAACCCTCACCTTAAATATTCAGCAAACAGTTCTTCATTGCAACAATTAAGGAGCTTGCAGGAAAGAGATGGTCACTCAAACTTGGGAACTAATAGGACTTTTTAGATCATGTTAAAAGACCTGGGCAAAGCTCAGGAAAACCAAGTGACAGAATTGTTTTCTAGGCTGTGCAGAGTGCGAATAACTGCAAGAAGAAGACCAGAGAAATAAACTAATTATCTACACACCCAGGACTTCACATAGGTGAGGTAAGTATTCCACCACAGCATCACAGCCCTACCTCAACAAACTAGTTAGCGGGGAAGCCCAGTCATCTGAGAAGATTTGTAGGGAGAGAAATAAAGTCAACATGTAGCAGGAACCCATCAGAAAGGAAACTGGTGAGATAAGGGCCTTTACTTCACGTTATTCCCATGTACCTTCCACCTGTCAGAGCCCACTGAAGTCAGTGGACATAGAAAATAAGAGTGGAACAATTATTTAAGTCTCCTCGGTCCCAGAGAAAAGTGGATACGATGGTGATTTGGACATATACACAGAAAATATGCAGCACATACAAATTCTGTGAGATCAATGAAAAATATGATCCAGGTTAGGGTCAACACATAATAGACAGAAGGAACTGCATCGAGAGGCAAGATAAGAAAGCCAGGACTTGGCTTACCACTAACTAGTTTACCACCCATGTGGAAAGCTCATAATCCTCCTCCTTGATTTGAATGGGGATTTTATTTGGATCTCAAAAGATGAAGTGACAGCTAAAAGATAGTTTTCAGGAAATTAGTTAGGTCAAAATAGATTTACCTCTAAAGTTAAAATAGATTAAGCCTTAAGGCATGTGTATAGTTCAGAATCAGTGAGTTTAAACCAGCCAAGAGAAGATGGACAGATAGTAAATATTAGGGCATATAAACTCCCCTAACATTTGGTTACTACTGGTCCTGTGGAAATGCTCAAAACTTTTGTCTTGTCTTTCTCTTCTAAATTGAAGAAATTAAAATTTAGATGGAATAAATTGATTTATTTGCATAAGCTCTCCACTTGGCTTCATATTGCTCACTATGCCATATTTTTCTATTTGTTTTTGCTTTGTTTTGTTTTGGGGCTATACTCGGTAATTCTAGGGGCTTATTTCAGACTCTGCTCTTAAGGATCACTCCTTAAGAGTGGACTCAAGTGACCACATAAGGTGCTGGGAACTGAACCTGGTTTGCTTGCGTGACAGACAAGCACTTTTCCCACTGTACTATCTCTCTGGCCCTTGTCATAGTGTTCTTTTTTATTATTATTATTTTCATATTGGGAATAGCTTTGTCACTGTAGCACTGTCATCCCATTGTTCATCGATTTGCTCTAGCGGGCACCAGAAATGTCTCCATTGTGAGACTTGTTGTTACTGTTCTTGGTATATCGAATACTCCACGGGTAGCTTGCCAGACTCTGCCATGCAAGAGCCTACTCTCTATAGCTTGCTGGGCTCTTCCAGAGGGACGGAGGAATCGAACCTGGGTTGGCGGAGTACAAGGCAAATGCCCTACCTGCTGTGCTATCGCTCCAGCCTCTTGGAGAGCCCAGCAAGCTACCGAGAGTATCTTGCCCGCATGGCAGAGCCTGGCAAGCTATCCATGGCATATTCGATGCCAAGAACAGTAACAAGTCTCACAATGGAGATGTTTCTGGTGCCCGCTTGGGCAAATCGATGACAATGGGAGGACAGTGCTACAGTGCTACATTATTTTCATAAAGTAGTTTACAATATTTGATTACATTTAATATTTGAACACCAATCCCACCACCATTACACCTTTCCACCACCATAGTTTGGATATTTTCATCCTGAACCCCAACCCCTGCCTCAAAGAAGAACCGAAATAATTTATTCTGTATTGTTCCTTATAAATAAACCACTGAAAATTCTCCAAAAAACTTTTCTTAGATAAGAGTGTGTGAAGATTATTGTATTTCATCCCAGGACCATTAAGCCCTTCTAGAAGACATTACTAACATGTTGTTAAGGGTTAAGCCTTGTGTGCATCTATCTATCTATCTATCTATCTACACATATATATCTCTAAAAATATATTTCCCTCTAAGATTTGTTGCCTTCTACTTTAAACCCCATCACGTGTGGAGAACTACTCTTGGAGTATGAGTGGTGTGAGGTGTGAGATTTGTGACCACGTGATTCAGGGATAGGTTTACTCATGGGTGAGGCTCAGCCTGAGCATGTGAGGTTGAGTTGTGGAGGTTTTCAACTACTGAAGCTGGGTCTCTTGGGGTGGGGAGGGGCCTTACCTGCCCCACCACTGGGGAGCCCCAAATGAAACAGCCAGGTGCGGGGTCTGGTGGCATGGCTATGGCAATGCTGTTTTATGGTCTCTTCCAAGAGAGAAGGACAATGAGTCTCTGGACCACGGCTGTTGATGAGATTATCTCCATACTGTTCTTAATGCTTTGTGTTAGTTTTTTTTTCTGACTTAATGTTTATTTTTTACTTATAGGTTTTGTTATACATATTTACTCAGCACAGAGAAGACCTGTCTCATGTCCTACATACAGAATACATGCTAGCATTTCCTGACTGTCTGATCACGTAAAAGTTTCAAGAATAAATTCTGACACAGAGTGTGTGTCATTTGAAAAGTCTATAAAATATATGTAAGGTCAATAGTTTATATAATTGGATGATAAACACCTACCTACCTTAAACCTATTGGAAAGGTTCTGAAATTGTACATTGATCAAATGTCTTTTCCCTAGAGGACTAAAAGCAATATATATAAGATGTACTATGAACAAATAAATATTTTTTCTAGGAGAAGTTGCCAGAGCATAATAACTACTCTCTGAAGCAACTATAACTAGGAAAACAGAATAGCGTACTTCTCTTTAGATCTGGTTATTCTCACTGTTTTGTGATTTTCAATCAAGTATGCCTAGAACCCTTTAATATTTCCCTGGAAGCTAATTAACTACATATGTTTATTCAAGATAAGGTTCTATGGCCTAACTTAAACATGTATTAAGCCAATGTGGAATTAATTATGCATACTTGTATCTTTAATCTAAAAAATGAGAAAATAAATGATTACATAAAGCATCTCTGTAGCACTGGAGCAAATGAAGGCAGAGGACGGATGGGATGGGTGGTTACTGACATAAAAAGTTGGGAAGCTTGACTGTTGTGTGAAACCTGTAGAATGTTTATGAAGTTTAGAATAATTTAACCCAATTCTTTCTTTGATCCTATAAACTATAGAAGGGAGGCTAATTAGCATGCCTTGATTTATACAGAGAGAATAGAATTGATGTTTAAGTTTCTAATTTTTTCATATCCCTTGGTTTGCTGCATGCTGGTTCAGTTGTTACACTATACTCGATTGATGTTTAATATTCCAGGATGTGTAAAGGGCTGTGTTGTAGGAGTAAGTTAGGATATACCACTCAGATCTCTGCTGGATTGATCTGGAATCATATATTCACTTTATGGATGGTGAGACCAGTATTTCTAGATTTTCTGCTGCTGGGATCACAGTGTTGGCAAACTCAGGGGTGTAAGAATGGAAATAAATATCATGGAGCTAGCCATAGAGTCTAATTATGCTCATCTGTTTAGAAGAAGAAATACCTCCTTCTTGGAGGTTCTGGTTTCTAGTGAATTTCTATTTAATACTCTAATAATTATCATTAGTAGAGCTTACCTTTTTCTATTTGAATTTCCTCTAAAAATTTTAATAATATATAGGAGTGTAACAACATAATCAACTTGTTTATAAAGTGTTATTGTTCATGTGTGTTTGAGCGTTAAATCTTTTTTTTGTATAATTTATTGATTTTTTAATTAGTGAGTCACAGTGAAGGTACAGTTACAGATTCACACATTTTCGTGCTTGTTTTACCCTCATGCAATGTTGGAGAGCCCATCCCTCCACCAGTGTCCATTCTCCACCACTTATGAACCCAGTATCCCTCCCACCCCCCTATCCCATCACCCCCACCCCACTCCGCCTCTGTGGCAGATGAGCGTTAAATCTTAATACTAAATTCTTAGTATCTTTCAGAAACTCATGCATACAAAAGGGAAATGAAAGCAGTAACTAGAATTTGCTAACAATTGTGACTGGGCAATTTCTAGAAAAGTTAAGGAAAAAGGAATCTTCTATCATGTCATGGAATTTCAAGTCAGAAGCAATATTTTCTTCTTGGAAAGGATGCTTCCTGTTAGTTTTCAACACACATACCTGATTTTAGAGTAATCCACATTGAGTCAGACCAGATTCTATTTTTCTTCTTCATTTGACTTTATGCTTATATTTCTATGGTTTGTATTAGAAGAAGAAAATAAAACAGGACATGAAAGTAGTTTGAGTACTAAACAGTCCGAAAGGAAATGGCAAAGGTACACAATTCCGTATTTCATAGTTTAGACAAAAGAAAACATTTCATTTGTTAATAATATCTTCTTAAGAATATTTACACAGTTGATATAATATATCAGTCTGTGCCCTTTGTATACTTTAGATAACATTGTTGGATTTCCTTTGCCTTAACATGAGGTAGACTTGCCAGTGAGGAGAACTGTGCAGGCAGGCACTCCCTCCTTTACTTAACAAAAGACATTTATTAAGTAGCCGTTGTTATTAGTTTACAAAAGAGTTTTCAACACTGGGTCTTGACTTCATCTCTTCGGTTTTGGAAAAGCCACATTCTTTAGACTGTCCCCTCTTACCTCATTTTACCAACTGGAGATATATTAAATTACAGTTTTGAAAAACTGGACAAATCATAGTTAACACAATTTGCAATCTCCCTGACTACCTACTTATCTTTTCTGTTTCTGAATAAACAAATTCATAAATTCTACAAACAAAAGTGCTTTGTTGAAAGTCATACTCTTGAGATAGTTCTCTATATATCCCACAAAAAACAGAACTGCAGGCGTTTTTCGTGAACCTTATTGGAAGTTTGCTGTGTTTCTCACCTACAGTGGGTATAATAGTCACCCTCTCAAAATCCAGATCTTGTTGGGGACAGATGAATTATCCTAGAGAAGCAAGAGATCATTTATTCCCACCTAGGGGGGCTGGTGCCAGGAGTACCTGTTCTCAGAGTCCAAATAGAGTCAAATCTGTTTGAGTCTTACTTCCTTGGCAGTCAGTACTCAGCACAGAATGCAAAATGTTTTACTGAGTGAAAATGACTTAAGGGAAATAAGCATGTATGTATCACCTGACATTGTTTTCAGTCACATGCCATATGGACGAACATGAGTGACAATATATGGAAAACAGGGTTGTGGCTTAAGTGGGAAAGTACATGCCGTATACATGTGATGTCCTGGCTTCAAGTCCAGGCACAGCTTGGTTTCCAGATGCTTGTGTTTTGTCACAATGACGACAACAACAACAACAACAACAACAGAAACAACAACAAGAAGGCAGCAGCCACAGAATTTTTGATGTTAGTTTCATGCAGCTAGGAAAGATACTCTCAAGTTTCTCTGGGAGAAAAACGAAATATATATTGTAGAATGGAGAGTTTTGAAGGATGGATGTACAACATGTGTTCATCAATCTATGAATAATTCTATACAAAAGAATGCTTAAAAAATAATTCTTTTGAACAAGGAGTGCACTTCCACACACAGAAAACATGATGAATGCGACTTAGGTTGTCATGACAGCCTTCCAAACCCTATTGAACTCAGACGAGAGCTGCATAGTGCTTGAGTAGAATAAATTGAAAACACTTCAATGAGAAAACAGACAGACCCCAGGTTATAAAAGAATGAGACATAAAACCGCCTGTCCCCAGACTGGCTGGGAAAAACACATGGGACCTTCTTTTCGATTTCATTTTTACCAGACTGATTAAGGGCAGTGAGCTTCTTCAAGCTCCAGTGGTAATACAGAAAACACAAACTTTACTTGATGGGATGTCCCTAATCATGGCCTGGTGAAATATGGCTTCTCAAGGGGAAATGTTTGCCAACCAAAAACTGGTCACCCCTTGGTGACCATTTCTATATGAGAGTGTTTACTAGTCCATTGATAGAATTGATCACACATATAGGATCTGATTGCGTAGAAAAGGGAATGAAAAGGAAGAAAGAAAATGATTACAATCAAGCCTCCATTTAAACTTCTATGTTTTCTCTCTAATACAATGCCCTGAACACAGAATATGAAAGAGTTGCTGAAATAGAGACCCAAGCCTGTGAACCAACACCACTAGGCAGGGCATATCATGGGTAAAATGCAATACCAAAAAGTACCACATGCTTCCTGATTCCCTCCATGCAGGAATCTCCCTTGAGCCATCAATGTTCCCATCATGAAGTTTCTCTTTTCATTGAAGGGAACACAATACATCATCCCAGGTACACGGCTGGTCAATCAGATGAGTGCATGGTGGATCTAAGGAAAACTGGGTAGGAGGCAACAAAGAAGGGGCATTTCATTTTGGAGCACTTTACATTTTACAATAGATATATTCCAGTGCACAAATGGAGCACTGGAATATATCTATTGTAAAATGTAGAGTTTTGAAGTTGCTTTAAGATAACAAGCAATCAGAAGGGAACACCAAGTAAAATGTGGTGGAAGGACCTGCTCGGGATGGGAGAAGCGTGCCTAAAGCAGACTATAGACCGAACACGATGGCCACCCAATACCTTCATTGCTAACCACAACACCCAAAAGGAGAGAGAGAACAAAAGAGAATGCCCTGCCACAGAGGAGGGGTGGGGGGAGGGGTTAAGGGGGTGGGAGGGATGACGGGGTCATCAGTGGAGAATGAGCACTGGTGGAGGAATGGGTACTCAAGCTGTGTATGACTGAAACACAAGCACGAGATTATGTAAATCTGTATCTGTACCCTCACGGTGATTCATTAATAATTTTTTTTAATTTTATAAAAAGATAACAAGCAATCAGAAAACAGTGATAGAGGCAAATCATTTAGGAAGTAATAAAACCTCCTTTGCAGTAATATATAACAATTGACACAAAGAGTTAACTTCCGTAGATAGAAAAAGGAACAATTCCTCTCTTAATAAGGAGGGTCACAAAGAAGGAAGTTATTCCAGGAGAGACTGATGAGGGACAGAAATGGCAAAAGCCACACAAGAACAGCAGAAGAAATGCCTCTAAAATTTACCCAGAGAGTATTCCTTTTAATCACACAAGCTAACAGCAGTCACTGATTCTGTACTTGAGAATTGTAGAGAAATGTCTGCCAACGGTGCCCTTGGACTTCTGCCAAAGTTAATAAATTCTGAGCTGTCTCGGCCATTTTCACTAATCCCTGCTTCACAAATCCCAGAAGGACAGATTTTTTAATGAAATGGATATTCAAACTTGACTGCCTCTACGAGTCTATTACAGTTCAAATTTTGCGATGCAGAGTAGGAAAGGCACAGTGTCTGAAGCGCAAATGGAATTTTGCTTGGATAAAATTTGTTTCTAAAAAAAATTGTTTTTAGCAGTCCATAGTACACTGGTTTGTCTCCTTCAGGCCTGTATTAGTGACTCCTGCTGATCTCATTACTCTGATAACGAAATACATATGTGGACTTATATGTAACTTGTCTATTTTCATTGTAAATATGAAATTGTGATTATGCATCCCTCCCTTTTATTTTCTCTGTTTAAAAGTAGTAGCTGTTACTCAAATAATTCATTTATTTCCTCCATTTTAGGATGAGTGTGAGTTGATATTTTTTATACAGAGCATGTCAGCACCACAGAATGAAAATAGTTTTTATAACTCAAAGTGAACTGGGGAAGCAAAGGAGTATATATCTCTATATAGTATAATACACATGTACATATACTATCATCATAATCATCATCATCATCATCATCATCATCCCATTGATCATCGAATTTCTTGAGCGGTCTCAGTAATGTCTCCATTCATCCTAGCCCTGAGATTTTACAAGCCTCTCTTTACTCGTCCTTCCCAAAGGTGCTGCACTGGAGGTTTTTTTCAGAGTCAGGGGAATGAGACCATTCATTGTTACTGGTTTTGGCATATGAATACACCATGGGGAGTTGCCAGGCTCTCCCATGTGGGCAAGAAACTCTCGGTAGCTTGCCAGGTTCTCCGAGAAGGAGAACTAGGCTATAAGATGTCGCTTCCCGGAGCTTGGTTTTATAGTTTCTGGATGTTGGCTGTTGATGGGATTACACGGTACCAGGGCAGTTTCTGGGTATGACCGCCTAGCTACTGGAAAATAGGGGATCTGGGCGGAAGAGGTCCAGTCCTGATCCGAGCAGGCTTGGAGACCTCAACCCTGGGTCCCAAACACCTGGGTTCCTCTGCCAGTTCCTTCATGTGTGAGGCTCGTCTGAACGTGTGGAGCACGGCCTTGAGCATGGCTGGTGCTGGGTTCTGGAGATCTTCAGCTGCAGGTGCTCTGCTTGGAGTGGGGAGGGGAACTCAATCCACCCCCTCGAAGGGGCCCCGGTGAAGACAGCCAGGCGCCGGGGCAAGAGACTCTGTCGTACATATACTGTAACATATAATATACATGCACATGTAACACACACTTTTATACTATTCATATGTATATGTATATCTACACATGTTATAAATAAGTATATAAAATGAAAGAAGTATGTAGTGGTAGAGATCTTAAAAAAAGTTATTCTGGTTTCTCACCAAATGGAAAACTCCTGATATAGGAACTGAACTAGAACCTTCAGCTCCTGTTCAGACACCCATACTCCACTCTGCTTTGCTGACTTTAGGAGTAGGTCCTCTATCATCCTGGTCCTTGGGTGGTGTCCTGGACTGTCACTGTCACTGTCACTGTCATCCCGTTGCTCACCAATATGCTTGAGCGGGCACCAGTAATGTCTCCATTGTGAGACTTGTTGTTACTGTTTTTGGCATATCTAATATGCCATGGGTAGCTTGACAGGCTCTGCTGTGCGGGCAGGATACTCTCGGTAGCTTGCCAGGCTCTCCAAGAGGGACGGAGGAATCGAATCCAAGTCATCTTTGTGCAAGGCAAACACCCTACCCACTAGGCTATTGCTCCAGCCCGGTGTTCTGGACACTGGAAGCAAACTTTTCAGAAGCTAGTTCTTCAAATACTGACAGATAACTAGTTTGGTTGTTCTTTTCTTCTTTTTACTAAACACCCCAAATCCACAAGATTGAATCTCCAGCCATTTATTAGTCTCTGTGTCTGAGTGACTTTAGAATCAAGTTCAATTTGTTAACCCGAAATGGGCCGAGCAAAACTGTTCTCTACAGTCAGTGTGGCTTTGGATATTACAGGAGGATGCTTCATCCTCATACCACCAAATAGATTTAGACTCTTATCAGGTCATCATCATCATCATCATCATCATCATCATCATCATCATCATCATCATCATCATCATCAATCCTCCTCCTCCTCCTCCTCATCATCATCCTGTTGGTCATCGAATTTCTCGAGCGGTCTCAGTAACGTCTCCATTCGTCCAAGCCCTGAGATTTTAGAAGCCTCTCTCTCTCTACTCATCCTTCCAACGATGCTGTACTGGAGGCTCTTTCAGGGTCAGGGGAATGAGACCCAGCTTGTTACTGGTTTTGACATATTAATACACCATGGGGAGCTTGTGAGACTCTCCCATGTGGGCAGGAAACTCCCAGTAATTTTCCAGGGTCTCCCAGAGGGAGAAGTAGGCTATAAGGTAGCCTAGATTTGTGGCTGCGTGCTTCCAGGAGCTTGCTTTTAAGTCTCTGGATGCTGGCTGTTGACAGGATTACATGGCACTAGGGGCAGTCCCTGGGTGTGACCACCTAGCTCTATCAGGTCATAGAATTGAAAAGTTTATTTCTTGATTATTTTCAGTTTTACTGCATATTGAGCTCTCTGGTATTCTTTCAGAGAAATTATTTTGAAGATTGTACCACCACACTTTGGAATATGTAATGAACAATTTATGACCTGATTTTTATATTATGTATAATAAACTGTATCTATGAGTTTCATCACATATTTTCATTAATTGGTGATCCTATTGCATATATATTTTTCTCTCTTCCACACCATGTCTCTCTCACCCATCAATGATTAGTGCTGAACCTGAGAGGTGCTGACGTATTCTTAGGTTCATTCTCAAGTAAAGCAATCGCAGTGAAAAGAATTCCTGGAATCAACAGGTGGTACAAGGTTTGCCCCAGTCCTTCCATGGAGTATTTCTTCCCCCTCCCCCCTCCCCGCCAGATGTTTCCCTGCATCACAGTCAGGCATTGACGTTTGTTCTATAGCCTCCAGTTTTCTTTCGACTTCTTTTTCATTCCTTCTTTATTTCCCCCATGATGCTTCATTTATGTTAAGACTTTTAGTTTCTAGATGCTGTAAGAAAAGGCTCAGTTCCTAAAATGTGGGCTCTGTTTAAGGTCTGTCCTTTTACTGAATCTGATTGGACATTAGCTTAGGGGGAAGCCCACAGTGCAGGTTCCTGGAACAGCAAAGTCAACGTGGAAACTCCACCACCTGCCTTCACTGGGTTGCTATATTTGCAAGACTGACTCTTGGTGCATCAGAATCAGTGGTTGAGGACAGAAAGAAAGAGACAGCCCTAGACCACAGCGATGCTTTCCCTTTTCTTTTTTTGTTTCAGGACTGTTTCATTCCTGAGCACCTCAAAAAATGAGTATTCATGTAGATTTTATCAATCAATATTAACTCTGATATTATAATTTTGAATTAAAATATTTTAGCTCATTCAAAATAATAAAGTCAATACATTACTTTTATGAAAATATCTGTATGTTATTTGTGAATCTTTTCAAACCTCTTTAATATCTGGTTGAGTACAGATAGTAGATTCTCACTGCATTCTGCCTGGTACAATATGATATTTTGGTCAGAGTACAAGAGGAATCTGGTCTGTATAGAAATCTAACTTGAAGGTCACAGACTATTTCAGCAACATCTTTTAGAGATGTGTGGCATTGTGGAATTTGAAATACATTAATAAACTTTACTTGATACATTTTAACTGGTCTCTTTTGTACCTTCCCTAATGCTTGATTTTACAAAATAATATATTAATAGGTGGGAAACTCTTTTTTTAAAAAAATTTATTAGTGAATCAACATGAGGTACAGTAGTTACAAACTTACGAACTTTCATGTTTGCATTTCAGTCATACAATGATCGTTTACCCGTCCCTCCACCAGTGGGTGGGAAACTCTTGATTTCCTAAATTAAATCAGTCTTAATAAGTGGAGACATATTTATTCTTCTTTAAAACATTTTTATTGTTAAAAATTAATTGCTGGTCAGCTGATAGTGCCACATATGAAACCTAAAGTTGTACAGAAGGAAGTGTTTTACTGAGCACATCGCTAGTTCTTTGTTACAATATTTATTTATAAATATGAAAATTATTTTCATTTAAATAACCAGTAAACTCATCAAAAATGTCTCAAACACTGAGAAATTATCAAATTCATGGAAACAAACATGGGACTTGAAACTTGAATTTTATTAATGGCAGTAGACCTTTTTATTTCTTGAAAATAATTAATTTCTTGGATTTTGAATCAATTATAAGTTTGATGGCTGACTGCACAAAGATGGCTTGTCTGCTATATTTTTATTACAAGTGCTGTTCCATGGCAGAAAGAAACTAGTTATGTTTGTGAGGCAGAAAAAGGGCACATGCGCTTGACTTGATACATTTTTGTAGTTTTTTGAGGAATGGAAGTACTTTATGTGAGTTCTTTATCCGATCACAGAGCAGAACAAAATGATGGTGGTAAATTTCTTTCTCTATTTTAAAAAAAGAAAGAAATTTACTTTCCTTTACAAAATGTATTAACCTGACCTCTGAGGCTTACAGTTGGGGTTAGAGGGTGAATAAGAAGGCTCCTAGAAAGAGCAGATGGGGAATATTGGTATTGTGGTTGTTAGGTGTGGCATAATATCATTGTATGACCAAAGCATAGATTTTAACTTTAAGGTAAACTGTTACCTTACTAATAATAAAAGAACAATTTTTAAAAGAGAAAGGAGAAGCAAACTATGTTCTGAGCTAAAAATTATGAATCACCCTTCATTAGATGTGAAGGAACGGTCTCTTTAATCTCATGGTCTTGTGAGAAAATTCGCCAACAGTCTTTTTTTTACCATTCACTCCTAAAGATACAAAATCTAGTCTGTTCATGGTTGCTTGCTTCCCAGATATTTCTACGATTTTTTTTCAGAATAATAGTGACAAACAACAGACTGCCCTACAGAAAGGAAGGCAGGAGCTGGTGAACTATACTTTTAACGGAGCCAAGAACTAGCACAGCACAGAAAAATGACATCTTCCCAGAACTGGTTTTATTTTAGATGAGAACAAGCTTTGTAAATCTGATAACCAACAAAAATAAAGCCCTCTGGTTACTTCAGATAAAGTGAAGGAAAACAAACTCTTTCAATTTCCTCTTATTTTACAGAAAGTTTGGTCACAGGGGAATCGTTTGACATTATGGCTTTATGATAGGTTTAGATGAATTTTACGTTCTTTATTTAAGCCTAAAATTTTTAGTCTTTGTTAAAATATTCGAGTGACTATGCACAGAAAACATGGAGAAAAAACTGCTTTAAAGGGTCTGATCCTAAACAGTGGCATAGCAAAGTGATATCTTAGCTGGTCTTCAGGGATTTGAAATATTGAAAACTTAAGGCTGGCGCATAAATCTCTTGGGAAGTAGATTTTACCACGGAGAAATGGTTGTCTTTTGTCTCTCTTGCTGACTTCCCCACATAAAGCACTATGCAGGGGTGTCAACCCACAGCCATGCTGTCTGAAATATCACGGCCAGGAGATTTACCTAGAACCCAGAAAACAGAGCTGGGCAGCCTCGTTGGCACAAAGGCATCAGGAGACCAGAAGTTGGTGGGACAAAAAGTGAAAGCCTCATCACCCAGAGACAGAATAAGTGATGTGAAGACTTTTTTCTCCTCGTTTGACTTTCTTTTGGAAATTCCCAGAAAATAGTACTTGGAATCCTCATCAATAGCAGGATGCTATAATCAAGTATCAGGGTATTCAATTCTGATTAGAACAAGTTCAAAGAGTTAGACAAAGGTTTCCACCAAGGACAGTTTCTCAATAGTCACCACCCTGGAAATTCCACTTATGAGAGCCCTACTGTCTCCACCACCTTATGCACATCTGTTTGCAATCCCTCTCTACCCACATATGGCTTTCCATGCCCATTTAGAGGGCTGGGAGGGATATAGAAAAATATTTCCTTGCAAAATACTTTTGCTCTCTCCTGTTTTTTCTGCAGTGAGACAGCACAACTTGCCCAGCTGTCAGCTGAGGCTCCTTGGTGATTTAGAAATGTGTATCAGCAGAACATCATTCTGGTGCACCAGGACAAATTCAAGGGGGAGACAGCTGAGTGGTTACTGGTTCTGGGGAAGTTCTGTGTGGCTACTGATTCTGCTCCTTTAATTCCTTCCTTCTTCTTTTGGTTCCTCTCTAGTGCTCCTTTCACCTCTTTGAGACTGAGATCACAGAATTTAGGACTCACCATTTCCTCTACTTTCTTTTTTTTCTCTTTTTTTTTTTTTTGCTTTTTGGGTCACACCCAGCGATGCTCAGGGGTTACTCCTGGCTTTGCACTCAGGAACTACTCCTGGCGGTGCTTGGGGGACCATATGGGATGCCGAGGACGGCCGCGTGCAAGGCAAACGCCCTACCCGCTGTGCTATCGCTCCGGCCCCCATTTCCTGTACTTTAAATGTGAGTTTCCTATGCTCTTCCCAACCTGCAAGACAGAATGCAAAGCTCTTTGAACCACTGACCACTGGTGACTGATCTCCCACATAGCTGATCGCCCCTTCCCAGAGGTGGGGGGTGGGACATTTCCAATCCTTTAATCACCTGGTTGGCTAGACTCCTGCTCCCCCTTTATAGACCATTCCAAAAGTGATGTCATTAACACAGACAACTCCATCTACCTAGGAAATCCCTAGGGTTTGGCAAGCTGTAATTCAGGAACCATGAGTAAACACTTGAATGACCAAATACTTAACGAAAGTCACAGTCTCACAATATTCTCCTAAAATAAGTGTAAGAAAGTCAAACACGAGCAAAGTGCTAAAAGACAGAAGACAAGTTCTGATTTTTAGTATTTCTTCTTTCTCCCTGCATGGGAGCTAGGAAGAAAATAAGAAATTAAATACATTAGCAATCTTCTAAATGTAGTGGGTGCCTTTCCAACACAAGATGCTATTTTCTCTTGTTTTATTTTCACTTGGGGGGAGGGGCGGAGTTCTTCAGCAGTGCTGAGGACCATCTGGGCTAGCCAGGGTGGTACTTAGAAGGTCTTGCCAGCAAAAGAATTGAACTTGGGGCCCTGACCATGCCAGGAACACACCCAGCCCTCAAATACAAGTTATAAAAAATTCAACAATGTGGTGACATTTATTTGGCATTTAAGTAGTACGGTGTCTGCTTTACCTGGTACCTTCTGTACTAGGCAAGATTTTCAGAGCTTTAGAAGTTTCACATGAGTTGATCTTTCCAACATTTACTGTAATAAAAAATGAGTTTATTACAGTATACAACTAAACTGTAGTAAATGAGAAGAAAGCAAGGGAGAACAGATGAAGTTAATTCTCTTGGGTAATGTTGCTATAAAGTGAGTTTGTGCTCTTAACTTTGTAACTTGGTTAGAAGGGTCAGGATTACAGATTTGAATTAGTTCCTTAATTTCTTGAAACTTTGTTTTGTGCAAAACCACTATTTCTTCATAATCTTTATTTTTTATCTATATTTGTTATAATATTTTGGTTGTCATTTGTAGGAAACAGTATATCACTTCTGGTTATACATGCAATAAGAATTTTCTGTTTTTAATCAGTTAGGGAAAGTCACTGAAATAATCTGCCATTTCCATCACAGGATGTTTTGAGTCCCCTGCTTTAACTCAGCCGAGATATTTAGATAAGCAGAGAGAGGTGAACGCATTTTGCTTTCCAACTTTCCAAGGCGCGTTATCACCTTCTTCTGTGAAAGATGAATCTGACTCATCAAAGGAAGCCTCCATTAAATAGAATCCCTTTCCCAGGACTTGGGAAAACCAGGATTTGGATTTCACATTTGCTGTCATATTGATAGGTTTCTACATGTGGATTTGGTGTGGTTTTACAGAGAAGGGACAGAAAACTAAACTTTCAATTTTTCCGTGTCAAAAAAGGCCAAGAAATCTTCAGGCTCTCAGGTGACAGAAAAAGTCTACACCTTCTAGATTTTTGGCCTGGTTAGATAAACCTTGTGTTTTAAAATAAACTTTTCGTATTTTCCATTATGATTAACAGTGTGACGCTTTCTTTCTGTGCAGCCTGCATGCTCTATGCAGACAAAGCAAAGATGAAAGCAAAAAACAGAGAAAAATGTTATTTTCTCTACATACCTAAATGAATACATAAACACATGACATATCAGAGTATTAAAGTATTAATACTAGTTACTACCTCATAGATAGCTAGTAGAATTTATTTATGCTTCTATAACAACATTGAGAATGGAGAAATTTATCCGGGACTTTGATTGCAGTTAGTAGGAAAACTGATAGTTGTGATGACCAGTAATTTCATCTGTAAGGGGATGGGGACAAAAATTCATCCACCCCTTTGGGTTGCGCTCAGATCAGTTAAATGGGAAAATAGACATCAGGTTAGTGGAAGAAAAACAACAAATTAATCATAAACATGGAGAGAATGTATGTGGCTGCAGATTCCAGGAGGAACGGGACCCATGGAAAGTTGATATTATTGATCTATAAATGGGATAAAGACTTGGGCATCCAAGAAAGAGAAAGGTATCTGACAGCATGAGGAGAGGCTCAATGGTTTTGGCAGGAGCTGGTCAGAAGCTGGTGATATTCATCCTTTCCCAGCATAGTAGCAATTTCTCTGGGGGCTCCTTGGGTCTGGCCGTCACTCTATGAGCCAAGGTTATGTGTGTTGGATAAAGCGTGCTCTGGACATCTTGCTACAAGGCTGGCTGAACGTCTGAGAAGCCAACCCAACCTACTCCTCTCACTTTGGACCCCTTTAGCTTGCAGTGCTTTCCCCCAACTGCCTCTGGGTACACATGTTCACTGGGCAGCAGGGCTGTGGGAACCAGACAGGGTTGGCGGGGGGACACCACAGAGACCAATCTTCAGGGACTCACTGCTTGCTTTGGAGTGTCAACCCAGATTTTGACAAGCACTGGTGGGGCTTCAGAAAAATTAGTTAACTCCACAAACATTCGTTTTCATCATTCACATTTCTTCAAATATCTAGCTTATATGGTTGTTATGACAAGTCTATGATTAATAACATCATCAGCAACAATAACAATAACAGACCATGGGGCTAGCCAAATTTTCTTCTGAAATTCCAAGCACAGTATTCACTCAGCGGCTATGAGCTGTTTCTCCTCTTTGATTTTAGAGACTAGCAGAGACTCCAAGTCAGGGCAAGCTTTCTGAACAAGGAGCTATTAAAGAATCCTCATGAATCTGGGTGAGGTTAACATCCCCCCTCCCCCAATGATGTATTTTTGAATGGGAGTTATGTGTAAGTCTCCAGGGACCAAAATAAAATCACGATAATAACGGGGCACTGTACTTTAAGGACACTGCAGTATAGCGCTGGGCGGGGCCTGGCTTGATCATGCTTCTCAGAGCGATGTGAAACTATTGCTTAACCTCCACAAACACAAATGGCCCAAAGCCTCACGCCTGGCTAAAGAATTCAAATCAAATTTTATACACAGAGTTCTCTGTAATCCTTGATATATTTCATCAGTAGTTGAACAATCTGGTTCTTATCAGTTCAGTTACTCAGCTTATCTGTAGATAGCCAGAAAGTTAGCCGAATATCTCCAGGAAAAAAAATTATACCTTCAGATTAATTCTCTCTTGGAAACAGAAAAAAAATAACAGAAGTCAGTAATTCACGGGCAAAGAATGCAAGCACCAGAGAATCAGCTTCATTCGGGAGAAGGAAAAGACTATCCAGTTTATAGTGATTTTCAGTTTATTGAAAAATGACATGGGATAAAGTTAAGTTGGGACAGACTTCTGCTAGACATGCTATGTATTTAAAGTGATGAGGGGAAGGCTAAGTGTGTTTCCCCCCACCCCTGCTTCTTCCCCTCATTCTTCTATTGTTTTGCAGTGTTAAATGTTAGTTATTGCCACACATCTGCAAATGCAGTGTATAGAAGATTAGCTTACTTAGAGCAGCCAAAAAGTCAGCAAAGCACCCTGATGACCCACATCTGTTCTCTTCTTGGAGCCAACTCCACATAATGTGAATGAGTCAGAGCAAAACACACGGGAGCAGTCAACAGCAGCCCTTTCCCTTCAATTGAGAGAGGGCTGGGATTTAGGACTAGGACTACAAGGGCATAAAAGCCTGCCTGGAGTTTATTCCCCAATCCAGGACAAGCATATGGCATGAGGGTGTGTGTGTGTGTGTGTGTGTGTGTGTGTGTGTGTGTGTGTGTGTGTGTGCTCGTGTGCGTGCACATGAACTGGCTCCCAGAAAAAAAAAAAGACTTTTACAACTTCCTTGAAAACCGTCAAGAGACTCGAATGCATACATTGTGGTTTATCAGGCCTCTCTTTTCCCCTTGATCTAAATCCTGTTTCAGTGTACACTTACTGAACGTCTCCTGAAACGCTCTAAAAAGGACTGCCTCTCTCCCTTCCATCCAGTTTAATACTGTCACTGGCTACAGTCTCAGCTAACAGAGCTTGTTTGTGGTCAAAGGGATATGCATACTGAGAAGGAAGCGGATTCTATTCACCATTTTTTTGGTTTGTTTTTTTTCAGAGTTTGTGAGCCCACTCTAACTAAAAGTAAAAATCACTGTATCACTGTCATCCCGTTGTTTATCGATTTGCTTGAGTGGGCACCAGTAACGTCTCCATTGTGAGACTTGTTACTGTTTTGGCATATTGAATATGCCACTGGTAGCTTGCCAGGCTCTGCCGTGTGGGTGAGACACTCTCGGTAGCTTGCCGGGCTCTCCAAGAGGGGCGGAGGAATAAAACCCGGGTTGGCCACATGCAAGGCAAACACCTTACCGCTGTGCTATCGCTCCAGCCCCCCAAAAAGTAAAAATAAAACCATGAAGTAATTTGGCTGCTTTCCCAAACTCTCTTCTTTGAGGAAGAGTTCAAGTTATTTGGTGAGGGAAAGAAAAACTCACAGGGGCCGGAGAAATAGTACAGCTGGTAGGGCACTTGCCTTAAGGCTCACGCAGGTTCAATCCCCAGCACTACGTACTGTCCAGCCAGGTGTGGCCCCCAAACCGAAAATAGTTTGAAGAAAGGAAACAATTGATGTTCGTATGAGGACCCAAAAAGCGTGTATGGAGAGGAGGCAGCTTTGCACTGCTACACACAACTCCGAAGCTTGTCTTAAATATAATAAATGGGTTTGGTTTATGTCATAAGAAATTATAATTTATGGTATTGCTGAAATTTTATGTATTCTCATGATCGCTATAGATTTAAACAATATAAATTTTTGTCCTCCCAAATTATTGACTTTTTTTGTAATTTAATAGATGTTTAACAAAGAATAAAGAAGTTTTCTTATAATGTATTTATTATTAAAAAAATAAATTATTTCAATATTAAAAAAAGAAGAAGCAACCTCAGTGTGAGAGGTAGAGACTAAAGTTTCCTGCTGGGCATGAGAAGGAAGGGGGTGTGGCCACCTCATGTCCCCTCCCTCCCGAGTGTACCTCCCATTAGCCAAAGTGTGAAATAGCCACCAAAGGCAAGACTAGGCTCAAGGCACCTGAGTTACGGTTCAAATAGTAAAGCAAATGCTTTGCAGGTGTGAGACTGTGAGTTAATCCTATATCCTGGAGCCAAATGGATATCCCGCCTCCCCCTACCCCAGCCCCCTGTGCATCACACACACACACACACACACACACACACACACACACATTGCTGGGTGTGACTGCTGCAACAACTAGAACCAACAAGCATAGACTGAAAGTTGCTACTCAGATCAACTTTCATTCTTTTTTTTTTTTAATTTCTGGGTCATCTCTGGTGGTGCTCCGGGCATAACCAGGTGGGTGTGGGGACCATCTGTGGTGCTTGGGATTGAACTTGAGTCATCCTACCTGCTGTACTATGGGCAATTATCCAGAAGCCTTTATTTCTTTGCTACTGACCTTAATGTTATGTCACAAGAACAAAAAATGTTTCCTAGAAAGACACTCAGCTATACTTTATTAACTTTCACATCCAGGTATAATTCTTGGAGAAATTTTTTGCTCATCCCATTACCCATCGATTTGTTCAAGTGGGCACCAGTGACGTCTTTCATTGAGAGACTTATTGTTACTGTTTTTGGCCAGCAAGCTACGAAGAGTATCGAGCCCACACGGCAGAGCCTGGCAAGCTACCCATGCGTATTGGATATGCCTTGGAGAAATTAGGTAAGGATTTTTACTTTTTTTTTTAGTAGTTCCCAAAAGGCAAAAATTAAATTTCAAATTAAAGCTGAATTTATTGGTTAACAGACCAAAAAAATCTTGGAAGTGTATATGAATTAGGTCTGGCTAATCTAGATGTGTTAAGGCCAATAGCATCCTTCAATCACACATCTCTCTCTCTCTCTTTCTTTTGTCTTTCTCTCTCTCTTCCCTCACTTTCTCTTCCCCTCTCCCTCTGTCTCTAGAAGTGTCTTTACATAGGTCACATAAATGAAAGTTGGTTGCCCACATATATATTTGCAGTATCATACTTTTTGAAGAAGGCACTTTTTCACTGAGGACATTCCTAGAAGCAATCCTGAAATTGTGGCTTTATTGCCTTGGGTTGAATTCCACAACCACCTCTGAATAGTCCATTGGTTACAAGCTATATGTGAGTGGCTCTGCTTCTCATCACCATCATCATCCCAAGATGGTGAGGACAGTTACTATCTGGAGTGGAATAAAAAAATCTGCTAGGGCTGAGAATCCTGGACAGACAACTTCCGAGACAACTTCCAAGCTCAGAGCTCACAAAGAGTCCTGATGGAGGGGAAGACAAAGGCAGCCCTCAGGAAGTGTTAGGAACCATTTGCCTGAAGCATGCTTTTTAGACCCCTCAAATTCTTGCTCCATTACACTTACACCTTCTCTCTTTACTGATGTCCATACCACAGCCCCAGAGCCTCCGATGGTGCCTACATGGGAGAACTCAGTAATGTTCAATTTCGTCTGCGTAGAAGATTTCTATATTCTGTCATAACTTGCTCTGCATTTGCAAATGAGGTTGACCTCCATTAAAGGAAATTACCTATAGGAAATCAAAGTGTTTTTATCAGAAGAAAGGAAACTGGGAAGAAAAAGACAGCTTTCTCTGCCACATGTTAGAATTACTATTGGGACATCATCAAAGGCCATGTATTTTTGTTCACTCATATTCTATGACAAATTAAGAAATGTACAGTGTATAAAGACCTATGTGATCAAAGAAATTTTAAAAATAATTCTGGGAGCCAGAGAGATAGTACAGTGGGTAAGGCACTTGCCTTTTACACAACCTGGGTTTGGTCTCCAGCGTCCATATGGTCCCTTGAGGCAGTCAGGAGTGATCCCTGAGCACAGTTAGGAGAAAGCCCCGAGCACTCCCCGGGTGTCTATGAAAAAACAACAATAACCACCACAACAAAAAAGAAACCCAATTATTGATTCAAATATTTAGCTGGGAAGTAATAATTTTCTACATGATTTTTCTAATAATTTTTTCCAGAAAATAATTTTCTGAAACAACTTTTGTCTTTTGACCTATGTCTATATTTCTATTGTTTTCAGAGGAGTATGACCACTAGGATGTATGATTACATGTATAGAAAGATATTGTTAAGAAATCAGTCACACAATTTTTAAGACTGGTGAATCCAAAATCTGCAGTTTGTCAGCAGAATAGAGACCTTGGGAAGAGCTGACACACCAATTAATGTACCAGAGTGGCCCGTTGCAAAACTTTTCCTTGTACTCAGGGATGCTCAGACTTTTTCTTGGAGTTTGTCTACTGATTAGATGGGGCTCACCCACATTATGGAGGGGAAACTACTCTATTCAAAGTTCACTAGCATAAAAGTTGACTTCACCCAAAAGCAGCCTCGCAGAAACATCAAAACTGGACACTGAGACCCAGCCCAAGCTGATACTTAAAATTCACCATCACAGATGGTAAGGAATTATGTTGTGGCAAATCAGGTTTTACCATTTTGTTATTATTTTCATGATCCAATATTTTGTATACTTTGGAATTTTATATTAGCTCTTTTGACTATGACAAAAAATTATTTTTTGACTTTTCCCCCTTACTTATATGAAAAAATATATTTGAGGACAGGAGAGATAGTACAGCAGGTAAGATACTTGCCTGGCATGTGGACAACCCAGGAATGATCCTTGACCTCCCATACGGTCCCCTGAGCCCCACCAGGAATGATTCCTGAGAGCAGCTAGGTATGACCCCAAAATCAAAAGAAAAAAGATAAATACATTTGATCATGGTTAAAGTACGTTCTAGTTAGTATTATTAAAATGTGTTAAAAATATGAGATTGCCTCTTTAGATCTTTAAGAGAAAATATAGGATCTTGTAAATCCAACATTAGCAAAAAGTAAAAATTGTCCAGTTTACTAAGGTTTTCAAAAGCTGAAAAAATTAAAGAGCTTGAAAATGAACAGAAAAAAGTCTTTTGTTTCCTAAAGAGTAACAGACTTTAAGAAAGGGAGAAGGTGCACTACAGTTCACAGATGATTTTATAATGGCCAAGAAAGTTTAACTCATTAGCTTAGCAGGACATACGGTCCCTTGACACACTCATTCAAATCATTCCCACCTTCTGTCTATTTCAGCAGATAAATTTGCTATCTAAATCAAAAGTTGCTGTTCTCAATAAGTTTCCTCCCAAATTCCAAAAGTAAGATAGTTGGCCATTGGTAACTTGGAATCAGTCCTATGTCTTAGATTCATTTATATCGACTGATTTACTGTTTTCCTTAAGCTGTTTCGTTTGTGAACTCTCATCCAAGAGAAAGTGGAATAAGTGGAATGTGTAAAGCCTTCAGACCTAAAGAAGCTGGTAAGAAAAAGCTTGAGCTTTAGAGCCTGTTAGCTCTGACGCATTCTGAGTGACAGAGTTTCAGATGACAATTTGCTAGAACAGCTATTTCTTTGCCGTAGTACTTGGAGAGGACTTCTAGCTCTTATTAGGGCCCGACGGTGGAAGGGGTCGGTTAAAACGCACGCGCATGCGCTGAAATGAAAATGACACGACAGGAGTGCTCATTTAAACATCATGACATCCAAGAAGCAATGGGTCTGGTTTGGGTTTCCATTCTTTGTTAATTCGAGAACAGGCAGTAATTCCTTGACCCGTGTAGCTGTTCTCACCCTGACCTTCATCTGCGGCCCCACCTACACCCCCACCTTTCCGCTACTGCTTCTAAGAACAAACTCTTCTTGGCTAAGACAGTAGCGTCAGGGACAGGGGGTAGAGCTCCAAATGTGAGGCAGTTCGTGGCCCCGGGGCAGAGTTGGGATGGTTCGAACGTGCTCCACTCGGCCCAGGCACCGTCACATCCCAGGCGTGAACACTGAATTCTTGGTCTCACGCGGAGACCAAGTACTGCCGAGACCCACCTGCTAATTCTCTGAGCACTTCTTGGGGGATTCCTCTTCCACCCGCCAAAGACAAAGCAGCCACCCCCTGCTTCTCAGTCTGGGAGCTCCAGCTGACTCTCACCAGGGTCAGTCTCCTCACTCCCAAAGCTTCTGTTTTTAGTTCCATGTCATCCCGGAGATACTTCTTAGCCAGTCCCCAAACATCTCATTTTGTTTTCCTTATTCGTGTCCTTCAAATGGCTTCTTACTTTGTTCTTTTGACCCCAACTGGGTATCTGGTATACTACAATTCCCCTTTTTTTCTCTTTTCCAGGGTCACACCTGGCAGTGCTCAGGGGGTACTCACTGCTCGGTCTGTTCTTGGGGATGACACAATGCTCTAACTAGAACATGAAAGGCAAATGCCTTAACCTTTATTCTATCTCTCTGGCTCCAACAGTTCAATTCTAATATCAACTATCTGGAGGTATCCCTGCCTCTACTCAGCAAATATAACCGAGAAGACTGACCCTATTTCAGATCCCAGTGGCTTGTCTGGGTGTCTTTCTGTTAAGCCTGTCTGTGATTTCCTCAACTTTGAAAACTCATTGAATCCTCTAGAACCACCATGATTATGATTATAGTTGCATGATAAAGCACAGAGATCAGAGTTATATAAACACAGGCGTAGGCAAGGCCAGGTGGTCGGGAGAATGTAGGACACCCATGTGCTCTTTGCCTAGAGTCTGGATAGCACCTTCTTAGCACCTCAGTGAATGCAAAGCACAAGAAGTGTCACTGAGCCTCAGTGCCCAGAGTTTTTAATGTGTGTGGGGGGGGATGGGGTGGGAAAATGGGTCTAATCCCATAGATTTGGTTAATTGAGTCCATCCTAGAGTCAGTGATTCACCCAATGCAGATTCTTTTACCTTTCCCGTAGGTTAAGCTGGCCTTTCTGGTGGCCAGTACTTTTAATTATCATTAGTGTTGTTCAATTTTTTATTTAAGCATCATCAGGATTTATGATAATATACATAGTAAGGTCTTAGGCATATGATAATGACACACCCACCACCAGAGTGTCAGATGTCTCCAGCACTATCTCTAGATCCCCTAGGAATCCCCCCCTCTTAGTAAATGCAGTTCTTATAGGCTGACTCTCAGGGTCAGTTATCACTGGCTGTTATATTGTTCACATTCTATATTTCTTGAGGTATTCACATATTTCTCATTCATATATGAGGAAGATTATTTGGCATTTGTCCTTCTTCCCTTGACTCACTTCACTCAGTAGGATATCCTCCACTTCCCTCCATTTAGCAGCAGAATTTCACCTTTTTTATAGCTGAGTAGTATTCCACTAGATACTATTGTTCTCTTATTCACTCCTCTGTCCCTGGCACTTGGGTTGTTTTCAGATCTTGGATATTGTAATTAGTGCTGCAATGAGTAAAGGAGTACACCTATCTTTTCAAAAAATGTTTTTGAGGTCTTGGGGTAGATGCCAAGAGGTGGCATTAGCGAGGTCATATAAAGCTTGACTTTTAATTTTTAAAAAATTCTCCATACTATTTTCCATAAAATCTAACCTGTGTCATTACTAGCATTAGGGTATGAAGGTTCCTTTCCCCCTCACCCCACAAAGCACTAATTGTTTCTACTCTTTTTACTATCTGCCATTCTCACCGGTATAAGATATTATCTCACTGTTGTTCTGATTTGCATTTCCCTTATGATCACTTTTTAATATGCCCATTGACCATCTGTGTATCTTCCTTGAGGAAGCATCTGTTTAGCTCTTATTTTTTGATGAGGTTGTATGTTGGTAAAGTTTGTGAGAACTATGTAAGTCTTGGGTATTAAATCTTTATCAGATGTTCAATGAATGTTTCCTCCCACTTACTAGGGTTTATTTTTATTCTAGTCATCATTTCTTTTACACTACAGAAGCTTTTGAAGTTGATGCAGTCCTACTTGTTTATTTTTGCTTCGGTTTTCTTAGCCAATTACATCTAGTTCTTGAATATGCCTTTGGAGACAATATACTGGAAAGTTCTGCCTATGTTTTCTTCAGTGTACATTATGAATTTCAAACTAAAATCGAGGCCTTTTATCCATTTTGTTAACTTGTTTATACTATGAAAAATATGGACCTGGATTTTTTTCCCTGTGCCTAACCAGTTTTCCAAGCACCGTTTGAAGAGGCTTTTCTTGTTCCCCTTGGAGCCTAATGTGGCTATCTTCATTGGCATGAGAAAGATACATCACTTAGGAAATGCTAAGGATGTTGAAGCTCTATAGCCGGAAAAAGGAACAAAGACCAGAGGTAAATTTTTTTATTATGGAGTCCAGGAGGCAAGGTAAGCAGTCAGTGCAGGAGATTAAGAATATATGCATATCACTGTATCACTCTCATCCTGTTGTTCATTGGTTTGCTTGAGTGGGCACCAGTAACATCTCCATTCATCCCTGTCATGTGCTAGTGTAGTCCGATGGCGTATTGGGGGCTCTTTCAGGATCAGAAGAATGAGGACTGTCGTTGTTACTGTTTTCAGCATATCGAGTATGCCATGGGTATCTTTCCAGGCTCTGCCGAAGAATATATGAGTAGAGGAGGTAACTCTGGGAATAAGGAGTATAGGGACTAAAGCAGCCAATCCCAGTGGAAGAAACTTCCCCTTATATATATTATGCCACAAATACATTTTTCCACATGCAATCTATTTGCAACTTAGTTTGGCCAGGGTAACTTGAACTACTTTTGATGAGAAATTCTGCTGCTTTCTAGACTGAAAATGGTTCTCCTGTTAGGTAGTGACATGGCTGACACAACAACTAAAAATTATTCTTTTACTGATCAAGGATTTACTACTTAGTCCTTTCATCACTCACTCTAAAAAGTCATTAGGTTTTTTCCCTTGGATTTTCATTATTTCAATAAAATACCAGATGTTTCAATAAATATTAGTGAGACTCAACTGATTTCCATAATTGTTGATTCCCTATGATCCGTAATGCACATTGCAAGTTGAAATGAAAATAGACAGGTTTTTTCTCTTCTCTGTCATACAGATTCAAGAGCTGAGTAATGATATTTACCAGTTTCACACTTTCTTGTTTCTTCCAAGCAGATATGCTCATGTTGAGATGCTAAAAGCCTTTGTGGAATCTCAGGACTTGCAGGAACACAGTACCAAAAATGAAGAAATAAGGTGCCACACAAATCACAAAACCCAAAAACATAACCAAGTGCTGAAAGAGGACTTTGTAAGGCAAAATAATGAAATAAACTTGCTAGTGTAGATGAAATATTCTGAGATCAGAGAAATAAAGATCACAGAATGCTGAAGTTTCCGACAATGGTTATTTGGTGTTGGGAAAATAAGTAGGAAAATGTAAACCCCGTTAAGGAAGGACTCAATACTGGGGAAATGAAATACATCCCTTGAGACACAGTTTTGTTTCTGGTGGAGCAAGAGGTGTGTATTGATGAGTGAGTCTACAGAACTGTATCCTATTTGGCAAAGAGACAAAATATATTCTATTTGGCAAACTGTATTCTATTCGGTCATTGAAGACTGCAGCTGGAAGACTGCAAAATAGAATGAGATGGGCACAGACTACAGGTCAGATAGTGATTTCAAAAGCCGTTCAAAGTGTCTGGGCAGGTGAGACTCCAACCGAGCATGATTGTAGGAATGGGCAGAAAAGTATAGAGACAAAATTAACTTTGAAAAGCCACAGAACTCGACAAACAGGGCTATTATACTAGAGAAACAGTACATGGTAAGGTGCTTATCTTACTTGCAGCTGACCCTGGTTCGATCTTCAACAGCAAATATGGTCCCCCAAGTCCCTCCAGAAGTGTGCTCTGAGCACAGAGCCAGGGGTAAGTCCTGAGTTCTGCTGAATGTGGCCCCCAAAGCAAAAAGAAACAAATAAGAAAACCATGTCACTGTAGCACTGTCCTCCCATTGTTCATCGATTTGCTCGAGCAGGCACCAGAAACGTCTCCATTGTGAAACTTGTTGTTACTGTTTTTGGCATATCAAATACACCATGGGTAGTGAGGGCAGGATACTCTCAGTACCTTGCCAGGCTCTCCAAGAAGGACAGAGGAATTGAACCCGGGTTGGCCGTGTGCAAGGCAAACGCCCTACCTGCTGTGCTATTGCTCTAGTCCAAGAACCCTACTGAAAAAAGTTTAAAATAAAACTGAAGTAGAAATATCAGAAGCTCAAAAATATATAGTATCACAATTGGCTGAAATACCAAGACTAGAAAATAGCCAGGGATAAAGGGAGTCTAAAATGTGAAATGTGGGAGGAATTTTGATTTTGTCATGGAAGTAAACACACCTTGGGGAAACCCAGAAGAATAAGAGCATTGTTCATCTGTGCATTTAAGTTTGTGAGAATATATGATAAATTGAGAATGTACTGGAACAGTAAGCTTTGACAATATATACTAATATTAAAATGCTTTTCTCACTATCAGTGTTCTACACGGAAATAAAGGCATGACATTTGCAGTACAAAGGAAGCTTGTCTTTTAAGTCCAGTACTGCGTGGAGTGCTCAGCATACTGAGGCAACATCTGGACAATGCTCGCTTTATAAAACCAATTAAGTAAGCAAACATTGACTCTGATGGTATTCTAACAGCTGAAGAGCATATTTCAAAATAAAACAAAACAGGAAGGCAATTCTTGTTTCAAGGTAAACATTTTCAAGATGAGCACTCGCCTCAAACATTGCATGCAGTACACTGCAGAGTTCAGCCAAACGATCCCTTCTGCAAATTGCACCCAGGTTGGCTACCATGTCACATCCGTTAACAGAGAGCCTGTCCACAGAAGTTCCTGACTCATACACTTGTGGTCAAAGGCATTTTTCTAGGCACTCACCTAACACTTTTTCTTTTAATATAAAGTGAAAATGTTTTGTGAGTGAACCATCGATGTACTTATTAAACGCCCTGCAGCTTGTGACTTTTCCCTGGAGTCTGAATAAATGGGACACCAAGCTGATCTATGTATAGTTAATTATTAAAGGCTTAAGGTCATCTGTCTGTTTTTACATGACCCTAATTCCCTTCACAGAGAATTACAGAAGGGTTAGTTGAGCAGAATTACCAATCATTTCCCACAAGTCGCCAATCAGTGAGATAGTCATGTAGACATTTGCTGGCACTCTCATTGTTTTGGGGCAAATTTAGAATGTTGTAGGAAATTGATTATGCATTGTTGCACTATTGTCCCATTGTTCATCTATTTGCTTGAGCTGACATCAGTAATGTCTCCATTGTGAGACTTGTTGTTACTATTTTTGACATATCGAATATGCCACGGGGAGCTTGCCAGGCTCTGCCGTGCAGGCGGGATACTCTCGGTAGCTTGCCGGGCTCTCCAAGAGGGATGGAGGAATCAAACTCAGGTCGGCCATGTGCAAGGCAAACACCCTACCCGCTGTGCTATTGCTCCAGTCCTACTTTATAAAATAAAAAAAAATTTTTAAAGAAAAGGGAAAGAGGACTGAGAGGTACAGATTGCAGTTTATTTATACGGTTTAACCAAAACCCTGGGCCTAGAGCAAAGTCACGTCCTGAGACTCAGTGAATCCAAAAGCAAACAAGAGTGACTTGACACTGGTGCAGGTGTAATCCCCCTTCCCGAGAGGGCAGCAGATGTCAGGAGGACACAAATAACCTCACCTCAGCACTTCACTGACAAGGCAACGCCCCAAGAATAGCGGGCAAATTTAAAGCCAATCTCAGGGGATCCACACTTCTACTTATTCTTCTCAGTGAATTTTGTGTGTGGGGAGATGGGGGCAGGAGGGTGGGCACACCCGGCAATGCTCAGGGATTATTCCTGGCTCAGAGATTACTCCTGGCCACACTCGTGGGACCATCTGAGATGCTGGGGATTGCCCGCATGCAAGACAAAACTGATCATCTTACAACTAAATATTATTAGAAGAAATATATGTTTTTGCTTTAGAGGCCATATCTGACAGAAGCTAGTCATGTGTTACCGAGGACTGAACCTTTAGTTCCAGCATACAAAACATGTATTCCAGTATTTATAGATTATTGGTGGTGGAGGAGAGAGAATTTCGGCCACACTCTGGGTGGGATGCTCAGAGGTTTTCCTCAGCTCAAAGCTCAGGAACAACTCCTGGCATTACTTGGGGAACCCCGTGCAGTGCTGGGGACTCCAGCAGAGATGGCAGCTTCAGTCCCTAGACTCCTTATGCCAGAGTTACTTCCTGTACTCATATACTCTTTATTTCCTGCACTTATGCATGTCTTGCCTCCTGGACTCCTTCAGCCCTTTCCAGATGTTAAGATGATCACTTAGTGGCCTTTATGTTCCTAATGATAAGCATGCTTTGAAATTCAGACTTTGAAATTAAAAATAAATACTTAGACTCGAATATTTGTACCAACTAGTTTAATAATTGATAATGTGTTAAATCAATTTCTTATAATTAATGTCATTTTTTTCTCTCTAGACTCGACCTGTGATCTTCTACAAAGGTCAACTTTTGGCTTATTATTCAAGTCTTGTTTTTGCTAGTTTTCCATATTGTTAGTTTTTGATCTAACGAACTTTGAGAAATTCCTTGTTCTTTAAACATAGATTGTTCTTTTTTTCTTGATTTTCAATTATTACCAATCTTTCATATTTTCTAATAAAAGCATTTATGAACAAAAAAATACAAAAGAGAGTGTGTTAAGTGAGAATGACTGACGAGAATAAGCGCAAAGCCCGTCTCTCTCTCTCTGAGGGCCTCCTCACTTGTTCTTCCGGTGTCCTCCTCAGACTCTTCCAGAGCTCCCGTCTTTATCTTCGAACCCAAAAATGACATTTGCAAGTCTCTAACTGGTCTTCTGAAGGAACAGGGCCACTTGGCGGGGATCAGTTGAAGCAGACCAAAACCTAAACTCTTACACACTGTCTTTTGCAGAAATGACTTTGAGAAGCAGTAAAAATGTCACAGTCGTTTTGCATGAAGGAATAAGCAGGCAGTCTACACTCCCCTTGTGTCTGTAATCAATACTCTCTGCAGCAAAGGTAGGAGGAGTGGTCAGTGGTTGGAACTAACCACAAGTGTGTGTGGGGTGGAGGGTAAGCAAAATAGAGAAGAGACAGACATGACAATAATAGTTGGGGATGGTCACGCCGGACAAGAAATGAGGGTTAAAAGTAGGGAAGGGATATTCTTGACAATCTTCCAGTATCAATGTTGCAAACAGCAGTACACAATGCCCAAAAGGAGACAGACAGACAGACAAAGGGGGGGAAGGGGAGAGAGAGAGGGAAAGGGAGAGAGAGAGAGAGAGAGAGAGAGAGAGAGAGAGAGAGAGAAAGAGAGAGAGAGAGAGAGAGAAAAGAGAGAGAGAAGTGCTTGCTATAGAAGGAGGCAGGAAGGAAGTGGGAGTTAGGGGGTGATAGGATAGTGCTGCAAAATGTACACTGGTGAGGGATGGGTATTGGAATATTCTATGACTGAAACCAAATCACAAACAGCTTTGTAATGGTCAATCTCATAGTGATTCAATGAAAATAAAATAAAATAAAATAAAATAAAAATAAAGCAAAGCTATAGGGGCCAGATCTGAGCATGGCTCCAGCCCTCCCTGCAACAGAGCCTTCATCTTTTTGCAAAACCCAGTGCGTCAGGTTTGGCTTGCTGCAAAGGGGAATGAGTTCACATTCAGCTTTGGCATTTATCTGTGTAACTGCTTATATATGCGCGTACATACATCTTATGTCTTGAGACACAGCTACATCTATGTCCTCTGTCTCCAGTTAATTGTGTGTAGGTATCTATCCAACACCACTGGCTAACATTCTTTGATAAAAGAGAAACAATTTTGGCAGTGGATTGGTAGTCTGGAGGCCTCAAGGTTTGGCTCCACTGTCATTTCACTTTCTCTACCTCTAATTTGGGTCCTGGTTCTTTTTAAACAGGTACATTTATATCTATGGTCACGGTCACTAAATCTGTGTTACCATTTTGAATGCTATCTGTTTGAACTTAAGATAAAGATGAAGTGCTAAACCTTTTCCCATACTGACCTGCAAAAAGTCAGAGTTACTTTGTTTTTGAATGTGGAAATAGTGCTTTATTCATTCACGTAGGCAAAAAAATCTTTGTTTCCTTCAAACTCATTTATTATTAGCCAGTGTTCAGTCACGGGAATCCTGAATTCTGACATACCTTGAAAATCCAACCAAAGTAGTGATCAGTGTTTCAGTAGAGTAGAGACACAGAAGACCATGGGTGAAATATGAACCACTTGGTCACTAAGGCTAATTTCAACATCTCTTCTGTCCGTAGACTATTAGTTGGGGGGAGGGAGGGTGTCGGTTCTTATACTTCTCACAAGAAGTGGCTGCTTCGGCACTATTGGATTTTTTGAAGAACTTTCTGTTTTGTTTTGTTTTTTTTCACACACACGTCTAATCATGGAAACGATAATCATTTCCAATGTTCAGCAGCCTCAGGAAACCTGAAATATATTGTAAATAAAGATCCCCTCGTTTGGTGGTATGTATAAAGTTTGTCCAAAAGATGATAAACATTTCGCAAAATGGAAAATATGTAACTATAAAACCTCAGTGAGAACATTTCTAATGTAAGCAGAGTTAAAATGTTTGCTTAAAGCAGACTCGCCTGACACGACTGGCACAGGCAAGCCTGTGTCACCAGGTCTTCTCCTCTCTTTGGTGTGAAACGTGGCCAGTTTCTGGGGCTTGAAGCCTTAAGCTCACTGATCCATCGGACTCACAACCAATGTCACCTGCATCAAAACTCGTCTGCTGAAATGACCCGCAGTGTTGGGCTTCATCGTTTCTCTGATGGCTTCATTGTGGAATCACAAGAGACTTTCAGGCCACACAGAGCAGTTTTTCTGGTTCTGCCATTTAGCGTTTTCAATGCAGATTGACTTAAATAATAATAATAATAATTTAAAGAAGCAGTGAAATTTGGGTCGTCTCTGAGAAGCAACGTGTAATTTGTTAACTAGATTATTGAAATTCTCCCCTTTATTTTTCAAACTTGAAGAAAATTGTATTATTTCTTGCTTGCTTACCATTGATAGTATCATCATGTTAAAATGTAAATGTAAAATGTTTACAAAACACCAACCTTTACATTTTTTTTTTTGGATTTTAGGCCAAAAACTTTTAGCAAAGTTTTAGCAAACCTTTTAGAAAACTTTCTAAAAAGACTGTTAAAAATATTATTTTGGTGGCCATCCACGCCCTTTGTAATGAACTAAACAAATTTATACTTTTTTGCTTTTTGTTTTGTTTCTTGTGTAACTCTCTATAAGGTGATATTTCTGCAGCTTAGTCATGGAGAAGATTACTGTGTGGAGTCCTAAGGATTTTAATTTTTTTAGTGCATTCTCTTATTTATAGTAATTATTGAACATTTATGTTTTTGTTGTTTCTGCTGATGAAACTTTACCCACATAATAAACACTGAAAATCCCTGTGCACCTAAACTTAATTTATGAATCTGCATAAACTGAGGGCTAATAACAGCCAGAATGCATTCAGGAATTATTAATACATTCATTTTAAAGACACGAACAGTGAGGTAGAGACTACCACAAACTCAGGTTCCATCCATCTACACCTACCTTTATAGCTTGTTCATCATCTTCATTTATCTCTACTATTTCTGCTTCCCACTAGCAAAAATAATTGCAAATTTTGTTTTGTTTTCTCAGTTGCATTCCAGTTATACTTAGGTAGTTAAGAAAAGCTTAAATGATCATACATTAACTCATGTCAAACGTAAGCACTAGCTTTCTTTCTCTATGCTTGAAAAAGAATTCCAACTTACCATATATTTCAAGATTGAAAATAAGAATTTATGCACTACTGCATCCCATGTATGTCCTCAATAAGGAAAATACCATTTTTCCGACATGAAATAAATACTTAACACTATAATTTTCAGAGAACTTTATTCCACTAATCACAATCAAAAGGCAATCTAATTCATTTGCTGAGTCCAGAAGTATGTGCATGGAAAATGATGCCAAAATTTGCTTTAGATGACATCATGTGTTTTATCTGTAACTGATATGGAAGCAAACAGACTCTAAGATCAGAGTTTTAAGGTGAGAATTTGAAAAAGTGTTCTTTATTATACCAGACTCTGAGTTTAAAAACAACGGGACCCAAGAGTGGAGATCCTCTGCTTGCCTCCCCCAGTCTCCAGCCACCCAAGGGTCACGCCTATAAGTGTTGGCCCTGTCGGCACCAAATAATCTCGTCATCGGCCCACCATCCAGAGCTCACGGCTGCTTCTCCGGGAAGGGAGCATAACATGAGGCCCCCATAGCCGTGCCGCCAGACTCCGCACCAGGCTGCTTCACCCGGGGTGCCCCAAAGGGGGCAGGCGAGAGCTCTCCCTGCCCAAGACCCAGCTCTGGCAGCCCAACACATCCACAACCCAACCTCCGTCACGCTATAGGCCACTCCCCACATGCTGGGCGGAGCCAAGCCTCACATATGAGTGAACATATTCCTGAACCGCAGGGCCACTTTTGTGGCCGTGCGACACATCATAAGACACTCCCTTCCTGTTCTCCATAATTAACACACCACATTTGATGGGGTTCAGATAGTAGGCAACAAATCATAGAGGGAAATATATATATGTATATATATGCATTGATATATATTTTCGGATATATATACCAAAGCTCACATCACCCAAACTTTAACAACATGTTAGTGATAACCTATAGAATGCCAATGTCATAAGGTTCCTGCCAAAATAGAACAATCTTCACACTATTTCCTATATGAACACTTTTTTTGTAAGCATGTTCTGCAGTTCTTCATAACAGACAATACAAAGTATATTATTTCAGTTGTGTTTTGGGACAGGGCTTGGGGCTTGGGATGGAAACATCCCGAATTTGGTGGTGGGGAGGTGTAATGGTGGTGGCATTGGTGTTTGAATATTAAATGTAATGAAATATTGTGAACTAATTTATAAAATAAAAAAAGTATATAAAAAGACTCTGAGTTAAAAAGAGTTAACTGATCTTTATGTTGACTGAATTTCTTTTCTTTGCTATCCCAATGCTTGAATTTTACAGACCTTTCAAAATAGTAAAGACTCACAATTTATGGCTTTTGTTTGGGGAAATAATTATTGTTCTGTTCTCTGTCATGGAAATATACATGATAACACTGATATCACTAAGTTATAACTTTTCTGATAAGATTTTTATTATGATGCTAAATGATTGTTCGCTCTATGAGAAAAGGGAGAGGCAGGAAACAACGCAAAAATCCCAACACTCTAGTGTTTATTTTTTCCTGGGATATTGTTGTCATTCTCAGTGAGCTCAACCCTGAAGGGGAAAAAATATGTCACTTTTTGTGACCACTCTCCCCTTTTTACGTAAAAGTATAGACTGTGGGAAAGGGGGTATCTGTCTAGATATTATCCACATGCACAGAAAAGACAAAAATGTAAAGCATTGTAATCAGTACATCTAATTGTGATAGAAAATAAATCACGGAAAGCAACGTGAGAAGTATTTCAAACTCCATCTAAAATAAAGAATGGTAGCAAGAAAACAGGAAACAGGCCAGAACAGGATTCGGTAATAATTCAAAGTGTGATTTAAGGCCTGTGCGTCTGAGCTCTGGAACAAACTGCTTTTCCCCTCTTGTGATTCAGACCACTTCACCAGCATTTCACGGCCTAGTCTTCTGATCTCCAGGACTGTTAGCAGTGTAGACTATTTTCAAATCGTTGAGCCCAGTGGAGGTTCAGCACTGTCCTCAGACTGATCAGTTCCTTCTCTCTACTCAGGGAGACAAGTTGGTTCTATTTGTCATTGAACAGCTGGGAAAGGCCTCACCTACCCATGAAGTTCCCTTTATATCTTCACGCTATTTTTTCACATTTCTTTCCATATATCTGCTGATCAAATAATTATGACATTTAAACTTGCTTGGCTTTTACTAGCCATTTTTTTGGTGGGGGGATCACACCCGGTGATGCACAGGGGTTACTCCTGGCTCTGACTCAGGAATTACTCCTGGTGGTGCTCAGGGGACCATATGGGATGCTGGGAATCGAACCTGGGTCGGCTTTGTGCAAGGCAAACGCCCTACCAGTTGTGCTATCACTCCAGCCCCTTTACTAGTCTTTTTTTTTTTTTAAGCCATGCATCATGATATTGCTCTTAAGAACTTTATGTGCTTTCTTCGGGTTATTCATAAACGAATTGCAGATGACAATCTGAAAGTTGTTTCATCTTCTATTTTTTAGTTAGCATAGATTGTTCTAGAATCTAAGTGCTTTATAAAGATTATATAAACTTTTGCTCACAGTTATGTGGATTTAAACATTGTGCCATTTGCGTGAACTACCTCAGGACATGACAATGAAAAAATCTCTTTTAATGCCTTTCTTGATACTAGACTGGCTTTTCCATTTGTGGTAGATGCCTGCCAGGCTGATGGGCTGCAATTCTTCTTTATAGCCAACAAACTTGAACTAGACTTGGCACATTTTTCCAACTCTGTAGACCACACTTAGAGAAGAGCTTGAATGCCTCTACTAGTTTTAAGGCTTTAAAAAATCTTGTTTATCAACATTCTGATTTATCAGAGTCATTTGTCCTCCTCAAAATAGAGAGAATATTCCAATTTGATTTGTTGTCAAACGCAAATTCAGAGTTTATTAACACTGCCAACTCCTGTTCCCCAAACAAACTTCCTTATTTGCAGATTTCTGTGCTTCCTTCAAGGTACATCAGGAAGTTGACCGCATATGCAGATAGTTATTAATTATAAAAGTTTTCCTTCAGGTAAATAAATTCTATATGGAGATTTCTCATTATCTTTGTGTTGAGTGTTTTTTGAAACAACTAGAGATCAACAAATAAACCACATAACTCTTAGGAACAAAGTTTGAATATGAGTGTATGAAGACCTTATTTATTTACAACTTGAGTTCAGTGTTCAAAGACATCTCCTTAGTGGTGATGTCCATTTGTTTTCAGGCAAGGTTGTTGTCTGTGATAATTTGATGCTGATAGAAACCGATAAAAAATAAATTACTTCTTTTTATGACTAGTTAATATGGCAAACAAAACTTTTTAACTGGCGTTTGGAGATACGACCTTCACCTTGCCTTACGACAAACCCAGAGCAAATACTAAGAAGACAGAAATCTTTAAGAAAATCTCAAGATATAAACATCCTTCTTTCTAGAAGCATCAACCAAAGGTTATAAGGCTCATATGCGTTACATATTCTTGGTAAAGCAGACATTTCTTTTTCACGGATCTCAGTAAAAGTATCTGTGTAAGAGAAAACTCAGTAAAAGTATCTGTGTAAGAGAAAACTGAACTCATTGCTTCTATTCAAGTCAAAGTCCCAAATCTCAACAAAGTGAAAAATTGAAAACATGGCTTCAAACTCAAAATCCCTCTTTTCCCCTTCTTTCCCCTTCATCAAACATCCTTTGTGTGCTCCCTAAATTCCAGGCAGCAATCAGAGTACAAGAACAGGGAGGCCCAGTGCCAGCCTTCTGGCAGCTCACAGTCGGAATCTGGAGGATGATGATGTACACAAGGCCCCGTGGTCCCGAGAGGCTGCTGTGAGGAGACAGGAGACCCAGGGAAGAAGGAAAAGGGACCCCTAGACAACAGGAATGCATTTCACTGGAGTTGTAAGTCGGTAAGTTTTTTGAATGCTATTTCCTAAACCACTTTTTATGTTTTTGTTCAGGAAAGTGTGAAATGTTAGTTAAGTGTGAAATGCGAGTTTACCCTCAAAAGCTTTATTTTTTTACATTTTTAAAAAAAATTGTCACTGTGGCTTACATGGTTGTTTCCCCCAGGTTTTCATACTTGCAACACTCCCACCAACCATCCCACCACTCTGTCCCCTCCCCTCCCCCCACTGACCTTGATCTCCCTCACCCTCCCTGTGTTGACTTCTTAACACTTTTTTTTTTAATTTTTAAATTGTATTAAAGAACCGCGATTTACAAAGTTCCTGAGAGTTTGATATTTGACTTCTAATGCTCTAGCACCAACCTCAGCGCCAGGACCAGCTCCCTCCATCCGTGCTCCCGAGTCCCCTCCTACCCTCCCAGCCTACCGTCTCAACAAGCACATTTTTTTAAATTGTAATTAATCACTGTGAGATAGTTACAAGCTTTCATGTTTGGGTTACAATCTCACAATGGTCAAACACCCATCCCTCCACCAGTGCACATTCCCCACCACCAATATCCAGGGTATACCCCCCCTTTCCCACCCTCCCCCTGCCTCCATGGCAGACAATATTCCCCATACTCTCTCTCTACTTTTGGGCATTGTGGCTTGCAACACAGGCACTGAGAGGTCATCATGTTTGGTCCATTATCTACTTTTGGCATGCATCTCCCATCCCAGCTGGTTCCTCCAGCCATCATTTTCTTAGTGATCCCTTCTCTATTCCATCTGCCTTCTCCCCTCCGCTTGTGAAGTAGTCCTCCAGCCCTGGGGCAATCCCCCTGGCCCTTGTATCTACTGTCTCAACAGGCACATTTTAAGTTCGGTTGTGGTATTTTGGGTCTCATGTGAAAACACCAAAAAGTGCTGTTGACTCTGTTGTGGTTTGGGTACAGAGCTACACCAATACCCTCAAAAGATTTTGACTGAGCTGAAAAGAACATTAATTCTGTGTTTTCAAATTCAGAGTAAGCTCCCTGCTTGGCTGTAGTTGCCCCAGATCTGAGATGCTTGTGTTCAAACTCGTTTTCCAAGGAGTCAGGCAGGAAAACTTACAGCTCTTGCTTCTGCTCTGTGGGTGAATTGGTTAGCTCCCCGTTTCTTTTATGTAACTTGATAAACTCATTTCGGCTGCACATTGCCTCTACTTCTGTCTATGGTTTTCTCAAAGTAATCAAGGTTTGGGGGGATGAAGGGAGGCAAACCTGTTTCTACTCACAGGCTTTTAAAAAAAACAAACACCAGCTTAATGCCAAGTGTGACTAAGGAACAGGTTAGGTTCCTGGAAATGGTTGGCCAAAGTTTGACTGTATTTTCTGTACTTGGCTTAAACACAGTGAGGAGAGACAAATTTAATAAAAATATTAAAGCTAAGGACAGGGATATGGGGATGTGAAAAAAGTTAAAATTATGATGTTGGTCATTTCCATTAAAATAAACCCCCAAACTTAAAATTTCCTGCCTTCTTTGAACTGAAAAAATTTCTGGACTTGTGCAATTTCTTAAGATCTAGCCTCTACCCCAGGAGGTTATTCTAGTGCTCCCAGGAGTGAGAAGAGAAGGGGAAGTTCAACCACTCAACTTTTAAAATTCTTTATTAAATTATTTAAATTACTGGTTAGATATACATACATGTATATATACATATATCACATATATATGTATATGTATTTCCCCCTTCCTTCCTCTTAAAGACATTTCCTTTTTTACCAACTCATACGTTCTTTCTGGATTGTTTTGTTTCTTCTTAAAGCCTGAAAGTGGACAAACCACACTAGCCATGTAGACACCTGTTTAGTCTAAGAAAATACTAAGCAATACTGTATTTTCCCTTTCACAATATTTATATGATTTATTTGTAACTTTTTTCCTGCTTAGATTGAATACCAAGTGATTTTGGGTTGTTGTTATTTTGTTTATGATTTTGGGTCACACCAGGCAATGCTCAGAGGTTATTTCTGGCCCTTCACTCAGGACTCACTCCTGGCGGGCTCAAGGAACCGTATGGGGTGCTGGGGATGGAATCTGGGATGACTTTGTGTAAGGCCAGTATGGTTGCTGTCACCCCTTATGTATCTTTTCTCGAATCTCAGAACCTAAAAGAACACTTGGAAATAATACAGATTTTCCTCCCCCCACCAAAAGTACTGACTACACTAAACATTTAGCTGCTAGTTCATTCATTGCCATTGTGTTTTACTCAAGTCTTAGACTCACAGAATTTTTATCTACAAAATCTACATTGAGTAGTCTAGATTTCCTCCAGAGGAGCTGCCATTCTTAAAGACCTTGGCCAGTAAGTGGGAAAGTTATATCCACCCCCATGCTTTTGGCAGCATTATTTGTAATAGATAAAGAAGAGAAAAAATAACCCAAAGTGCCCATTTGTCAATGATTGTGAAAAAAAGGGATGCCATATAATGGAATATTATTCAGCTACAGAGTAATAAGTTTTACCATTTGCAGCAACATGAAGCAGCTCCAGGGGGATTATGTAAGTGGGAAAAAAATCCAGAAGCAGAATGGTAACTGGATAATTTCACTTAAGAGTACATTATGAGGACATGTAGCTGAAGCATGGACAAAACAAAAATAAACCAGTGGACATCAATAAGACAGAGGTCTCCAGAGGGCAAGAGGATGAGAGAATGATGAAGGGGGCTTCAGGTAGAGTGGGGATATTAATGATTTTGTTTTTTAAAAACTAGAGTGATGGACTTTATGTCCCAGCATTTATCTATTCTTGCATCTGTCTTCCAGCGTGACATTGACTACTCCAAGGAGATGTGTTCTTATATTCTCACCGCCAAATGTGGTCTAGCTTTAGGACCAGGAGGCCAGGTCACAAAAGGTGAAGCAACTCCTTCTTCTCCCTCTGGTGCGCTGCTTGTCCTGGGAACCAAGCCACTATTTGTGAGAAAGCCCAGGCCATGTGTCGAGGCCATAAGAAAGTGTTCCCGCCAATACTCCTGCTAAGATCTCTGTCCACAGGCAAACGTTCGCCAGACATATGAGTGAGTGGGTCTGCAGGGGCCTGGGGGTGCTTGGAGCATCGGGGCTCCAAAAGTCTCAGAGCAAAGCAGTGCCCCCTGTTTGACCCTCACGGAATTCCTTAACCACACAGAACCTAACCACCTTTCATGACTACTTTCTGCTACCTCGTATTGGGATAACACTGTACCATTCACTACTATCGTTACTGGAAGAAAGATGTCACTTTCATTTTGGTTCTGTTACAGACTCACCATCTTTAAGTATACATTTCAGTGGCCTCAGTATATTAATAATCCAGTGAAACCGTCACTGCAATCACATTCCAGAATATTTCATCACTCTATAAAGAAACGCTGTACGTGTTAGTTGTCTTTCCCCTTTTCACTTCCCTTTGGTGATTATAAATCTACTTTTTGTCTCTGCAGATTTGCCTATCTGGGACATTTCATTTAAACAGAATCAGAAAACGTGTGATCTGCTATGTCTGGTTTCTTTCACTTAGGATGTTTTCAAAGTTCATTCATGTTGTACTATATATCAGTTCTTTACACCATTAAATAATATTTTGTTTGAGTAAAGGCCTATTTTCAGTTTGCTTGGAATGTATATACTTGGAATGGTAATTTTATGATTATGAATTTTGAGAAGCCATAAATTTTGTTCCATAATAGCTGTAGTAATTTATATTTTCATCAGCAATGTATAAATTCATATTTTCTCCACATTGTCACCAACACTTATTATTTTCTCGTTTTTTGTCATCTATTATTGCTATCATTAATGTTATTATGGAGAAACAGGTGTGGTATCTCACTGTGGTTTTGATTTGCACTCATCTAATCATCTAACAATGATCAACATACTTTTATGTGATTATTAAAACATAGAGAGATACAATGCATCTCCTGGATAAATGTTTATTCAAATACTTCTCACATTTTGAACAGTTATTTTAAATTGGGCTAGAGTTAGGATAGAGAAGAGAACATTATCACAATGATAGTTGGAAATGATCTCTCTAGACAAGGACTGAGTCTGAAAGGAGGTAAAGAGATTATACATTGATAATATGATAATCTTTCAGAACCTGTATTGCAATCCATAATGGCCAAAAGGACAGAGAGAAAGAGAGAGGGAGGGAGAGAGGGAGAGAAGGGAGAGAGAGAGAAAGAGAGAGAGACTGGGGAGGGGTGGTGGGAAGGAAAGGGGGACATTGGTGGTGGAAAATGTCCACTGGTGAAGAGACGGGTGTTGGAATATTGTACAACTGAGACTCAATCATGAGTTTTGTAACTGTATATGTCACAATGATTCAATTAAAAATTTTAATTAAAACATTAATTGGACTATTTTTCTTTCCATTGTAGAGTTATATGAGTGCTTATATATTTCACACTCTAGGCCCCTACTCAGATTTGCAATAATTCCTCCCATTTCTTATGTTGTCTTCTCACTTTCTTAAAAGTGTTGTTTGATGCAGAAAAGTTTCCAATTTTTTGCGGGTCTGACTTGTCTATTTTTCCTTTCTCTGTGCTTTTGTGTCATATTTAAGAAACCAATGTGCAACCCAAGACCACAAAGCTATCCAGTATGCTTTCTTATGGTCATTTTAACTCTTAAACATAGGTCTATCTTCTATTAATTATTTTGCAAGTGAAACATAAATTTGTGAATAATCTATAAGTTATTTGCATATGGTTATCTAGCTGTTCCAGAAACATTTACTGAAACTATTTTTCTGAAGTCAGAGCAATAGTACTGCAGGTGAAATGTTTGCCTTGCATGCAACTGACCTGTTTTTAATGTCTGGCATCTCATGTGGTTCCCCGAGCCACCAGGAGTGATCTGTGTGGCCAAAAAACCCCAAAACAAAAAACATCTATTTTCCTCACTGAATGTCTTGGTACCCTATCAAAAACATATATCTATATCTGGGGTGATCTTGGGATGGGAGCGATACTGGCGCGCTCTCCACCGAGATGCGACCTGGGTGGCTGCACGTTTGTGCGGCTGCTCAGCTGCTGATCGGCCATGATCCGGAGGCCAGCTAGACTAGTTCTGATACCAGCAGCTGCTTGCAGAAATGTCTCTAGACTATGAGCTAAGCCATAGCCCCATGCTGCCCCAGGAAGGGAAATGATGCAATTTCTAACATAAATCTCCCTGGACTTAGTTACCAAAACACAAAAATCCCAAACTGCGTGGCCGCTATTGTGGCCGCGTGACTTCTTATCTCTTCATTCTCAGCAATGGAAAACTAATTATCAAATGCTTCATTTTCAGCAGGGCTGTTCTTTGGGGGGAAACTCCAACAACAGTAGTGAGTTTTGTGTTGAAATATGAAATGTAATCAAGGTAAAGAGAAAGTGAAGTGAAATTTATCAGTTACGCAGGCAGGTGTGGGGTGACGGGGGTGGGAGGTACACTGGGGTTTTTGGTGGTGGAATATGTGCACTGGTGAAGGGACAGGTGTTCAAGCATTGTATAGCTGAGACATAAGCCTGAAAGCTTTGTAACTTTCCACATGGTAATTCAATAAAATAAATAAATTAAAAATTAAAAAAAAATCTATATCTATAGAGAGAGAGCATAGATGTAGGGGTTAATTTCTGGACTCCTCATTCGATTCCACTCATATATATGTCTGTCCTATGCCAGTGTAACACTGTCTTGATTGTTACAGTTTTGTAGTAAGTTTTAAGATTGTCCAGTGTGGAGACTGGTGAGATAGTACAAAGGGAAGGTAGATTCCTGCATGCAGTCAACTCATGGTTGATCCCCAGCACCCATATGGTCCCCTAAGTCCACTGAGAGTGATCCCTGATCATAGTACCAGGGGTAAACCTTGAGCACTGCTGTGTGTGGGTCCCATACCCTTGAATAAGGAATAAAATTGGAAAGTATCAATTCTCTAACTTGGATTTTGTCTTTCAATATTGTTTTAGCTGTCTGGAAGCCTTAGATTTCCTTGTATTTTGAAGATCAACATACAAATTTCTGCAAAAAAACTAAAAGGCAGAATTCTTTTAAGAATTTCATCTTATATATAGTCCAATTTGGCATCTTAACAATATGATTTTCCTCCGTCCCTCTCAGATACCGAAAGTATCCCACCTGCACAGCAGAGGATGGCAAACTACCCGTGACATATTCAATATGCGAAAAACAGTAACAATAAATCTCACTGGAGACATTACTGGTGCCCGCTCGAGCAAATTGATGAACAACGGGATGACAGTGCTACAGTGCGATAGTGCATAAAATCATGGAATATGTTTTTATTTCTTCAGAGCTTATAATTTTTTAAACAATGTTTTGGAGTTATAATTGTAAAAATCTTAGACTTTGCTGACTAAAATTATTCCTAGACTTTTTACTATTTAAGATTATTTTATATATAGAATTATTTCATTCATTTCTCTTTTTTGGGGGGCACACCAACTGTTCTTAGGGCTTAGTCCTGTGGTGCCAGGGATCAAGCTGGGGTCAGTCATGTATAAAGCAAACTCCTTACTCCTGTACTATGTCTCTGGTCCCCATTCATTTTGTATTTAGACGATTTATGCCATTATATAGAAATATAGCAAAACCCATGCTTTTATCTGTAATCTGCAAACTTGGTATGTTTATTAGTTCTAACAGTTTTTTGTGAATTTATTAAGATCTTTTTATTAATGAGATATATTCTTTCTATAAATGGAAATACTTTTACTTATTTTATTCCAATATAGGTGTTTTATTTATTTATTTATTTATTTATTTGGCTTTTTTGGGTCACACCTGGCAATGTACAGGGGCCACTCCTGGCTCTGCACTCAGGAATTACCAGTGGAGGTGCTCAGGGGACCATATGGGATGCTGGGAATCAAACCCAGGTCAGCCACGTGCAAGGCAAATGCCCTACCCACTGTGCTCTCTCTCTAGCCCCTATAGGTGTTTTATTTTTCTCACTTATTGCTCTGGCTAAAATCTCAAGTACAAGTTAAATAAAACTGACAAAAGCAGACAATCCATCTGTTCTGATCTTAGTGAATAAAGAGTTTAGCACTTCATCCCTAAGAATGATGATAAGTATGAAGATAAAAAGCCTTTGTAAGACTGAGAAAGTTCTCTTTCATTCCTAGTTTGCTGAGTGTTTATATCATGAAAGAATGTGAGATGTTGCATATTGCTTTTTCTATGTCTATTGAGATAATCTCATTTTTCTTTAACTATAATAATATATTTGCATGTCATCCTTGCACAGGGCCATGCTATTCTCTGTATAGTTCCAATTTTAGTATATGTGCTCTGAGCAAGGATGACATGAAAATTCGTGAAGCGTTCCATATTTTTAAGTATTATCATCTGAGCGATAGCACAGAGGATAGGGCGTTTGCCTTGCATATGGCTGATCTGGGATCAATTCCTCCGTCCCTCTCGGACAGCCCAGCAAGCAACCGAGAGTATCTCACCCGCACGGCAGAGCCTGGCAAGCTACCCGTGGTGTATTCCATATGCCAAAATCAGTAACAACAAATCTCACAATGGAGATGTTACTGGTGCCTGCTTGAGCAAATCGAGGAACAATGGGATGACAGCGTTACAGTGCTATAATTATATAGCATTACATTCACTTTCATATGCTGAATAAATTTCCATTCTTAGAATAAATTCATGTTCTATGATACTTTAAAAATTAGGGGTCACAAAAGGGATGGCATTTGCCATAGTACAAAAGGTATGGCATTTGCCTTGCATGTGGCTGACCCAGTTTTGATCCACAGCACCCCATATGGTTCCCTGAGCCTGCCAGGAATGATCCCTAAGCACAGAACCAGGAATAAGTCCTGAGTACCACAAGGTTTGGCAAAAATGCCTCACCAATTTAATCCCTCGTTTTTCACAGAGGGTGCTGGCTGATGGCTGCTCATATCAGTTGTGGTGTTTGCACCTGTGTTTCCTATGGGATTATATTTCTTTACGTGGGGTGTCCTTTAGCTACTAACACTTTCTATATATGCATATCAATATTTTGTGGGTATAGTAAAGGAAATATATGAACAGAATAACCAAGACTACTTCATTAAAAAGGTCTATCTTGATTATTTATATACTTAAAATAAATCTAATGAAGTAGGACAGTGAAGTCACACCATCTTTGGTAGCAGATAAATGTGCTTTTTTTCTTCTGGGTGATTGTGAGCACGTCAAAGTATTTCTAAAATTTTTCTATTGCCTACAAATCAGTGTAACTACATCAAGAGATGCTTAGACGAGTATGTGAGGTGAAGCAGGTACTAAATTTTGTATAGCTTATGAAAGGTAGAATGTATGTGATAAATATTCACTGTATCACTGTCATCCCGTTGTTAGTCAATTTACTAGAGTGGGCACCAGTAATGTCTCTATTCCTCCCAGCCCTGAGATTTTAGCAGTCTTTCCTTACTCGTCATTCCCAATGGTTTGAGGCTGTTTCAGGGCCAGGGGAATGAGACCTATCATTACTGTATTTTGGCATATCAAATATGCCATGGGTAGCTTGCCAGGCTCTGCCCATGTGGGGGTGGATACTCTTGGTAGCTTGCCAGGCTCTCCAAGAGGTATAGTGTATATATATATATATATATGTATGTATGTATGTATATATATATATATATAAAACTGTCTATGATTTGTTGCCTACTGTCTGAACTCCATCTAATATGGTGTGGTAATTATGGAAATTGGGTAGGAAGTATCTTATAATGTGTTGTGCTGCTTAGTGGCCGTGCAGTCAGGAAAGTGGCCTGGACCGTGACGGTGGTTGGGTAGTGGAGGTCGGCTGCCGGGGCTGGGTCCCTTGGGGTGGGGAGGGTTCTCACTTGCCCCCCTCTGGGGTGCTCTGAGTGAAAACAGCCTGGCGCAGAGTCCAGATCTAGTCTGATGATAAATATTAATTGCTATAATATTCTTACTAGCAAGCCATGATAATAAAATCCACACAACTTGCTATAACTGTCAGTTTCCAGAGAACAGACTGTGAATATTAAATTCACTGTCAGAGAGGAGATGGCTATGTCTGGATATTAAATCTCCAAGCTCAGATTAACACCATGCACAACTAGCATACTCCAGCAGTATTTGCAACATAAAGTGATGAACCCCTGAAAGAAGCACTGTTGCTTCTAACCAATGTGGCACCAATTATCCCAGCTGGGGACTGGATGCTTTGACTGTAACTGTGATGAAGTAGACAATGGGCTCAAGAACAGTCTCCTGGAAACTACAAGAAGATTCTAGAAGATTCCAATTGAATAGATGTATGGAAGAACTTAGGGATTTGAACTCTTTAAAAGGTCCTTTGTTGACTGGGGTAGGCAGTTGCTTTTGGAAACAATGGCAGAGAAGCAGATTTAAACTTGTCACCCTCTGGGAGGTTTCATAGGTTTGGCTGCAGGGAGCCCCAGAAAATTAGGAGTAAAAAAAAAAAAACAACTGTCCTGTCCTGGGAAGCAGGGAGAAAAGAGAGCTCTAAGGGAAGCCAGAGACCACTCGCCTTTTTCCTTATCTTTATTTTCTCTTATTTTTAGAATTTCACACCTAACAAACTGTGTCCATTAAAACCTTTCTGGCCTCTGAAAGTAGAGACTTTTTTTTTCTTTTGCAGAGTCAAATACTGGGGAAGAACAGGCGAGTTGCTTCAAACTGTTGATGGACTGAAGAGAAGAAATGGGGACCACCTGGCCTCCCAGTCTGTGCGGGACCCAGGGGACCATAAGGGTGCTGGGGATTGGATTCCTGGGTCCCAGGAATCCAGTTCCCAGAAGAGGGAAAACAAGCACGACAGACTAAGGCCCCTCTCAGCACGCCCTGCGCATGCACAGAGCAAACAGTCAGGGTTTCACAGTCCTGAGTCCCGGCCGCGCGCTCACATGTGTTTATCCCAGCCTGACTTACCCCAAAGTGGCTGCCGGGAATTTAGCATTTGGAATCACATTAGGAACCACCTCTATGTCCCCCGTGAGATAAAAATGTTGGCAAGGAGAGTCACACTAGAAATTGTGACTGAACGGCCAGATAAAACCTGTGAGATAACATAGACCCTCGTCTATACCAAGAAATATATTTGAATTGTGTGTGTGTGTGTGTGTATGTGTGTGTTGTGTGTGTGAGATGCTGGGGATGGAACCCAGGTCCTTAATATGTGAGACATATGCTCTACCGTTGAGCCAAATTCCCTACCCTATATTTTAATCCATTTAATCCTCTAAAATCTGATTAAATACATCACTTGGATATCACTTTAAAGCCTGTGAAAGCTTTTGGACTTAAAAAAAGAGAAACATATTACTAGGGTGCATAAGCCATTAAGACTAAAACCTTCAGGATTAAATGGAAAGATACTTGCTTGTCTTAGGGTCAATTAATATTAATTATGATAGTAATAATAATAAATCTATTTAAGGTGGTTACAGCCTTCCTTAGGAGATCTAATATGTATTTTCACCCAGTGCATTAAGAATCCAGGATAAGTGGTATCTTGGTTTAAAAAAGAAAAACAAAACAAAACAACTTAAGACTCAGAATGTTTGAAGATGTCAGTGATTGTCCTGGTCAATATCTCTGACTGTTATTAAATTGATATGGTTGATGAGGGGTCACTCCTCTTCCTTACAAACACATCAGAACTGGGCCAGAGAGATAGAACAATGGGTAGGGTGCTTGCCTTGCACGTGGATGACATCAGTTCAATCCCCAGCACCCTGATGGTCCCCTGGGTCCCACCCTGTGAGATCTCTGAGCTCAGAGTGAGGATAAGCCTTGAATACTGCCAGGAGTGGCCTCAAAATGAACAATATAAAGCGAGTTGCCAGAGATAACAAAATACTTCCTCTACTGATTATCTTTCAATCCTAAGAAAATTTGGATGTTTAGAAAGAGTTGAGACTCAAATCTGCAATAATAATGTTCATGAGAAACCTATTCATTTTACAGAGATTTAAAATAATTTAGATTTTGAAGTGGTAGATCAGTCTTAAAACGGTCACCTAATTTTTTTTTATCAAATTACATATTTTAAAAGCAGAGTTTATGCAATGCTCTATGTTAATTTTTTGTCAGCTTTCCAAAGCTGACTTCAGTATTTGAGAAAGCTTATCAGTCAGACAACTTAAAGTATTTAATTTATAGATGCACGCTTGAAAACTTGCACGCATAAAGCCTTGCTTATGTTTTTAATTAAAAACAAGCATTGTTTAAATGTACTCTCAAGTGCCATTTTCATGGAAAACATGATTAAAACCTGGCAATTCAGACAATTCATCCATCCCGTTAAAAATATGTACTTTTCCAGAGTCTTCAGAAAGAAATAAAGTCAAAATTGGTCTAATCAATGACTTTGAAAACTGTATTTGGCTCTCATAAATTATCTTTAGAGACAACTTTAAATTGCACAGTGTTTTTTATTTCAATTGGCAGACACAAATGTCAAGATGACAACCTCTGGAAACTAAAATGAATCAAGAAATTAAATAAAAATTTACTCTCGCATGTACTTGCTACAAACATATAAGTTCATCTCTGTATTAGAGAAGCATGTATAAGATTGCTCAATCAAAAATATTTAAAAATTAATATTTCATGTATAAGTATGTACTCAGTTTTGAGTAAATAATATGTGTTTTCATTTTGCCTAATGGGTTTGTTACTGTCGATATATAAGTCCTCATGAAGTACACAGGACTCTGAAAGGTATTCAACACAATTACAAAATTTAAGCCTAAGAAATAAAACAAAGAACATATAATGAAAAGGTGATTCATAGATTTCTTAATTAGCAAACATTAAAGAGATTTTGATTGCTTTTTGTCACTTATAATTTATAATGTTTTCTTTTTTACTCAATATGGTAACTCAGTAAAAGCAAGTTAAAAGAACAAAGCACTACTGATTCACCTTTTAAATCAACAAATGTAAATGAAAACACAAACACTGTAAAGTTTTGTGGCAGAATATAATTGTTATAATCATTTTGTAAGGCAATTTGGCAGTAAGTATAATATTCTAATTAAGAGGACTTGTCACAGGAAATTATTCAAAATAAATAGAAATATATTTAGAAATATATATGTTATCAGCTTGTTAAAACAGCAACCAAAGTCTGGAGAAACCAAATAACAAAATATGAAAATTCTTATACAAATGCTGATAGATCAGCAAAGGAAATTGTAAGCTCTCAAGCTGGTAATTATGAAGCTTCAGTAAACAGCATGGAAAATTTTAATAGTATGTGAAATTCTTAAAAAGACACAAAAGAGGATCATACACAAAACATACATAAAAAAATGAAGATATTTATTTAGGTCTTAGGGTTATGCAATAGACTAAAGGAGAAGTTTACACTAAAAGTACATTTTTTCCCCATTTTAATAATATTGTAGTAAATTACCTTTATGACTGGATTGGATATATGCATATTTTAAAGTTACTAATTGAGGGTCACTAAATTGAACTCCAACTACCTCTGAAAAAAATCTGACATTATTTCTTATAATAGCTCTAGAACTAATGAAAGTAATTGAGAGAGAGCATTTGACTTTTCAGAAAGCTGGTTGAGTCAGGCTTGGATAAGACCAGGAAATAAATTGACTGCATGGTCTGTCCTGTTGCATAAGTTTTAATCCTATGATATTCCAGGCCGGTGTTTTGGAACTCATCCATGTATAGAATTAGCAGTTTGAACTCTGACCTCTCCACCCTTGCCTCTCATATTGCTCAAATTGGTTTATCAATACTTACTTTCACTCTTCCTTTTTAAAAGGACTTACATATAAATTTCTTAAAGTAAGAAAAGAGCTATTTGTTCTTGCATAGGTAATAACAGCAGTCTTTTTTTTTGTCTCTGTTCCTCATTCCTAAATACACCTTTCTTCCATTTAAAAAATTATAATAAAATAGATTAAACTGTATCATCTTAATACTTTTTTGTAAAAAAATAGTTTTATTGAAAGAAATTTTGGGAGAGATGTGAGGGGAAAGAACTTGAGAGGAAAGTGAAAGAGAAATGTGTTTAAGAGAGAACAGGAGCTAGAGAAATGCCATCTTAAACATTTATAAGTGTACAGTTCAGAGATATTAAGTACATTAATTCCTACATACACTTGTGTTATGGAAGTATTTTCCATGACCTTGATACTTTGTTCACTGAGCAGTTGGTTTAGACTTGAGAGGGTGGCAGAACCTTTGAGCCTGTAAATTCCCCAATATTGAAATTGTATTCTTGTCCTTGAAGTTTGCTTGTATTTTATTTACTCGTATGTTTTTGATGCTGGAGACAGAAGAACCCAGGGAGCTAAAGTACAGTCTCTCCCACGGAGTTGCAGCCCTGGCTATATCTTCATTGTTGATGATGAAAAAGTGCTACCTTTTCAGGGACACTTCTATTTACTTCTTGAAATCACTAGGCACATCCTTGTAGCAATCATTCTGCATTGGAGCACTGGAGCACTGTCATCCCATTGTTCATCAATTTGCTCGAGCGGGCGACAGTAATGTCTCCACTGTGAGACTTGTTGTTACTGTTTTTGGCATATTGAATACGACACAGGTAGCTTGCCAGGCTCTGCCGTGTGGGCAGGAATCATTCTAGTTTTACTAACTTGAGGAGAAAAAGGCAGAAAAGGGCCCTTCAGTTCCATCAGTTAATATGTTAGTGTTTGCTTCATGCCCACCAATTGTGGTTTTGGACCCCAAAGCCTAAGGTCGAAGGACTCTGAAGAAGGGATGATGACTCACGTGTTGCAGATGAGGAACTAAGCTTTGCAAGGTGAAGAGTTTGGCTACAACATGGAAGTCAGCTCATGGTCCACACTGGGATCCATGCAGATATTCCCATCGCTGTGGGTACCCTGCTCAGTGATTGTGCATCTGCAGACAAATTCAAGTGTGCAGACCACACAGACGGACTTTGAACATGCTGCAGAGAGGTGAATATTCTACATACTACCTTTTTTTTCAATCTCATTTTTACCACTCTAACTTTCGGGCACTAAAAAAGCACACAACTCCTGATGATTGGAAGTGGGGCACACTTTAATGACTCTATTATAGACATAATTCCTTTCTGGATCCTAATACAAATCTTTGCGTTTGAATCATACCTGCTAAACTTGCACTTGAGAGCTAGGATATAGGAAATAGAACAGTGTTCACATTTAGAATATGTATACGCAGAAGAAAATGTATGACATAGCATATAGACCAGGCAGAAGGGCTTGAACACATGTGCTAAAATTACTCAGGGCTATAAGGATTCTTCGGGACCTAAAGCTAGCTGAAGAATGGACAGCATTGCAGATAGGGCATGCATGTGGACAAACATACAAGCACATACACATGTAACCCATGCTGCTACTAGATAGTTAGGCTCTGAATCACTCAGAATACTGATGTAGGTAATTACTAGCTTAATCATTTTTGAAAAACTTTCTTAGTTTCTTTTTGAAATGCTTCAGACAGGACTGGAGAGAGAACTCAAGCAGCTGAGTGGATGCTTTCCATGAGGGGCACCTGGGCTGATCCCTTATACCTCATAGTCTCCTGAGCACTGTAGAAAGCAAACCTTAAACACAGAGCTGGGAGTAGATCCCAAGCACCAGGGGTATTCCTGCCCAAATACAATCATCATCATCATCGTCGTCGTCATCATCACCCCTTTGATTGTCGAATTTCTCGAGTGGTCTCAGTAATGTCTCCATTCATCCTAGCCCTGAGATTTTAGCAGCCTCTCTTTACTTGTCCTTCCCAACGGTGCCGCACTGGAGGCTCTGTCACGGTCAGGGGAGTGAGACCCAGCATTGTTACTGGTTTTGGCATATGAATACACCATGGGGAGTGTGCGAGGCTCTCCCATGTGGGCAGGAAACTCTCGGTAGCTTGCCAGCTTCTCCCAGAGAGAGAACTAGGCTATGTCTCCCGGGAGCTTGGTTTTAAGTCTCTGGATGTTGGCTGTTGGTGGGATTACACAGCATCAGGGGCAGTCCTGGGTGTGACCGCCTAGCTACTGGAAAATGGGAAATCTGGGTGGAAGAGGACCAGTCCTGATTCGAGCAGGCTTGGAGGTCTCAGCCCCGGGTCCCACACACCTGGGTTCCTCTACTAGTACCTTCATGCGTGAGGCTTGTCTGAACGTGTGGAGAGGGGGCTTAAACATGGCTGTGACTAGGCTCTGGAGGTCTTCAGCTGAGGAGCTCTGCTCAGGGCGGGGAGGGAATCTGGAGCCCACCCCCTCCAAGGGGCCCCGGGGGAGGCAGCCAGGCGCGTAAGCAAGAGACTCTCAAATACAATAAAAATAAATGTTTTGGAAATTATGAAGTAGAATGTATATTTTCTTGTCTGTTTTTGTTTTTGTTTTTGAGCCACACCCAGCCCTGTTCGGGGGTTATTCCTGTCACTGCTCTTGGTCCTGGTGGGCTTCATGGGACCATAATGGTGCTGGGATTGAACTGGGAGTCCAATGCATGCAGTGCCAGCACCTTAACCACTGTACTAACTCTATGGCCCTCTTGTCTTTTTTTTAGGATAACATTTTTCAGTGATATCTGTACACTCTTCACTATTTTAATCTTTGTGCTCAATCTACAAATCACTTACTATCACGTTTTACAAAACAAGTAGAAGCTTAAAGAAGCAAGAAACTTGATCAAGTTCTTGTTACTAACAGAAAATACTGCTACCAGGAATTGAATCCAGATCCTGCTGACCAGCTCACACCAAATTTATGAGCTCACCACACTATTAATCTGCATAATATCAGGCAAACGCCGATACTATTCTACCTTCGTACTTAAATACTGAAATGAGCTGCTTCATAATAGAGGTGGACCATCTGAACTCACAACTACAATGCATCTATAGGAGTTTTTCAGATAGATATAAAATATATTATAAATATATATTACACACATATATAACACATTATAACGCATTGTAGTATATGCACTAAGCACAGCGGTTGGGCGTTTGCCTTTCACGTGGCTGACCCGAGTTCAATTCCTCCGCCCCTCTCGGAGAGCCCGGCAAGCTACCGAGAATAACACGCCTGCACGGCAGAGCCTGGCAAGCTACTCGTGCGTATTGGATATGCCAAAAACAGTAACAATAAGTCTCTCAATGAGAGACGATACTGGTGCCTGCTCGAACAAATCGATGAGCAGTGGGATGGCAGTTACAGGCATGTATACTTAACACAACATGTGTTATATATGAAACAGATATTATGTACATTTGTACTTTATTTGTGGTCCTGGAACACAGAATATAGACTCAAATGCCCACTCTGTGAATCTATATTCAGTAGCTAGCCCAAAACAACAGCGCTTGAACAAGTGTCCTCCATGTCCCCTTCTGCTGATCAGGTAGCTTTTTGCTGTGACAAGTGCAAGGTTTGCAGAGTTAGGTAAACATACACAAACCCAGTGGACAAGCACTAGCCATCTAGCCCAATTTCTTCCATTGTAAAGTGGGTGCAACGTTCCCTACTGGGAAGCGGCTGGAGCAGGACCACTTAGCCAAGAACCCTTGTTAGTGGCTGGTAGGCAGTGAGCCCTCGGCCAGCTGCGGTGGCCACTGGGTTGACGGTGTGTCACTGCAGCCCCAGGGCTCACCATCATTTCTCTCTGCTATCAGTGTTCCTGTTATATCTGGCTCTCTCCCGCACTGCTAGAGGCTAATCTCCTGGGGCTTGGAAAACAGTTCCTGGATTCCTAACCGAGCAGAATGGACTTGTGCAAGAGATTGGACTGAGAAAAGGGAGCAAAGTCAAGCCAGGAACAAAACAGGGGAGGAAATGCTGAGAAAACACGGACCGCATTCCAAAACGCAGCCCATGCCGTGGAAACAGGGGCAGGGACGTGACAGGAGCCAGATATTGGGGGAGCACTGCATATCGGTGGCAGAGCCGAAGCCCAGGGTTCTGTGCGATTACACGCTCTCCGGAGACCAGCAGCTAAGGCCAGGGGCACAGGGAAGATGGGCAAGACCACGAGTCCTGTTCGTAACTTCCAAGGGTCTGTTTCCTCGCCTTTCTCATCATGAGTTTTATACGTCCCGCTTCTCTTCATGCTCTGTGGTGACGGGCAGGGTTGCAGTGCTCGCCCGAGCACTTTAGCTGTGCTGCTCTCGCACAGTGGTGGCAGCGACAGGGATCCAGCACAGCACAGGGACAGGGACAGGAGTCAGATGCACAGCCTTACGTCTGCAAGGCAGGCGCTCTGCCCCTGCTAGTCTCCACCAAGCCCCTTCTTCCCTTTTTTTCCCAAATAGGAACATCACTAAAGTCACATTAATTTAGAATGGTATTATATATTATATGTCTTATATATAGTATTATATGTTATAATAATATATACAGCGGTTGGGCATTCGCCTTTCACGCAGCCCACCTGAGTTCTATTCCCTTACCCCTCTCGGAGAGCCTGGCAAGCTACCGAGAGTTTTGAGCCCTCACAGCAGAGCCTGGCAAGCTACCCCGTGCGTATTGGATATGCCAAAAACAGTAACAATAAGTCTCTCAATGAGAGACGTTACTGGTGCCCGCTCCAACAAATTGATGAGCAACGGGATGACAGTGACAGATTTTAGGTGTATGAATTTTAGGTGTACAATGTTACACTGTGATTACCACCAACAATGCAGTGGCCCCTTTGCGCATTTTTTCTCTCCCTGATACCCTTCCTCACCAGCAGCCATTGTCCTGTTCTCATGCTCTTCCTAGGCTCATTCTTGGAGCCAGCAATGATGTGGGCTAATGCTCCCCCCAAGGATTTGGGGTTTTTGTTGGTTGGTTGGTTGGTTTGGGGCCACACCCTGCAGTTCTCAGAGGTTACTCCTGGCCTTGCACTCAGGAATCACATCTGGTGGGCTTGGGGAACCCTGAGGAATGCTGGGGAATTGAACCTGGGTTGTTTGTAAGCTCCCTATCCACTGTACTATCTTCCCAGACCTCCAAGGCTTGAGTTTTCCCACATATATATTTTGATCTTTTCTATAAGATCAGTTTCTTCAACCAGAAAACAAACCTTTCAGATCTAAAGTCAGGCGATCAGATAAGACATTGGGGCCATTTGCATAAGGAATAATCAGCAATTTTAAGGTACACATTGTCCTCAGTTGATTTAAATCTTGTCTAATCAACAGATTGTTGACAAAGTTATAGATTTCTCATAGTACATATGTATACTGTTGCTAGATAAAAAGATAGGATACCCAAGGTGCCAGAAAAATAGTTCAGGTGTTGAAGCATGTGTGACGCCCTGAATATGATCTCCAGCATTGCATGCCATTATATATACATAAATATATATATGTGATGTGCAGGAAAGCTTGAATTTCAGATAAACAAGAAATGTGTTCTAAATATAGCACAGGGCACACTTGTCCTTAAGAAATCATTTGTTACTTGTGTAAAATTTAGATGTGGGTATTTACTATCCTTTTGCTCAATTTGTAAGTCTCATACTGACCGCCTCAAAAAAGAAAAAGACAACCCAGAATACTAGTTTAAAATAATTTCGGGGGAGGGATGAGGACCTGGGGGCCACTTCTGGTGCTACTCAGTCAGCTAGGCCAGCCAGTCTTATGGTTGGGCCAGCAGTGTGGTAGAGCTCAGGTCCAGCAGTGCTCCTTTGAAGCCACCATGGACATACTCAGCGGCATCCGGGGACCTATAGGGCGACACCTACTGGTTTGGGGGTGTCGTGCTATTCCAGGATCGAACACGTGTCCTAGCTTAAGTGCCCTTGCTGCACCCTCCTCCACCTTCCCTCCCCGCCCCCCCACCAAGTTATCTCCTTAGCTCTGAAGTTACTGAACACTTCTAGGAACATGAAATATTTTGAGAGGCGCTGCTTTTCTTACTACCACTGATAAATTAAGTACAGCTATTAGTCTCATGATATCTCACTGAAACTGGGACTTAAAGGTTAATTTCTAGCAGAAAAGAGGAAGAATTCATCAGAGTGCTGGTCTGTGTGCCTAAGTCACTCACATGCATTTTAACTCATTTACCTCCACCACGATTTGAACCTGTGGCTGGGAACGTCAATTCTGGTTTCTGGCCTGATGGGGCATTTGGAGCTGGGGATTCCGGCTACCCTCACTGTTTACTATGATGCACTGATAAAATAGAGCCAGTGGATAAAAATTTTTTTCTTTGCTAAAGGAAAAAAATGCTAAAGCTTTGCAACTGTATCTCACCGTGATTCAATTAAAACTATTTTTAAAAAGAAAAGAAAAAGCCCATTTTTGATTGCTTGTAGCACGAATGTTACTAGGATTTCTCAGAAGGCGTCAGTTTTCCCATTTTTAAGGAGGTTCAAAGAGAGGCTACAGGGGCCAGAGAGACGGGACAGGAAGAGAGGTGCTGGCCGGGCATGCAGCCAGCCCCAATTCCATCCCCCAACCACCAAAGCCAGGATTAGCTCCTGAGCACTGCAGGGTGTGGCCCCAAACCCAAAGCAAGGGAACGAAGCCTCCTGGTCTCTGCTGCCACAGTCCTAAAATACCTCACAGCAGCAATTCCCCACCCTCATGCTTCTGCTGCCTACCCACTTGCCTCGGGAACTCTGATGCTGTGAAAATCAGTTTAGTCCAGGAAAACTGGCCATTTTCCAAGAGCTAACCATAGGCAAGTCACACTTGCTATTAAATATTAAGCATTACAAGTAAGTGAGGCTAATAAAACCACTTAAGAAACAGATGCCATGTTAGCACACCTAATGACGGACACCTAAAGAGATGTTAATATGCAGCTTTCATGTGTTTGGGGATTTGGGGGCTTTTGCCATTTACCACAGTTAATCTTATATAAATTCTTAATCACTGGACATCAAACTGCTACCACTTAAACTGGGAAACGATATTGATTTTAAGAAACTGTGTTATTAAAGACTGGAGTTGAAAGTCTAATATATGTACCCCCTGCCAGCAATTAGGAGCTCTCACGCCTCTGTTCTGAGACAGTTCCTAGTAACGCGGCTGAAAATTGAAGCCAACGCTTTCAAATAATGTCCAGAAAATGTGTTGTTTACTGCATTTAACTTTCAGATTTTATGGTCATTTAGGACCTCATTTTCATTAAATAGGAGATTATTATCTTAGAAAATACTATAAGGGAATATTAGTTATGAAATATTTCCTAAGAAATCATATTAGTTAATTCCCCTAACATCAGAAGCAGTAATTCTGTGATCAAATATAACAATTTTTACATTAAAAGATTGATATTTTTCACACATCAAGCTTTTAATTTTAATATTGGAGCTTTGTTATCTGATCAATTACAACTCTATAATTATTATCAACAGTTGTGGCATTTTCTACATTAGAAAATAAATAAATACTTTTCCAAAAAGAAAAGCGTAAGGTAATTAAATCTCCATGAAATAATTTCATTTATAAGTATTACTAATTTTGTTTACAAATAAATTGAAGAATTTTTTTTAAAATAGAAGAAAATGTTAAACACACAAAAAGAGAGATTTGTAACTTTAGTGTGCCTGTGTAAAATTTCACTAATTATCAATACATGATGATCATTTTATATTTTCTGTCATATTCACCTCTTCTCCTCAACTAAAGGAGTGGGATGTCAAGGGATGTTTAATCTTTGACACTTTCTTGCTTCTTCAGTAACTATTCCATTATATATACTTATGTGTGTGAGTTTGTGTGTATACATCTGTACACATATCCATATATATACATCCCCCATACAAGGACTCTAAATCCCTGAAATTTTATAATCATAAAAAATATAATAGTTTGCTAAGATTGTCAAATATTTAGTTTATATTTCGCATGTTTTTTTCCTCAGTTAATTTCTTTGAAGTAGAACCAAATAATACATCTACTGATTGTGCTTTGTATGTATGTTTTTAAGTTTCTTAAAAGTGTAATCTTTTACACTTTTCTCACATAAAGATGTGTAATCTCGCATAAAGATGATCTACTGTATACATTTCTCCCATATAATAGTGACATTTCCCTTACTACCACAAAAGTAGTAAAAGTGAAACAATGATTTAATGTTGATTTTTTAAATCTCTGTATTACTGTTATCCTGTTGCTCATCGATTTGCTTGAGTGGGCACCAGAAACGTCTCCATTGTGAGACTTGTTAAATCTCTGTAACAACAAATAAAATAGTTCATTTTATATTAATTAAGAGTTCACTTGTATCACTTGTTATCACGTTGATCTTTGATTTGCTCGAGCAGGCACCAGTAACGTCTCCATTCATCCCTGTTGCATGCTAGTGTAGCCCAATGGTATCTGCTCAATCCAGGAACATGAAGAGCCTCAAATCGTTTGTTCAGGCGTTTGACCATCTCATGGACGGGCGGCCACGCAATCTTTTGGCGTCCTATGGAATCCAGTCAGTAACAGCTCTAGTCCAGCGGTCATCTCTAAATCGCATTACATGTCCAGCCCATCTGATTTTTGATGCCTTGGCAAATGAGACAGTGTGCCTGATTCTTGGTCATCAAAGGAGGCTGGAACTCCAGATTCCTTCTCTCACTTGAGTGAAATGTGATATTCCAAGCATAGCACTTTTGATTCCTCTCTAGGATACCTGAATTGCATTCTCGTTCTGTTTTCGTAGGGCCCAGGTTTCTGAGGCATATATTAATGCAGGAAGATTGGTGGAGTCGAAAAGATGTGCCCAGAGCCAGAGGTTCTTGGTCCTCTTAACCACTTCCTTGACTCTCCTGAAGGTGTTCCATGCTGCTCTCTTCCTCCTGCATAGTTCTGGCGCCAAATCATTCCCCATATTGAGTTCTCGACCCAGGTACACATAGCTGCTGCATTCAGAGATGTTCGTTCCGTTGAGGGCAAGTGGAACATCAGGGACTAGTTTTTTTTTTTAGGAACATTGTCTTGATGCAATTCAGCTGTAGTCTGCCCTTACCACATTCATGGTTGAAGTTGGCCAGCATTTGTGCCACTTGGCTAATATTTGGCATTATGAGAATGATGTCATCAGCGAAGCAGAGGTTGTGTAGTTGCTGACTGTCTGTCGTCAGTATCATTCCTTCCCATTCCAGTTGTTGCATGACGTTCTCGAGGGTGGCACTGAAGAGTTTCGGTGAAATGGTATCACCCTGCTGAATCCCACTCTTTACATCGATGATTACTTCCTTGGAGAATGGTGAGATCCTGGTGGTGAATCCGCAATACAGCTATCGGATAATCCTGATGTATTGAGTTTGAACACCCTGTTTGACTAGGACTTCAATGACCACTTCAGTCTCAACAGAATCAAAGGCCTTCTTGAAATTGATGAACGTTAGACAGAGCAACATCTTGAACTCTCTCTCGCAAAACCTCAATGAGCTTGGTCACTATGTGGATATAGTCAATATTGCTGAATCCTTTTCGGAACCCAGCTTGCTCCCATGGTTGTCCTTTGTCTAGTGTTCTGTCTATTCTATTTAGGATGACTGAGTGAACAACTTTTAGACAATGGACAACAGGCAGATTGGGTGATAGTTGCCTATGTCGTGGATGTCTCCCTTCCTGTACAACACAATTGTCCTGCTGGTTTTTCCATTGAGATGGAACCTTGCATTTGAACACGTAGTGTGTGAAGAGCCGAGCCAGTGTATTGACGAGTACTGTTGGCAGATTCTTCAGGTGTTCAGGTCTGACCTTGTCTGGACCGGGTGCTGTACACATCTTTACTGACAAAATGGCATGTCGGATTTCAGAAGGGAGGACGTTGGGAATGACATATCCATCCTGTGGAATTTGGTATGTGGGCAGGTGGACGTGGCTATTGAAGAGATCCGAGTAGAAGTCATGAATAATCCTCTGCATTACCTTTCTGGAAGATGTGTTAGATCCATCAGGATATTGGAGGGCAGTCATCTTCATCTTGTAGTTGGTGAAGGACAGGTGAGCATTGCGAATATGTTTCCCAGCTGTTGCCGCATCGGCCAACACTGCTCATCTTCTCTCTTTGAGGTCTTCTTTTATCGCTTCTCTGCACAGCTTTGTGAGCTCGGACATTAGCTTGTGATTGCCTGAGGCTCATGCCAAATCACTTTGGAGAATGAGCTCGAGAGTGTCCAAAGACAGGAGTCTCTTTGTGACTTTTCCACTCTCGGCATTCCTCATGCAGTCATGGAGGTGCTGAACTAGTCGATCGTTTTCCTCATCAATGTTGTCAATGACGGCATCTTCCTAAATTGCCGCAATTGTGCCAAAGAGCTCCCAGTTGGTGGTCATTCTGGGAGTTCCCTTCTTAAACTTAAACTTTGCAGTCCTTTCTCCCCACTCTATGAAGTAGAATTTTGCACAAAGGAGACGGTGGTCCAATCCTGTTTGGAATTTTGGGACAACAGCGACAGGCAAAACCTTCGATTGAATATGATGTGGTCAATTTCACTGTGGAACTGTCCACCAGGAGACTCCCATGTCCAATGTTTAAATTAGGCCTTCTGGAACTGTGAGTTACCATGGATGGTCTTGGTTGACATGATGAACTCAGACAGTCTCTCACCCAGTTCGTTCTAATCTAGGCCATGGGTCCCAATGTGGAGTTCTTCGGGAGACCTTCTCGGCCCTATCTTGGCATTAAAATCACTGACAATGATCTTGTAGACGGTGTGGTCTTCTTTATAGAACTTCTCCAGCTCCATGTAGAACTTTTCCGTTTCTTCTTCATTGTAGTTGGATGTTTGTGCGTAGACGACGAAGATAGAAACTGCCAGCAGTGAGCCACATCTATTCAAGCGTAATCGTCCAATTCAGGTTGTTAAGGCATTTGAATGAATTAATGCTCATAGCCAAGTTCGTGTTGACAAGGACACCGACACCACCGATGCCTCTTTTGTCACATGTTCAGAGGAACAGTTCTCCTCCAGTGTCGAAAATTGTATGATGTGTTCAATGCCTTCTCGTCTCAGTCAGACCAACGATGTCATACTTATCTTCTGCACTTGCACCACCAGATCCTCGATGGATGCTTCTGATGCCAGCGTATGTGCGTTGAAAGTACAGACAGTCATTTTACTTCTTTTTTTTTGGCAGTCTAGTTCGTCCCTGAGATTTTATCAGCCCCTCTTTGCTCACCCTTCTTAACGCTGCCGTATTAGGGTCTCTTTTAGTGTCAGGGGAACGAGGCCCATTGTTGTTACTATTTTTGGCATATCGAATATGCCACAGGTACTTTGCCAGGCTCTTCCATGGAGACAGGATTCTCTCAGTAGCTTTTCGGGCTCTCCTAGAGGGATGGAGGCTTTCAGGGCCGCCTCTAATCACCCTTACAGGTGTTCTCCTGGTTCACACCACATTTGAACCCCATCAAATATGGTGCGGTAGTCAAGAAAAACGGGTGTTAAGTGTCTTATGATGGAAAAGGGCCTGGAGCATTGCAGTGGCTGGGTAGTGGAGGTAGTGGAGGTCAGCCGATGAGGTATTTATCTGGCTCTGGGTGTGATCCCTGGGGCACCAGAGATTGGGGGAAGCAGGCAGAGGATCTCTGTTTTCGGATCCCATTGAGCCTGGAGTCCAAGGTCACAAGGTTCTGCTTTACCTGGTTCTGTGGGGCTTCACTCATGAGTGAGGCTCGGCCCGAGTGTTGGGCAAGTGGCCTGTAGCATGGCGGTGGCTGGGCAGTGGAGCCAGTAATTAAATACTTAATTAGTAATTAATTAATGATTACTTAATTACTTAATTAGTAAGTGATTAAGTGTTACTTACAAAAAATTGGCTGATTTCTCTTTTCCTTATTTGATTCAAGTATTTCTTATTATATATGTGTAGAAGAAATAAATGGTATATTCTATAATACAAAGATAAAGGCAAATGTTAATTTTGACATTTAAAATTCTTTTAAATTTCAAAAAACTTTGGGGTCATATCCGCCAGAGTTTAGAGCTTACTTCTGGTGATGTTCTGGCATTCTATGTGGTTCTGGGGATCGAACCCCGGTTAGGTCTCATGCAACGCAACTGCCTTAACCTACTATTTCTCCAGCACCAATATTTTAAAAGTTTTGACACTAGTATCTTCTAAAAAAATAACTTTCTGGTTGACACACTCAATTAAGATTGTAGTCAGTAATTGTTGATTTTCATGTGCCATACTAATTACACACCTTCTTTTAGTTATTCATATCAAGGTCTTTAATTTGGTTGTAAGTTTGTAATGATTATAAATAAAGATTCCTTTTGTTTTTATTGAATCACTGTGAGATAGTTACAAGCTTTCATGTTTGGGTTATAATCACATAATGATCAAACCCCATCCCTCCACCAGTGCACATTATCCCTTTGTATCTTAACCATGGGGATGCAGTCAAACTGGCAGGAGATATTTATGAATTTCGTTTAGGCATATTATAGTTAATTAATTATATCTGATAGTCCAGTTATTAGGTAATGATGCAGGCGGGTGGGGGCTGCTGGCATGGATTTCAGCTGAATTTTATAAAGATTGGGACCTTTATAAAAGGTCCTTTTATAGGGACCACACCAGCTCCATCAATGCCCCATCAAACGCCCATCCGCAGCCCCTCGCTGACAATGCCCTAGCGCAAGACGCGTGCTGGATGCTGGGTGAAATCCCTCTACCACCGACTTCGAGGAAGGGCATCCCACTCTCTACATCTCGACTCGCCGTTGTCCACAAACCCAGTGTTCTGGGATGCCTCCCTTCCCCCTGGGCTTTTCGGGACATGAGTCATTCCTACATTCCAAATTGCTTGTGTGTGATACCTCTGTGACTCTCCGGGGAAACCCAAGCTCTTTCTCAAATGCGCTCCTCCTCTCTCTCCTTCACAATCCGTAAACCAAACGTGTCTGTGTTGCTCTCTGTCCTCTGCAAGATCCAATGAGCCGGGGGCGGGGGTGGAGGGGGACTGGACAGAGTTCAGGACCCCAGTGCCCAAACAGGGACCAGGTGCTCCCATTGACTTCTGTGCCCCTGACCTCTCTGGACACTTGTTGATGAGATGGCAAAGGGTGAGGGTGTCGGAGGGGGGCTGGGCATAATGGCAGTAGTAGGACACTCTGGGGTCACCCTCTCGCTCAGTAGCTCTCCACAAATTCACTGCCAACAAATAAAAATCAATTGGAAAGTAATCCTAAATAATCCTAATAATATTTTTATTTTTCATTTTCTATCTTTTTTTCTTTTTTTTAATGGGGGCCACTCTCCAGGTCTAATTGATGTCACTCAGCCTGTGGCGCTGACTCAACAGTTCTATGGTCAGTTCAGGGACATGGGCGTCCGCTTGGGCCAGCGGTGTGTGTGCAGAGGGGGAGGGACATCAGGGGGCCAGAAGAAGGTGATGGGGACCACCATGGTTATACCCTGAGGTGCTCAGGGAGGTCATGTGGTACTGGGCATTGAACTCATGGCATCACAAGTGCCAGGGATGTTCTCCATTTGAGCTCTCTCCTCAATTCAGTAATTTTGTCACTTTTATAAAAATCATATTTTACCTGATTTTATGTCAGATATGCATTTATTCAAAAGTGCCTTTTGACTGAGTAGTGACCACTTACTACTAGACTTGGGATTTCCCCCTCTGGATTATTTCATTCACTTACCCAGGACATTAATCACGAAGGTGCCCATTATTAATGATGCCTCCTTACTTGCTTACAAACATGTAGGGCAAATATTAGAGCAGAGAGACTGCCCTAGACAGCCATTATTATTATTTAGCAGGTGCCTAACTTGACCCAAAAAGGTCAAGTTTTGGTTACAGAATAAGTTAGATGATGGCAACTAGTTTTCACTTTGTGAATAAACATACCCTCTTCATTATCCCGTCTCCAATAAATAGACATTTGCCCTGCAAAGGAAAGGAAATTGCCACAGTACTAAAGCTGTTTTCAGAGATATATTTTATGTCAACTTTCTGAATGACAATATTAAAATGTCTTTCTATTTCTTTTCCGTTTAACAACAGATCCTTAAGCAAAGGGCTAATATGCAGTTGGAGATTTTGAAATATTCAGCTAATGCTTAGAAGCCACTTCATCTCGGCTATACAAGTTGTAAGCACCTTATCACTGTCACTGTCACTGTCATCCTATTGCTCATCGATTTGCTCAAGCAGGAACCAGTAACGTCTCCATTTTTGAGACTTGTTATTGTTTTTGGCATATTGAATATACCATGGGTAGCTTGCCAGGCTCTGCCGTGGGGGCAAAATACTCTAAGTAGCTTACCATGCTCTCTGAAAGGGGCAGAGGAATCGAAGCCGGGTCAGCCACGTGCAAGGCAAAAGCCTTACCGCTGTGCTATCACTCCAGCCCTTATATACACCTTATATACACTAATTTAATCAGAGTAACAACTCTAATAGGAAATTACTATTACTATGGTCTCCACTTTACAGATGAGGAAACTGAGGAATAGAAAATTTAGCTGACTGGAATCAGTCAGAGAGATAGTAGCACTGTAGCACTGTCGTCCCCGTTCATCGATTTGTTAGAGTGGGCACCAGTAACGTCTCCATTGTGAGACTTGTTGTTACTGTTTTTGGCTTATCAAATACACCATGGGTAGCCAGTCTCTGCCGTGTGGGCGGGATACTCTCAGTAATTTGCCAGGCTCTCCAAGAGGGACAAAGGAATCGAACCCCAGTCAACCTCGTGCAAGGCAAACGTTCTACCCTCTGTGCTATCGTTCCAGTCCCAGAGATAGTACGGTGTAGTAATATGCTGTTATATGCATACATCGAAATAAGGTTGTGTCCCAGGCACGGCTTCTTGTCCCCTGACCCTTCCAGGAGTGACACCTGAGCACAGAGCTGATCACAACTACATATGGCCCCAAAACAAGACAAAAACAATAAAATAATAAAATTTTAAACAACTTCAATGGTTGTTACACAGCTAGCTGTGCTATAACATGGGTTCAAACTTCTGTCCATGAAACTTTTCTTCGATATCAGCTTTTATGGGTCAAGAAGATCATGACAGTTATTATGTGTCGGTCTCCTAGACCTTGATTATGGTGGTGACATATATTCCTGTGTTAAAACTCACCAAACTGTGCATGTACAATAGATACACTCTCCAATGCATACATTATATCTCAATAAACTTCCTCTATTAAAAAATAATCACTAAGTTTCACTTTATGGTCTAGCAAATGAGAACTGTTGAGTCTAGTGTACTCTACAAAATAATTCATATATAGAAAACAGTTCACTAAAAAAATTTCCAGCTATGCAACATCCCTTTGAGATGGAAGAAAACTATTGGGAAAATTTACCATATGGTGGTTAATAAAGTGAATCGGTCACTATAAATTAGCTTCCAATTTTCTATATCACACTGATTTATCTGTCTGCTGGATCACAGCCACGAGATGCTTGCAATGGTGATTTTGTTTCTCATCCTTGTCACTTTTGTCTTCATGCTATGTCCCCTTTTCACAGGTGCCTGTCATCCCAGAGGTGCATTTCAATTTTGTTTTGTTTCAGCCACTATGATACTTGCTACTGAATTAATCTCTTGACTGCTAATAATTATCCTTTCTTGATTGTGCTTTTGACCTAAAGTTCTGTAAAATTTATCACTATCACACCCACAAACTGCCACCAGCGCCATGTAATTCCCTCAATAGCCAAGATCCAGAGACTATATAAAACAAAGCTCCCAGAAGTGTGTGGCTGAAAAGTCACATGCAACCTCTTATAGTCTACCCCACTGATGTGTCTAAAGCAGCACACATGTGTTTGGTTTAACATACCTGCTTGTATTCTCTGGTGTACATTCTCCATCCTTCTTGGAGAGCCCAACAAGCTACTGAGAGTATCCCGCTGGCATGGCAGAGCCTGGCATGCTCCCCATAGCATATTTGATATGCCAAATGCAGTAACAATAACAGGTCTCATTCCCCTGACTCTGAAGAGCCTCCAATGGTTGGCAAAGACTGTAGGATAACATAGCCTCAGGTAGTTTAAGTTTTTTGGGAACTTTCCTCTGTGTTTATTCAATCCTCTGTCTTTCATCGTCACACTCATTTTTCTTAGCTCCTCATTCCTCCATCCCTGCTCTCTGGATTCTCCTTTTCTTCCTAGTCTCTCCCCCTTACTTCCCTCTCTCCACCTTGCCCTCTAGGCTATATACAGTCTGGTAGCAATCAACATAAGAAAGCCCTTCCTGAGGGCCCACCAGGCTCAAAGGAAACACCACCTAGGGGCATTCCAAAGCCCTTCCTGAGGGCCTGCAGGCAAAATACCTCTTAAGGTGTTTTTCTCTTTTCCTCAGTCCAAAAACTCATTAACATATTAATACTAGTTATTTTTGTATGGACACAGTAAGAGATACATTGAGGCTTGCACAGGGCAGCTCTCCTGGGAACATCTTGCACACTCAGACTACAGTGCTCAGGTCAGACCAATCATTCCTAACCCTAGTAGGGTCTGGATCTAGTTATTACTTTTTGGATCATGACAGCATTTGTCCATGACCAAGCTCTTAACTTATAGTTAAGCATTAGGCACTTTGGCCAGGCCCATCTCGATGCCAGGGTAGCACATAACTCACCGCTTGCCCTGGGTCCATCCTGTCCCTCGTTGGGACCCTGCTTATGGGGGTGCTAGGAAGTAAGGGCAGAGGGATTTAGGTCAAGAGAACAGGAGGAAAATATCATAGAGTCGTAGAGTCAAATGACTCCCAGGTTACACAAGCATAGCATTTACTACTATCTTCCTGTGCCCATACGAAAGGGCATGGCTCTGAATAAACTATGCAAAGGACTCAAGGAGAAGAGAAAAATAATATTTACAAGTCAACAGAACACAAAGAAAGAAGTTACAAATAAGCACAGAGGAATGGGAGTACTGTGATGGGAGTAACCCAATAAACCTAAACTACCTGAGGCTATGTTATCCTATGTCTCCCCCTAGAGAGGTTGCTAAAATCTCAGGGCTGGGATGAATGGAGATGTTACTGGTGCCCACTCGAGCAAATCGATGAACAATGGGATGACAGTGATACAGTGATACAGTGATCACTATGTGATCTTTAATTTTTTGGTTAATATCTACTTAATATATGTTTTTATGGCTTTTCATTTTCTTTCACCTATTTTTTTTTGAAAAGTTAAAAATTCCTTAATTTTTTATTCCTGGTACCACTACCACAATTTACAGGGCAATATACCTGATGTAATGAAAAGAAAAAGAAAAAGACAAAACTACAACAGATAAAAGACCTCAGGAATGTACATCTAATTGACACTACATTGCATTAATCAATAGCTGCACTTTTGCAAACTGTGGCTATGACAGTCCTGAACAAGAAGGGTTTCCTGTTTAAGCTGCAGTAACTTTTCTGACTATGGATCATCGCTCCTTCTGTGGCAGATTTTTACAGTTCCTCTAATGGATTTGGGACGACTGTCTCAAAGTAACCTGCAGCTTTCCTGACAACTCCTCGCTCTCGCTCCTGCTAAGAACTGTAGCCCTTTTCTGCTGAGTTTCACCTACTTTTTAATATTTAGTGTCAGCATCAAATTTCTGTCGTCCAAATGTAAACAAATGTAAGACACGTGCCTGCTCCATCATTGAACACATCCCCAGCCTGACCTTCTGCTTTTGATCTTTCCCTTTCCTCTATTTTCTAAGGATTTGCCCTTGTGTTTGCTTTTCTTTATAAAAAAAGTTCCACAAATACTTCATTCATTCTTAATTAAATTAATGATATTTTGATGACATATTTATTATTTTTGCCTATTTCCCATGTTCCATGTTTTATGTTTTTTCCTTTTCTTCTCTTTTTTTTGATTTCTTCTCATTTTTCTGATTAATCAATTTTGTTTAATTGGGTGATATTGGTGACCCTCAGGGCTTACTCTTGGCTCTGCCCTTCATGATCATTCGTAGTAGTTCTTGGGACACCATATATAGTGCCAAGGATGAACTGGGTTGACCATGTGCAAAGTTGATACCTTACCATGTCATCTCTTGGGCCCCATAATAAAATTTTTGTTAATTCTTCTCTCCTTGATAAATTGATAGTTTTATATTATTTTACTAACTTTTTACTATTTAATTTGAGATTACAATATGCATATGTTACATTTAAATGCTTAGTTTAAATATATAACTGATATTATTCACCTCAAAGGATAACTCATAGGTCTAGAGCACTTGCCTTGTATGACCAAAGCCCTGAGTCTGGTTTCTGCCCCACCTGGTTCCCTTCAGCAGGTGTGTGTGTAACACTGGTGGTCCCAGCTTTGCAGTAACACTTCACCACAGTTTGAGTATCATCGTGAATTGTTCCTGGATCCCTGAGTGCCACTGGGAAGGTCCATCCCTAAAGAAAAAATGACTGTATTTCCTTTTGACATCTCAATGGACTTTGTTCCCCCAATTATCTAGATGAGCACAAGGAGAATCTAAATAAATCCTCTGAGGCAGAAATAGAACAAACAACATTTTTTGTACTACAAAAATTAAAGTTCATTAAACATTAAAACAAAATCACAATCTGAGATTCTAGATTCTTTCTAAACTCTAGTTCTGCAGAGCAAATATACACCAAAATTTCATTAATGGGAAAGTAAAAATTAGACTTTAGGTTGTGTAACTTGTGGTCAGTGAGAAAACCTGTGATGAAAGAAAAGATGCAGCCATAAATCCATAATTTCCTCTTAATGAAGAAATTAAATTGAGGTTATTAAGTTTGGAGAGTGACCTTTTTAAATTATGTAAAATTTGTTTAAAGAATTAATTAAAAATAACTAAATGAAATATAGAAAAACATTATAAACAATAAAGAAATCCTAAAATGAATCCTTTACACCGCACTAATAATAAAATTGATAAGATTACTTAGCTATGAAAGAAAATTGATAAAAATAAAAACACAGAAATAGTATAGAAGGGGTTTACTGCTCAGGATTCCTCTTGGTACTGCTGCATTTCTGCCCAGACAGGTATCACCCAGTCCTTTGTTATGTTCTGTTGGCTTTGCACTTGGGAGTCAGAACAAAGGAATGAAACTTTTGCTGTTGCTCTGAGTAATGAAGTGTTTTGTGCTTGAAAAAAAAAAAAGAAATAGTATAGAAGAATATATGATTAATGAATTATTCAAATACAAGAAAGTCCAGGGCCCAGAGATGACTCAGAGCAAAAATGACTTGCCTTGGGGATGGAGCAATAGCACAGCGGGTAGGGCATTTGCCTTGCACGCGGTTGACCCAGGTTCGATTTTCAGCATCCTATATGGTCCCTTGAGCACCACCAGGGGTAATTCCTGAGTGCAGAGTCAGGAGTAACCTCTGTGATCGCCGGGTGTGACACAAAAAGCAAAAACAAAACAAAACAAAAAAGACTTGCCTTATAAGTGTGAGGTCAAGAGTTTGAACCCTAGTGCTGCCCACATGTGCTGTTTGGGAATCCCACACCCTGTGAGGTCTAGAGCTCCGCCACAGGCAGAGCTGAGTACTGCAATGGAAGATTTGCAAGCAACTCACCCGATGTGGGACTCCCAAAGATAACTGCAAACAGAATGTGTGTGAACAACACACTAAAGGAGTTTGACCCCAGAAACTCTGCCACCAAGTGTGTATGAGATCCCTGGTCATCACAAAAACAATAGCACAGGGAAGGAAGTAGAAAAATAGAAAGTAAAAGGCAAATTCTTGGCTAAAAAAATGTTATTCTCATCTATTTCCATTACACAGCATTTCCATTTCATCAGTAAGACAACCCACTAAATTTTGGAAACTATCCCACATCAGATCAGCTTCCATTATTACCCTCCTACCCTTTTTCTCATCTTCACAGGTCTTTGTAGCCCACTTTTAGCCCCTCAAGTGCCAATTACTGCTCCACAAACAGCTAGAATATCTCACAGAAATTCTGGTTTAATCATGTAATTTCCTCTCACAAATCTCCAACCTCGTGGCTACCATTCCAAGTTTGCAATTTCCTCTCACAAATCTCCAAATCCCCATGGATACCAGAATAAAAGGTGACCTCTAAGAGGCATATCAGGCCCTTCTTGTTACTGCTCTCATACACTTACTACTTTAATCAATGTCTATACTGAGAAAATTACTTCTTCAGCTTCTTTACTCTTGCTCTTCCTTCTTCTTGCCTTTCCCCAGATATTGAAATGAGTCACTTCCTTCTTTCATTAAGCTCAGATTTACTGATGACCCAACCTCAAAAGTGACAACTCTCTGACCCAATCATTCTTGGTTCCCTTTTCCTAATCAATCTTTCACCTCAGTGGCTATAACTGCCTAACATTTGTATATTTAATTCTTACTAAAGTATAAGCTCCAGGAGTAAAATTTGCCATTTTGATCACAGTCCGGCAAACTACCACGAGTATCTCTCTTGCACAGCAGAGTCTGGCAAGCTACCCGAGGAATATTTGATATTTGAAACAGTAACAGCAAGTCTCACAATATACATGTTACTGGTGCCCGCTTGAGCAAACTGATGAGCAACAAGATGACAGTGGCAGTGACTATTTTCCAGTAGTTAGCTTAATGTATGACACATAGATATCTCAATAACTACTTATTGAATAAATTGATTAGTGATATAATATAATTTGTGACTAGAAAATATCCAGAGACTATTGAAAGACTTGTAGAAAGTAATAAAATTTGTTAATGTTTCAAAATGAATCTAGTAATAAAAATAGAGAAATATTTCAAATGAACCTAAGGACTAATGTGTAGAATTCTGCTGTAAGATATAGAGTAATATTTGAAAGAGTAGAGAAATATGCCTTTCTCACAAATAAAAATCAATATAGTGAAGAGATCAATTTTACTTGCAATTAATCCACAAATTTAATATGATACTAATTACAAAATAGTAGACATGTTTTGAGTTTTTTAAAAAACATTTAAGCTGAAAGAAATAACCATTTGAGATTAAATATAAAGATTTCTAGAAAGTTATGCAGTAGAATAGTTCTACTAAGTGTTAAGCAGAAGTTCAGTAATTAAATATAAAGTATATAATGTTGGTTGAGAATGGCCTATATCAAAATAGCCAGGAACACACAGTACTGGCAAGAATTAGGTGAAAAAAGAAACTCTGGGGTCCAAGAGAGGGGAAGGTGCTTGTGATGGGCTCAGTTGACCCGTTGGGTTTCCTAATTCCCACCAGGTCTGATCCTTGACGTAAGAGCCAAGAGTAAGTTATGAGGATGAGGCTCAAAAGTCACTGTCACTGTCACTGTCACTGTCATCCCGTTGCTCATCTATTTGTTCGAGCGGGCACCAGTAACTGTCTCTCATTGAGAGACTTTTTGTTACTGTTTTTGACATATCCAATACGCACGGGTAGCTTGCCAGGCTCTGCCACACGGGCTCCATACGCTTGGTAGCTTGCTGGGCTCTCCGAGAGGGGCGGAGGAATCGAACTCAGGTCGGCGGCATGAAAGGCGAATGCCCAACCACTGTGCTATCGCTCCTCAAAAGTCAAAGTAAGAGAGAAAGACCCCCATCTCTGTTAGAAGCCTGATTCTGCTTACATGGAAAAAAAACAGTATGGGAGATCACTCACAAAATTAAAAATAGAACTACCATATGATCTAGCAATTCCACTCCCTGGTGGCTATCCCAAGTCCACAAAAGTGCTAATTTGAAACTACAAACATATTTCTGTGTTTACTGCAGTGTTACTTACAAGAGCCAAGATCTGGAAACAACCCACATAAAAGATATTAGGGCTTAGAGAGACTGAGCAGTTATGCAAGACTATACAGCTAATAAGTCATGAGACCTTTGAGTCTGAGCCGAAAAATCTTACTCCAGAACCTGTGTTTCTGAACATTACCTTAACAGTGAAGAGCAATCTGTCATCCGGACATTCCTGCATGATAGGTGGAAATAGTTACTAGCAATAAAATCAAAGAGTATGTTTCTTTACTTAGTCAACATGCTGTTTTATTAAGTGTCTATTATGTAGCACTGTAGCACTGTCATCCCGTTGTTCATTGATTTGCTCGAGCGGGCACCAGTAATGTCTCCATTGTGAGACTTGTTGATACAGTTTGTGGCACATCAAATACACCATGGGTAGCTTGCCAGGCTCTGCTGTGCGGGTGGGATACTCTTGGTAGCTTGCTGGGCTCTCCGGGAGGGATGGAAGAATCGAACCCAGGTCGGCTTGTGTGCAAGGCAAACACCCTACCCGTTGTGTTATCACTCCAGTCCGTAAGTGTCTACTATATTGAAAGTATTTCCCTGAGCCTGGGCTACAGCCCAGTAATAGACTGCTGGGGCTCAGACCGTGGATAATTGCATTCCGGCAGGTGACAGGGTCTGAGCAAGTGACACCAATAAACCGACTCACACACCAAAGTGAAAGAAACTGGTGACAGAGAAGAGTAAAATAGAAGTGAGCCCTTGGGCCAAGGGACAGCGGAGGGAGGCGATCTGATTTGGGATAGTGGCCAGGACACTAGTGGACACTTAACCCATTTCTGTTGCCTTCTGAGGCTCCTTGAGAATGAACTGGGGCCAATGGATCAGCCAACTCCTCTTTGAAGTCTGATATTCAGCCTCCCTGTCCCATTTCCCTCTCTTTCCTCTCTCTGTAGGGTGCAGATGATGCCGAGAAAGGACCTAGAGGTTGGACCAGTGGTTGAGCCACTGTTCTACCAAAGGCAGGTCTCAAGAGCTGATTATAAAGGCGGGCCGTAAGAAGTGACATAGACCCATCAGATTCCCCACTAATGAGTGGGTGGAGAAACCACTTTATGGAAGCTGATAGTTGGAGGTTGCTTGGCAGTTCATATATTCTGACACATAAAGTGCTATGCAGCTCAGGGTGAGAATTTCAGGGAGAAGAAAGAGCATGTACAAAGGTCCTGAGGCAGGAAAGAAACAAGTGTCAGCAGTAAAATGCACATGCCCTCTAATTAGTGAGGGTGAAGGGGGCTTTGGACAAATAGGCAGTTAGATCATGCAATGAGGAAGAACTTCACTAAAACACAACAGAAAGTCGCCAAAACTTTGGGACAAGTTGAAAATAAGTTAGATGAGTGTAAATGACAGTAGTTTCTAAGAAGAAGAGTGTCATGATTTCCAGTCAGAATGCCACTCTGCATTTTAACAAAGAGTGAATTAGAAGGACAAGGCTATATATAGAAATTAGAAGGCTATGTAAATTTTATGGCCCAGTAAAAAGCAGGGTGCATAATTTGTAAAGCCCTTGGTCCAATTTTATTTAAAAATTGAAGATGGCAACAACATAGTGTTAAAAAATGCAAAGCTCCGCTGAGCACGAGGTGGCCCAGTGCAGATGTTAAGCCCAGAAAGCCTGCACTGAATATGCAGCTCAGTGAAAAGGCTCACAAACCGGTCCAGGAAAGAGGTCAGAGTCACTCAGGCAAGGCGAATGGCAGTTGAGCATGCATGAAAGTGCAGAGAGATTTCAGTGAAAGGTTTGGGTCTTTTTAAAGCATTTTTCATCATTTACTCTTGGTATCAAAAATAGTTCAACTCTTCTTGCAAAGACAAAAACAAAATAGTACATGCTGAACACATACATCACATTTTTCTTTTTTTTTCTTCTTTTTTAATGCATGCAACGGCATCTGATAATAAGAAAAAAAATATCAGGACTACTCCCCCAAGCCCTGATAGCAGGATAGAAAAGGTTTGAGGGTTTTCTCCAGGTGGCACATGTACCATATAACATTGATTTGTCCTTTCTCCCTTGCCACAGGGAGCTTAGGTTTATTGGGTTACACCCATCACAGTGCTCCTGAGGCACTTCCATTCCTCTGTGTTTATCTTTAACCTCTCCTCTGTTCTCTGCTTCTCCTACTTGTTAATCACTTATATTCCCAAATCAGACCCTGTGACTTGTAAGGTCAGATTCTTCTAAGAACTCTGAATTTTGTATTTGTAAGTGAAATACTGCTTTTCTCTTTCCCTTATGCTCTTTTCATAGTTAACTTTAGAGCAATGTCCTTTTCGTATAGACACAGGAAGACAGTTAATACTATGTTAATTAACTCCAAATAACATTTACTCCTGGGCATCTGTCATATTTACTTGACATAAGCCTCAGTTGCCCTTAGTTCCTAGCACCCCAAAAGCAGGGTCTGGATGGACCCAGGGCAAGCTTAAGCTATCCTGGCATTGAAATACGACCGTTCAAGTGTCATTAAACTTAAAATAAGTTAAGAGGACTAAGGAAAGGAGATCTCCTAGAAAGATGAGATCTTTGTCTTAGGAGAGCTTCCCCAGAAGGAAGGGAAATCAACAAATGTTGATTGTGCTATCTCATCTATATGTAGTTGCTACCCCCGACCTGGGAGGTTGGGCTTTGGACTAAGGCAGTGAGAAAGGGCTCGGGAGACCAGCATGGGGAAAGAATGGGTGAGACTGGAAGGAGGCAGAAAGAGACTAGAATGGAATAAACTGCCACTGATCACCAGCCAGCTTCGTGGCCCTATTTCTTCCTTCATGGGTCTGTTGGTGGATGCAGGCAGGGTGGGGAAGTGGCTCATGACCATCGAACACGTGTGGTGAGAGTTCACTGCATTTATTTTTTGAACACACCGCATGAGACTTAAAGAAGTAAGGGTTCCCAGAGAAAGCAGCCCTGGGGAGCTGAGAATGGTCAACGGTGAAGTTGCTTTCCCATTTGTAAGAAACAAAGACTTCTGCAGAAGAGGTGCAGAAGGTACAGGCTGCTTGCTGATCAAAATGGCGCATCGCAGAGGGAGAATTCAATGGTTAGGAGGCTGGATGATGAGACAGCAAGTGCTCCACGCCATCCACATCCCAGAGCCCTGATATAAATTTATTGCCAATTCTGATGTACCTCTCTGAGTACTGGATGTGGAGATGACAATCGTACAGAGTGATAGTACACACCTCTCAGCATCCTTTATGATTGTGTTTCCAAACAGATCCCAGTAACACCAGATCTCCCAGAACATCTGAGGGTTTCATTCTTTTCCTCTCTCATGCTGGCGGGCAGCATCTCCCAAACCTATGAAGACTGGGTTGTTTGCCCAAAGTGTATCTTCAAGCCTAACCTTAAACATATTTCAGAGAGTCCAAGTTTTTAATTAATAATGGACAAAAGAAAACAAAATCAACTGGATTAAAATTTATCTTCTGAGCTAGAATTTACCTTGAGCCTATTAATGATCTCACGATAAGAAGGCAAACTTACATGAACCAAAAGCACAATGACATGTGCAGGTAAAGTATTGGTGAAAGGCATAGACTTAAAGAATATAATTTGCCAATATTATACATCAGGCAGAAAACAGTTCATTTTGAAGCAGCTTTTGGGCCTTTCCACATGATTTGGCTGTTCTTAGGATTCTGAGTCACAGTCTCCTCCATGCTGCCCGTTTTTCAATTCTATATTCTCCATTCATGAAAGAACTACATTAGCCAGTTCAAGTCTGGCTACATGGCTTAATATCCTGAAGAAACAGAGTATATATTCATTCCATTTCTTAGCAAAACCTTGAGACAAGTTGAATGTAAGTAAAATATGCACTAGAACTTTGTAGCATTACGGGTAAGTAGTGCCAGGAAACCTTGGCACACGCATTATTGCATAATTGTTTTGACTCAATTTGGTTGTCTTCTTAACAACTAAAAATTCCAAAGCAGTAGGAATACTTAGAAAAGAAACAGAACTGTGGACAGCAGGGGATGAGCCAAAAGACCCCACCAGTCTTGTATTCAACAGAAGCAGCAGCATCAACACTAGGGCAGGCAATGTACTGGTTATTCATAATAACTTCACTACAAATAAAATTTGTTCAGCCAGCTGAAAATAGTAAAAATTTCGCCATCCAGAGCGCCATGATGCAAGCTCAGAAGTATAGGTGTAAGGCAAGGGGCTGAAGTGAAATTTAAGTCTATGATTACTACTGAGGAGAGGGGAGACAATGGCCCACAGTGGTTATTATAAATTCTGATGTGGGGCCAGAGCCATAGTATAGTGGGGAAGGAGTTAGCCTTGCATATGGCTGACCCGGGTTTGATTCCCGGCACCCCATATGGTCCCTTGAGCACTGCCAGGAGTAATTCCTGAGTGCAGAGCCAGGAGTAACCTCTGTGCATCACCAGGTGTGACCCAAAAAAGACAAAAAAATAAGAAAGACAAAAACCAAAGCTTAATGTTTTGCTGGGTATTCTTTCACATCCTCCTGTTAAAACTGGCAAATCATAAGACATGCTTTCTCGGGAACAGAACTGTGCCTGCCAGGTCTCTAGGTCCCATTGTATAGCAGAATTCCTGGCGGGTAGCAGACACCCAGTGAATAACAGTAAACAGGAAGAAACTTCAGTGGATCACTAGAGCAAAACCACACTTGCTCATTCATGATTTTGTAGCAGAGGAGATTCTACTAGGAATACTTCCTCGCCCCCAACCAGCGTCTAGTTTTTGTCTTGGAGGCTGCCACCCCCAAAACTCCAGTGAAAACCTAAAACTGTCAGTCTCAGTTCACAACCTTTCTTCTGTTTAACATTTTTTTTTTCATTTTACTTTTTCCATTAGGGAAGTTGAGGCAATCATTTATGCCTCCTGGACAGATGCCATCCAGGTAGGGACTCATCAGACTTGGATGCAACTTGTCTGGGAAGGGCTGTATATGTGGTTCAGACTCCACAAAATCTTTGGCCTCGTATTATATATGACTCAGGGTGAGCTTTGCATCCCAGCTGGTACCTCTTCACCACCATCACCCCCACCCTCCTCTCCCCGCCGACAAACACACACTTTCAAGTCAAACAGGTAGATATGCAATTTTTTCTGCTTTGTACTCAACTGTACTAACTTTGTACTAACTGCTCGAGGCTAAGCAGTGAGATGTCTTCATCCATGTGGAGATTCACATGCCACGTGTCCATGCATCTTTTTAATGAAACTGATGGTTCAGCACAAGAACCATGTTTGGATGCTTATCCAGGGTCCAGTGGTGCCACGTTTGACCCAGGCCATTAGCGGTGCTCTTGGGCCTCTGGCTGGGGTGCACCCTGCACAGGGTGGGGTTGGCAGAATGTGATGCAAGCACCTTTCCCCCATACTGTCCCTCCAAACCCAGAGAGAGCTGTTAACTATAGCATCAGATACATTATAGGAGAGAAGTTCAAGGGAGCTGGGACATGGTCCATCGAACCTTAGGCCACGGTAATTTAACTAAAATAACTTCAGCAGAGGGTGCGTTGGAGCTGGTGATTAGCCGAAGGTAAGCACAGTGAAGCAAATGCCACTAACTCCTGGGAACAAGGTCCAGCACTCTGTGACTGAGAGATGTAGTGGAGGTGGATGGGAGTTATGTCTGCCAGGACAGGAAAGGGAATAAAAGGAGAGGAAGCGAGGCTAGAGAGGAATTTGGAGGAACACACGATTTTGCGATGGGAAGACTGGAATATGTCTAAATGCAGTAAGAAGATTCCATTCCAGCTCACTCCCTGTATAAATAAATGGAAGTGCAGGAAGGCCAGGCCATAAGGGAGGTACCAAGCAGACAACAGCTGAGAGGGTGGGAGATGAGCAGAGTTAGCTTCTCGGCCGCCAAACAAAGGCAAAGAGACCTCTGAGAGGGGAGAGAAAATCAAACACAGGCAGACGTTTCGGCTTCCCTGAGTCTGAAGGGAGACTCCTGATTCTGGGCAGTAAGGTCCAACCAGGGTGATAAGCCTTCAGATAAGGCAGGAGTTAGACTGGAGGTGGTGGGTCTGGGACTAACAGACTTTTTCCCTGGGAACGTAGCCCACCTCCCTGACCCCGTCCCGGACCCCGGACTCCCCACTTCCGTTGAGACAGCTCCTGTGCACTGCAGAGAACGAGCAATTAAGAATGCCAATCTGATGGCGGCAGCTATTGGGAGAAGTAATTTGTAACAGATAGAATCACAGCTCCTGAGGACATGAGCCTGGTGGCATACAGACCACAAGCCCAGTAATTAGAGCTCATGAACGTCTGGCAAGCCAAACATGAGATTGTGAGTCAAGAAGGAAACGCAAAAACACAAAACAAACAGTCAAAAAAGGGGGTTCAGTCTGAAGAGCCCCCTTCCAGAGCCAGGAAAAACGCACGGTCATTAGGAAGGTGGCTAATGAAGAAGTGTGCTTTGAAAACTCTGAGACCCAGGATTAGGGAGAGAGATCGCCCGTGGCCATTCCCCGGGGCATCCCTAGGAGCCAGGAGGACCCGCCTCTGGGCTGCAAGCCCTGAACCAGCTTCAGGGGTGACCTTCGACAAGCCGACCCCCTCCAGCACCACCGGATAGAAAAATCCCCAATTTTCTAAATGATGGTTAGATAGACTTTCAAAATATCAGTGCTTCGTGGCCTGTTGTAGTCTTAAATAACTATTATTTTCAATCCAGAGGACACTACTTAACCTATTTTTAAATTTTTTTTTTTCCGTGCCAATCCTCCAAACTGCTCCTGTTAATTTCCTCTGAATGAAAATCTCTACGTTTATGGGTGTGTATATTTTTGGATTTAAGTTAATCCTTTAAGAAGAACATTCATTCTCTCTCTCGACTGAAATGCCACATTTTCAACGCATGTGCACTACTTTGGAAATTACTTTAGCACCAAGGAGAATTTGGCTCAGAAAATATTTTCAAAAACTGTAGTAACGTTACAGATTTGAATATGTGAAAAAAAAATCCTGTACAGAGGAAATGATTTAATATGTTTGGTATTTAAAGGAAGAATAATTATATTTTAGTGTTTCTCTGAGAAGTTCTTGTGTGTTATTAGAACTGCTTACAGTTATTAATTCATGAAACCTAGTCTAAGTTGAAATCAGAATCTAGCACACTGATGTACCCATATGTCTTGATAAATGAAATATCTGAATTGCAAGCAAAAATAAACTGAGGGGGAAGGAAGGACAAGCAATACTCAAGCATAAGATTCTAAGGACAATTTTCTTTCCCTTCCTTATTTTAAATTTAAAAATAGTTGGTTTGGGGTTGGGATTTCCTTTAAGGCCACACCTAATTGTGCTTGGGGAGTATTCAACAGTGCTCAGGGAACACTGTTGTACTAGGATCAATCTCAGGTCTCCATCATATAAAACATGTGCTCCAGCCCACTGAGTTCTCTCATGGGCCTTAAAAAATACTTGGAAAAAAACAAACAGGAACATTTCCCTAAACTAAAAGCAGTACTGTTTGCAATGGATACTTGGTTATGAAGTAATCTTGCTGGCTGAAATTACTACTTTTGGGGGGAATAAAGAAATTTGCTATGTAAAGTTAAGGATCTAAAATCTTTAATCAGGCTTTGATATTAGTTCTCCAAAGTCACACAAATTAATTAAAAATTCTACGTGTGCTCCATGCTTTCTAATGCTACTCTTTTTTTCCTTTTTTAGAACTGCTTAGCAAGTTTTACTTTATAAACTCTGATACGCATGTTCATAGATGTTCTATGTGTATTTCATACTACTTTTCTTCATTTTTCACATGGTACCTGAAAAAAGATAATGACTTAGGTTCTAAAATAAGCTTTGTTTCATTTTGTTGTCATTGTTTTGGGGGCCACATCTGGAAGTACTTAGGGCTTAGTCCTGACTCTGCACTCAGGGGATCACCCCTGGGGTGCTCAGATATCACATGGTTTGCCAGAGGTTGAACCAGTGTCAACCACATGCAAGGTAAGCAGCCTACCCACTATCTCTCTGGCTCTGAAAACAAAATTGCTTTCTTAGAGAAATTAGACCTCTTGCATCTATGTGATAATAACTTGGACAATAAGTAGAAATGGTTACTTTTATTAATTTTCACATTGAATAATACCTAGTTTTTGCTTCATGCTAGATGAACACTGCCAGGGATTGTACTGCTCAACTTCAACAATGTCTGATGTGCTCTCACTGTTTTATAAAAGTAACAATAAAATGGGCTGGAGCAATAGCACAGCGGGTAGGGTGTTTGCCTTGCATGTGGCCGACCCAGGTTTGATTCCTCCATCCCTCTCAGAGAGCCTGGCAAGCTATCAAGAGTATCCTGCCCGCATGGCAAAACCTGGCAAGCTGCCTGTGGCATATTCTATATGCCAAAAATAGTAACAACAAGTCTCACAATGGAGACGTTACTGGTGCCCGCCCGAGCAAAATCGATGAACAATAAAATGTTTAATTTTATTATTTCCTAAATAAAATTTAGGCAAATCAGTGAACTACAAAATTTACTTGATTGTGACACTGAATTAGTCAGTTTTTAAAAATTAAAGATTCAGAATTGCTGAGCATGATTTTCTATTTCCAGTCAGAGCTAAGAATATTTTTTTTGTGGATATAGCATGCTCTCTCCCCTCTCCTACACACCACCTCCCCTTTGTCTCCATGCAGAAAATCATTCAATAGGCACAGTAGGTTATGCTAATTTTTAGAGCCTATTGGTTTCAACAGCATAAGGGGTAAAACCTGCTCTTGGCTTTCTAAGGGGGACATTGTCCCCCTAACAAGACCCCCAGGCCAGGATAACTTCTTGGGTGAAACAAGTTTAAGTATGAATAGAATACTTGGGGGAAGGCAGCAAAACATGTTCCCAGGCCAGAATAGAACAGGGATTTGTCATGACTTGCCTGCTGATTGGCTACTCAACCTCTGCTCCTAATGTCCCCATTGAATATTGAGGTGCTAACTGTTCTTAATGTCTCTGTCTACATGAACCATGGCTCATGTGTTGGAAGCCAGGATGGAGAGCAATACTGCATTGAAGACATGGCCATTCTGCGTGCTCACGTATGGCTGCTCAGGGAAGCCTCAAGCTTGGACAGTCCTTGTGTGCTGGCTTGCCTCCTTCTTAGTGACCCACTGCCGCTGGCTGGAGGTCAAAGTTACCAACACTATTGGTTTTATGGTGGTAAACTGGAGGGTAGAAAAGCCTAACCTGTGGAGGGCTCGCTCGGGATGGGAGATGCGTGCTGAAAGTAGACTATGGACCAAACATGATGGCCGCTTGGTAAATGTATTGCAAATCATAACACCCAAAAGGAGAAAGAAAGAGGGAATGTGCCTGCCACAGAGGCAGGGGGTGGGAAGGGGTGGGGGGCAGGGGGAGGGATACTTGGAACATTGATGGTGGAGAATGGTCACTGGTGGAGGGATGGGTACTTGAACATTGTTTGACTCAAACACAATCATGAAACTGTGTCTGTAACTGTGTCTGTAACTATAAGAATGTAATTGTACCTCATGGTGATTCATTAAAAAAACAAACCAAAATAGAAAAAAAACACCTAACCTGCACAAGATATGTGTGAACTTTGTTTGGATGGATTTATTGTTCAGAAAACTGAGTTAAAATTGCTGACAATGTGTTTACATGCATTTGATTCAGTGGAAGGTAAAACTGTGCATACAAGTATTACAGGCTAACTTACTAAGCAAATTAGTAAGTACTTAGTAAATAGTAAATACTAGTTTTACTTTGTAAAATAATAAGGAAAATTGTAATGTATTGCAATGGATGAATGTGCTAGGGAGTATACATATAGTTGATTTATCTTCCACCAACCTTCACCTTCATTGGTATACCTTAGATTTGAGGTCCAAACCTGTTTTGGCCAGTAGGCATTGATGGACGGGAGGCATCCACTGAACTGCTGGAAGAGAGGAAGAAACTGGGAGCAGTTTGAGTTTAAAGCAGGTGCCGTCACACCTTACTGCACGTTGATAAACTGTGAATGAGAAGTGAGAGTTGAAGAATCTGAGGTCTTAGTATCACTGAAGAGGAAGGAGAAACTAGTGAAATTTAGGTAGTTAGGGCCAGTGACAGAGGTAGAATGGCTCCTCATGGGGAATATTCGGAATTAGTAGCATTACAGATATGTTCCTATGTAAGTGCTGATCAGGAGGTAGAGAGATATGTACAGAATATCAGTGGCAGAAAGGCCAAATGATAGCTGGGATAAATCAGTGCAGGGCAGTTCTGCAGTTCTGTTGGTCTCCCCAGGGCTAACTCAGGCAGTAGGAGTCCTTGGTGATCTGACTAGGGAGTGAGCGCACGTCCCAAGTGGTCTTACTCCTTTGTCTGTGGCCTATGATTCATGATCTTTGGTAATTCTCATCTTTCTGTAGTTGGTTCCAGGTAGGTCTCTTTAAGTAGCAGGGATATATTCCAAGAGTGTGAGGCAAAGGCTGAAAATCTAAAGGATTAGACTGTGGACCAAATATAAGATGATTTTGCATTCTACCATCAAGGAAAGTTAAAAGGTGAGCCTAGTTTGAAGGAGAGGAGTGAGCCAAAAAATTTCCACTAACTCTTGGGAGCCCTTGAAAACTATTTGCCCTTAGACATCATCTCCCAACATCCATCTTCGGGCTACAATTACTTCCAACATTCCACATGCAAATTCATTATTTCTCTGACACAAGTCTTTTATCTAAGAGTGGTTTTAGATCTGTGCAGTAAAATGCACTGATCACTAGCCACATCTGACTAGAAACATGGCTGGTTGACAGAGAGATTATCATAATGAGGCTAGTACCCATATCTGTGATCTCACATAGTCACCATTTGTGTGTATGCATGTTTTCAGAACTTTTCAGATGGATTCTTCCAACAACTTTTCAGTATTAAATATAGCATGTTGCCACTAGCAATCACCTTCTACCAAATTCATCTCACAACCAGAAGTTTATACTTTTCATCACCCTTCCCCAGTTTCTTTTTATATTATTGAATCACCGTGAGAACAGTTACAAAGATTTCCAGTCTAAGTCTCGGTCATACAATGATCAAACATCCATCCCCTCACCAGTGCACACCCTCCACCACGAAGAACCCCAGTATACCTCCCATCCCACCCCTCCCCCTGCCTATAAGATGGAAGGTGATTTCCACCTTATTCTCTCTCCGCTTTGATCACATTCAATATTTCAACAAAAGATCCACCATTATTATTTGGAATTTCCCCCAACAATCAGACGTGCCGAAAAGGCATCATTAGATAATTTGTTTTCTATTGCTGATATGAAGAGCATGTTGGATTTCTGGTGTTTTAGTAATAAATATGGAGGGATTTCTGTCAAAAGCTGCTGGGTTCTGAGATTGGGATGGGGAGAGGGACCAGTTCCACCCCCATCCCATGAGGCCCCATGTGTCACGTCACTGCGGTCTCATAGCTGACTATCCAGCAGGTTCTGAAAAGATGGCAGCCACCACACCACCAGGGAGAAAAAGAAGAAGGGACAGAAACCTTTCCCCACCTGGGGTGGCATGGCTCCGTAGTTTAATGCTTAGTCCATATGCATTTCTGCCAGAAGCCACTGGGTTCCGAAATTGGTCTGTGTGCCTCTGGGATCACGGCCTTTCAGGAACCAGGAGCCCTTCATGGGCAGCAACTCAGGGCCTTGTAGGGGCAGGGAGAGGGGCTGGTTCCCCCTCCCCACACCCACACCCCTGTCCTGCGAGGTCTCATGTGTGCAACTCTCTCTCTAGTTTTGGGCAGGGGCAGATGCTAGATCATTTATTTTCCATTGTTCACTTTGTATATCAGGAAAGCTTAGAAGGAATAGTCCTGTGGCCATATACCGGAGCCGTACTTGTAAAAGCTCATGGTTGCCGGGATTCCCTCTGGAGAGGGCCAGGAGGCTGTACCTGCTCCATCTGGGGCGTCCCCGAGATACCGACTCAGTATGGGGACCGGAGAATTTTCTGCTGCCACCGGGTTTCTTCACTGCTGAGTGTGGCAAGATTCCCCCTAGTTTCTTCACCCAAATACCAGACCCTACCACATTGCTTTGTTATGTTTGTCATTTTTAAAATTAAAAATCATACAGATTCAGAGTTAAAGCCCAAGTCTTTTGATATCGAGTCACAGGTCCTTGAGGTTCTGCTATCAATATTATTTTTGGACGAGGAGTCTCATCTGGCAGTGCAAAGGGACCACTTTGACCTCATCCTGGGGTCATTCCTGGTGGTTCTCTGGGGAACACTGGTGTCAGGAATTGAACCAAGGCCTTCTGTATGCAAAACTTTAGTCTGTTGATCTATCAGGTCCTGTTAGTAAAAATTGTTTTCATTCATTTCTTAATATGGGTATATTTGATTGACACTTCTCCAAGTTGACTATGCATTTTTCCAACGTCTTTCTGTTCTTCAGACCATCGACTGGGTGCGTGTGCCACGTAAATGAGCCCATGAGAGATCATCACTGACATTTTTATTTTAAGCACTGTGCTTTTCAGTCCCAGATTCTCACTTATTTTTATAATGCACATATGTCTTTTTTGATCTTCTAGTTTTCGTTTAATTTGAGACTTTCTTCGCTGCCTGGAACACAGTTATGATAGCTGCTTTTTTGCCTTGAGACTAAGTCTTTGTATATCAAGTCACTTGGACTTTCTCCAGAACACTGTGAATATTCTGTGTGTCGACTGGCTCCTGTGATGCATCTCTGGAGAATGTTGTTTTTGTTTTAGCAGGCAATCAATCCAATTAGTTGCACATGGTAAACTTTGGCTCCTCTTTTGTGGGTGATGTTTTAAGTGTCTGCTCAGTTTTCAAAGCTGTTGCCACTTCGTCCTGTCCTGTGCACAAGCAGTTCAGAACCGAGGACAGGACTTGTGTGGATCCACATCCAGAACTGGGTGAAACCCCCTGATGACGAGGGTTCTTCTTTCCTGTCCAGTGGGGATCCATCTTAAGGACTCCTTTGGGGACAAAAAGATGGCGGGAGAGCTTGAGTTTTAGGTGTCTCACCAAACCACTCCTAGAGAGGTCTGTTCTTGGAATAAAGGTACAAGAAGCATAGTAAAATTTTACTGTTTTTAAAGGGCTGATTCTCTATGCAGTGTGTTTCAGAGTTTTTAAGAGAAGTTTCCTTTGCTTTCCATTTTTTACAGAAAGTGAACGAACTGTTTCACTTAACTTTTTTTTTCTTCCAATATTCTTCAGTTTATTTCAGTAGGAAAAATGGGTTCTGGGATGCTTACGTTGTCTTCATGAACCCTTCATTGAACTTTTTGCTTTCTTATTTTTTTTTAAATTTATTTATTTTTAATTAGAGAATCACCGTGAGGGTACAGTTACAGATTTATACACTTTTGTGCTTATACTTCCCTCATACAAAGTTCGGGAACCCATTCCTTCACCAGTGCCCATTCTCCACCACCCGTAAACCCAGTGTCCCTCCCACCCTCCCCAATCCCATCTCCCCCCCACCCCACCCTGCCACTGTGGCAAGGCATTCCCTTCTGTTCTCTCTCTCTAATTAGCTGTTGTGGTTTGCAATAAAGGTGTTGAGTGGCCGCTGTGCTCAGTCTCTAGCCGTCATTCAGCCCGCAACTCCCTTCCCCCACATGGCCTTCGACTACAATGTAGTTGGTGATCGCTTCTCTGAGTTGACCTTTCCCCGGAACGTGAGGCCAGCCTCGAAGCCATGGAGTCAACCTCCTGGTACTTATTTCTACAGTTCTTGGGTGTTAGTCTCCCACTCTGTTATTCTATATACCATAGATGAGTGCAATCTTTCTATGTCTGTCTCTCTCTTTCTGACTCATTTCACTCAGCATGAAACTTTTCATGCCCATCCACTTGACTACAAAATTCTTGACCTCCTTTTTTCTAACAGCTGCATAGTATTCCATTGTATAGATGTACCAAAGTTTCCTCAACCAGTCATCCGTTCTGGGGCATTCGGGTTTTTTCCAGATTCTGGCTATTGTAAACAGTGCTGCGATGAACATACATGTGCAGATGTTGTTTCGATTGTACTTTTTTGTCTCTCTGGGATATATTCCCGGCAGTGGTATTGCTGGGTCAAATGGGAATTCAATATCTAATTTTTTGAGAGTCCAAATTGTTTTCCAGAAGGGCTGAACCAGTCGGCATTCCCACCAGCAGTGAAGAAGGGTCCCTTTCTCCCCACATCCTCTCCAACAGCGGTTGCTTTTGTTCTTTTGGATGTGTGCTAGTCTCTGTGGTGTGAGGTGGTATCTCATGGTTGTTTTGATCTGCATCTCTCTGATGATTAGTGATGCAGAGCACTTTTTCATGTGCCTTTTGGCCATTCTTATTTCTTCCTTGGTAAAGTTTCTGTTCATTTCTTCGCCCCATTTTTTGATGGGGTTGGATGTTTTCTTCTTGTAGAGTTCAACCAGTGCTATCACAAGCCTACGGCAAGCATTATCCTCAACAGGGAAAAACTAAGGGCCTTTCCTCTGAGATCAGGCACAAGACAAGGATGCCCACTCTCACCACTCCTCTTCAATATAGTACTGGAAGTACTTGCGATAGCTATTAGACAAGAAAAAGAGATTAAGGGCATCCAGATAGGAAGGGAAGAAATCAAACTCTCACTATTTGCAGACGACATGATACTATATCTAGAGAAGCCTAAAACCTCTACTAAGAAACTCTTAGAAACAATAGATTTATACAGTAAAGTTGCAGGCTACAAAATCAATACCCAAAAATCCATGGCCTTCATATATGCAAACAATGAGGCAGAGGAAAGGGACATGAAAAAAGCAATCCCATTCACAATCGTGCCCCAGAAAATCAAGTACCTCGGAATCAGCTTAACCAAGGAAGTAAAAGACCTTTACAAAGAAAACTACATAACGCTACTCCATGAAATCAAAGAGGACATGAGGAAATGGAAACATATACCCTGCTCGTGGATAGGGAGAACCAATGTTGTCAAAATGGCAATACTCCCTAAAGCATTATACAGATTCAATGCGATCCCTATAAATATGCCCATGACACTCTTCAAAGAAATGGATCAAGCAATCCTAAAATTCATATGGAATAACAAACGTCCAAGGATAGCTAAAACAATTCTTGGGAAAAAGATGATGGGAGGCATCACCATCCCCAACCTCAAACTTTACTACAAAGCAGTAACAATTAAAACAGCATGGTACTGGAACAAAGGCAGAGCCGTAGACCAATGGAACAGGGTGGAATATCCCTACACACAACCCCAAATGTATGACCATCTAATCTTTGATAAGGGAGCAAGAGATGTGAAGTGGAGCAAGGAAAGCCTCTTTAACAAATGGTGCTGGCACAACTGGACAACCACATGCAAAAAAATGGGTTTAGACCTTGACCTGACACCATGCACAAAAGTCAGATCAAAATGGATTAAAGACCTCAACATTAGACCACAAACCATAAGGTACATTGAAGACAAGGTCGGCAAAACCCTCCACGATATTGAAGATAAAGGTATCTTCAAAGGTGACACGGAACTAAGCAATCTAGTAAAAATAGAGATCAACAAATGGGACTACATTAAACTAAAAAGCTTCTGTACCGCAAGAGATACAGTGACCAGAATACAAAGACGATCCACAGAATGGGAAAGGATATTCTTATTTTTTTTAAATCAACTCGGGTATTTTGGGATGATAGATATCTCTTCAATTAAAAACAAATAATCATTCGGTCTTACTCTGAAAAGTCTGTTAACAAAATAAGTCAACAAAGCCTATTTACGTTGAATGCGGTTAGTTATATGTATGGATTTGAATCCACCGTTTTATTTTTTATTTATTTATTTTTTATTTATTCATTTTTTTGTTGGTCTCAGTCGGTTCTCAGAACACGCTCCATTACCTGGTTCCCAGGCACTCAGATTGCAGTGGTCATTGTGACCAGGGCTCACAGACACGACTTCAGGACCCTCCCCCTCCCCCCTACCCTCCGCCCCCCAGACTTCCCTCCCACCTCCTAACCGGATCCCCGTGCCCCACTTGGCCAGACTCATTTTCATAATCCTCTCAGGCCCCTGACCTACAAGGGGGCCTGATCATATAAGGAAAATACTGCAGGCTCACATCGGGGGCTGCAGAGGGGGCCCGGGTGGGTCCCCACGCTGCCATCCCCACCCCAGCATTACCGCCCACCGCCAGGCCCGACTGTTCATTTTATTATGTTTTTACTTTGTATTAACCACTGTATCACTGTCATCCTATTGTTTGTCGATTTTCTCGAGTGGGCACCATTAACGTCTCTATTCCTCCCAGCCCTGAGATTTTAGCAGCCTCTCCTTACTTGTCTTTCCCAATGATTGGAGGCTCTTTCAGGGTCAGGGATATGAGACCTATCATTACTATTTTTGGAATATCGAATATGCTACTGGTAGCTTGCCAGGCTCTGCCCGTGCAGGCAGGATACTCTCAGTAGCTTGCTGGGCTCTCCGAGAGGAATATATATGCATATACATATATATATAATATATATGTTTATACATATATATAATATATATATATACAATTTGTTGCCTACTATCTGGACACCATCAAATATGGTGTGGTAATTATGGAAAATGGATAGGAAGTGTCTTACAATGTGTCGAGTGGCTGCAAAGTGGCCTGGAGCGTGGCGGCAGTTGGGTAGTGGAGGTCAACTGCCAGGGCTGGGTCCTTTGGGGCAGGGAGGGGTGAGGGTTCTCACCCAGCCCCTCGAGGGCGCCCCGAGTGTAAACAGCCTGGTGCAGAGTCTGGTGGACTGGCTATGGCTTTGGCTCTGTACTAATATAAGCTACTATTACCTTCTATGTCTATTTTAGACTTGTTTTATTATTCTACTGTTACATTGGTTCACCAATTATCCAGTTTCTTTTTTTCTTTTTCTTTTTTTTATTGAATCACCATGTGGAAAATTACAATGCTTTCAGGCTTAAGTCTCAGTTATACAATGCTGAAACAACCATCCCTTCACCAGTGCCCATATTCCACCACCAAAAAAAAACAACAACCCAGTATACCTCCCAGCCTGCCCCCCCACACCCCTCCACCCCCCACTACCTGGGTAACTGATAAATTTCTCTTTACTTTAGTTACATTCAACATTTCAACAAAAAACTCACTATTATTGTTAGGAGTTCTCCACTAGAGTCAGACATGCTGTGAAGAGATATGAGGTCTTCATGTGCGGCCCCTGGGATTACATCTCCGAGGCGAGCCGCCAGTTTATTTTCATTCAGTGTGTAGTTTTACTAATGCTTAAAGCTTAATCTGAATTTAACATGTGCTTGCCATTTTTTTGGACAATAAATGTTATTTTTGGGGTGACTTTTATTGCTTAATATGACGTTCAAATGCTTCTATTAAAAATAGGTGTTTTTAAATTTCTGGTTATTCTTTTCTAAATTCTTTTATTCATCTCTGATATCTCATCAAGAAAAATTTTTTTCGTGACTAATTTGTTGGAACTTTCTACTAGCAGAAAACACCATTTTTTTTTCATTTTTCTGAAACTGCCTGTACATTTTATTTTTAAAGTATACTTTTGTTGCAGAACAAAATTTAATATGGAATGATCAGAGTTCTTCTTATATATCATTTACAATGTTCGACATAATCTGGAATTATTCAAAGGATAATTGTGTACCCTGAGGTACACAATTGTACAGGTCATGTAGAAAAACAATGAGCAAACATTCCTGACAAATAATCCTACCAATATATGCATTTAAAATCAGAATTGTAGGCATTCTACCAGCTTGAAAGTTTTGAGAACCACTCATTGTGTAGTTGTAGATATTTGAATGGATGGCCTTTCACTTTTTGAATCAATATACCTCTTCCATTTCGAGAGCTTAAGTATGAGATTTCATTCTATTTTTCTACAAACTTTCATTTAAATTCTATTGTAGAGCTACAGATCAAGTAAATGGCATTTTGAGAGGAATTTTCACTATCTGCTCCTATTGAGCAAGAGACTGCAGAGCAAGTTGGACAAAGCAGGAAACCAGGCAGCTGTTTGCCATGGTAACAGGTAAGGATTAAGATAGGGAACTGGTCAGGCCACTCCTTGAGAATATCCCAGAGGTGACACTCCACAGCCAGGCCCCTTGGAGAACCAGTCCAGCACAAGTTTTCTTGCATGGAAGTAAGTAGTAAATGTTGCATGATTCCCGATATAGCATCAACTGCAGTCCCAGAAAAGTTTCTATTTATATCTTTCAGAAACAGCTTTTTATCAGGAAATGTTTCTCCCTCCCTCCAAACCTTCTCATAATCTTTATGACTGTACTTTTTCTGAAATGACGTAGAAGGCTTAGGATTTAATAGTTAAAAGAAATGCATGACAGAATGATTGAAAATATAATTAACCTATAAAAAGGGGAAGGTAGCATAAATACCAGCTATTGTAGAATCCAAACTGAGAAATGTGAACTGAAACACCAAATTAACTGAAAATAAATCTTACTCTGCATCTTCTTCCTTCCTTCCTTCCTTCCTTCCTTCCTTCCTTCCTTCCTTCCTTCCTTCCTTCCTTCCTTCCTTCCTTCCTTCCTTCCTTCCTTCCTTCCTTCCTTCCTTCCTTCCTTTCAATTTCAGTCATGTTTCTCTTGTTCTTTCTTGACCGGATCCTTTAATTTTTGTCTATTAATTTTTGTAAATAAAACCGATGCTAAAATTTCTGGGGTAAAAAGCATGTTCATTACAAATAAGTCTAATCTTGACCTAACAGCCATAAGTAAAAAAACGTGCTTCTACAATACTTGGTTTATCCTACTGAATTTAAACAAAGGACGTTGTCAATTAAAATCTAATGACTCCTGGTGGTGTTTATAAATTTTCAAGAAATCAGAGTAGATGAGTAGATTTGGTGGTGTCACTGTCACTGTCATCCTGTTGCTCATTGATTTGCTCGAGCGGGCACCAGTAATGTCTTCATCTTGAGATTTGTTGTTACTGTTTCTTGGCATATCGAATACACCACAGGTAGCTTGCCAGGCTCTGCTGTGAGGGCGAGATACTCTCGGTAGCTTGCCACGCTCTCCGAGAGGGGCAGAGTAATCGAACCCAGGTAGGCTGTATGCAAGGCAAATGCCCTACCACAGTGGTATCACTTAAGCCCTTTCAAGAAATATAAGAAAATTTAGTTAATATCAGCATTTGCAATACAAAATACAAAAAACAAATACAAAAAATATTTGTTTTTTCAGCTTTTCCTTTATATTGGTGTAGGTTTTCATTTTTTAATTAAAAAATATTTAAATTTTTATGGGGCTGGAGCAATAGTACAGCAGGTAGGACACTAGCCTTGCATGTGACTGAACAGGGTTCAATCCCCGGAATCCATATGGTCCCATCCTTGGTACCACGCATGGTGTCCTGAGCACCACCAGGAATAATGCACCACCAGAAATAAGTCTGACCACAACTCGGTGAATCACAATTCCCTGTCTTCTTCTAAATTAATAATTTAATAGTTACAAGTCTTTGTGATTTGAATAGTATTTGATTGGGGTTTACAAAGGTTATTTCTGTAGAAGTTTTGGAGCATTATAACTAAAAAAATCAGGTACAATAAAAATATTGTTGTATTTCTATTCTTGCACTAATTCTACAACATAGATTACAGATGAGGTGATGGAGAATCAGATGTGATGAAACTTATCCCAGTTATTGAGGTTATAAAACTAAAAGTAGGAGTCGAATATAAGTTTATCAAACACCGACACCTATTGTGGTTTTACTAACGCCAAACATTTCTATTTCTTTCTCTCCTATTATACTATTAGAAATCTAAGAACCAAAATGCTATCGTATATCCCCAGAAAGTCTGGTAAGTAAACAGGGGGTAGTGAAGAAAATATATGCCTTTAAATGATTGGATATAGAGTGATACCACAGTGCAAGATAGATTCTGAAGTACCCAGAATTCCATACAACTGGAATGGGGTCATACTGTGTCTGTCAGCAGTGTTACAAATATATTGAATTTATTTCAGGATGATTCATGTAAATTGTAGAATTTTCTTATTTTTAAAATGTCTGAACATTTTCTATTGCAGTTATGTACTGGTTTCGCTTCAGAATATCTACTGTCCAGTGGATATTTGGATTGCTTCATTATTTTGACTATTTAAATTAATGCTACAATGTGTATGGGAATTTGATACCTCTTAAAAATCTTGACTTCAGTTTTCAGATAAATATCCAGACCTGGGAATTCTGGATTCTGTGTTAGTTGTAGCTTTACTTTTATTTATATGGGCTACACAAGGCAGTGCTTGAGTTGGGGAGGCATAGCCGACAGCGATGGACTCTCATGGCTGGTGCTCTCAGGACCATGGGGGTCATGGTCATGGAACTTGGGGACCTTGCAGTGATGGGGATTGAAGTCAGTGTCTTACACATGCTAGGAGATAGCCTTACCACTAGCGCTATCTCTCTGGAGGGAGTTTCAGTTTTTTGAGGAAATTTAACGCTATTTTTCCTAGCTGTTGATACAATTAGGCATATCAAAAATATAGAATGGATAAATCTGACAAAAAGTGCTTAAATAGCAGCATTTGTGAAAGGAAAAAAAGAGACTGGTGCTGGGAAAACAAGGTGCTGTTATTCAGTGGGTTTGAAGTTGCAGTTCCAAAGATCTGTTAGAGATCTGTTGTTAAAAACATCTGTTGTTGAAAACATTGCCTACACTTCACAAAACCATTTTGACACTTTAAAACTTGTTAAGAAATCCTCAGGTTAAGAACTCAGATTAAGTGTTCTTGCCACACAAAAAACCAAACCAAAAAAGCAAAGCAAAACACAACATACAAAAATCCAAAGAAACTTTCAGAGAAGATGGATTCGTATATTACAAAATATTGAAGAATAACACTAAGGGAAACCACTAGCCATGATAACAGTTCAGTACAAATATAAGCTGCAATTTTTTTTTTTTGCTTTTTGGGTCACACCCAGTGATGCTCAGGGGTTACTCCTGGTTCTGCACTCAGGAATTACTCCTGGCAGTGCTTGGGGGACCATATGGGATGCCGGGGATCGAACCCGGGTTGGCCGCGTGCAAGGCAAATGCCCTACCCGCTGTGCTATCGCTCCGGCCCCCTAAGCTGCAATTTTAAATGAACTTATATCTTTGCATTAATTATTATGTCAGCATTACTACTCAAATAATAATGTATAATGTGAACATGTAAATACTGGTTATAAAACTGATAATTATGATTAAATACTGTACAACAATCTGTTTTATGGCAAATCCAAATGTGATTCTCAATGCAAATGTCTAGTGTATAATTACAGATATATGATCATTCCTATAGTACAATAGTTATATATATGACCATAAGAACAAAGTTTAATACAATAGATATCCTTACTATTATAGGAATCAAAGCCTTTGTCATCTTTTTTTTTTATCTTTGGCTCTTTGACTTTTTGGTCATAGTTGGGGTAATACACAGGGGCTGCTCCTAGCTCTGCACTCAGGACTTACTCCTGACAGTGCTCAGGGGACCATGTAGGATGCCAGGGATCAGCCCTGGGTCGGCCGCCTGCAAGGCAAGTGTCCTACCTACTGTGCTATCGATCCAGACCCAAGACTTGGTTAATCTTGCCGAGAAAGAGAGGAATGGAATCTGTTTGTCATATCCCATCTTGAAATCATAAAGAGTGTTATTGTGGTGATTTAAGTCAATGTCTTGTGGCTGAAAATAACGTTGGGCAATCAACTGTGTTGACCTCAAAGGGAGAGATTCATACATAGATTTCACAAAGGAAATAACAGTTTGTCTGAAGAGGTGGGGAAGTGAGGCATATTCAGACAACTGGGGCAACTGAATATGGTTGAAGATATTTAAGATCCCCTGATATAAACAGGGAAGAGTGGGAAGACTGGTATTACTGATGAATTATCAAGTATAGACTAAAGTGTATTAGGAAAAGAGAGAGAGAGATAGGTGGGGACTAAATAACAAAATATGAAACATGGAATACTGATGAAATTCAACTTTTCTAGTTAGCCCTCACCCAAGTATTTTATGGTGATGAAAGTAAAGGTAGTGTGTATAGTACCCCCCCCCCCTTTTTTTAGAAGTTCTGTCTGTGGTCAGTAGATTTGATGATGGAAGTGAGGAGAAGAAAATATTTATTCTTTGAGAGAAAGGTGAGGAATATTTCTAAGATGGTGCAAATGGAAATAGAAATTAGGGGTCAGGTACTGGGAAAGTTTAAGAGGCAAACTTCACCAATTGTCAGCACTAATTCTCAAGGTTCTCCACGGAAAAGAGAGTGCCTACTCATGCCTTCTGGATTTATGATTTGAATGTCTTGGTGGTCTAATTTTGAGGCAGGCAGGGAGGGAGGGAAGGGTCCCCATAGCAATGGAATTCCTGGGAAGTAATAAAACCGCTAACCCTAAGGCTGTGAGGACCCACCTCGTAGACACAGGAATTAAGGCCATAAGACCTTTACCTGACACCATGAGAAACCCCCCTTCAAGAGAATCTCAGGAACTAAGGCCTGGAAGGGAATTTCGAAGAAGACCATCAACTGCTTCCAACTGTACCCTCTTGGCAGCACCCTAGCAATAGACTCTTACTGAGTCACGAAGCAGCTTGGGAGAAACCCTGAAAACCAACTTGAACAAAGGAAGCTTGTGCGTATGCTGCCTGAGCCCATGTGCTGCTACGCCCAGGTGCTATAGCCAAGCACATGCGGTGCCTGAACACGTGTGTAACCCTCATCTCCCCTCCTGAGAGATGTTCTTTCATGCTTTTATAGCTAATGCTGGGATGTGGACTGGGGCTCTCCACCTTTGGAGAAATGCACTTTCTCTCTTGAGCGCATTACTCTCTTTTTCTTCCTTCTCACCATTTCTCTTAAACCTCCAAATAAAATCTGTTTTTATTTCATTGCTCATCTCCTCCTGAAATTATTTTCTGTGGGAAAGGCAAAGGACCCAAAAGATCTGACTAAGGCTTAGGACTGACTTTCCTTCCCTCCAAAGAACAATCCCTAACTCCACCCCGAATTCATGGCTTCCCAAGAAATTGGGTGGTAGGGATTAACTCCTATGCCACGCAGAACAAATGGATGTCAGATGGGGTTTAACAACTTAGGCCTAATGGGGCAGTTGGGACTTGAGGCCCCTGTCGTGTAGACTGGATTAATCCTAGACTTCCCAGCCAGTCCTGGGGTGGCAGAGATGGGAAAGCAGCAGATCCCTTCCTTAGGCTGCTGTCTCTCGCCTCTCTGCTAAACATAAGGTACCCAGGGTGGGGGGCTGGGGGGCAGGGGAGTACTGGCATCAGTTTGCTATTCTCTTGTGTGAAAAATGGAGGTAAAGTAGCAGGTTGTAAGTGTGATGGGGAACCAAGATTGAACAAATCATTCTAACTACCACAGAAAGTGCAAGCTTTTTAGTTTCACAGTTTTGAGTTCAACTCTAGGTTGGAGGTCACATAACCTTAGGAAAATTGTTAAGAAATCAAGTCAAACTGAGAGAGGTATCAATAGAGTTTCTTTAGGAATACAGTAATCAAAGTACCTAGTAAAATATTGAATAACTATGGAAAAATGGATGCTAAAAATTGAGCTCTTAACACTAGTTAATATATGTCACAATTTCTTTTCACGAGCTATCTATGTAGATTACTATTTAGGGGAATCTACTTCCATGGTGCCAATCTCAGGAAAACTTAATTAACTATTTGGCACATTATAAAACCTCTGCTGCCTATGTTAATATTAGCAGATGGGTGTAGTAAAAACATATCAAAGTAAAACTATATACGCTTCAGAGGATTAGTAACCAAATTAATTATTATTTTAAAAGATATTCCAGTTGTTTTATAATATAAACATATTTCTAAATATACATCTTGTCCTTAAGTGTAGACCAGACAGATGAACGAAAATCAGGAACCTGCAGAAAACAATAAAAAAGGAACATAGGAAATTACACGCTTAAAATAATTTCCTCTTTTCCAGTAAACTTGAGTAGAAGATAAAAATAAATAGGACTATCTTTTGGAAATATTTATACAAAAAATCATTGCAAAATCAAGATTTAAAATAGCAAAAAGTATAGGCATTTGTCCTGAAAGCTTTTTGACTAGGCGAGCACGGAGAGTGGAGTTCTCATCAAGCACGTGATTGGTGGATAAAGAGAGCCGTACAAGAGAGCAGATTCGTTTTAACTGGAACAGGGCTCAGTGGAAAAAGAAGTACGTCATTGGAGCTGTCTCCAGATTAACCGTGGCTTGGAGGCTAGACTATTCAGTGAAGCAATCTTTTTCTTATTTTATTAATTCTTCTTAAAAATAAATGTACTTTGTATCCTCTGGAAACAAAAACTATAAAAATTGTGTTTTCAAGAGGAAATGAATATGTAGGCTATGAATTCATTTGTCTGGAAGTCTGGGAAATGTTATTGAATGTGACAAACATTTATTAGTTTCAAAAACAACAACAACAACAACAAAACCCTAAGGTTGGCATTGAATGAAACCCAAGCTCTTAGGAAAAAGATTAGATTTAAGCAAATATGTATCAGCATTCACTGACTCCAAACAGAATTAGAGGCTGAGCACATAGTAGGTCTTCATATGTTCATTAACAGCACTTTGGAAACTACTTAAAATACAATCCTAAATGGAGGTAAATGTAGCATCTGACCATGATCTATTCACAGGAGACTGTTCTTTGGCTGCCATCCCATAGATTCAGTCATAATTTTTATCCAGCCATTAGTCATTGGTTGATCTCATTTCAGAATTTTCAGCATATCTGGTGTAATACATTAAAAAGACACATTGCTCTTAGAATTAGGCATTCATATCAGAGGTCTATGATTATTATTATCAAATACTGAAATGATTTGTCATTTTCCTTTTATTTCAGTGAGTGAATTCTTTTCCTTGCTCCTAATGGAAAAGCTATGTGTGAATATATGAGAGGAAAACAGGAGTGTGTGAGAGAGAAGGGGCAGAAGGAGGGAAGAATAGGAGAGATAGTGAAAAAAGCAAGGTAGGAGAGGAGTGGGAAGGAGGGTGTGAGAAAGAGATGAACTCTATATTTAGAGATTCCTTTGTGATCTTAAAGAGGGTTCTAAGTATTTATTTTCTAGGAGGAAAAATGAGATTTTCTTCTATACTAAATACATCAATAAATTATGTTTTGTCTAATAGTGTTTTAATCACACAGGTTCTACCCTTGAAGTTAGGGCTCGGGTGTTCTACCTCTCACACACTGAATGCTCCCAAGAGCAGAAGTAAAATTTAATTGAAAATGTGCAAGTTTCTAGTTTGTAAACTGCACAGCAGTCATTCTTATTGTTTGTAACAAAAGTTGCATTACCTATGACTCACATACTTACACTTCAACTTTGGGCTTATATTTTACTTAGGCTAGTTCACTCTGTCCTGTAGTGAGAAATGAGAGCAAACAGCAACTAATTTTATTTTTGCATCAGAAATAGACTAGAAAGTGTTAGACATACATTTGAATGAAGAGGGAGGGGGGCGTCAACTTTGATTAGAAGACTGCTTGACGGCAGCAACCACGCGGTGAGAGCCACCCTCTAGGACCCCTACACCAGGAGGTAGGACTTTCTTTAGTGACGTAGCCTGTAGGTGATCCTGGGAGGGGAGGTGTTCCCGGCGCGCCTTCCGCCCAGAGATGAACCAAGAGCCGCGGCACGAGAAGCAGAGCCTCCCGCCTACTGACTGTGATCCTGAGGTCTCCTAACCCATTTTGGCACCAGAGCAGATTCTTGGAGCCATGCATTTTGACTGCGAACTGAACTACAACCTCGTGCAGCCCGGGGAGGGATTTTTTTTTCCCTCTCCACCCCATTTTTCTGAGCGAAAATGGCGGCAGCGGCAGCAACCACGCGGTGAGAGCCACCCTCTAGGACCCCTACACCAGGAGGTAGGACTTTCTTTAGTGACGTAGCCTGTAGGTGATCCTGGGAGGGGAGGTGTTCCCGGCGCGCCTTCCGCCCAGAGATGAACCAAGAGCCGCGGCACGAGAAGCAGAGCCTCCCGCCTACTGACTGTGATCCTGAGGTCTCCTAACCCATTTTGGCACCAGAGCAGATTCTTGGAGCCATCCATTTTGACTGTGAACTGAGCTAAAATATTAGAAACCCAAAACCGCGCGGCCGCAATTGCGGCCGCGCGGACTCAAAGTCTTCACCTTTACCAAGGAAGAGAAATTATTAGATGATGCTTATTCAGCAGGCCTGATTGTTGGGGAAAATTTCCAATCAACAATAGTGAGTTCTGTATGGAAATATGAAATGTACTCTATATAGAGAGAGAATAATGGGAATATCATCAGCTACTTAGATGGGGGGTGGGGTGGGAGGGGGGTGTATTGGGGTTTTTGGTGGTGGAACGGGTGCACTGGTGAAGGGATGGTGGTTTAATCAGTATTTGACTGTGACTTAAACCTGAAAGCTTTGTATTTTTTTTTGTTTTCACGGTGGTTCAATAAAATATTTCTTTAATAAAAAAAAAAAAAAAAAAAAAAGAAGACTGCTTGACAATGTAGGAAAGTGACTTTGACAGCTATGAAGCCATGCAATCAACAGTCAAATACACCTGTTCCCTCACTCTTTAAATGTTATTTTTCAGAACCAGGAATTGAAGATAAACTTACCAAAGCAAGTAGCCCTTGCTCTCTAGCCTATTGATCCCATTAAAAACATGGACAGGATTTAAATTAGAGAGTGTTGCAAACATTTGGGTTCTACTTTCCAACACTGATCTCCTGTGATTCTGATTCTCCAGCGAAGCTTTTTGAGAAGACACTTCCATGCCTTATTTACAGTTGCAGAACAAAGGAGCATGTTCCGTCATGATTTGGTTGCAATTATGTTGAACAGCCACAGTCAAAGATAGTCTGGGATTCCTATAGAGGAACTCCAATCTGCTCTGGACTCAAATTAAGCCAAGAGGTAATTCCGGATCTATAAATTGTAGTGACTACAGATTTAATTTCCGGTGTTTGATTTGGTTTTCTGCATCTGTGTGTGATTAACTTCTATCTTCAGTGCATCGTGGTCTGAAAAGATAGCTGATACAATGTCTATCTTCCTGATTCTGTTGAGGTATGTTGTGTGGCCCGGCACATCGTCTATTCTGGAAAGTGTTCCATGTGCACTGGAGTAGTGACTACAGATTTAAATTCTAGAGTTCCCTCAAAAAAATTCAATCTGGGGAAGAATAGTCAATGTCTCAGCCACCACCCAGTCCCCATCCTTACAGTCAAGTGACTTATTACAATTCACAATCAACTTCCATTTCTGTTTCCTCTCAGTAAGTGTAAACTCCTTGAGGGAATAACCTGGATATTAAAATGCATTTTCAGTGCTAAGTGAAGTACTATGTATACGAAGCAAATACCTTCAAGGGAAAACATGAGGAGGAAGACTATAGAGGAGGGGGGAGAGAGAGAAGAAAGGGCAGTGAGCAATGTACTCATTTTCCTGACACTTAAAACCTCTCCAGTTGCTTTTTATATATAGTTGTTGAACGGCTAACCATTTGCTACTCTGATTCCACAAAATTCAGCCAAACTAAAATTAGTTTTGCAATTGTAATACATGGGACCCTCAAAATAAATAATTTTCTTGACTTTTCCATTTTTAATTGTAACATTTTTGGTTATTTGAGGAGGGTTACACCGAAGGGACTCAGAGGTTATTCCTGGCCCTGTGCTCAAGGGTCATTCATTCCTGGTGGTGCTGAGAGTGGGTGCATATAAGACACAAACCTGCAACATTGTATGTACTACGTCTCCTCCTGACATTTCTATCTCTATAGCTGTAGGAAAAGAAGCTCATGAAGCTAGGAAGCAAAAACCCAGAGAGTGCGTCAGTGTTACGGATGTGAATCTGTATTTCCTGATATGCAGAACTGATGACGCAACATGTGGGTCCAAATGCAAAAATAGAAAATGTGGGGCATCTTGATAAAAATGTTTATAGGACCTGGGACAAAGCAATGTTCAGGGGTACACGCTTAGCACATGCATGACCTTGATTTGATCCTACATGTTGGATGGTCTCATGAGCATCTCCAGCTGCATCCTTGAGATGCCCCACAGGAGGCTGGAGAGAGAGTGTAGAGGAGCCCAGCACTTGCCTCGCATGCTGCTGACCTGAGTTTGATCTCTGGATCCCATGTAGTTCCCTGAACCTATCAGGAGTGATCCCTGAGCACAGATCCTGGGTACTGAGTGTGGTCCCACCTCTTCCCACCCAACAACAACAAAAAAGATGCCCAGGAGTGTGATTCTGGTGGTTTTCTGCATTGTAGGGCTCAGGGCCCACAGAACTCACGGAGTACTGTTTTCTCAGTCACTAGCACTGAACTGACCAGCTCAGTTGACCAAGTATTGCTGAGAGTGACCCCAGATCCCTGAGCATTGCTTGAGAAGTCCCGTTCCAATTGTTTAGAATTTCCTGGGGATGACAGGTCCATATGGCACGGCAACTATAATAAATAATAAAATATATCAAGTTATAGCAGTATAACATGATAACTATAGTAAAATAATAACATATATCACATATTTCCAAAGAGCTAAGAGTACATCTAAAATGTTTCTATCACCAGAAAAAAAATTGCCCAATTGTAATGGTAAATGCTAACTAGATTTATTGTGGTAATCATCTTGAAATATATACAAATATTGAATCACTGTGTTCACTATGTTCACTCTCAAACCAGTAAGTCAATGATACCCCAATTTACAAAAGAAAAATGGACATTAACCAGCAGCATAGCATTATATCAAATTCAGAAGTGCTCGACATGTAGAATTCTAAGCAATCTCACTGGTTAATCTCTGTGAGATTGCTTAGAATAATAATTGCTTAATGAAGCCAGTTCTGCCAATATTTTCCATGTCCCTCCGAATTAAGCACATGACTCAGATTTTCTGGATGGTCCGTGAAAGAATGAACGATGAGTTTCATGCCCTGGGGAGAAGCGCTTTGAGTATCATCTAATAACTAATCCTATGATAGTCCTCCACCTATGCCTCTTCTTCTTCTGTCTAAGACAACTCCTTCTTACATGCTCATCACCAGCTGAGTTCTGTGCTCTCAGAAAGCTTCACTCATCTGAACACACCGATTTAAGTCTATCTCTCTGCTGGTAATGAGCCCCCAGTCCTGGGCTCCTTGTACCCTCTGCTGTCTCTGCTAGACCAGAGACAGCAGCCAGCGGACAATACTGATTCTGCTCTTGTGTAAGAATGAAGCAATATTTGGAGGGTGATCTAGTAAGGTATTAATGTGACTGTTGGGATAATTGCAATTTCCTGCTACTTTCACTGGTAATAACCTGACATTCCTTTATGCTGCTGGAGCCTATTTGGTGTACCGTGTTCATTTCAAGGGTTCTGAATGGCCACCCTTGCTGAAGCACCTCCTAACTCCAACAGATAAACCGCACTGTGTGAGGGGCAATATCTGATTTCTGAGGACTAGGAGAGATGCTGGAATACATAGAGGTTCTCCAAGGCTTTATGATCCGGAAGAGCCAACATCTGCTAAGGGAAGGATGCAATTTTACCTCTCCATGCAGAGAAAAGATAGATGAGAAGAATTGTTTTTCTCAAAATTACGCACAATGATCCCTTGATTCTGTAAAGAAGCCTAACTCTTCTTGGTTTTGCTTAAACACTAAGTGTTCCATTGTCAAATTTACATCTTTTGTGTGCATATAAGTTATTGTGTTAATAACACGTATTTTAAGATGATGCTTTTTAAACACAGATATGCAAATGGATTCTGACTTGCAGGTATCAAAGGTTGGGACTACAGTATAATCACTTGGTTTTATAATTTAATTTAAAAATACATTTTTTTAATGGTTGAAGACATAGTACAGGGATTAAGGCACTGGTCTTGCATATAATCACCCCGGTTTGATCCCTGGCACCAACTATGTTACTCTAAATCCCACCAGAAGTGGCCCCTAAACACAGAGCCGGGAAAAAATACTGTGTACCACCAGGTGTGGCCCCAAAACAAATGAAAAATATGTATTTTATGAAGTGATATGTCTCTACGGTAAAATATGAGGATAAGTATGTAGAAAAACAGGGAAAAGGCAAATGTTCTACACGTAACAGAAACCATGTGAAAATCAAAACTTAGTTTATTGAACTGCTGAGAAGATTTCAATGAAATACTTTTCATGGCTTAACAGGTTTAATGAAATGAAAATAAGGCAATTGATTTTTAGAAGGTATTTTAAAAGTGTGGTTAAGGATTAAAATTTTCCAAATTGAATGAATAAATCTTTGATAATCCTCAAACCAAATAAGGAAATATTGGTATCAGCACGTCTCCAGTGAAACACAGAGGTCATAAGAGGAGAAAACAATGAGACTGCTTTTTGTAACTGGATGTTAATTCTCTATAGTTGCATAACATAGTGATACAGAAACAAATGTTGAATTAATTTTAGTTGATTTGCTTTTAACTGAAGTTTTAGTAATCTACAAAATGACACATTTTATGTATACATCATTAGGTCAACGTCTGTATATAAAGTTGATTGATATAAAGTTCATTCACCACTAGAAATTAAGCTAGAATTCATTTTAATGATTACGAAACTTATTTGTAGACCCTTTTCTGCAGTAGTTGGGGGAGATTATGAAACACTGGGGATGGTCTTCCTTGGGATGTACACTGGGAATCCCACCATTTAAAGGTCTGTCTTTGTGTATCTTTCCAGCTCTTTCCCCCATTAGTAGGGGAAAAGCAGATTCACTCAACTGTAGAGAGCAATGCACCATTAAATGGACACATCTATTAAATAGCTATGTGTATGCCAGATCTACTTGGCAAGGGATCCCAGTGACACCACTTCCTCACCATTGTTGGCCCAGGGTTGCTGTCCTAAGAATAACATTCCTTCCTGTCCTTCAAATTCAATCACTCAAGCTTTCTCTTCTCTACTGTTGTTATAGTGGCAATGGTTTGAAAATGTTAAGTGTACATCCCTTAACTTTCCAAGTATGTGAAACTTACTCTAGTTGGCCTAAGAACGCATCAAACCTGGAGAAGATTAAAATATGTTATTGCAAGTAAAATGATGTAATAGATTATGACATCGAAAATAAGATTTTTCAAATTCCTTAAGTTTCCTTGCACTGCATCAAGAACGCTGGTAAATGAAGAGAGGGAAGAAGTTAGCAAGTCAGCCAGAAATGGGTGTTCTTATTTTTCTTGCTTGGACTGCTGCTCAAAGACGTAAAAGAGAGTAAGTAAAGAAAAGCAAATGAGGCCAAAAAGGAAATTTTGTGTCCATTTCTCATTTGAGACTCTGAGTCTTTACACGTGTATGAGGTAAATATTACTGTTCTTTTCATTGCAGCACTATTCACAATAGCCCGAATCTAGAAATAACTCAATATCCTAGAACAAAGAAACAATGGTGTGTGTATATAATAGAATACAACCGGGCTGTAAAAAAGGCGAAATCTTATAATTTATTGTTTACATGGATGGATGTGGAGAGTATCATGCTGAGCAAAATTAGTCAGAAGGAGAGGGACAGATACAGAATGATTCCTATCATATGTGGGACAAAAGGAAACTCAGTAAGAGAACAAGAAATGACTAAAGACCTGAGAATGAGTCCAAGGAACTGACCTTGACAGGGTTAAAATAAGGGAGATGGGAAAGTGGGGTAGGCCACTCTGGCGGAGGGTGGGGTGATGGAATATGGACGTATTAATGAAACTGTATCTTAATTTACTTTATTACATCATTTATTTTATACATCATTCACTTTATTGTAAAGTAGCACTGTAGCACTGTCGTCCCGTCGTTCATTGATTTGCTCAAGCAGGCACCAGTAATGTCTCCACTGTGAGACTTATTGTTACTGTTTTTGGCATATTGAATTTGCAACGGGTAGCTTGCCAGGCTATCTGAGAGGGATGGAGGAATCGAACCTGGGTCGACCACGTGCAAGGCAAACGCCCTACTGCTATGCTATCACTCCAATAAAGTAAAAAAATTAAATTAAAAAATAAAAGTGGAAGCAAATTGGAACAAGGAATTCCTCCAAGATCATACATATGGAAAGATGGTACAGAACCTAGATTTGAACCCAGTACAATATCTGAAACCTCTCAACCATAATATTATATGTCTATCTATATTGCATTGGCCTTGAGCTACAGTGCTAAATTAAAATGATAGAAAATGGAAAGAAAGCCCATAAAATTTTAATGTTGCACTTATAATATAAATGACTGCTCATATTGTTGTTTAATGCATCACCAGTGAACGACATTTGCCTTGTTGTATACATAAAATGCAACCATTAAAATCTAAAATGGTTCAAAGAAATTGAAATTTAAAAAATAATTAAAACTTATGTTGTCCTGTTTTAAAAAGTTTGAACTGTGTATTTTTGCTTAGTTGCATCCAAGCTAAAAATATTTTTCCCATGTGAATCTCTTGAACAGTTTTATTATCACTGATAACCAGGAATGGTAATATAATTTCTGGTTTTAATTTATCAAGCATCATAAACTTCTACAACATTGTAATTTGTTCAGTTTCAAAAAGTAAATTAGTTGCAATAGTAGAAATGCTCTTGAAAGCTTTTTAAAATAGGTTACTTTGTATGTGTTCCAACTATCTCCTTAGAGATGGTGTAAATATTTCATAATTGTTTTGGGAACCACAGTTTTATATATAGGGATACTTTGAGTCTTCATGTTATTTAATCCCACCATCTAAAAGGATATAAACTTACTCTCTCATCTAGATTATGGTTTTTGTAAAACCGTTTCTCTTGTAGAGATGTTATTTTCACATTTAGGTGCTTGTCTCTTTATTTACATGCTTAAAGGATTATTTTTGTAGTCATGCATTTGAACAAAATGAGACATTTCTGACATAAACTTTTAAAACTTGATGGTTTGGTTCTCTTTTATTTAGCTTTTGTAGACTCGATGTCTCTAGTGTAAGGCTTAGTTTTGCTTGTAAATCTATAGTGTTACCAATTAAATGATGGAGAACTCAAGGAATACTAGCCAAACTGGATTAAAACACTTTCCGGCATTTGAGATGCAGTTGTAAATTAGTGGAATTTGGAAAACATAATCAGTGGTACATGATCATCCTATGGCACACGAGGGGTCTGATTTTACTGTCCTATATTTTGGTTATAAAATAACAAGTGTGGCTGGAGCGCTAGTACAGCAGGTAGGGTGCTTGTCTTGCACAGGGCCAACCCAGGTTTGATCCCCAGAATTCCATATAGTCACTGGAACTTCTTAGGAGTGATCTCTGAGCACAGAGACTTAAGTAAGCACTTAGCAATGCTGGATGTGCCCCCCTCCCAACAAAAACAAAAATAATTAAAATGAAGATGAAGCCTCTGTACAGTTTCATGCATAAGAGACATCAAGTAGAGAAAGAAATTCAAGAAGAGTAGAGAATGTGTGAGTCACAACTTTCCAGAAAAGTGAGACAAGGCACTCTGGGAAGAATAAAAAATAACAATTACATACATTCAGTTATATAAATTGTGAAGTACAAATCATATTTTTCTTTTTATTGTGATTGCACTATGTGAATGGTTTCTCAGCATCCAATTTGATTAAAACAAGTGAAGGTTATGGGTAACTTAATGTACTCAACTTTTCAGAGAACCTCCCCATGTTGGTTGGTATTAGTTGGTATCTAACTTCACTAGAGTATTCATGGTCTTACTTGCAGTTATGCTTTTTTTCATACAGATATCACAAAATTGATGTTAAACGTGTGCATCTTCTGAGAGAAATCTCCCCTTTATCAGTTTTAGAAATAATTTGAATAGGATTGGTTTGTGTCTTTTTTTACTGCTCAAAATCTTAGTGAAAAAAGTCATTAATCTATATTTTTTCTTTGTGAGAAATTTTAAATTATGAACTCAATGTACAAAATAAATTCTATTTCAATTGTCAAAAAAAGTGTGCATTTTAATTTTACAGAAAAAACTCCAAGAGTTGGATTGGTGAATCCTTCTATTGCCACTAGTATAACATGGAAATTTCGTCATCACCTTTTATAAAGAATTAGAGTGGAATGCTTATTATAGGATCTAACACATATTGTTAAATTTATAGAAATAAGTTATGGGCCTGAATTAAGATAAGATTTGTCTGCGGTAGACAGAAATGTTCAAAATGACAGTGGCTAGGTGTGGGAGCTTTCTCTTCCAGACACTCAGAATCTGAATGTCCCTTGTCTGAGGCTGATACAGAAGCTCCCTGAAGTCTAAGGTCCCAAATGTCTAGGGATCCAAAGACTTCCTATTGCTGGGTCAGAATTTTCAGGGAGCCCCCAAACATGGTCTAACATGGCTGATGAAGATTCCAAGTCTTGACATTACAGCCAATAAATAAGAAAAAGCAACAAGGGAAATGTTGAATCAGGAAGGAAAGGGGACATTTGATACTCTTAAAAGAACCCAAATTTGATGCTATGTGAATCAAACTAGAGAGTATCATTCTGAGTAAAGTCAGTGAGAAGGAGAGAGAGGCAAATACAGAATGTGTGGAATATATAAAGAAATGTAGAATGAGATATAAAGAAACATAGTAAGGGAACAATAAATAATCAGAGGAATCAGAACTGAAGACTTGGTCTATAGATCTGAGCTTACCTTGGGGATGGGGGCTAGATAAGAGGGGTCCTTGGGACACTGGGAGAGGCAGAGGCTATATACTCTCACAACGGGTGTATTTTTAGATAATGTATGTCTCAGTATCTCATATAGTAATGATTATCTGTATTGTTAGTCATGGCAACTCAATAAAAATGGGGTAAGTAGCCTAGATTAACTCAAAGTATGAAGTATAAAGGTACAATACTAAAAGTTTTAAATACTGCTATTAATATTTTTAATGATAAAATGGTGGAACATTTTGTGGCCACATAGAACAGCAGGCAGGGAGCTTGCCGTGCACACAGTGATCTGGGATTCAATCCCAGGCACCCCGTATGGTCCCTTGAGCCCCTCCAGCAGTGATCCCTGGGGGGCAGAACTAGGAGTAAACCCTGGGTGTGTCCCCAAAACCAAAAAAAAAAAAGAAAATAAAGAAAACTTTGGGGTACTCAGCTGCTTGTGGAATTAGAATGAATTTAGATAATTAGATAACATTGATTAGTACTTTAGAAGAAAGAGATTGCCCCCCTTTAAATTCCTCTTTTTCAAACTCAAATATTGTAATGTTGAATTCTTTCTCACTAGCCAAAGCATATCCAACATCCACATTGGATCAATGAGGTGAAAACCACATGGCGCCTAAGATCCAACAAGACCGCAAGACAAAGGGGCAATATTTCAACATAAGCATTACAAATAGATTCCTGCAATGGGAACACACTCGGTACTAGGTTTCTAAAAATACAAAAATAGCACCAAACAGAAAAGGAGATCGGGTTTTTTGTTTGTTCAGTTATGGTCTATGAGAAAACTATGGAAGAAAAGAGTAACTCAAGGTGATGTGGAATTCCCTGAAAATGTCAAAATACTTGCTCATTTAAAATAAACTCCTGAATTTCATCAAAAAGTTAAAATAACCAAGATCAATATATGGCACATGTAAAAATGTTCCTGCAACAAGTCATGATGAAATTAACACCCAGACTGTAGCGGCCATGATATTGGGGAACTTCCATGAACTTCTTGTGGTGTCTTAAGAAGATACAGAGGTTTTATCTACTTACTACGATGCACGGTTTTTAAATTTTAAAATGATGTCATTTCAAAAACATGTAGTTAAAAAAGCACCTCTCATAGAAGCTGACTGGTAGGAAGGGAGCAAATGGGTGGGGCATTGGTGGAGGGAAGGTCACAGTGGTGAAGGGATCAGTGTAGAAACATTGTATGTCTGAAACCCAATCATGAATCATTTTGTAATTTCATACTGACTAAATTAAAAATAAATTACTTTTGATGTTTTGTGAATAAGTGACAAAGTTGTATTAAATACTTCATGCTGTCAAGTCCTTAATGATACCACTCATGAATATGCAAAAAGAGACAAACAGTTCTTCAAAATAAGAACAAAAGCCTGAGAAGTAACCTACGATAAAGCATGGGTTGATGGGCACATCAGATTGTTTCATGGGTATGATTGAGACACGTCTTGGGATTGCTACATCTCAAATGAGCAGGTGACAGATTCCAAATTTAAATCAAGTGAATCAAGTGTTGGTGCAGAGTCCAAATTTAAATTTCTAATTTATTTAAAGTGCCTTCTAGAAAGATCCTCCGTTGTTATTGGAATTCTTTGTCATGAGCAATAAAGTAAATTATATTGTAGATCACTTTTCTTTGCTTTCAAAAGGAAAGGGTTATTTCATTTTTTTGTCAGAGGGATGATAAATATTTTACATGAATTTGAGGAGAGAAAAAGAATATCTCATGAACAAATCTCTAAAACTTTCAAAAGAGATGGTCTAATACGGCTGTTAGAGAACTTTCAAAATGTTTTACAGGGGGCGTAGTGCCTCCAGCAGATACAACCTGTACTAGCGAGGCGAGTGCATCAGCAGCCTGACGGTGCCTTCAGGTTTCCTGTTAACCAAAATAGCCTCTGTGTCTCTGGCTGCAACACAACTTGGGACCAAATTTCTCGAGAAATTAAATGGCCAAAAGTTGGATATGTGGGAGCTACGCCCACAAACCACCTCCAGCTCAGCTATACAAGCTCATTTATTGACCTTGTTTCAGAGACAAATAAATAAATCTCAAAAGAGATCAAAACCCGCCGTTAATCTTGGACCCACTCGAAGTCCAACAGATCAGAGTAAATCAAAGAGGGGCAGGTCGGCCTGGTGCCCAGCCAAGAAAAAAGTCCCCTACAGCCACTTGCTTCCACAATCCAAAACCGCTGCCATTCCCCAGCTAGACACACCATCTCGGGATGGACCTCACCAAGACACAATCTGCTGAAAATTAGGGTATGCGGGTTTTGTGACTGAAATCTCCAGGTTTTCTTGGGGTCAGGATGGGTTGCCTCCCCCCACCTCCCCAAACTTCTGGAAACCTCAGCAGTCATGTCCACAGCCCAAAGATGCCACCCAGTTACTCCACCTTATGTTTCTGATAAAAATGCTCAATGTCTGGAACAAACATGAAGAGCTCTCTTAGTACCTGTATTGCAAACCATAATACACGAAAGGACAGTGAGAGATAGAGGGAGGAGAGGAGCCTACAATAGAGGCAGGCTGTGTGGGTGGGTGGGGGTTGGGTGGGAGAAGAAGGGTGGTGGGAGGTATGCATTGGTGGAGGTATGGGCGTTGGACCATTGTGTGATTGAACCCAATTATGAACAGCTTTTCAATGGTCTATCTCATGAATACTCAATAAAAATTCCTTTTTAAAAAATTTACATGATGAATTTCTCTTGGTGCATGGAATGAACTCTTTGAACAAAGGAACACGAAGATGTTCACTGACAGATTTTATGTTCACTCTATATGTACCTGAAAAGAGGACATGCCACATAGAAACTTCTCACCACGTCGTCTGATATAACAAATGATCTGATAAATAGAATAAATAATTAAATAAATCAACACTGCCTCTACATAACATATGCAATCTAGGGCTCCAATTTTACTGAAATTCCATAAGTCCCAACTTCACCTATGGGGATATCAATGGCCTTTGCATATGATATTTTTAATATGAAATTCATAATAAAGCTCAAAGGCTGGAACTTAGAAGTCTGACTTGATCTTATTACAGTAAGAGCTCATTTTCATGTCATGTTATCCTTAAAATTATTCGTAACAGATTATAGAAAAAAAAGTATTAATGGCTGCCATTGAGAGATATCAGGAAATAATTGGTAACCAAGCTGATGGAATTAAAAGGACTTAGAGATGGAAGAGATTTGCCATGTCAGCAAATCAAAGGTGATTGCTTACTAAGTATATCTCTAGAAATTTACTGCTGCAATTTCATATATTCCCATGACTCACATTTGGGGTTTTGTCCTTTCACTCCTAACATATACTTATTTGATTATACGTAATTTAATGCCAAAACTGTTGGTGGGGGTAGCATGAAGGAAACTAATATACCAAAAGTTTCCTGTATTATTAAAATTAATATTTGACTTAAAATATTATTTCCTATAAAGATTTGGTTTTGCTTTAAAGTTGTTATATGTAGAATAACAACCACTAACAGTTCCAATGAATCAACTAAATTCTTAGCATTAGCATTCACTCAACCCATTATACATCCTGGGAATATAATACTTGTTTTAAATCACTAGAGAGTTCAAGTTAGATCATAAAACCAAATGGACTGTTTGGTCCATAGGCAGTTTGTTTATGGGACCGAATGGACATATACTCAACCGAATTGAGGTGCACTTCTCAATAAAGTCATTTCACCTAAGAGGGCCAATAGTTTTGGGGTTTTTTTTTTAATCTTCCTCGGTGTGAACATCTGATAATGTCTTTGTTAATTTTGTATTATTGCATCTAATATCTCATTGTATCTTTATTTTCTTTCATCTTTTGAAGCTTTTCACTTACCACAGTTTCTGGTTCCTCTGCCTCATTCCTGTGTTTGGGGAGTATGTTTCCTTGTGTGACTTCCTCCCTCTTTTATGCATGAAACTTGTTAGTTCTACCTCCTGTTGTTCGTGGAGCGTAGGGCTCCCCTGTGAGACAGAGGATAGCAGGTCACTCCCTTGTCTTGTCTAAAATGTACGCTAGATCACTTCACATCTGTATCTAAAATCCTTTGGTGCCTCTTCAGAAGCTGGAACTCAGGAACATCTCTGTGACAGTCGAGTCACCCTCTAGGACCAGGATTCATCATTCAATAGCTATCAATATCTTGCTGTATTTGGTAATATTCAGGGTTTCTAGAAATCAGAAAATGAATACGTTGTTGGGGACCACTTTTCAGCCTACCACTAACTGTACTGCTATGCAGTTATTGACAGTTGTACAATATTTCGCTATGGAAGTTATGGAAGTATGCCGATCTTCTTCACGTTGATGGGCCTGTGTGCTGATTTCAGTACTCCACTATTGCAAGGAGTGATGTTGTACCAGATTTTTGAGGGAGTCTCCTGTTCTACATATGTGTGAGCATTTCTAGCATTCATGCCTAGGAATAAAATTTCTAATCATGGGGCACTTGAACATTAAGAATATGAAGGTACTGTGAAAAAAGGATATGCAGAATGGTTTAGTAAAACAATTAGTATATTAGTATGTTAGTAAATATACTTTTATAACAACAGATTTTGAGAATAAGAAATTTTGAAAAACTGGCAATTTTAAAGCTGTAACATGGCATCTACAATATTATACCATAGCCACCACCAAAGTGCCAATATACTATTCATAGAACCCGTCCCATGGACCCCTCCTGGCAATCTCAGTTTTGATCTCAGTTCTATTGCTTTGTTTTCCCTGAACTTTATCTGGTACCTTGCTTTACTCTTTAGATCTCATTCACACAGTATTTATTCATCCAGTATTTGTTTATCTGCTCTGACTTATGTTACTTAGATGAGACCCTCCAGTTCCATATATGTTGTAGCAAAAGACAGAATTTCATTTTTCTTACATTGTGTACTATGCACCACATTTTCTTTTCTTACTCACCTGTTGTGGGGTCATCTGCACTCCTGATGTTTGCCAATCTTGCCTACTATAAATAGTACCGCAATGAATATAGTGCCTATGCATATTTTTGGATTAGTGATTCTGGGTTTTAGGAATAAATACAAAACCAACGTTGCTTGGTCATATTATTGTTCTATATTTATTTATGGGCTGGAGCGATAGCACAGCGGTTGGGCATTCGCCTTTCACACGGCCGACCCGAGTTTGATTTCTCCGCCCCTCTCGGAGAGCCCGGCAAGCTACCGAGAGTATCGAGCCCTCGAGGCAGAGCCTGGCAAGCTACCCGTGCATATTGGGTATGCCAAAAACAGTAACAATAAGTCTCTTAATGAGAGATGTTACTGGTGCCCACTCGAACAAATCGATGAGCAACGGGATGACAGTGACATATTTATTTATTCATTTTGGTTTACTGGGGAGCAGCTGCTCAGGAAGTGCTCAGGAAGTACTCCCAGCTTTGTGCTGAAGGGTGCTCCTGGAAAGCTGGGGAGCAATGCAGTGCCTCCACCCATTTTTAATATTTTGAGAAATCCTCGTATTGTTTTACATTGAGTACGTTACCTGTAGGTTTATTGTGCATGACCTAAACTGAAGTAAGTTCTTTCTATCTCTGTCCCACTGACTTTTTTTTTAACATAGTAAACAGATGTTGAATCTTACCCAAAGCTGTCCTTGTGTCTATTGATGATCTCATATTAATTTTATCTTTTCTTCTGCAGATTCATATATTGCATTAATTTGTTTTGAATCATTCTCACATTCACTGGAATAAATCCCACTCAGTCATGATGAGTAATTATTTCAATTAATTATTGAACTTGGTTAGTTAAGATTTTGTCAAATCTATTTTCATCGGGCATATTGCATGCAGTTTTCTTTTCAAGTCATGTGTCTGTCAGGTTTTTGTGTCAAGATAATCTTGGCACTGTAAAAAATGGAGAAATTACAATTAGAGTTTGAGGTGTATTGTAATTATTATAATAAATGATTTCTTATATTTGGTAAAATTTATTAGTAAATCCATGTAGACTTGGTCTTTCATTTGGGATGATATTTATTTATTTATTTCCAAATTTAATGTAGAAAAAGAGCAGCAATTGCTGATAAAAAATTCTAGGATTAAAGCTGATTAGATAACAAAGTAGTATTTTATTTTATTGTGTATAGGTACCATAGTTTCTTTATATCATCTGGGCACTAAGTTTGTTACCAGAAATTGGCTGAATAGTGAATAGTGCTGCAGTGAACACAGGAGTGCAAACGTCTTTTCTAAATAGACTTTGGGGACCCTTGGGCAAGATGTCAAGAAGTGAGATCACTGGATCAGATATAAACTTGAGTCCCAGTTTTTTAAAAGAATTGTTTATATTGTATTCCAAAAGGGCTGGACCAGTTGACATTCCCACCAGCAGTAAAGAAGGGACCTCTTTTCCCCACACCCATGCCAATGCTATTTTGAATTTCTGTGATATCTGCTATAAATTCTCTCCTTTCACTTTTTGTTTAGTTGACTAGGCTTTCTCTTTTATTCTTGACATTAGCTAAAGTTTTGGTAATCTTTCAAAGAAACAGATGTTAGTTTTCATAATATTTTATGTTATGTATTTTTATTTCCTTTTATTTCCAGTCTAATCTTTATTATTTCCTTCCTTCTACTGAGTTTGAGCCTCATTTATTGCTTTTTTTCTAGTTCCCTAAGATGTGAGGCTAGATTATATTATTGAGCCTTTTCTTGTTCCTGATGTAAGCTTATATTGGTATGACCCAGATATTTAAATTACTGTTAAGCTCATGGGAACTTCTGAAGCAGATGGGCTAAGAAAGAGTGGTGATTCCAGATCCACACCTTTTAGCAATATAATCAACCGCCAGCAATCCGTTATCAGTTGTGTCTTTTGCAAGTATTTTTTTCCGCTCAGTGGTTTGTCTTCTCTTCTTGGCATTTTCTTTACGAAGCATGAATTTTTAAAATTTGATAAAGTCTATTTTATTCCTTTTCATAGATTGTGCTTTTGGTGCTATATCTGAAAAATCCATTCCATATTCAAGTTTCTCTGGGTTTTCTTCCAGATTATTTTTCAAGATTTTCATAATTTTTCACTTTAAATTTAGTAGCGTTTTTTTAATGAATTTTAGTATTTGAAATACCCATGGAATAGCTTTTTTTTTCTTGCATATGATTTAAGTGCTGCTTAGCAAAATATGTGCTCATTCCTCTTTTGTTAGGGTACTTCTTGCTGTTCATACCACAGGAAGATTTAAAGACATTCTGATTTATTAGAGAGAAAGTTTAGGATGTGTCCAATGCATTGTATTTTTAAAAGGAGTAGAATTCTGGGATGCACAAATAGGCTTTGTGTAGAGTCCACAATGCACAATATCCCTGCTTTTTTCAGCGGTAGCTGGTCACTTAAATCTGTGCTACCAAGTTCTGACATGTAAACATTTAAGAAGGAAGTGAAAATTTGGAGGGAATTGCAAGAAACTAAAGAAAAATGGCAACACACAATGTGAGAACTGGTGGATATTTCCTACTTCAGTTTTCCTTTTTACATTATTCAACATTTCACAAGGTCAGTCTAGTTCATACTTAGTCATTGTCTTGTCTTTGGAGACGGTTGTGTGTGGCTAGCATGTGAGAAAGCATTAAGTGCTGAGAAGAAGAAGCATGATGTTTCCTTACTCAGGGCTGGTCATGCTAACTTGATCTGAACACTGCAAACAAGATATGGTATTTGTCATTCAGCCACCCCTTGAAGTTCAGGGAAATTAGGTTTCTGAAATAAGAGAGTCAAACAGCAACATCTATAGGATGTACCTTTGATATATAAATACAAAGTTGTAAAATTCTGGGCTGACTGTCAAAATGTAACTCTATCTACCTGTAACCCTAAAGAAGGCATAAACAAAATAGTTTCTTTTTATGACCATTTCTACTTATTTTCTCCAAATAATAAATACTGAGAACACTTTCCTGGCTTCAAAGTTAATGGAATTAAATATTCTAGATGTTTCAAGGGTGAATTAATTGCTTAAAGCATCCTAGAAGCTCAATTTACATCCTTCAAATTCTATTTTAGGTTGTAGTAATATAAAATATAAAGTTTCCAATAAAGTTCAAAGATGGAGCCTTTGTGTACCAGAGGTTTAAGAGACACTGCCTTTTATGTCAAGGGTTAGTTTCCATCAGTTTAGCTCATCGCTGTAATTTTGGAAAGAATGCTTCCATGGTAATGTGACTTGACTTGAAAATTTGACCAATTCAGGGCCAACTTTAGGCAGGGAAATTGGGTGGGAGGAAATGCAATGAAACCAGAGAAATGAGGCTAGTTGTGGGAGAAGCTTCTCTCTATGCTCTGGTAATCACTCCTCCAATTGTTCCACCTTTGCAGTGCTTAGCTATATACCTCAGGAGAAGCGTATGGGACAGTGGCACTCAGTGTGACAGGATAGGTCACAGGTGCCTACCATTTTCTGCACTCAGATGAAATCTTGAGGGCACATGTTAACTGAAAATTCAAAAATGGAAATTTGGGAGCCGAGCGAGAGTCGAGCAGGTACAGCGCTTGCCTTGCATACATCTAGCCCCGGTTCCATTATAGGCATCCCATACGGTCCCCAGAATATCTCCAGGAATAATCCCTGAGTTCAGAGTCAGGGGTAAGCTTTGAGTGCTGCTACCCCAAATGAAGTTTTGTTCTAAAAGTGTTTGGGCATGATTTTGTTTTGTTTGCTTAAAGCCAAGTTGTGTCTATTGCGTATAGACTAGAAGATGCCATGCTAAGTGAAGTCAGCCAAAATGAAAGGGGCAGATCCAGAATTATCTCTCTCTTAGATTGGATATAAATATAATATAATCAAAGACAGCAGACCCTGAGAACTGCTTTATAGAACTGAGATGACAAGGGTGAAGGGTTAGGGGTATCTGATACAGTGGTGGTGTTTAGGATATCATTGATTTGTCCTTTCTCCCTTGCCACAAAGAGTTTAGGTTTATCTGGTAATAATCTCTAAATATTTTAAGACAACATTGGTTTGTCCTGTTCCCCTTAGGTTTATCACAGTGCTCCCGAGACACTTCCATTCCACTGTGTTTATCTGTAAATTCTTCTCCATGCTTTCTTCCCTAACCAGTCTATCATCTTTTCCCCCTAATCAGACTCTGTTAACTTGTAAGGTCAGATTCCTCGAAATCTATTATTTTATATGTATGAGTGAAATATTGTCTTTCTCCTCTCTTTATGTCTTTTGAATAGTTTAATTTAAAGCAATGTCCTTTTTTGTATGGACAAAGGAAGATAGACAATATTATGCTTTATAATTTGGGATTTGATTGGCTTTGAAAATTATTCAATCCCTGGCATCTACTTTCTTTTTTTTTTTATTTTTTAAAAAATTTTATCACCATGTGGAAAGTTACAGAGTTCTCAGGTTTATGTCTCAGTTATACCATATTCAAACACCATCCCTTCACCAGTGCCCATATTCCACCACCAAAATCCCCGGTATACCCCCCGCCCCCCACCCCAACTGTATAACTGATGAATTTCACTTTATTTTCTCTTCACCTTGATTACGTTCCAAATTTCAACACAAAACTCACTATTGTTGTGGGAGTTATATCCCCAAACAAAATAACCCTAATAAGGAGGCATTTGATAATTAGTTTTCCATTAAAAGATTGTATGTTTTCAGGTTTTAGAAAAGGTCGTGCGGCCGCATTCGCGGCCGCGTGGCTCGGATATGTCCCAGTCCCGAATCCTGGAGCCGTGTTAGTTGCTGCTCAGTGTCGCCAGGGTTCCATCTGGAGAAGGTGTGCTGGCGGCACCTCCTCCTTCCGGCCCCCCCGGTGTTGCTGGCCCCGATTCGGGTCCGGAGCATTGTCCGGGCCGCGTTGCTCACCAGAATGCCTGCCGCTTCTCTGTGGATTGTGGCAGCAAGATGGTGCCTAGGGTGGGTCGAGGGCATCTACTTTCTTAACTTAAGCCTCAGTTGCCCTTAGTTCCTAGCACCCCAAAAGCAGGGTCCCGATGAGGGATTGAAAGGACCCAGGGCAAGCTGTGAGCTACCCTGGCATCTATATGGGCCAGGCCAAAGTGCCACGATTCTTAACTTAAGATCAAGTTAAGAGCTCGATCATGGACCAATGCTGTCATGATCCAAAGGTAACGACGAGACTAGGATCGTATTAGAGATAAGGAAGACAAATCTGGCCTGAGCACTGTAGTCTGAGATCGAGATGGCCCCAGGAGAGCAATTCTATAAGCTTAATGTATCTCTTACTATGTCCATACAAAAATGATTAATATTATGAATGCTTATATGCTAGCTTGACAAGGAGAGGAGAAATACACCCATGGGATTCTGCTCTTGGGTGGGGCGTCCTGCTGAAAGAGAATCTGTCCTAGAAGCAGCATCCCCTGAGGGAAAGAACTTTACCCCTATTGATTGTGACCACACCTATGTGTAAGCCCCAACACCTCATGCTTGGGGATTTAACTAGGCTGTAAGAGTGGGCCCAGTGCCGGATCTGGAGAAGCCAGATCAAGATCCAGATCCAGAGGAGAAGGAGAATGAAGTAGGATGGGGGAGGAAGAAGCAGGAGGAGAAGCAGAGGAGAATGGAGATAGGAATGGAATAACCTGCAACTGAGACCAACCAGCCTGGTTCCTGTTCCTTCCTTTACCTGCCTCCTCATCACCATCAACTTCCCTGGGGTGGAGGAAGCAGCTAGAGACTACCGAACACAGGCAGGGGGATAGAGATAGAGCACTGCTGCCCGGTGCCCCTTTTTTTGTGTGTGTGTGTATTTACACAGTGGTGGAAAACAGATATTGGTAGATAGTGTGATGTTGGAACGTTATATACATGAAACCCTATATTTGTTAAAAAAAACTGTGTTTCAATTACTGTGATTTGGACCCAAGATATCTCAGGCATGGTGTGCAATGGCAACAGATGTTTGATAAGTGAACAGATGACATCGGAGAAGCTCCATCAAGACCGCAGCCTGATTTTCCTCTGTACAATGCATTAATTTCTGAACTCAATCCCAGTCAGGAAGGCAGACACAGTGGCAACCCTGGAGGAAGGCTTGCTGACTTCCAGAGGCACACTGCGTGAGCCTACTCTACACCGCTTTCCAGAGGCACACTGCGTGAGCCTACTCTACATCCTTTCCTTCAGTGTTGCAGCGTCTTTAGCATCAAATCATCGTTCGTGTCCAAATTAGGGTATTTGTTTTAAAGTTCGGAGATTAAACAATAGGGAAAAGAAGAAGAGACCGTCAATATCTAGAGAGGGATTAAGTCTCACTAACGGAATGGAGAGATTTTAAGGGCAGATATTAGAAAGCAGCATTGTGGTAAAAGTTCCACTTTCAGACGTGGTAGTGTATATGATACTAAGTCCAGCAAGGAACGAGAGCCACCAGAAAAACAAACGGCTTGATTGCAGAATCCTGCAGCACATTTACTTCTTTGTGCTGCTAAATAATGCACTGGATACTTCAAACGTCATCTTGAAGTGACCCGCTCAGGGGCAATTCATACAGATGACTGGAGTTTTAGAAATATTTTGCACACTTGATTTCATTTAACATTCCATCTCTTAATAGTCATCTCTCCTACTAGTCCCTGCTTATCATGTCAAAGACATATCAGGGTTCCAAGAGGGTAAAGGATCACATTTTCAAGTGTATTCTGACTTTAGAATCATAGTGTTTATCCTCACTCTTACATCATACCGTATTGAGAAGGAAGAGAAGCTAGGAAAGAGTTGAATATTAGGGACCGAGATTGTATGAAACAGAAGATTAGGAATGAAAGATGCCTTGAGTGGTCCATCTTGAAGCACAACAGCTGGAGGTCAAAGGTGAAGTGCTAAGGATAACAACAAACAGAGGATGACTGACTGGAGAACATTGTGGAGGGGATAGGGCACGGTACTCTGTGTTTCTTTCTCATAAATGTTGATATGTCCCAAAACGGTGTTCACAAAATGGGTGTAGAAGATGAATCAGTGAAGGACGAAGAAAATCTTTGTGTGCTATTCTAATATTTATTAACAAATAAGAAAGATGTGATTTATTAATATTAAATATGTGGATGGAGGCTGGCTCAGTTGCACATGAAACAGTCATATATAATGTGCATTCTAAAGTAGATCTTCAAAGAAAGCAGAAATTTCATGATGTAGAGGAGGTGACAGCATATCCCAGTTTACCTGGGCCTGGTGAAATGGATTTGTAGATTGAGGTTAATCTGGCCTTAATCGTATTAACTCTCCCTCAAATTGACAGGTAGTTTTAAAGGAGTCTTGCAAGAAAGAACGGAGCGTTTAAAAACCGATAATGTAATAAAAACCAAAGAAGACAACAACAGATCTATTGCCTTTTCTTTCATCACTGTGCTGGGTCAGGCACATTATAAAATAAAATAAGGACCATTAATCATGCTAACATATTTATCACACATTGGTCTCTCTGAGAGCACTAAACTTTTTTTATATCCCCCCAAAACAGAGTAATAAGAATTTATGCCATTTTATTTCCTCTTAAAAATTGATTTAAAATTAAGCTGGAGTCTGGGAGGGAGGTCTTACAGCTATGGGCTAGGAGAACATCTCATATTGGGGTTTGGGGTAGGGGTGCTGGCGGGGGGAGTCCATGAGACATGACAGCCTGGGAGGTGGAAGGCGAGATTAGCCATCCCTGCACAGTGCATGGGTTAGGTGGAAGGAGTGACGGGAGGAAAGCAGGCGAGACACAAACGCTGCTTTTCTCCTACAGGGAGGGCTGAGGTAGCAGGCTGAGCTCCTAAGCCCCGCCCCATGCCTGTTTCATAGAGTCAGAAGCATCAAAGCTGAGAATTGGGGTTGCTGTGTGTTGGGCAGGGCGGCTTAAGTTTCTTTAAACTTGCCAAAGTCGATCAGTGCCGCTTAAATGTGCTTCTCTCCTCTTTTCCTGCCTCGGTAATAAAACAATAAGTCTGTGTGCATTACTGTTCTCAGCCAGTTAAAATAACATACTTGGAACAGTACATTCTAGAGCAGTGATTTTTCAACTACCAGCGGGCAGATTGGGGCTGGTCCACAGCTGTAAAAAGGTTGAAGGTCACCGAGCTAGAACAGGACTCACATTTTAGTGCCATTTGCATCACTGCTAGCGAAGGTTAGAGGGTTAGATAAACAAAAGCGCTAGATCCTGGCCTCCAGAGATTCTAATTCTGTGGGTCTGGAGACGGGCGTGTGGGGACAATTTCTAGGTGATGTGGCTATGCCACCCTTTAAGAATCTTGGCGGTGGTCTGCATTGCCCAGGTGGTCTGCATTGCCCAGGTATCCTATAAATGTTGAAATGGGAAGTTATTGTTCTTCTATGATACTAATGTTGGAATCAGTAGCAGGACAGAGTTTACGCAAGTGCAGCTGCAGACCTGCTGATAAATTGTGGGGAGAGATAAAGGCTTTATACTCTGTTTCTGCTATGGCCAAAGAGAGTGTGGTGGCGGGGATGAGGCGAGCAGGGTGAAGGAATGCACTGTAGCACTGTTGTCTGCTTGTTCATCGATTTGCTCGAGCGGGCACCAGTAACGTCTCCATCGTGAGACTTGTTGTTTCTGTTTTTGGCATATCGAATACACCACGGGTAGCTTGCCAGGCTCTGCCGTGCGGGTGGGATACTCTCGGTAGCTTGCCGGGCTCTCTGAGAGGGGCAGAGGAATCGAACCGGGTCAGCCGCGTGCAAGGCAAACGCCCTACCGCTGTGCTATGTATGGCTCCAGTCCCAGGGTGAAGGAATGAGTGTTTGAAACTAGCGAAAGCGCTGTGAGACTGTCAGGGTGCCGAAGAGGGAGAATCAGCTGATGATTCAATGTTCTCAGTTTTCTGGGCACTTCAGAAGACACATGGTCTGAGATTCAAGGTAAAATAGGTCCGCAATCTCTCTGGCGTTTTAGTCAACCATTCCATTTATAAACCCGCAGAGATTTTTTTAAATTTAATTTAATTTTAGACACTGTTTTACAATGCTGTTAATAGTAAAGTTTCTTCTGTAAATATTCCAGCACCACACTCTCCACCAGAGTGACTGCCTCCCCCCCTCACCGTCCCGGTGCCTCCCCCGCTCACCAAATCTCCACCCCCACCGGTTTCCTGGTGGGAAGCTTCCTACTGAAGACCAGGTCTCAGTTTCTGTGACTTTTGGAGCATTTGTCTTTCCCTACTATGATTGTTTATATCCCACAGATGAGAGATCCTCCCCCACCCTACATTTGAAAGACCTCATTTGCATGCAAAGATTTGAGTCAGGGCTTGGTCAGGTAAGTACAATGAATGATTCAAGAATTAAAATCATCTACGTCTATAGGTGGGAGTGAGGTCTTAATGGGGAGAGAGGAGAAGACCGTATTAATGTATTAATGCATTTACATTCAAAGCAAGGGGTCAGCAGTTGTTTGAACTGAAGTACTAGGAATACAACTGGTAGTAGTTAAAAGCTTGGGGTTGACATTTTTTGTAAGTGATAAAATGGTATTCATTACGAACCCATTAAGTTTTGAAGAATAGCCAACCCGTCTGTCTATCTGATAAGTTTTACATTTCGGCACTCATCAGCAAACATTTACCAGTGAAACACTCCAAAGGTTGCTTCAGTTACTCATTGTTTGTCAACATGGATTCAACTTATAGTTTTTTCTTTTCTCTCTCACACTCTCATATATTTATAGATGCCAGTATTATACATATTGATTTAATTTCATTTGCCTTTAGGATTGGAGTGTTATGTTCATGAGACTAAGGGAACTCACCCCCACATAATATCCACCATAAATTTTGATTTAATAATTGATAATATGCTGACTTCACAAAAATCATTGAGGTTTTTTGTTTTTTTCTCCTGTAGAAGGATTTGCATGATACAAGTGTAATTTTTTTAAGTGACTGAAATAATTCCTTGGTGAAACTATTTGAAGTTTTAGTGTGTAAAGTTTATTAATTAGGGATTCATAATTTTTAAATTATGAGGATTTCGTATTTATTCTTATGATAAGTAAATTACTTATTTTTTTATTTTGGGGGGGTCACACACATGGAGATGCTTAGGAATTACTCCTGGTTCTGTGAAACACTACTGGAAAGGCTTGGAGGACAATATGGAATGTCAGGGATTGAACCCAGGCTAGCTGCATGCAAGGCAAGTGTCCTACCTGCTGTGCTATCTCTCCATAACCTTCTATTGCTAATTTTGATAAATGGGATTTGCCTACAATTTTACTTAATTTTTACCAATTTTATTGTCTGGTTTCTTTTCAGATCCTATAAATCTTTTTGCCCTTTTCCAATTTTATTGTTTTAAACTTGTTTGGACAACACGATGCATTTTGAAAACTTTCTCGTTTAACTTCAAAAATTGAACAGAGTGCCTAAGATGGCCATACAGAATAAATATTCATTTTTTTTCTTTTTTTGCTTTTGTGGTCACACCCAGTGATGCTCAGGGGTTACTTCTGACTCTGCAATCAAGAATTACACCTGGCGGTGCTCAGGGGACCATATGGAATTCTGGGAATCAAACCTGGGTAGGTCGTGTGCAAGGCAAATGCCCTACTCACTGTGCTATCACTCCAGTCCCAATATTCATTTCTTTCTTTTTCAGTTTTTTTAAAAAAACCTCTGGTTTTCCCCATTATTCATTCTTTGTGATGACTCTCATCTCTTATATTTTGCTGTTGCTTTTTTCTGCATTTGGTCCAATTATGTATTCTCTTTCTCTCTCTCTAAAACATTTTATTTAAAGAAATTTATTTAGAGAAAAGTGAGGGGGAAAGGATGAAGAAGATACTGTGTTCGAGGGAGAACATTGGCTTCTCTAGAGTAGAAAAAGCCACTTACTGTCTTTTAAAATGTTTCTTACTGAACAAAATCTAGGTCTTCAGTAAAAACAGTCAGTAAACTCTATGTGATGCTCAGGTGAATTATCCAAAGCTAGTAATGTAGATTATATATTACTTCATTTAGTATTTTATATTTTTAGCAACTGATTACTGCCATAGATGAATTAGTCTACCCAACTGTCTTTTCATGAAGTGCTGTCATGGCGAATCTGCTCCACTGTGACTAAGGGCACAGTTTCTGGAGTCAGCTTTAGTGAGATCAGATACATGTTCTTCCAAATCTAAAAGGTTGATGTTCAATTATTCAACAATTGTAGTTTCATTTTTTTAAAAAATCAAAATTACTTTTAATACCAGTAGTTTAGAGAAATCAACATTGGTTCATCAGCTAATTCTCCCTCTTCTCCATAGTGACAGTCTTAGCATTTTCAAATATTGTTTTTACAGATACAGATGCAACTATAGATGTAGTAGAACACATCAAATTCTCACACAGGGACTGGTTGGAATGCACAGCAGTTAAGACACTTGCCTTGCATGCAGTCAAGCCTGGTTTGATTCCTGACATTGTATACGGTCCCCTGAACACCACTAGGGGTTCTTCCTGAGCACAGATCCAGAAGTAGCTTCTGAGCATGGTTTAAATTATGAGCAAAGTTCTAATATCAATAGGCTTCCATAGTGAAAAATAATACTGTTTTCAGTAACTTTATCACTGAAAAATGCTCCAATCTTCCTGAAATGTTGATAACTGGAATCATGCTTATAATCAAAACTAAGGCTTTTGAGTTAAAGTTTATCATTAACTTTAATTTCATTTTTAAATTTTTATTTATTTATTTATTGCTTTTTGGGTCACACCCGGCGATGCACAAGAGTTACTCCTGGTTCTGCACTCAGGAATTACCCCTGGTGTTGTTCAGGGACCCATATGGGATGCTGGGAATTGAACCCGGGTTGGCTGGGTGCAAGGAAAACGCCCTACCTGCTGTGCTATTGCTCCAGCCCCTGTCATTAACTTTTATGTTGGGGGTAGTTATTCTAAGTTTTAGCATGATCACTGTATCACTGTCATGCTGTTGCTCATGGATTCGCTAGAGCGGGCACCAGTAACGTCTCCATTGGGAAACTTATAGTTACTGTTTTTGGCATATCAAAACACCATGGGTAGCTTGCCAGACTCTGGCGGGCGGTCTACTCTCAGTAGCTTGCTGGGCCCTCCATAATAACGCCATGTTAAACCAAATACATCCTTTATCATCCTGGACTGAAAATTCTCATTTATGCTATGAGTTTTTTTAAAAATGTATATTGCTTTAAACAGTTGAATATTCAAATCTCAGTCCATTTCCTCTCCCTCATGCATTAGGTAGCACTGCACTGCACTGTCGTCCCGTTGTTCATCGATTTGCTCCAGTGGGCACCAGCGAGGTCTCCATTGTGAGACTTGTTGTTACTGTTTTTGGCATATCGAATACGCCACGGGGAGCTTGCCAGTCTATGGCCATACCACCCTGAATGCGCCTGATCTCGTGTATTAGATACAAAAAGAAAATGGCATAAACTTTGGAATGAACGAATTTGGGTTTCATGTTTTTGTACTTAATATATTCACGTCTTAACTAAAAAAGGAATAATACAAGTGAAGCAAAAAAGGGTACTACTTGATGGTTTGTTTAAAAACAGACAAAGAGAGGCCTTGGGTGAGATGGGCATGTCGGACAGCTGCAAAAGCGTTGCCCCGGCTGCCTTTGTTTATGTACGTAGACAACTTTCAATGCAAGTTCCAAACATCAACATTCCTCAAAGCAATATCATCTGACTCATCCCAACACACTATTTCTGCTTTTGCTAATATGCTATTTGCTTAAAATTACTCCTTTCTTCTGGTTATAATCTACTTCCCAGCTTCTCCTTGATTTTTTTAAAAATGACTTAGAAAAGGATTAACTTGATTTAAGTCTTTGTTCTTCATGACTATAATTATAGGGCTAGTTTATTCCCTCTTTCTTGTAGACAAAAATCATACACTTTGCTGATGCTTTGTGCTATTATAAACTCTGCTGTTTATGTGGAGAGGAACCCTTCTGACAGATTACTTCTTTGGGAATAGAAAGTATATTTTATTGAGTTATTTGCCTTGATAAATCACATTATATTTGAGTTTTGCCACTTTTATGGTTAAACATTTTTACATAGAATCATTTTGTTGCTCAGAATGAATATCGTGATTAAACAAGGGCATCTCAGCATTATATCTAGGGAGGAACGTCGTACTTTAGTCATTTTAAAAATAGTATTTCAACACAGCTTTTTGCCACTGTATTTACTATCCTATCTGCATCTTATCTACCTTAGTTTATTTTTTAATTTTTGTTTGGGGCAGTTTTGGATCACACCTGACAGTGCTCAGAGGCTACTCTTGGCCCTGTATTCAGAAGTTACTCCTGGCGCTTGGGGGACCATATGGGAAGCTGGAGAACCAGTGTGCCGTGTGCAAGGCAAGCACCCTACCTGCTGTACTAGTGCTCTGGTCCTGCTACCTGCATTTTATAGTGAAACTGACTAATGCAAATTAGTAGGAAAGATTTAAAGTCAAAGAAGCAAATGATTTTCATGTAAGAAACAAGAGTAAGAATCCTAAATGATTAACGGGGCCGGAGCTATAGCACAGCGGGTAGGGCGTTTGCCTTGCGTACGGCCGACCCGGGTTCAATCCCCAGCATCCCATATGGTCCCCCAAGCACCGCCAGGAGTAATTCCTGAGTGCAAAGCCAGGAGTAACCCCTGAGCATCGCTGGGTGTGACCCCCCCAAAAAAAAGCAAAAAATAAAAAGCTAAAAAATGACTAACATCTTATGTTATCGTAAATACTTGTTTGACAAAGAGATGAGAAAATTCCAGATAAGGACTTAGGTGCCAAAGGGTGATGATAGCAAAATACAGAGACAAGAGCTGATAAAACCATGCTGTCAATAGGGGGGGGGGAGGAAATTTAAGTAAATTTTGCATTGTAAAATCACCAGATACAAAGTTCGCTTGCTGAGACAACAGGGATGGTAGAGCAGGTAGGGTGTTTGTCTCGCAAGCAGCAGACCCCTTCCCTGGCCCCTAATACGGTCCCCGGAGCACCTCCAAGAGTGATCGATAAGGGCAGAGCCAGAACTGAGTGCTGAGTACTGCTGGGAATGACCCCAAACACAAAACTAACTGATACCGCAGGAGCTCAAGTATGGAGTACTTCACTTGAAATCTCCCCCTGAAACAGGTAGCCAATCAGAACGTAGAATGGGATGGGGGGGGGGAGGTGGTGAAAACTTGAACTTTGTAGCTAGTTAGTTTGCAAGATGGAAATGTGATGGAACCAGAGATATGGGCCATCCCTCTCCCCCGCCCACTGCAACTTTTCTCTGCTTAGGGACCAAATCAATGGGAAGTCAGAAACACAAGAGACACAGCAAGGTCAGACCTCTGGAGAGCTGGGAAATAGAACAGGAAGAAATATTAAGAACATATCATAGGCATATGGAAAACTTGAGCAGACCGAAAATGATAGAAGTATATTTTGCTCCTATGCAAAACTTGAATGCAAAACCAGGAGATACATCAAAGTAAAGATTCCCTAGGTGGATGGAGAAGTGGAGAAGTGCGTGGTACCCGGTCACTGCATTTCTGGCCTGTTCAGCCTCCTCAGCAAGGGAATTTGTTCACTCAGCCCAAACTTACGATTCTAGATTGGAAAAACCTTATAAACTGCGAAGGATCAAATCAGCAAGATTATGGAAAAGGTTTTCTTTCTGGACATTTGTAGCAACTTTGTTGCTCAGTTTTGCGGTTTTGTTCAGTCCCTGGAGTTGGAAGGAAATGTGTCAGACTCAGATTGCAACAATGGGTTTTGTTCTAGCACTATGGGCCATTAACAGTTGGGACATTAGCCTGGGGGATACACCTGAAAGATTTTTAAGTGTGTGTGGGGGAGGACAGGAGGTTTTAGAGATGTTTTGGTGTCTTTTGTCGTGGACAAGAGGCTTCCAGCAGTTTGTTCCTAGCCCTTTCTAAAGGAGCGGTAAATTTGGCCTGCCTTCAGGCAAAAGATGCTGCCATTGGATCCTGGTCTAACAGAAAAGTTGGTTGAAGTTGTTACTTCCAAGGTGAAGAATGTTTTGAAACTTACCTCCGGGTGTACTAATGAAGCAGCCAAAGTAGGTTGTGTTCTGGTACAAAAGACAGTCTCTTCAGGTTCTGTCCTTGGAAAGAAAGAGTAGGATGATGGCTCCATGTGGGCAAAGGAAATGTTTTGTTGGGTCTTCGAGTGAAGAGAAAGACTCGCTAATTGGAGTTCACCCTTCTCAGAAGATGCTCAGGTCTCTTTTTGGAGAGAAAAACAAGAAAGGTGGGACCTCCTTTGAATGAAAGGCACAGATGTATGGTTCTGTTCTGATGATGGAGTGAGCTGGAAAAGTGAATTGCTTCTCTAGTAGCCGGCGAGCAGTTTCCAGCCACGCCCTAGATGGGAATTCAGAGGCCAGCGAGGTGGCCCCTGGCCCTGTCTTGGGAATGGTTGCCAAGGGTGGGCCCACAGTCAGTTCACAGGATTTTAGCAGAATGATTTCTACTGGAGACCCCAAGTGCAGGAGGCAAGTTCGCTCTTTGTCACGTGGGTCTCATGACTGGGCTGAAACTCAGATCTCACACGGAGAGTGTGTCCACAAAAACGTGGGTCTTCAGGCCCAAGCCTTGGGGGTGGCCATAAGACACCCACCACCACCACCACAGACAGCTTTGTGCACTGTGTCCCATTACACAGCAATGCTCACCCACTCAACCATTACAGACGCCGAGTCTGGCGAGGGGCGGAAGGAATTGTCCCTAGGATATTTCTGCTTGTGTGTGTGTGTGTGTGTGTGTGTGTGTGTGTGTGTGTACGGTGATAGGGCAGGTTACTTCTGATATCAGGAAGGAGCTGCTAATGCAGGCTGAGAGTCCCAGGCCTAGCCCAGAGGGAACCAGAGATCCCTGGAAAAGGAACAAAGCACTTAAGGTGGCACAGGAAGCCATCTCTTAGACTGACTCAAGGAACTCAGGAACTATGGGCAAGCACATAGAGATACCTTATGTTCGGCTGTTTTGTGTTTATGAGAAAAACCTGAACTTTGCCACCCTTGTAAATTGGACCCAGCTTTGATTGCAAGGGCCCTGAGACCAGAAGCCCTCCCTCTTCCCGAGGGGCCCGAAACCCCACCATGGCCTCCTTCTTATCCACACCCACAAATGGATCTGTTGACCAACAGAAAAGCTGAAAATTTAGGATTGAGGCTTTGTGCCCACTTCTGGATGCACCCAGGGAATGCAGGGAATATCTAGGATCCCTTGATATCCATGTCCCTTTGAAGATCTAGCCAGATAAAGTCAGACCTGGGGAGACTTTCGGATGATTCTGATGAGTACATTCTGAAGTTACATGGCTTCCTGCAAGTGTTTGAAATGGCATGAGAAGATATAATCCTCATCTTAAATCCAACCTTAACAACAAATGAAAACAGTACTGTCCTGGAGAATGCAGAATATTCTGGACATCAGGTATGTTTGACAAATGAAACCTGTCCCACAAGCTCTGTGGTGGACCCAGGATGGGATTACAAACAGCCAAGTGAGACTTGGCTCCGAAAACACTTTGTGAACTGCACATAGTTTGAGGGACCAAGAAGAAGTAGAGGCAAACCTAATTTTACTAGGTTAATTATACTAGCTTAGCACAGCGGGTCGGGCATTTGCCTTGCACATGGCCGACCCGGGTTCGATTTCTCTGTCCTTCTCAGAGAGCCCGGCAAGCTACTGAGAGTATCCCGCCTGCACAGCAGGACCTGGCAAGCTCCCCATGGCGTATTCAGTATGCCAAAAACAGTAACAACAAGTCTCACAATGGAGATGTTACTGGTGCCCGCTTGAGCAAATCGATCAGCAAAGGGATGACAGTGACAGTTACAGTGACACTAGTTAGCATTAAGCAGAAGCCAGATGAAACACCCACAATCTTTCTAGAAAGACTCAGGGAGGCTATAGAAATTACACTGCCTTAACTCCTGAGACTCTGCAAGGTGAATTCACCCTTCAGGAAAATTGACTATGCAGGCTGTCCCAGATACACGGAGAAGGTTTCAAAGGTTAGAGATGGGTCCGGAGGTTAGCCTTGGAGAACTAATGAAAGTGGCTTTGACAGTTTATGGCAAAAGGGAACAAGACGTACAGGAAGGGAAAAGAGCCTGAGCCTCTTTGCTATTTGAGGACTTCAAAACCAACTTAAAAGGGAGATGTCATTACTGCCACCAGGAAGGGGACAGAAAAAACGAATGTCCAAAGGGACAGAGGAAACCTCTGTGGAGACCCTGCCCCTGATAATAACAACCACCCTTACAGGACTGACCGCCAAGTCCTAGGTCACAGGAATGGATCCCAACACAAACTGGAAGAACAAGAAGTCTGAAGCACAGCACCTAGAAGATCTGAAATATCTCTTCAAGGCCACTAGTTTGCTGTGTTCTTCGCTTGTAAATAGTTCTTCTCTCTCTTTCTATGGGAGTAAGGGATTTCTCTATACTTTATTTCTTCACACGGGAATTACTTTCTCCAGTGCTCCCTGGAATGGTCTTAGTGGAATGGTTTTAGTTGTCACATGGCTAGCAATGTCTGTCCATCCACAATTCTGGAATCCCAACGAGCATTTGACCAGCCACCATATAAACTGACTCCGCCACCACCACTCCAGTTGGGAAACAACTTCCCATCTACCTTTTATGTGCAATAAAAAAACTTTCAATCTTTTGAGTTTTTTTCTTTAAGTTTACAATCTCCTGAGTTTTTTTTTTTTAATGCAAAACTTTCATACAATTCTCAAGAATCCAGCAGCACAGGAGAATTCACTTTCTTGCCAACACAGCCAACAAACCAAGCAACCAAATTTAGCTTGGAAATTGAATGGTGACCTGTTTCTTTCTACCTTCCTCTCTTGGTGGTTGCTTTTAGAAGTCATACTTGAGTTCTGTCTTCTTCTAGACAGAAGACAAACCAAGTGGATGGCTCTTGAAAGGAAGACAAACATTTCCAAGTATCAAGTGGTTTATCAGGAAATACTGAATGCTAATCTTTTTTTTTTTTTTCACCACCCTCCTTTAATTTGAATTCCACTCACTTTTGGTCTGGAGGATTGGGCAATATTCATCCGGCCCTCTCCCCCTCCCCACAGCTTCCGAACACACCGATGTCTTTGCCAGTTCTTAAGGGCCTATTTCAAACCACAGGACTTTGAGCCTCCAACATCTGAAAGAAGATACAATTTAACTCCTTTTATAGCTGAGGAAAAAGGACAAGAGAGATTACTGATTTACCCAAGATCACACAGCAAGTATTTGCCCACAGCTTTTTCAGGCAGGCACTGACCCTACAGAATGCTCCTCCTGCTGTTCTCTGGGAGAGAGCCATGCTGTTAGGTTTTATGTTGTATGAGCTGGAATATTTTATATTATTACCCATAATTCTGGGACTTAGCAGTGGCTCAATAAATGCTTATTGGGTATATAAATGAAAAACGACCCAGGGGTAGTAAAAGTCAATATTCCATTTTGCAATCGTAATTTTCATCAAACAAATCCTGTGATTAGTCTCGGAATCTATTGCACACTGCAAAACAACCATGTATAACGCAGAGAGGAAGAATTTGACCTCTCCCAGTCCGACTGATGGATCTTCCCTGTGCACGAGCCACAAGTCTGCTGCAGTTTCTTAAAAACGGCAAGTTATGGTCTTTACGCTCTATTTGTCAGCTTGAGAGTTGATAGAGGATTCAGCAACCTAAAAAAATCCAAGGATGTACAACATTATGAGTTCAAAAATCATCAGGGAATTAGTAAATAAAAGACATTGAAGTGATGGGAAAAGGAAGGTAAGTTGAAAAAAATGCCCAGGGTCAGTCACCATTTAAAGAAAAGAAAACCAGTATTTATCAACCACCAGACAGAGTGGTAGAATGTAAACAAAGCACATCCAAAGTAACACTGTACGCCCAAATGTCAAATGTCCTCTGGAGGAACTCTCTTTTGTCTTTCTCTCTGTTCTCTTCTTCTTTTCCCTTTCCCTTTCCCTTCCCTTCCCCCTCCTTCTCCTTCTCCTTCTCCTTCTCCTTCTCCTTCTCCTTCTCCTTCTCCTTCTCCTTCTCCTTCTCCTCCTCCTCCTCCTCCTCCTCCTCCTTCTCCTTCTCCTCCTTCTCCTTCTCCTTCTCCTTCTCCTTCTCCTTCTCCTTCTCCTTCTCCTCTCCTTCTCCTTCTCCTTCTCCTCCTTCTCCTCCTCCTCCTCCTCCTCCTCCTCCTCCTCGTCCTTCTCCTTCTCCTGCTTCTCCTTCTCCTTCTCCTTCTCCTTCTCCTCCTCCTCCTCTTCCTCCTCCTCCTCCTCTTCTTCTTCTTCTCCTTCTTCTCTTTCTCCTTCTCCTCCTCCTCCTCCTCCTCCTCTTCTTCTTCTTCTTCTTCTTCTTCTTCTTCTTCTTCTTCTTCTTCTCCTTCTTCTCTTTCTCCTTCTCCTCCTCCTCCTCCTCCTCCTCTTCTTCTTCTTCTTCTTCTTCTTCTTCTTCTTCTTCTTCTTCTTCTCCTCCTTCTTCTCCTTCTTCTCTTTCTCCTTCTCCTCCTCCTCCTCCTCCTCTTCTTCTTCTTCTTCTTCTTCTTCTTCTTCTTCTTCTTCTTCTTCTTCTTCTTCTTCTTCTTCTTCTTCTCCTTCTTCTCCTTCTCTTTCTCCTTCTCCTCCTCCTCCTCCTCCTCTTCTTCTTCTTCTTCTTCTTCTCCTTCTTCTCCTTCTCCTTCTCCTCCTCCTCCTCCTCCTCCTCCTCCTCCTCCTCTTCTTCTTCTTCTTCTTCTTCTTTTTCTTCTTCTTCTTCTTCTTCTCCTCCTTCTTCTCCTTCTTCTCTTTCTCCTTCTCCTCCTCCTCCTCCTCCTCTTCTTCTTCTTCTTCTTCTCCTCCTTCTTCTCCTTCTTCTCTTTCTCCTTCTCCTCCTCCTCCTCCTCCTCTTCTTCTTCTTCTTCTTCTTCTTCTTCTTCTTCTTCTTCTTCTTCTTCCTCTTCTTTTTTCTTCTTCTTCTCTCTATCTCTTTCTCCCTCTTTCTCTCTATGTCTCTCTCTCTCCTACACACACACAACTTTACTAATGTTTCTTATTCTATAGACAAAGGGAACTGCTAGTCAATTATAGTCACTGGCCACCAGAGCAAAAAATTTGGGAATATGATGAATATGGTGGGCAGAGCCCGTTTCACTCACGGAGCTCAGCTCCCGAGACAAGCCTCTGTGCTAAGGGGTGTTGATAGATCCCTGACTGGTGTCTCTCCTTTGGACTGCATACACTTGCACAATCCTCTCATAGTGACCAAAATCTAGTCCTGCTACTTTGAAATAGTTTTGAATGGGATGGATGTGTGTGCAATCAGTTAGGTCTTAGGGTGCTGGAGAGATAGAACAGCGGGGGTAAAGCAGTAGCTTTGCCTGTGGCTGACCAGGATTTGATCCCCAGCACCCCATTGGCCCCCATGAACACTGCCAGCAGTGACTCCTGAGCAGGTGTAAGCCCTGAGCACCTGCTGGCTGTGGCTCTCCCCCAACCACCCACCCTGAAAAATCTTTTTATTATTTTGTGTTTTTTTGGTAACTGTGAAACTACGAAGTTACTCATGATAGGGTTTCAGGTGCACAATTTTATAATACTGACTCTTCATGAAGTCCATCTCCCTCTACCAACTCCCCCACCCACATTTGCCCTCCTCCCACCAGGTTTTTTCGTGTGTGTGTGCGTGTGTGTGTGTGTGTGTGTGTGTGTGTGTGTGTGTGTGTGTGTACACACACAGATGTATGGTTTTGCACTGTGGTTTGCAGTAATGTTACTGATAGGTTTCATACATAACACTTGACCACCTTTCAGCGTCTCCCCCTCCCGGTCGAAGGTGTCCCTCCCTGTGGTATCCCCAGCCTCATCCAGTGCCATGTTTTCTACAGCACCAGTTCTCATGTTCTTCATTTTCATTGTCTTTGGCTACTCGTGATTCCACCATTGTTTCTTTATCCTGCAAGAGAGAGAGAGAGAGAGAGAGAGAGAGAGAGAGAGAGAGAGAGAGAGAGAGAGAGAGAGAGATCATTCTGTGTCACCCTCTGTCTCTCTGACTCCACTCGGCAGGAGACTCTCCAGGTGTCTCCATGTAGCAGCAAACTTCCCCGTTCCCAGTTTAGAGTCAGCCAGCTTACACGCTTCTTGGGGTGCCTGCCTGCCTGGGTCTGGAGAACTGCGGTGTGCGCCTTACATGCATGAGGCCCTAGTTTGACTCCTGTCATCCTCGGAGACTCCTGAGCACTGTTGGATAGGGACCTGCTGGCCCCTCGTACGACTGGGCCCGAGGAGGCAGCCTTCTGTGGAGGGCAGTCAGGTTGGCTGCATGTGGCAGGGAATTGTCTCAGGGCCCCTGAGCATCACTCGGGAGCTGCCTTGGGAGCCCCCTTCCCAAGGAATATTTACCTGTCTCTAAAAAGAAAGTCATTATGAAAATAAAATATATATATAGAAACTCAAACAATAAATAAATAAAGTCACCTGGCGCTTATCACTTGATGGAAGAGCAATATTGAAAATATAAATAGCATCATTTTTGCTACTCAGCATGCTGCCCGCTTAGTCAATTTTGGACTGCACTTTCCTTGTGGTACCATGGATGCCTCCTTTGCAGCCCTCCCAGAGGTGCCACTGGGATTCTACCAGCCATCTCTTTGTGCCGGCACTTTCCTGTATGTTTTTTTCTATAAATCTCCTAAACCTTCCTCAATTATTTCCCTGTCCTTTGTCTCTTCCTCACATTTTTTTCATCTTGTTTCACATTATTCAAACATTGAAAAGTACATTAATATTTGCAAGGAAAAGTTGCCTTCATGCAAGAGTATTCTCTTTGGTCAGTATTGATCTTAACTCAGCAAGGACACATAATCCCTGTACTTATTCCCTGATGATGATGATGATGATGATGATGTGATGATGATGATGAGGTATTTTATTTTTCTTATACATCAGTAAAATTTGATTGTGTCTCTTTTAAAAAGTTCAAGTAGTGCCATATTATGCATGTTTCTTTTATGTAGCAATGGATTGTTCTCAATCTTTTGCTATGAAAATGTTGCAGTGAGCAACTACATGCATGTATCATTTTCCACACATGCAATTATGATTCCAAGAAATAATTTTGATATTATCAAAGTGCTCTCCAAGTGGTTGTAGCAGCTTACCCTTAATGCAAAAATTTCAGCAGTGGATGAAAGTCTCTATTTCCCCAATTTACCAATTTATGTGCGTACTTTGTTTTGGTTAATATTACAAGGAGGAGTGAACACTTTTTTCTCAGTGTGTTTAAAAATTCTTTATTATGAATAAGGTTAAGCAAATTTTAAAGTAATTAAGGCTACTTGTACTTGCTGTACTGTGAACTCTCTTTTCATATTATTTTCCAGTTTTTTCTGTTAGGTTATTGATGACCCCTTGGGGTAGATGCTGAGAAATGAAATGTTTGGATCCTTCAGAAGCTCAATTCTTAGTTGTCGGAGAAATATCCCTGCTGCTTTCACAAAGACATTAAAGCAGTTGACAGTCCTGTCACCAGTGAATGAAGTATTCACAGGAGCCAAGATCTTCAAAACGATCCAAGGGCCCAATAGCAAATGACTAAGTAAAGAAATTGTGCTGTGTGTGAACAATGGAATCTTACTCATGAGTCAGAACAGATGAACTCAAGGATAGGCCATGCGAATGGGCTGGAAGGAATCATGACTGCTGAGAGCAGTCAGTGAGAAGGAGAGGGAAAGATCCAGAAGGATCACTCTCATAAGTGGGATGTGAAGAACTCTAGTAAGGGGATAACAAATGGTCAAAGGAAATCCAACATGTTCTACAGATCTGAGCTTATGGGGAGGGGGGTGAGGAGGGGTCTTTGGTACATTGGTAGAGGGAAGCAGGCTCTGTCGTCATGGAGAGTGGAGTATTGGAATAGAAAATGCATGAAACCATCACTCGCAGCATTATAAATCATGGTGCCTCAATAAACATGGGGGTGCAAGAACTTTCTCTGACACTCTGAAGCAGTTCTGGGTATAGGCAGCCCAGGAGTGAGACCTACAGTGCTAACCAGGACGTGGCATACACCGGAATGACTTCACTGGCTAAATCAACAATCACCTGCCAGGGACATTCCCGGGGTTTCTCTGACCCAATCGCAGGCACACTTGGGGTGGAATTTCCCTTCCTTACTGTTTGCCCTGTCCGTGTCCGAACCGGTTGAGGTTTCCCCTGGCAGAGTCTCCTGTCCCAGTGCTTGACTATCTTCATCGGGGCCCCTCAGAGGGGAGAGGGTGGTTAAGTCTCCTTCCCCACCCCGAGCAGAGCCCCAGCAGCTGAAGACCTCCAGAGCCCAGTCACAGCCATGCTCAAGGCCCCTCTCCACATGCTCGAAGGAGCCTCACTCATGAAAGAACCGGCAGGGGAACCCAGGTGTGCAGGACCCGGGGCTGAGATATCCAAGCCTGCTTTGATTGGGACTGGGATTCCTCCACCCAGATCCCCATTTTTCAGTAGCTAAGCAGTCACACCCACAAACTGCCCCCAGGGCCATGTAATCCCATCAGTGGCCGAGATCTAGAGACTATAATACAAAACTCCAAGAAGCATGACCTCTTATTGGCTAGTTTTCCCTCTTGGAGAACCCAGAAAGCTACCAAGAGTGTCTTGCCCACACGGCAGAGCCTGCCAAGCTCCCCATGGCATATTTGATATGTCAAAAACAGTAACAATGATGGGTCTCATTCCCCTTACCCTGAAAGAGCCTCCAATATGGCACCATTGGGAAGGATGAGTAAAGAGGGGCTGCTAAACTCTCAGGATGAATGGAGATGTTACTGGTGCCCATTTGAGCAAATTAATGAACAACAGGATGATAGTAATACAGTGATACTGTTTGCCCTATTATCAGAATAGGATCTTCAGTGTTAGGCGGGGTGGAGATGCTAGCTTTTGAACATGTGACACAAAAAGGGTCACGAGAGCCAGCAACAACAAGGGCAAAGCATAGACCATCTCTGTGTGCCTTAACCGTGCCCTCCTGGGCTCGCCTTGCCCGGGAGACTCAGCAAGGTTGTCTTCCATGAGGGGAGTCAGCTTGAGTCTGGTCTTTTGGCTACCCCTCTTTCGCCCAGTTGAAGCCCATTTCAATACAAGCCTCATTCTTGCACTGCAGTTCCCTTTTGTGATTTCCAGCCTGTAGAGCTTTAGGTCTTTCTTAGGAAGAGGACTATGGGGTCTGGAGTCAGTAACGACTCTGATAACGAAGGACCCTTTTCCTAGTCAGATGGCAACAGAAAACTGAATGGGACCCAGGCTTCTCCTTCCACCTGAAAAAGGGACTCCTTGTTTTCACACTTCAGAATGTTAAATATTAATTTTCTATACATCCCACACAACCAGGTTTCAATTTGAAAACCACCCATGACACGATCACCCAGGAAAATCTCAACTCCAGAAAGAAAGGTAACTACCAGCTCTCACCACTGACATGGCAGAGGTACCATAATTTTATTAATTCATTTCCTTGGCCACATCCAGCTATTCTCAGGGCTTGCTCCTGTCTCTGCACCCAGGAGTCAGTTCTAGTGAGACTCAGGAAACCATAAGGGGTGCAAGAATCGAACCCTGGTTGGCCATGTGCAAGTCAAGTGCCCTTCCCACTGTACGCGCACTCTAGCCTCAAGGGTCTTCTAAAATTTTAAAGTAGAGCCAGAGAGATAGCAGCAGTACAGGGATTAAGGTGCTTGCCTGACTTGTGGTGGTTCCTGTTCAAAACTCCAGCATGTTTTGGTCCCCTTAGAGCCACCAGGGGCCACTCAGGAGCACAAGCCAGGAATAGCCCCTGAGTACCACTGGCAATGGTCCATTACACCCAACAACAGCGGTAGCAGCAAAGAATTTTAAAGTAGCCATTGTAAAAATACTTTAACAAGTCGTTATGAATTTGTTTAAAGCAAATTATCAAATAGAAAGTCTAAGTAAGAGAATAGAAGATAGAAAAAGGAGCCAAATGAGAGGTTGTCAGAAGCTGAAAATATCCCAGGCAATATTACAGCCCAGTGAGTGGGTCTCATTGCAGAAAGTTGGTGGAGGGGAGAAGATCTAAAGCTCACTAGAATAGGAAACGCTCAAACCCGCACGACAGGGGGAAAGTAAATTGTAAACTACCGACCGAGCCTCAGGAACCGACAGCAAAAGATTGATGTCATAAGAGTCCCTAGTAAGAGGAAAAAAGGAAAAAGGGCCAAAAAGTCCTTTAAGAAAGAACAGTTGAATAATTCCCAAATTTGGCAAAAGACATCAACCTGCAGAACTAGGAAGCATGCAAAACACAAACAGAATATCTGCGAACAGTTCACGCCAGGACACATAATCAAACTTGTGAAAACCAAAGACAAAACAAAATATGAAAATAGCACAATGACAATCCGACTACAGAGGGAAAAGAATGCCAACCAGGGCGCAATCAGGGCGCACTTTTTAATCCAAACCACAGAAGTCCGGGGCAAAGGACTGTGTTTCCCCAGAATTCGATATCCAGCACAGGTAGAAGCGCAGATTGTAGGGAAGATATACTTAAGACATATTTAATCTTAATTATGACCACACAGTTCTGCTTTACTTGTTTTATGGTCTCCTCGCTGTGCTCAGGAGGATTTTGGGTTAAGTAGGAGAGTGGTTCAACACTCGGGTTTAGAATGCGCTGTTGTGGGGGGCTCTGTGGTCCCAGGGCCACCCGGACCACCCTAGTGATGCTGGGGGACCTTCAGGGCTGCACCTGGCAATGCTGAAGGGCCTTATGGAGTGGATCGCTTCGATCGCTTCAGGCTTGACCCATAGAGGGCACACGCCTTCACCCCCTCACTATCTCCCCTCTCTCAGTCCTGTAGTTTATTTTATTTTTTAAAAAATTTTTTTGTTTGATTGAATCACAGTGAGTTGCAAAGTTGCAAAGTTGTTCATGACTAGATTTCAGTCATATAATGTTCCAGCACCATCCTTCATCCCATCACCAGTTTACATTTCCCACCACCGACCCATTTTCCCTCCCCCCCGGCAAGTACTTTTCTTCTCTCTCTCTCTCTCTCTCTCTCTCTCTCTCTCTCTCTCTCTTCCCCCTGCCCTTCGGGGCATTATGGTTTAAAAACTATAGACTTTAATGACAACATTTATAACACACTTCATTTAGTGCTGCAGTCCTCAGACCTATTGTGTCTTAGACTTATTTTGGACTTATTTTGTTCTTTGTCTCAAACAAACTTGTTTACAATCTATTTTTTTTGAGGGGGGATCACATCCGGCAGTGCTCAGGGGTTACTTCTCATTCTGCACTCAGGAATTACTCCTGGAGGTAATTGGGGGACCATATGAAATGTTGGGGATAGAATGCAGGTGGGCTTCTGCAAGGCAAACAGCCTACTGGCTGTACTATCACTCCAGCCTCTTGTTTACAATCTAACAAGTGGTTGTGAATCCTAAATAGATCAGGTTTATGTGGGCTACCTACCAATATTTTCTGTATTAGGAATTGGAACTGAGATATTCTTAAGGTATATATTTAAAAGAACAACATAAACCCATTGCATGGTAGCATAAATAATCGTGTATTTACAACAGCAACATTTCCCAAAAAGTTTCTGAGGATATTTGAATTGTTATCCCGTTGCTCATCGATTTCTTCGAGCAGGCACCAGTAATCATTTCAGCTTCTGACCTAGTAGAACACAACTGGAATTTAATGCTTTTTACATTATACAATTTTTTTCTAGCAGATTGCTTTGGATGAAATGTATGTAGAAAATATGTTTTCATGCAAGTATATAGTTGTTTGAAAATATCTGATATTGAATATATTTAAAAATTGTATTATTCTTTGAAATTCCACTAAAAATCAACAAAAAATGAAAATATCAGAGGCAATACAGTAGCAAATCATATCAATGGAATGATGAAATTCTGCTACATTCAAATTTGTTGTCTATGCTGGGATAGATAGAGCAGCTCAGATAGAGAAGGGAACACCAACTAAAGTGTAGTGGAGGATCCACTCAGGATAGGAGAGGCGGGTTGAAAGCAGACTATAGACTGAACACGATAGCCACCCAGTATCTCCATTGCAAACCATAACACCAAAAAGGAGAGAGAAAACAATAAGAAATTCCCTGTCACTGGGAGGGAGGAGGGAGGGTAGAGACAGCATGGGAGGGGAGGGACCCTGGGGCCATCGGTGGAGGAGAATGGGCACTGGTGGAGGGATGGGTACTCGAGTATTTTATAACTGTAACACAGGTATGAAACTCTGTAACTGCACCCTCACGGTGATTCATTAATAAAAAAAATAAATAAAATTTGTTGTCTACTGTGAACTTTGATTTTCTCTTTGCCTATGAATACTTTTGCCAATTCATGCTTCGATCATTTGAAAAATGTCAGATTACTGACTTTTACACATCTTCGATTGACACATTTTTTAGAAGAAATGATATGAAAGACATTAATTAGCATTAACGCCAATTCTATCAGAAAAATCTTGGAGTATCAGAAGACTGCCCAGTTCAAAGTATCAGATACAACATTTAAGTCCTAATTTTTGCTATTACTTTGTTTTACTTGAAACAAAAGCATATTTGTGCATTTTCAAGAATAGGTCTACTGAATGCTACACTTTAGTAGACCATCCTAACGTTTGTCATAAGAAGTCAGTTATTTTTTTAAGTAAACATAGTGTCTCACAAAAAATAAAAAGTAAAACCAAACAGCTGCTTTCACTAACAGTTGAAACAGGCACACAAGAACTTGACCTTGAGACAATCTGATGTGTAGTATGCCGTCCAAGTGCTCTGTGTAGCTTCTATTTGTTATGTAGGGTTTAAAAAAGACATGTCCTGTGATTGAGATATAATAAAATTGAAAATTTGGTGTTGTTCAGTGACAATTTTTTTTTAAAGAATTTTGTGTTTTGGGCCAGAGAGATAGTACAGCGGGTAGGGTATTTGCCTTGCATGCGACTCACCCGGGTTCAATCCCTGGCATCCGGTATGGTCCCCCAAGCACCACCAGGAATAATTCCTGAGAAGAGAGCCAGGAATAAGCCTTAAGCATCGCCGGGTGTGACCCAAAACAAAACAAAAACAAAACAAAAAAATAAAAAAATAATTTTGTTGTTTTTAACAAATACATGAATAAAATGACCTTTTTTTTTGAAGTTCTACAGTGAAGAATGAGATGCAGTGACAGCTATTACACTTAGGTGTCACTGCTTTGGTTTCTTCCAAAATGCAAGCATTATTATATGGAAACATCAGTATACTGGAAAGGCACTCAACTTCTTGGTAGTGTTATGAAAATACCGTTCCATCCACGAACTTCCTCAAATTGTCCCTGGGACACCCAAATGTCCACAGCTAACACTTAGAACTATTGGTCTTAGGTTTCTTTCCCTCCGTTTCTATTAGTGCTCGCCTCTAAACTGGGATTAAAAAAAAACTGTTTCCACTCCTCTCTCTCCACCAACTGACTCTTGTCTACAGTGTTATCTTCCTTTCTGTTTACTTTAGCGTTGTTAAATATGTTTAAACGTCTATTAATTGATCTACCTGTGCTGAATGATATCCTTTGACTCCAGAGATTGCAGGTGAGGTCATAGGAAAACAACTTTATCATCAACCTTCTCTCTCTTCCCCCACCCCCACAAGTTTTCATCAGTCCCCTCCATTTCTACTCCCAAGTTTAAATATTTGCATTTTGTTCTGGTATTCCAAACCCTACTTCTATACTGGCCTTCGTCCTCATTGGCAGTTTATTTGCCATGGTTTCCCCATGTGACTCTAATGAGCTGAACTTCAGTCTGTGGCAATTTTCTCAAGGAGTACTTACTCATAGAAACAATCTCCTGAATCATACTTCAATAAGGAACAATGTGGTTGTATACAAGAAACTTTGTGTAAACTCGTTTTTCTTGAGTACCTTATACTCAAGAGACTTGTTATTCTTTACCCTTGTACAGCTCAGTATTGCTGTGTGGAAGCATTAAGGCCATCTGACTTTTCCTTGACAAGTAACTTGATGTTTCTGTCTTGCTTTCTTAAGGATTCTTCAATTGTAAAGTCTAGTGACTTTGAAAGGGGATTTAGGGAGTGATCATTTTGGCTGGTATTCAGGATGTTCTTTCTATCTATGCATCCACATCTTTATTTAGTGACAGTTTGAGAGCATAGCTTTATTATTTTTTTCTGCTCCATTTCTTTCTGCTTGCTCTTTGGATCTTAGATATATATATATATATATACATATACATATATATACATATATACACACATGTATATGTATATATCAGACCTTTATTTTCAGGTCAGTTGTGTCTAGTCATGGAACCATTTTCCACAAAATTCTGCTTAGTAGAAACATAAGAGCACGTACAGTCTAGGGAAAAGCAGTCTGTGCTCAATTGTGCTCCATATCCCAGCAAACTTAGTTTCTTACTGACAGTGAGAAATATTATTTCTAGAAATTTAGAGCCAGTCTGAAAGCTTATCTTTCTCTGTCCCCAATATTTATGGTGGTGGTAATGATAATGGGTGACATTCAGTGTACTTGAAACATCAGTTATGGTTAACATCTTAGCCTCACAGACCCAAGTCTTGCTGTAGTTTGTTTTCTTGGGTGTTCATCCAAGCTGTGATCAGGAGTCTCAGGGGCTCCACTGACTATTCTTGGCCACCAGGGCCCGTGGTTCATACAAGGACCAAAGTTGCTCTGCTTCTGGGTCCTGTGAAGCTGGAGGTGCTCAGGGACCTTCCATGGCTGCATTCAGAGATGCTCAAGGAACCCACTGGTATCAGAAATCAAATGTGGGTCAGGTACATGCCAAGCATGCCTACCTGGCCTGACTCTGAAGGCCCCGTACACTGCCCAGATGTCCAAGTAGTCCCTAGAAACATGGCAAATGCCATCTCAACCAGATGGACAAAGTGAATGCCCACAGGCGCAAGTCTCCCTGAATGCATGAACTCTGGGCATGGGTCATGAGGCTGGCCCTTGATCTGTGTGCTCTCCACCCGCCTCCCAGAAGCTTCATGTCATTCAAATCATGAGGAAACATCAGAAAAATCTCAATAGGGATAAATTTTACCAAACTTCTGAGCAGTGCCTCTCAAAACCCTCAAGGCGATTGAAAAGAAACCAAATGTTCAAAACTGTTTAAGTTGAGTTGTGTCAGTGATATGACAATTGAATGCAATGTGGTATCCTGGGCAAAATTTGAAACAAAAGGACTGTACATAGAAACTAAGAAAAAATTTTAAATGTGCCAATTTAATAATAATAATAATAAATAATAAATAATAATAATATATCAATGTTGATTCATTTGCTACATTTCTCCATTATAAAGTGATTCATTGCCCACTCCCTTTAGCTGCTAAACTCTTAGAAAAGAAATCACTAAACACAGCCAGCATTTAAGGAATGAGAAGTTATCTTTTACCTCCTTGAAGTTGGAGTATCTTCATAAACCACATAGAATTCTTCTGCAAGGCAGTTTTAAATTTTCCCCAGATTCATTTATTTAGTCAATTATATCATTTCGACTCCTGGATATCTGGAACATATGCTTTCTTTTCTTTTTTATTCAAATTGCTCTAGTTTGGCTTTTCGGTTAAACTTTTTGTTAATGCCGCCACATCGTTGGGTTGTTTTGCTTAAAAGTGTTAAGTTCCACTTAATATTCTAAAACTAAATATGCTCCAGGATCATGAAAACAAATCTTGCTCCTGTTCCCCAAGAAGGCCTTCTTGCTTTTTTCTACTTTGAAAAATAGAAGCTGCCCCCAAATGGCTGAGTGGCGGGGGAGGGGGCTGACACTTACCCAGCAACGTGGTGCCAGCACTGCAGCTAAGGGGACTACGGGACCCAACCCGGGCAGAGCTCTGGGGGCCACACAGCATGTGCTGAGGATCAAATGCAGCAAACCCAGGGCTTTAAAAGAATTGTATTTTTTTAATTGAATCACCATGAGATACATAGTTACAAAGATGTTCATGGTCAAAATCCAGGGCTTTGCACACGCTCTACCATTTGTGCAATCTATTTGCTGAAAGGAGTCCTACTTTCTTTTGTGAGAGAGCCAGAGTGTGTGTGTATTTATTTATGTGTGTGTATATAAATATATAGTTAATATAGGTTGTATCTTTATATATACACATCTTTACATATATATATATAAAAATGTAACCTATGGGAATATACATATCTATAAATATTTCTATGCATCACATTCTTCATTCTGTAAATATTTAACTTGCATATTTTATTCATCTATTTTAAGCTAACATGAGTCACCTAGTACTATAGAGAGCATTCTAATTTCTCCCTCTTGCTTCTCCATTTCCTCCTGCTCCTGTCACGAGAAACTCGGTTCCATCTGTTTATTTCTTTACTTCCGTGTGTGTGTGTGTGTGTGTGTGTGTGTGTGTGTGTGTGTGTGCAATCTCAGAATTGTGACCCCACACCCCTGTGGGAAATAACTATCTTAACTAGAAGATGATGCTGAGCTGCAATCTTTTCCCTTCCATCTAATAGACTCCATTCATTACTAAAGATACTTGGATCAGCAACTTTTCCCTCTCAGTCACTTCAATGTACTGTTTCCATATATTTCCAATACCTGTAGGTTCTTTTTTGGACAATCTTTCAGAATCTTCTGCCTCCTACCTATATGTCAAACTTATGTGATAAGGTTCTGCCGTGATGTTTTACATAATGCTCATATGCACCATCAAGCAATACATAATAAAGAATAATTTCACCATCTTAAACATTCACCTGTGCCTCATCTGTTCAACTTGTCCCATCATTCTGAGTCCTAGACAACTACTGGTCTATTTATTAAGTCTACAGTCTTTTCTTTTCCAGAATGTCACTTTAGTGGGAATCACTTAACGAATGTTTAATTTGAATTGACAAAACTTTAATGTTTATTCTATGTTAAATCATAAAAAAACTGAGTTTTTGTTAACTTGGTATAATAAAGCACATAAATTGATAGGTTTATGTTGAATTAGTCTTCCAAACCTGGAATAAATGCTACTTGTTTGTTATTTATAATGGTTTTAATACATTTTTTCAGAATTTTTGTATATACATTCATGAAAGAATTTAGGTTTCTGCAATGGTCTTTTTTTTTTTTTAACTTTGATTTACTGATAAACGGCTAATGTCAAAATGACAATGACTTGCAATTCATACCCATAATCCATTTTCGGAAAGCCTTTGCATACTGACACTATTTATTCTTTAAATGTTTACTAAAATTCACTAGTAAAATTACCTCTGTCCTTAAAGCTTGTGTTTGGAAGGTTATTATTGACTTAATTTGTTGAATAAATAATTGATGAAGCATTTATTTTGTGCTGTATAAATTCTGGTCAACTTTTAAAAAATTGAATCACCATGAAATACACTCACAAGATTTCATGATTGGGTTTCAATTACACAATATTCCAATACCCATCTCTTCTCCAGTATACATTTCCCACCAGTAATGTCCTAAGTTTCCCTCTGGTTCCTCTTCCCACTTAACCCCCCAACCTGTCTCTATGGCAGAAACTTTCTCCTCCACCCCCTTCTCTTCATCACACTTTCTCTCTTCTTCTCTCTCTCTCTCTCTTTCTTTTTGAGTATTGTAGTTTGCAATATAACTACTGAGAGGTTGTTATTATATATGTATATATACATATATATATATACACCTTATATATACCTTTATCTACTCTCAGCACTCAGTTCTTGTTCAGAGTTATTTCTAACTATCATTGTCTTACTAGTTCATTCTCTATTATAACTGCCCTCGCCCTGCTGGTCCGTTGTATTTCAAGAAATGGTTCCAAAATAATTTAAGCTATCGCATTAATTTGTATATAATTTTTATGAAACTATTGATGATCATGTTAATAATTCTGAACAGTAATAATAATCTCTTTCATCATACTTATAATTTGTGTCTTGTTTTTGTGCACATGGCTGAATGCATGTATATAGAAAATATTTTATTGATCTGCCTCGAGATTTTTCAATTTTACTGATTTTTTAAAAAATGATTTTTGAGTTTTTTATATTTGGGGGCTGGAGCGATAGCACAGTGGTTGGGCATTCGCCTTTCACGCGGCCAACCCAAGTTCAATTCCTCCGCCCCTCTCGGAGAGCCCGGCAAGCTACTGAGAGTATCGAGCCCACGCGGCAGAGCCTAGCAAGCTACCAGTGCTTATTGGATATGCCAAAAACAGTAACAATAAGTCTCCCAATGAGAGACGTTACTAGTGCCCGCTCGAGCAAATTGATGAGCAACAGGATGACAGTTATATTTGAGGGGCCACACCCATCAAGTACTCAGGACTTACACCTGGTCTTATGTTTGGGGATCACTCCTCCCGAAGAGCTCAGGGGACCATAAGGGATGCCTGGGATAGAACCCAGCTTAGCTGTGTGCAAGGAAAAAGCCTTCCTGGCTCTCTTTTGTTCCAACTTTGATTGATAATATTTTTCTACTCTTATTTTTTAAATTTATTTTGCTCTCAATTTATACTTAAATTGTTATTTGTACTCTAATTTCCTAAAATAAAAGCTTAAGTTATGGGTTTAGATCAATAGCTTTAACCACTGGTTCACTGCCCAGTGTCAGTCGTTAGGTATAGGAAAGTTAAAAATCACTGGTCTATCTCCTGGATTAGCTGGTCTGTGCAGGGCTTTGCAAGACAGATGTAAAAGCTTGAAGAGTGCCACACTTGGGGGATTGTTATGCCTCCTGATAATGCTCTAGTATGTAAAATCCATGATATTTTATTACTGCTGTCATTTGCCATCCTCATTTTTATTATAGTGATTTATGTGCTTCCAGCTTTCTCATTATTCAAACCTTCAACAGCTAAGCCACTGTAATCCTGCATAGCCCATTCTGTGGGTAACTTTCAATAGGTCAGCAACGATCCACAGCATCAATATCCAAGACTTTTTCCCGTGAACTCTTTCTGTAAAAAAAATATTATTAAAGCACCCCGATTCAAAATTTTATTCATAGTTGACTTTTAGGCATAAGATGTTCCAGCACTGATCTCCCCACCAGTGTCAAATTTCCTCCGCCAATGTTCCCAGATCTCCCTAACACCCCCCCTTCCCACCCACCTACAGTCTCCCACCTACAGCCCTTCATCTTGACAGGCAACTTTAAAGCTTTATTAATTTCAGTGTTGTTGACTGTGTGATTTGGATGTTTAGAGCTATGGTTCCTTAACATCACGCCGCTGATGTGCCTGAAACCCTTGACCATTTCCCCCCCACTGCTCTCTGTCTGTCTCTTCTCCCCCTGCCCCACTCAATTTTTCTTTTCTGTCTTTATCCTTCATATACTCTGGGGTTGTGGGTTATCTAGGCATTTCTAAAATATTGTATTTACTCATCCAGTTATAAAAATGCCATGCATAAGTGAGATCATTATTTTTGTCCTTCTTCTGGCTTACTTTATTACTTCATTGAACAGGATGTCACCGGGTTCCATCCACGCTGCAGCAAATTGCATGATTTCACTTTTAATACAGGTGGGAGAAATATTTGCACTCAACAATGAGATAAAGGATAGATGTCTAGGATATATAAAGTACTCACAAAAATTAACTCTTTCCCTCACCAAAAGAAAAATCAAAAAACACCATAAAAATTGGAAAGAGAAAAAATAACAGGGACTATTTTGAGGAAGACCAACAATGACTGACAGGCACATGAAAAAATATTCTTGATAACTTATTAGAGAAATGCAAATGAAGATAATGAAACATCATTTTACATTTAACACCACTGAGAATGGCAGATATCAAAAATACTGGCGACACAAAAGGAGAGAGAGAGATGGTGGGGGGAGAGAGAGAAGAAGGAAGGAGGAGGAGAAGAAGAAGAAGAAGAAGAAGAAGAAGAAGAAGAAGAAGAAGAAGAAGAAGAAGAAGAAGAAGAAGAAGAAGAAGAAGAAGAAGAAGAAGAAGAAGAAGAAGAAGAAGAAGAAGAAGGAGAAGAAGAAGAAGAAGAAGAAGAAGAAGAAGAAGAAGAAGAAGAAGAAGAAGAAGAAGAAGAAGAAGAAGAAGAAGAAGAAGAAGAAGAAAAGAGGAAGAGGAGGAGGAAGAACGAAGAGGAAGAGGAGGAGGAGGAGGAAGAGGAAGAAGAGGAGGAGGAAGAAGAGGAGGAGGAGGAAGAGGAAGAAGAGGAGGAGGAGGAAGAGGAGGAGGAGAATATGGGAAGGAAGTTGAGGACACTGGTGAAGAAGAGGAAGATATGGGAAGGAACCTGGGAACACAAGTGCTGGGAAATGTACACTGGTGGAGAGATGGGTATTGGAATAATGTATGACTGAAATACAATTATGAATGCTTTTTTAATGCTCTAAAAATAAATCACTTGGATCACTTGTCATCCTCTTGATCTTCAATTTGCTCTAGCGGGCGCCAGTAAGGTCTCCACTTCTCCCTGTCATGTGCTAGTGTAGCCCAATGGTATCTGCTTGCTCCAGGAACACGAAGAGCCTCAAACTTTTCATTCAGGGTTTGACGAAGAAATCTGACCAACTTCTTGGTGGGCGGCCATGCAGTCTTTTGACATTCCGTGGAATCCAGTCGGTAATAGCTCTGGTCCAGTAGTCATCTTTAGATCACATTATGTGTCTGGCCCATCTGATTTTTGATGTCTTGGCAAATGAGACAGAGTCCTTGACTCTTGATCATGGAAGGAGGTCGGAACTCCGGATTCCTTCTCTCACTTGAGTGAAATGTGATACTCCAAGCATAGCTCTTTCCATTCCTCTCTGGGATACCCGAATAGTGTTCTCATCCTGTTTTTATAGGGCCCAGGTCTCTGAGGCGTATGTTAGTGCAGAAAGAACAGTGGAGTCGAAGATATGTTCCCAGGGCCAGAGTCTTCGTCCTCTTAACCACTTCTTCGACGCTCTTGAAGGCGTCCCACGCTGCTCTCTTCCTCCTGCGCAGTTCTGGCGCCAAGTCTTTCCTCATGTTGAGTTCTCGACCCAGGTACACATAGCTGCTGCATTCAGAGATGTTCGTTCCAGTGAGAGCAAATGGAACATCAGGGACTAGTTCGTTTTTCATGAACATTGTTTTGCTGAGATTCAGCTGCAGTCTAACCTTTCCACATCTGTGGTCGAAGTTGGCCAGCATTTGTGCCGCTTGGTTAATGTTTGGTGTTATTAGAACGATGTCATCAGTGAAGCGGAGGTGGTGTAGCTGCTATCTTTACTCCCATTCCTTCCCATTCCAGTCCTCACATGATGTTCTCGAAGGTGGCACTGAAGAGCAGCAGTTTTGGTCGATACAGCAGAAGCTGGGAAAAGAATTCACAATGCTCTCCTGTCCTTTGCCAACTACATGTTCGTTCGTATGCAAGGTTCCGTCCCAATGAAAAACCAGCAGAACTGCTCTGTTGTACAAGAAGGGAGACATCCACAACATAGACGATTATCACCCAATCTGCCTATTGTCTGTTGTCTACAAGTTGTTCACTGGAGGCATCCTGAACAAAATTGGCAGAACATTAGACAAAGGACAACCATTCAAGCAAGCCGGGTTCCGAAAAGGATTCAACACAATCGACCATATCCACACGAAGACAAAGTTCATTGAAGTTTCTCAAGAGTTCAAGATGCCTCTCTGTCTAAAGTTCATTGATTTAAAGAAGGCCTTTGATTTTGTTGAGACTGAAGTGGTTATCTACTGCTGGTGGGAATTTTGTCTGGTTCAAGTCCTGTGGAAAACAGTATGAAGAGTCTGCAGTGAAAGAATTGAGCCCATCAATTCCACTGTGGAGTATCTACCTCCAGGACAGAAAAACATTCATTCAAAGCACATATGCACAACATTATTCATTGCAGTATTCAGTAGAATAGCTAAGATATGAACTCAGTCTAGATGTTCAATGAGAGAGAAGTAGGTCATGACCTCCTCTATTTTAATGGCTCCTTCTTTTCCATATTAGCAGCTTACATATTTGGCTACATCTTAGAACTGTTTTTTTTTTTCTAGAGCAATCTTAACTAAATTTTAATGTCAAAAATTCTTGTTTCTTCTGGACTTTTACCTTTTCCATTCCTAAACCTTCACTGACTTTATCATGTCATTCCATCCTTCATGATTTTGACCTATTCATTTCAAATAATATGAATTCCAATTGCATTTACTTTTCTTTCTCTTCAATTTTACATTTTTTGCATCTTTGCTACTTTGATTACATTTCTTTCTCTTTTCCAGATGATCACATCTTATGCCCTCTACCCTTTCACCTTCCAAGATACTGATCGCTAGTGACAATTTAAGCTAAGTAGAATACTTTATTCCATCTCAAATCCTCCAGGGGATATTCATCATCCTTTTGCTCTTATCTAATTTGTTTTTGTATTTTTCTTCTCATGCATGAATCACACATTATAGTTTGTTGTACCTTATTCATAATCCTTAAGTTTGTTCACTTAACCCTTTAGGCTAACTTCTGAGTTTTCTAGCATCAACTTCCCAATGCATTTAATTGCTTACTCAGATCTCTTTTTTCATCTTATTTTTCCAGTATGATTCATTTTCTCTTTCTTTCTAAACCTTAGAATCACTGTCACTGTATCACTGTCATTCCATTGTTCATCAATTTTCTCGAGCGGACCCAGTAACGTCTCCATTTGTCCTAGCCCTGAGATTTAAGCAGCCTCTCTTTACTCATCCTTCCCAATGGTGCCACATTGGAGGTTCTTTCAGGGTCAGGGGAATGAGACCCATCATTGTTACTGTATTTGGCATATCGAATACACCACAGGGAGCTTGCCAGGCTCTGCAATGTGGGCAGGATGCTCTTGGTAGCTTGCTGGGTCTCTGAGAGGGAGAACTAGATAATAAGAGGTCACGTGGCTGCAATTGTGGCCGAGTGCTTCTGGAAGCTTTGTTTTATAGTCTCTGGATCTTAGTAATTGATGGGATTACATGGCGCTGGGGGCAATTTGTAGATGTGACTGCCTACCTACTGGAAAATGGGTGATGTGGGTGGAGGAGGCCCAGTTCTGATTTGAGCAGGCTTGAGGGATCTCAGCCGTGGATCCCGCACACCTGGGTTCCTCTGCCGGTTCCTTCATGCGTGAGGCTCATCCGAGCATGTAGAGAGAGAAGGGCCTTAAGCATGGCTGTGACTGGGTTCTGGAGGTCTTTGTCTCTTGGGCTCTGCTTGGGGCAGGGAGGGAAACTCAACCCACCCCCATCTGAGGGGCCCCGGTGAAGACAGCCAGGTGCGGGGGCAGGAGACTCTGCCAAACCTTAAAATATTCTCGGGAATTTTAATTGATAGTAATTATTCTTCTTAACTAGTAATTATATCACCTTTGAAAGCCATTTCTATTTCTCTGTACTCTTTTCAGTATTTAAATATATCAAAGTATTATTTAGCTTGAAAAGAACACTTTTCATAATACATCTTTTCAATAATGCCTTCTCTTTTTCATTATTGGAAGTGTGAGCTACTTTCCTACTCCCATTGAAATAGAGGAAATTCTGATAACTATATGCAGATTGAATGAGTAGTCAATGATACGTTGGCATTCTGTCAACTTCTATTAAGTCTCCAGAAATCTGGCTCTCATTCAGTAAGCTGAGAAATTAAAGCCTGGTCCAGTTACAGCAAAGGAGAAATGTTTGGGAGAATGTGTCCTGAAAACACAGACCCGAGAAGCACTTGAGTTGTGTGTTTCAGACACCAGGGCTAGAGAGTGCTTTATACACCAGGGACAGAGGCAGCAGGCTCCAAATTCAAGTTCATTTCATGCAACTGAGATTTTCAGTTACTGGAATTCTTATTGGTGGAGAGTTTGTCAAGCAGGAGCGGTTGAAGGCAGTCTAAGGTGGTCTTTTAGCATGTAGGTATGGTTTCGTTTCTTCACAGATCTGTGCAATGTGGGGTGCCAGAACACTGCTGGTGTGCCTTGATGTGCCTGCCGGAGCCAAATATGCAGTGGTCTCCTACCCAGACTCTGGATGCTTTGTGTTTGTTTCTCCTTTAAGAACATTATTCATAAGTTACTATATATTTACTATAACTGGAGTCTCTGAGAGTGTCCTTTATTGTATGTCTCTTTTCGCTGATTCTTAAACTCATATTTGATATAGATTGTAATCCCAATTAGGGTTTGCACTCAAGTATGCTGCTCGGGACTTTTCTCTGACAGTCACATTAATGTGTCTTCCACCTCAGAATGGGAGTGCATGGCCCAAAGGATGTGTATGCATAAAGATTCCATAGAGAACAGTAGGTTTTAATGAATATATTATTTAAAATCGGGAAACGAATCACATGATTATAGAGGCTAAGAAGTGACTCAATTGAAGTTCTGCCATCCACGCCCCGTAAGCTAAAGACACAGTTGAGTCAATAGTGTAAGATCCAGAGCAAGTGTTAAGGCCTCTCTGTCCTCACTCAAGGTTATAATGGGACGACTTCTGTCTCATTCAGCCTCTTGCACTATTTGGCCTCAGACAGGTTGATGAGGAAAATCTGATTGACTCAGTCTATCAAATGCAATGTTGGTCCATCTGGAACTGCTCTTCCAGTCCCATCTAGGGAAGTAGTTTAGACAAATATTTGGCCACTTTATGTCTCAACCAGATTGACACATAAAACTAACCAAGAGGGTAAGACTGGAGTGGGCCCTAGTGACCAGTGCTGTCACTCATTCCTTTCTTTGACTTCAAGAAAACAACTCTTGGCTTCAGTTTTCTCATCGGCAAAATGTTCCTGATGTCATTTTCCCTAGTGACTGTGGATTTTAGGCGAGTTTGCAAAAAGCCTTGTTCACCCAGTGGATGCTAAGCAGAAACGGTTTCCCATTTTATCTGCCTCCTGCTCTGCCTTCTTGCTGTGAAAGAGATTTACTTTGTAGTCTACATTTTGGTGACTACTTTTTCAAGTAAACGGTTAGTGACCAGTGAAAGAGATTCTACCATTTCCCCTGAGATAATAGCTTGCAGATTAAGCATTCTCATTGTCATGGAATGCTTCCTGGTCTTTCTGGCAAAAAAAGTAAATAACTTTAGGAGCACCATATATAGAAATTTATGGTTTGTCACTTGATTTTTTTCCATCAGTCATGGAAAAAGAAGTTGGATGAATTTTAAGTCAATGTCTTGAATCATAATAGTTTGTTTCTTAGCAGTTATTTTTCTTTGTCCCTATCATGAGAATTAACTTGCATTTCTCTAGGTGAATTTTTAATTCATATGTAAATTTTTCTCTTTTTATTATAAGTGGTGTTTTAAAACACCCCTTTATGCTAATAGTAGCACCCTATATTGAGCATCTTATATATATTATATTTATATATAATATAAACATCTTATATATGCATGTATATATATTTTTTAACCACTTTCTCCTCATTATTTTTAGTAAAGTTCAACATTTGAGTATGAGTCCAATGAAGAATTAATAAAGGCTATTTTGGGGAATTTTTGGTATAAATTTAGTAGAAATTTTGGTCTGAAATGCTATGTTTTGATCATTTCTTGGTAAATGTTCACCAACTATGTATTGGTCTAACCTATTTTTTAACATGATGATAGTGTTCTTTCACCATAAATAAGGGGTAGCTTCCTGCTATGTCCATTCTTATATAGTTTCGCCCTGCTTCCTTTGTAGTATGTCCCAAGATAAAATCTGTCTTGTACGTATGACTAATCAGGTGAAGTGAAGTGAGGTAATTATTTTGTGACTTTGATCAATGAAGTAAATACCCTGGATAACTCAAGCCCCATTCCCCACTATAATGACATTTACTGAAAAGTCACAGCAGATTTTTAGGTAATTGTCTAAATCTTCTTCCATGTGCCTGAGTAAACACAGCTAATGGGTCTGTTTTACATAATGAAATGTTATGGAAAATTCAAAACATAAGCCTGGCAGGGACTTTCAGAGGTCATCTGGTGCATCTCACTTCTTCTAGGCAGATTTCTTGTTAAGCTTTTTAAAGTGGAGCTGTCTGTGTGGAGGTTCAGATTTGCCGTGACGCAAGACTGAGTGATCTAGTAAATACAATTATGATTGAAGCCAATATTGAAGTAGGGATGTATGTGCATTAGGAAGATGAAATTAATCAGAACAAATACATTCAGTGCTTTGCTTCAAATTTCTTTGGTGCATGTAGAATCTGTGGGACCAGAAGTAGAAAGGTATTCTTTCAAGGTAAACTGAGGAAAAGGGTACCTCGGGTTTTGGCCAGGTTGCAGGATTTTGAGTGCTGCCTCCTGCCCAACTTGAGGCGCCTGGCAGTGACACACAGGAATTGAGTCGTTGTTTGCTGCTTTGGTGACGGGCCATACACCAGGGAGAGCAGAGTTTTTATATACTTAGCTTGCATGTGCACATGGCACTACTAATGGTGATTTCAATAGAAAAAAGGACTTTGCAGTTACTCCATCTCACCACATATGAAAGCTGTGAAGAAGCACAAAAGATCAGAAAGACAAAATAAGTGAAGATTGCAAGCACTATACAAATAGGCGAGTGAGCTTTGCCCAAGAAACACAGAAGATGATTAAAAAAAAACCCACATGATTTGTTCATTCCTTTAGAATTGAGGTGGAGTGAAGATTGCTCATTCTGTTCATTTTTAGTACTATCTTAATTGTAAATCATACATCTTTCTTCCTCCCACACGTAACACTGGGGAAGAAGTTTGGATAATGCCAGCGCATTCCCTGATTACTTCTGAATCAAGCCTCCCCACCTCCACCGCCACCTCCAGTTCCCACGCCTGTGGACGAGCACTTGTAAATTTGAATCTTCATCTGTCCTATGTTAATGGCAAGCAGAGCTCTTAGTTGCCAATACTTGAGTTCTGCTGCTACTCTCTTGAGCATATGTAGAATGGAGAAAATCATGGGGCAAGTCGCACTTCACTTAATGTCCTGCCATCTGCTTCTCTTTACTATACTCCCGGGTGAAGTTAGATGGTCACATTGGACTTGCCTAAATGGCTGGGTTAAACCAATGAGGCTGCTTTAGATCCAGGGTTTGAACTTCCCCAATTGTCTTTGACCCACTGTTCCCTCAGGCCTGGCCACCAGCTGAGCAGAGTTCTCTAGCTGCCTTCCTTCGTCAGGATGCTCCCTCTCTCAGCACAGTCATAATGATGCTGGCCAAGGTGGAAGCCAAGTCAAACCTCACTGGACCCATGAGGATTTTGCCTCTTTATATCAGTTTCCAATTTATATGAAGAACATCAAGGCGGGTAAGAACTGTTTTCCCAGAATGGGACATATAGGCAGTTGATGTTCCACAAGAGATTCTGAACTCAGACCAACTTGGGGTGTACAGTCTACAAGGATTATATAAAAACCTTTTCACTGTCTTCAAATCATCGACAACCTTTTTACCCCCATCATGTAACACACAGAGATTTATTTTTCTTGTTATTGTTAATAATTTAGGTAATACAATACCAATATCATTCAAGTTTATAATTCTTGTGTCCATGGTTATGGCGACTGCACCTCACCACCACCAATACATCCAAGACCCCCACTGTTGCTCCTGTGTCATCTCCAATCCTCTTTTTCCACTTCTCCATGCTGCCCCCACTGCTTAGTGATCTCTGTTATAATCCAAGATCTGTCATCAGCTGATATTGTCCATTCCCTTGTTCCATTTCTCTATGGATCTCAAATGGGTAAGATCATCTGCTATTTATCCTTATCCCTCTGACTTACTTCAGTTAACATGACACACTCCAGTTCACCAAGTTTCACTTATTTAACAGCGAGATTCCATCTTTCCTTGAACCTGCATAGGACCCCATATTGTGTATCTATACTACAACCTCTCTACCCAGTCATCTGTCATTGAGGTCTCCCTCAACTTTCTACTATTATACCTTCCAAGTTTGTGACGGCTCTGACCATCAGGCCTCATGTTCCATTGCATTTTATGCAGCACACCTAAGACCCAAGTATCTCAGCTACAAGTCACTTGGAAAATAGAGCACTTGAAAAGCAAATTGGAACGGTTTGTTTGGCTTTACACCAAAATATTCCTCTCCTGGAATCTAGTACATTGCTTCCTTGTATTAAGAATTTTTAATCAAGATACTTTATATAGCTATGTTTGTAGGTAGTAACGAAGAGAAGATCTATAGCAGAAGGCTTACAGCTCTCTTCCATTTTAGCAATGCTTCAGTCAATATTGTACCAACAGAGGCATTATATTATATATCTTCATGTATTTCTCCAGTGTTAAAGTGGTTTGCTCCAAAATTGAGATAACTGAAAAATCTCCCAGCAACAGTCAAAATTCCAGTGCATCTTGACTCTCAATTTAGAAAGATAGCTATGTAAGCACACCTTCTGTTAACTGTTTTTTCCTTGTAGAAGAAAGAGTAATTTAATGGAATTTGAGCTCTAGAGGAATTTCTAGATGATGATATAATGAGAAATTTTTACATAAATCTTTGTAGTTCCATATGTCTGATTTTCCTTGCATAGAAACTATTTCAGAACTAGATATTATGAAATTGTGATTAAGATTGGGGAAAGACCTCCAAAATGATTTTGTGTATATTCCAGGAACCAAAATGGTTTGGGTCTGTTTGACCACAGTTATTTACACTAATTTCATCAGGTGCATAATCATGATAAAATTTACCACTGAATAAAACTATATGACTATTTTAAGTAGGGTATAGCATAGTCCTTAACTTAAGGTTAAAGATATCTAAAATATTAGATATCTAGGATGGCAATTTCTCATAGGTAATATGAGTAAAATTAGATACCCTCCATGTTCAGTCTTTTAATAACATTACATTTAAAAAAGCACAATAAAATCCCCAATTTTTGAAGAAGAATGTTCATATTCATGGTAGGTTTTTTTAGTGTATCAGCTAGCATACTAGCAAAATGACTCCTTTTAGATATTAATTACCATGCTCTTAATTTTCAGTTTTTAATTAATTTCTTTAAAGCCTCTTTTTCCTTCACCTCCATTCAAATGCCCTTATTCATTCTACATTTTCTAAAATGTCTGAAAAGTCATACCATCATACTCAAGTACCCAGTGTCTTGAAGATTTCTCTTCCCAATGACATTGCATTACATGATAAGATGTAGTTCTTGTCTGAACTTATGATATAATTCTCCTCTTGTTCCAAGTACAGTTGTGTTAATAGTTAGCTATCATGAATCTTAATCAACAAAATTCTCATTTGGGTTGCATAAGTACCAAAAGTCTTATACCTGGTTCATAGGTGTAAATACTCAGAATAAAAAGATTGCTTATGAATGTTCTGTGAAGAATTGACTATGTTGTAGGATGAGAGATAACCAGACACTGACACTGCAATGGAGTTTTCTAAGTTGAGTAGTCCCAGAGGGTCAAAAAAATCATTGTGACTCAGTTGACAAAGGTAGAAAATCCTGACAAAGACATGACCCAAACATGAAAAGCCTTTAGGCAAAGTCAACCTCAAAGGATTGAATCTTAGTCAGTTTCTATACTGTCTTCAGCAAAGCAACTGACCTTTGTGAAAGGGGAGATAGGCCAGCGCATTTGGTCTACAACAGATTACTCTTACACCACTTAAATAGATGTCTTTCTAGGAAAAGATCCACCCGAATTTCAATAAATATCTATTCTTAGGTGTGGAGGTAATATTGAGGAGAGAAATTAGTGGGACAAGCTATAGTCACTGGTGCAACATTTGAGCTCAGGGATGAAATTAGTTTTCTTTATCTTACTGCCTGTCAATTTTCCTTCATTTTCATTATGCTCAGCTTGTCCTTGCATCCACTGGTACGTCAGTTTGTCACTGGTGATAGATTTAGCATTTGGATAGGTACCATTTGCAATAAAGTTTTCTCATTGTCAGTCAAGCAATTATCATCTGTCAAATCCTATCTTCTTGATGGTTGGACCACAACTAACACCAGTGACCACAAGCTGGTTGCTCTAGTAGCAAGGATTCCAATGGAATTTAAAGGAAATTTATTAGGAATGGAGAGGAAAAGAGGGGAAAAGAAGCCAACTTTGGCAGAGCAAAATGGTCAGTTAAGGCAGAACTGATGAAAGGTCATCAGCTCTGCCGATTGAGTGAATATGGCTAATCAGAATGTTTATATTTGTATCAAAATAGGGGACCTTCATAGTCTCATCTCAGTTCCTTATTAGATGTATCCTACTACTAAGGAAGGTGGGAATTTAGATGAAGAGAGTTTCTAATAAGAAAGCAACTCAGTCATAGATAATTCTCTTCACCTTTCCTTCAGATGGTTCATTTGTTTCTTTTTTCTTTTTCTTTTTCTTTTTCTTTTTTTTAGGTAGGAACAGTGTAGTGGGGAGGGGGAAGTCTGCACACCTGGAGATGTTCAGGGATTACTCCTGGCATCACACTCACGTATTACCCCTTGTGTTACTAGGGGAACCATATGGAATGACAGGAATTGAACCCGGGTTAGTTGCATGAAAGGCAAGGGCCTTACATGCTGAACTTTCACTCCAGCCCCTAGTCAGTAAACTCTTTGAAGAGTGTTCTAGTGGCAGTAAATCTTTGCTTCTACCACAGCTACCCTAGTTGTTCTGCCAAGAAATCTGTATGTTGAGAGGAAGAAAGAGTTAAGATAATTTTTGTTGTTTATTTTGTTTTTTTTTATCCCACAAATTCAAAGCTCAAGATGATAAAACAGAGGTCCTTGTGTCAGGGAGAAGCTCAAAGGGCTTGGCATATGGGAGCCCTGGGTTTGATTCCTAGTACCACATGATTCCTTGAGCAACCACCAGAAGTAGCCCCTAAACAAACAATAAACAAAGGGTCTTGATGGAGAAACCAAATGGAAAATTATTTCAGGGAAAAGGTCAGAACATGATGGATATTTGATAATGGGAGGCACTAGATTCACAGAGAGACTTATGATTTGAGGGTGATAAGGACAATGAGAACAAAGAGAATTGCCTGGTTTTGCATTTTACCACACTCATTTTAGCTGCGGACCAAAGGGAGCTGTGGCAATTGATTGCGGAGTTCTAACGCTTAATTCCTCCTAACTGGAAAAAAGTAAATGGCTGCAACAAGTAGCAGCAAATGAGTTGATGTCTTTTGGGTCTGGCATGATATTTCAACTCAGACTAGGTGCTAATATTTCTGTGTCCATATTTTAATCCTCTTCACTGACTTGGAAAGGTTTAAGCCTGATATTTAACAGAGCCTGTCAGAGCTGATGGGATAATGTAGAGAAGGTCTGCCGTTCTAAAATACAAGGGATGCCAGTTCTTTGGAGTCTTCATTTTAACACAGGGCTTAACGTCTCTTAGGTCAGAAACTAATTTATCAGAATTAAAAGGAATGAACAGGTGCACTTTCTTTGTAGTAAAAAGTTAATAACAAAACTATAAGCGTGTGCATTAAGCAGCACCGACACTGGTTGGCTATTTGCCACACAACTTACAGTTTGGTCAGGTGTTTTCTTAGTCTTTCAATTCTTATGCTATCACATATATGAACAAGGAAAAAGGTTGGACAAGTTTTCAATTTCAGCCCACAGTATATAATTTCTATATTTCTCTGTCAATAAATATAAATCTAAATGATCTCTCACTTTCAATCACTACTTGTAACTATGTCATAATTCATTATAAATTTGCTCCATTTATATGCTTATTAGATTTTTATTTTATATTGAAATTTTTTGGCAAATGGCCAAACGTCTTTATACCTGTGAACTTACACAATGATTTCTTTACATTAAATTCATAGATGTTGAGTAACTTACTCAGGAGTCCCAATATATTTTAGGTTTGAAATGACCAATTTTCTCTCCAAGAAAACACTGGGAATTTATAGGAATTTCTATGTAAGAGAAGGGCTTTGTATGTAAGAGAAGGGCATTATGTAAAAATGCTTTGTACCCTTACCAATATATTACTTTATAATTTATTCATCTCTGTCCCTTATATTCCCTTCACAATTTCGTAACTATTTGAAGGTGGCTATTTTCTGTTTTCCAATGAGCTTTTTTGAGATTTGTCTTTGTAAATTTTATAAAATTGCATACTCATATACTTTGTCCATTTATTTGTATTTGTCTTTTTGAAAAAATAATTTTATGTAGAAGGGGTTTTTACTCTTTCTAAGTGTATATGTAAATGACTATGACTTTTTACCACTTTAATGTTAAAAACATATTTTGTTGAAATTTTTTCTAATTTCAACAAAATTTCCTTTATTGGTTCTAGTTGTTGCCTTAACGTTAGAAAGATGTGCCAAATTTCAACCTAAGTTCCAAACTATATTTTTCTCTAGTAATTTTGTTCTGTGTAGGGGTCACATTCAGTAATATTCAGGGCTTATTCCTGGGAATGCTGGGGTGATCATATGGGATGTTGAAGATTGAACTCCAGTTAGCCTCATGTGATGCAAGAATCCTACCCGCTAAGCCATCTCTCCAGCCCCTCTAGTACTTTTACAGTTTATTTTTCAGTAAAAATTTTCAGTGACTCTGAAATTTATTTAGTGTCCTAGATATCAAAAAGATGTCTGAACAAACCTAGTTTTAATTAGGAAGGCAATTAACCCAACAGCATTTTTTACAGAAGTTATTACTTTTTCATTGATATATATTAAATAATATACAATAATATAATCATATTTATAATATAACATTATATCAATAACATCAATTTTGTATTAATTACATATAATTGTGTTATAATAATCATAATATTATATTATTAGACATTATAATTATATTATATTATACTTATATAATATATAATATTATATATTATAGCAGAGCCTGGCAAGCTACCTGTGGTGTACTCGATATGCCAAAAACAGTAACAATAAAGGTCCTCATTCTTTTGATCCTGAAAGAGTCTCCAATACACCATTGGGCTGCACTAGCATGTAACAGGGACGAATGGAGACGTTACTGGCACTCGCTCGAGCAAATTGGTGAACAACGGGATGACAGTGATACAATGATATATTAAATATGGACCTCATATTTGAATACTAATATCAATCTCTTTTCTTTTAATCTTGAAATCATCCTTCTCTTTCATATTTTCTCATTCATTTTGCAAAAGATTTTACAACTTTTCAAAATTGCATCTCACACTATCTTGCATAAAAGCTTAAACTCATACAATCTGAGGAAGTTTTAGCAGCTTGGAGAAAATATTCAAGACAGTTGAGGCCTAAACATAAGGGAAACTGGAGAAAGATGCTGGTGATGATTTGCTATTTATTACCTGAGTTCTAATAATTACTTCCACTCTAGATGTCTTATATGTGGTTTCATTCATTTCCTTTTTTTCTGTTGAGCTAAGTGATTTTTTTTAATCCCCCAGATAGCTATGTCAAATTGAAGTGCATACATCGCATATTAATCATTCATATGTTATATGCAGGATACTATTTTCTACTGGAGCAAACATTTTCTCAATTACATAGCATTGTTAATAAACAAAATGAGTTAAATAGTGTAGATATCTGAAAATTGTTCTTTATTTTGCTTTGGTTCTTAGACCATACCTGACTGTACTCAGGGCTTCCTCCTGTCTCCACTCAGCGATCACTCCTGGTGAAGCTTGGAGATCCCTACATAGCTCTGGTAACTGAACTCAGGCTGGCCAGATGCAGGCCAAGCACCTGACTTCTAGCTGTCCCTCTGCCAAACATCTGAAGGTTTTCTGAGAATTTATATGCTTTGGGGTATATGCTTTGTGGCTGGAGAGATAGCACAGCGGGGAGGGCGTTTGCCTTGCACGCGGCTAACCCAGGTTCGATTCCCAGCATCCCATATGGTCCCCTGAGCACCGCCTGGAGTGATTCCTGAGTGCAGAGCCAGGAGTAACTCTTGAGCATCGCCAGGTGTGACCCAAAAAGCAAAATAAATAGATCATCATCAACATCATCATCATCATCATCATCATCATCATCATCCTGTTGATCATCGAATTTCTCGAGTGGTCGCAGTAACGTCTTCATTTGTCCTAGCCCCGAGGCAGCCTCTCTTTACTCGTCGTTTCCGATGGTGCTGCACTGGAGGCTCTTTCAGGGTTAGGGGAATGAGACCTATTATTGTTACTGGTTTTGCATATGAATACCATGGGGAGCTTGCCAGTCTCTTCCATGTGTGCAGGAAACTCTCAGTAGCTTGCCAGTTTCCCCAAGAGGGAGAACTAGGCTATACGGTGTCTTCTGGGAGCTTGGTTTTATAGTCTCTGGATGTTGGCCCTTGGTGGGATTACACAGCGCCGGGGGGAGTCCCTGGGTGTGACTGCCTAGCTACTGGAAAATGGGGAATCTGGGTGGAAGAGGCCCAGTCCCGATCCGAGCAGGCTTTGAGGTCTCAGCCCCAGGTCCCACATACCTGGGTTCCTCTGCCGATTCCTTCATGCATGAGGCTCCTCTGAACATGTGGAGAGGGGCCTTGAGCAGGGCTGCGGCTAGGCTCTGGAGGTCTTCGGCTGCGGGAGCTCTGCTCGGGGCGGGGAGGGAAACTGAAGCCCACCCTTTCTGAGGGGCCCCGGGGAAGACAGACAGGCGTGGGGGCAAGAAATTCTCTGCGTATAAATTTATAAATTTATAACACGTCTCACAATGGAGACGTTACTGGTGCCCGCTTGAGCAAACCAATGACTAACGAGATGACAGTGATACAGTGATAAATTTATAAATTCATAAATAAATAAATAAAAGTTAAAAAAAAAATTTATATGCTTTGTGAAAACAGCTGTCCTGAAGATTAATATTCTATGGACTTGAAATATAGACCCAGGAATAAAATTAAAATAGTTATTAAAAATATGCTTATACACCCTAATTTTCAGTAGTTTTAATAAAGCACAATTGATATACAACAAACCACATGTGGGTAAAATTTAGTGAGTTTTATGATATTCAATATATTATATTTGCTTTTTCTCACAAACTTGGCTCTGACCCTCTTATAATAATCCATCTCACAGTTCTTTCCATGTCTTCTTTCCAGAGTCCCGCTATCTGTTTTCTGTCATGGCCAACTAATTTTTATTTTCAACTAGTTTATTTATACAAATATAATGTACAGTTTATGACCTTTATTTTATAGCTTCTGCTGCTACATATGATTATTTTGAGATACACGCATTTTATGTATGTTATTCATTTGTTTTTATGAATGAATTTATTTTGATATGGACATGCTACTGCTTGTCCATCCCTTCACTTTTGTGGGTATTTGAACCTTTTTCTCCAGGAGGTTAAGTCAAAAACTGATTGCATGTGGTAACTGATGAGATCCAAGCTTCATTCCCATCTATAATTTTGTTGTGTCATAATTAAATTTAGATAATATTGCATAGGATATGTCAACAATCATTAATAACCAAAGAAATTCCATAACTCTGCTTGCGTGACCCTTTGAATGGTGTGGTGACCCAGGTCACAACACAATCAATCAGTTCCACTAAATCAAGCATTCTCAAAGTAACAGCTTCTCCCCGCAACCTGCTTATAAGTAGATTTCTAATCAAACCTGGTTCCAGCTTAGTTACTCTAAATAAAGCTGTTATAAGCATCTGCATGTCCATCTTTATATGGAACTTTATTTTACTATTACTTAATACCTAGGATTGAGATGATGGAATTATGTGGTTCATATATGTAGACTCTGACAAATTGTAATTGTTTTCCATTTTACCATTTTCTATCCCCATCACTGGTGGATAAACTCTACTTCATTCTCACTGACATGGTGTGGTTAATTTATTATTTCCTTCATGACTAAAGAAGTTTAGTAGCCTTTCAGGTATTTTTTTGGCCACTTATTCATTTTCAACGGTCATTATAATGCAATATCACAAACTTGTTGGCTGAAAACAGCAGAAGTCAGCTTTATATTAAAGCAAAAACCAGATGTTAGATTGTAGGGACAAGAACAGATCTTCCCTTGCTTAGCATCCACAGCTGTATTTCTTGGACACTTTGGCTCATGCCTTCTTCCCCTGAAATGTCAGTGGGAACGAGACGTTATTATGCTATCTGTTCCCTTCTTTTCCTCTGATCAAAGCTAACTCCGCTCTCCAGATTTCCAGCTCAGCCTTACAGAAGGAACATGTAAGATGTGAGTGTGCTCAGGTCCATCCTAAATGTCCAAGATAACCTCCCCATCTCAAAAGCCTTACAACAACTTTAGATCATTTGTTAACTGTTTTTGTAAAATATGCTGATACTCATGATTTTTAATATTTGCTCATTGGTGAGTCTGTGTGTATACTTGGCTCACTTTTTTCATAAGGTTATTCACTTTTAATTCAGTTGCTCAACTTTATTACGTATTTGGGATGTGCGTTCTTTCTTAGATTAGTGTTCTGTAGAGTTTTTCTCCCAGAGAGACTAGTTCTTTCAATATCCTGTATCACTGGAAAAGCACAAGTTCTTCATTTCGGTGAAGTCCAGTTTATCATTGTTTTCTCTGAATGGCTTATTGTTATCGTGGTTCAAGCAAATTTTGACTCCAGGTCAGAACAATTTTGAAAAAATTTTCTTTTAGAAATATAGCTTTTCATTTTATATTTAGATATATAATCATTTTAGCTTAAGTTTTGTTATGGTATTAGGTGTGGATCCACTTTCATTTTATCCTATTTTGGTTTCACAACTGGCAGTGCTCAGGGGCTACTTCCAGCTCTGTGCTTGAGGGTAGCTCAGGGACACTTTGCAATGATGGGCATGGAACTCCTGCCTCTTGCATGTGAGACATGTGCTGAATCCACAGAGCTAATCTCTCTGGTCCCATGTTCATATTTCCTCTTGCTTATTTAACTTTTTGCATTCTTTCTATTTTTCTCTTTCTCTGCCTCCCTCCCTCCCTCCCTCCCTCCCTCCCTCCCTCCCTCCTTCCCTCCCTCCCTCCCTTCCTTCCTTCCTTCCTTCCTTCCTTCCTTCCTTCCTTCCTTCCTTCCTTCCTTCCTTCCTTCCTTCCTACCTTCCTTCCTTCCTTCCTTCCTTCCTTCCTTCCTTCCTTCCTTCCTTCCTTCCTTCCTTCCTTCCTTCCTCCCTCCCTCTCTGCCTCCCTCCCTACCTCCCTTCCTCCCTTCCTTCCTTCCTTCCTTCCTTCCTCCCTCCCTCCCTCCCTCCCTTCCTTCCTTCCTTCCTTCCTTCCTTCCTTCCTTCCTTCCTTCCTTCCTTCCTTCCTTCCTTCCTTCCTTCCTTCCTTCTTTCCTTCCTTCCTTCCTTCCTTCCTCCCTCCCTCTCTGCCTCCCTCCCTACCTCCCTCCCTCCCTCCCTCCCTCCCTCCCTTCCTTCCTTCCTTCCTTCCTTCCTTCCTTCCTCCTTCCTTCCTTCCTTCCTTCCTTCCTTCCTTCCTTCCTTCCTTCCTTCCTTCCTTCCTTCCTTCCTTCCTTCCTTCCTTCCTTCCTTCCTCCCTCTCTGCCTCCCTCCCTTCCTCCCTTCCTTCCTTCCTTCCTTCCTTCCTTCCTTCCTTCCTTCCTTCCTTCCTTCCTTCCTTCCTTCCTTCCTTCCTTCCTTCCTTCCTTCCTTTTTTGTAGGATGTCATTGGTTTGTCCTTTCTCCCTTGCCATAGAGAGTTTAGGTTTATCTGGTAATAATCTCTAAACATTTTAAGACAACATTGGTATGTCCTGTTCCCCTTGCCACAAGGAGCTTAGGTTTATCAGGTCACACCCATCAAAGTGCTCTCGAATCACTCCCATTCCTTTGTCTATCTGTAACCATTTCTCTATGCTCTCTTACCCAACCAGTTAATCATCTTTTCCTCCTAATCAGACTCTGTTAATTTGTAAGGTCAGACCTTTCTAGGACACTGAACTTGTATTGTAAGTTAATATTGCCTTTCTCCTCTCCTTTTGTCTTTTGAATAGTTTACTTAAAAGCAATGTCCTTTTTGTATGGACAAAGAAAGACAGGTGTTAATATGCTTTTGTAACATGGGATTTAATCGGCCTTGAATATTATTCACTCCAGAGCATCTGTTTTCTTGACTTAAGCCTCAGCTGCCCCTACTTCCTAGCACCCCCAAAAGCAGGGTCCTGACAAGGGACGGAATGGACCCAGGGCAAGCGGTGAGTTATGTGCTACCCTGGCATCGAGATGGGCCTGGCCAAGGTGCCTAATGCTTAGCTATAAGTTAAGAGCTTGATCATGGACAAATGCTGTCATGATCCAAAATCATCGACGAGACTACGACCCTGCTAGGGATAGGAAAGACTAATCTGGCCTGAGCACTGTAGTCTGAGATTGAGATGGCCCCAGGATAGCAATTCTATAAGCTTAATGCATCTCTTGCTGTGACCATACAAAATGATTAATATTATGAATGCTTATATGTTAGCTTGACAAGGAGAGGAGAAACACACCCATGGGATTCAGCCCTTGGGTGGGTGTCCTGTTGAAAGAGAATCTGTCCTAGAAGCAGCATCCCCCTGAGGGAAAGAACTTTACCCCATTGATTGTGACCACACCTATATGTAAGCCCCAACCCCTCATGCTGGGGGATTTAACTAGGCTCTAAGAGTTGGCTGGAGGGCCCAGTGCCAGATCTGGAGAAGCCAGATCGAGATCCAGATCCAGAGAAGGAGAATGAAGTAGGATGTGTGAGGAAGAAGCAGGAGGAGAGTCAGAGGAGAGTGGAGATGGGAATGGAATAACCTGCAACTGAGACCAACCTGCCTGGTTCCTGTTCCTTCCTTTGTCTGCCTCATCATCACCATCAACCTCCCCGGGGTGAGGGAAGCAGTGTGAGACTACCGAACGTGGGCGGCGGGAGATAGAGCGCCGCTGCCCTGTGCCCGCTGTGCTGTGCCCCCTTTTGTGTGTGTGTGTGTTTACACACTTTTTCTTATTTTTGGGCCACTGCTGGCAGTACTCAGGGCTTATTCATCCCATAGTTCTCAGGTATACTGTTCATTAACTTTGAAATTTTATTGCATCTTTTATTGTTTTCTAGACATTTCCTGCAGCTTAGTGTGGAGCACATCAGACCTTTCCTTGGCTGTTATTATTCTGCTGCTGAAGCTTCTACTGATGGTTGTTTTTTTCTTTTTCTTTTTGCCTACCATGCTTTCAATTCTATTACTTCTGATTGCAGTTTTCTCATTTCTGCTCTCACACATTTTTGTGCTTTTCTCTCTGTGCCGTTGTTCCTTTGAACTCATTAAACATCTTCATCACGGTGTCTCTGGAGTCACTGAGAGATCATAGAGCTGTTTACTCCCAGTATACCCTTCTGGGCTATTATCTTCACTTGATTAGCTTGGTGGACTTTTAAGCTGTCTCCCCACTGTTTTTTCTGTGCTTTGGGATGACTGTACTTCACCCCTTTGGAAGATCTCTGAGAAATTCGGTTCCTAAGAGCACTAAGGGACACCCCAAAGTTGTTGGCCCCCACTGGGGAGATGCAATGTGAGGTTACACAAACTTGCAGTTTAGTTTCCCAGCAGTAGAGGACAGTTAGTAATCACGGGCCTCTGGAGGATGGGGCTGGATTGCTAACATGTAAATAGCATATTTTAAAATATAATTGACAAAAGGGAGAGGAGCAAAACATAAATGTAGCAACCAAGCCTTCTAACAATTTAGATTCTCATATTCCAGTTGTATTACATCACTATTATATGTATCACCGTAGCACTATCATCCCGTTGCTCTTCGATTTGCTCGAGCGGGCACCAGTAACGTCTCCATTGTGAGACTTATTGTTACTGCTTTTTTGGCATATTGAATACACCACGGGTAGCTTGCCAGGATATGCCGTGCGGGTAGGATACTCTCAGTAGCTTGCTAGGCTCTCTGAGAGGAGTGGAGGAATCGAACCCGGGTCGGCCACATGCAAGGCAAACGCCCTGTCGCTGTGCTATTGCTCCAGCCCAACATCACTATTATAATGAAACAATTTATTCTGCAATTCTAGCACCAAGAAAACATTTTCTTCTCACAAATTCTTAAAGGTTATCACACCAAAGACTATAATAATTCCACATTACTTACAAAGGTCAAAGTCAAGGTTTTTACTCTATGGATCAATTGAAACAATCTAAATAAACTTTGTGATTAGACCTTCAACTCTTTAATTACAATTTTATTTTCCCCAAAAATAAGATCAGTAAAAATGGATACAAACTTTGTGCAAATTATTTTAAACTAGTTTAAAATGCCATAGATTTCAAGTGATTTTGACAAATATGTAAAAGCATTTATTGCCTGTAGAAATACAATTTTACAAGTCAAGCAATTAAATATTTCAATATGTCTTAACTTTAAAAATATTATGCCATGTTGCATTTAAAAAGAATCAAATTCTTCACACCAGACATGATTTTTATTCTATAACTTTTAAGGTGACTACGAACATAGGCTGCCATATCTAGTATGATTTTTAAGCTAATATAAATTTCATTCTAAGCAGAAAACAACTCTCACTGTGAGCTGACAGACCTTCTTGTTGTTAAAGGTTACTACTATTTTTACACCACCCTGGCACACCAGTAAATGTCTCTCACTTCATTATCAAGCTCGGTTCTTTCTAATACCACTTAATATTGGATAAGAATACTTGTCTACTGTTGGTTTGAATATTTGTGAGCTAGAATGATTGTGGGAATTCAAAAGTAGTTGGTAATAAGAATTTTCACAGATGAATAACAAAATCCATCAGAAATATGGGTACATGTATTTTTAAAAGGTGTATTAATTTGATTGCCACAGCCATCTGTAGTACGTTCCAATTGTTCCCTGTTAAGTAACTTTTAAAAAAGTTATTAAGCCAAGATGAGATTTTCTGAGCAACACTTATTTTTATTTAACTGTAAATTCAAATTAATGAAGTATTTTAAAATGCTAAATTATGTTTAGCATTCAGCTTGCTTTAGAGGTAAGTATGAACTAACCTGAATGGTTTGCTATGTTGCTTTTATGCTAAGTTAAAACTAACGGTTTTAAAATATGCCAGGAAACCCTTCTCTTTAGACATAACCTTTTACTAGAGAAATGTATTTTAATAATTAGACACTGCATCTGTTTACGTGTATACATCAGAGTCTCTCTGAAAACCTGAAGTCCCCACTTTAACTTTCCTGGAAACAGTGATAGACTGTTCTAAGCAGCTTTACTTGGAGGTTCTCTCTAAGTTGCTTTCAGGGCAAATCTCTTGAATCAATGTGTTGTTCGAGTGATAGTATATGATGATTTAACTTTCAGAACTCAAGTGTTGTGGACTTTGGCTTCATTCCATCTCTCTATACAGCATATAGGTTGTACTTACTGAAATCTTGAAAATGTGGCAGTTTCAGATTATGTGCTACCTGTTCCAAAATAATAAACGATCTTACCTCTTGCCTTCGCTCAGAAGCCTATAAAGTGCTCCCGAGATTCTCTTAAAACGGGGTTGGGAGTGTGTCTTGTCACTGAGTGCTCATTTAAGCGCATTTTCCTGGGTCAATTCCCCTGCTGTTGTGGCAGTCATTTCAGCTGCGAATTTTCACAGGAAGCGAGCCATGTTCCTATGTGAAATTTAGCTCCAAGTCACACAGATAATTCTTCCTGCCTCTACTTTTTCTTTGAGCGTGTAAAATTGGACACACAGTCACTTATTTGTATTCCAAGTTACCAAGTCGAGTTTCGAGCCAAGAGTCTCCAGTATAAAGTAGTCTCTTTTGTTAGCCTTGAAAGCCCAAGTACATGAAAAGTAAATTTCAAGATTAACATTGTTTGGAAGCACTTTTAAAGGAAGTCTTACAGCTACATTTACAATTAACAAGCTTAAATTCCAAGGACTTGCCTTGCTGACGGAGATCTGAGTGATAAGGACACATAGAGTCTGTCCCACAAATCAGTTGAATGTAAATAGGACTTCAAAATGTTTAAATTCAGTTTCACTGGCTTGTTTAGTGTACAGAATGACAAATAGTCTCTACAGATTGGTTCGTGACGTTTCTCCGGTGGCTCACGGGAGGCAAAACCAGGGAATGTGGAGCTTTTGAAATTTCGAAAATTAAATTGAATATATGTTCGCAAGCTGGCCCAAAGAAGGGATAACTATTTCTGTGTTAAATCTTTAAGTATCCCCCACATTTGAAACAGCTATATTATTGGAGACGTTTTAGATGTCATGATTTAGAATTATCCTATGATCATTTTTGTGTTCATAGACCCATATGTGTGTGATATATCATATGGGAACATGATGTGGACATCACATGTGTTTGGGGTCTCTAGAATAGTGCTAAGAGGGCCGAGGGACCACCCCAGGGATTTTGATCTGCCCCCGGGCTGGTGGCCTAATGCTTGGGCCCAGTGACTTGACGCTGCTCAGCCCCAGCAATGCCAAGAGCCACCAAGTGCCCTGCCTGAGAGTGTTTGGCGCTCTCCAGTACCACACCTGATGGTGCCCGAGGACCTTCAGGGCTGCTCTTTGTGATGCTTGGGGACAATCCAGTGCCAGGGAGCTAACTGGGATTATATGTAGACAAGGCATGCACCACACCTTAGCTCTGTATTATGTCTCTGGCTCTCAGAGACCTGGTGACTTTGCTGCAGGGAAGCTGAAACTTGGCGGTGGCATTTGTGTTGGAACATTATGATCCTGAAACTCCACTATGAATAACTTTGTCAATTAAGGTGCCTTAATAAGAATTAATTAAAAATTATAAATATGTGTGCATATGTATACGTGTATGTAGAGAAACACAATTTGTTTCTGAAAAGCTTCAGAGTATTTAAAATAATGTCAACTATAATTCCTGAGTTCAGATGTGATGTTATACTGTTACTGATTTTTACTAATATCTCACTGACCTCCCACCTCCTTCCCCCAAAGCCATAAGATTAAAGAGAGATCAAAGTTTTGTTCACTGCTAAAGTTTTCAATTCTTACATATGTGGATGGACTAGAGCAATAGCACAGCAGGTAGGGCGTTTGCCTTGCATGTGGCCTACTCAGATTCAATTCCTTTGTCCCTCTCGGAGCTCGGCAAGCTACCGAGAGTATCCCACCTGCAATGGCAAGTTACCTGTGGTGTATTCAATATGCCAAAAACAGTAACAACAAATCTCACAATGGAGACTTTACTGGTGCCCGCTTGAGCAAATTGATGAACAAAGGAACGACAGTGCTACAGTGCTACATATATGGGGGAAATTTTCAGTGCTCTCAGATTTAATATTACAGTAAAGCCCTCAGACTTCTGGGTGAAACTTTATAGGAATGTCCTCTACTTTCCCTGGTATTCTGGACATGTTAGCAAAGATCAATTTACATTCTTCACACCAGAAGGAGCAGAGTCAGTATTTGCAGGTATTTCCCCAACAAACAAGCTTACACAACTTGCATCAATTATAATAGTACCATAGATGCTAAAAGAGAAAAAATATTCTTAAAAAGAAGTTAACAGTGTCAAACAAAATGAAGTGACAAGATATAAGAAAAGAGGGAAAAAAATCCTAGTAACTTGCAGACTTGAGAGTCATTCACAAGAATTTTGTCAAACTACAATAATTAATTTGATTCTTTTAGTTTATTTTTAGGCATTATAGTCTACAATAGTATTAAATTATTATCTATTAAAGGTTTTTAAATATTTGCTGGTGGTACAATTTTAATAGAAAAACATTGCAAGTTATTCATAGACCATATTATTAAAACAGACTTAGCAAGTTGGAAGTGTTTGTTAAACTATTTGTTTAACAACTTTATGAGAAAAGAAATGGAAAGAAGAAAGATTAAGAAATATCATTTCCTTAACTTTGTTAACCTAAGGTCATTTAATGAGCACCTACCAGATTTAAAGAAGAAATACAAACGGAAGAAATAATGGAATAAATGGCATCTATTTTAAGAGAATTATTTGTGGCATGCCTTTACTTGTTTCTCACTAAGAATGGAAATGGGGTCTGAAGAGGTAGTATGAGGGCTTGAGTGGTTGTCTTGCATGTGGCACACCTGGGTTTGACCCCCAGTACCACATGTGGTCCCCAAGTCCCTCCAGGATTGATTCCTGAGCACAGAGCCAGAATTAAACCCAGAGCACTGATGGGTATGGCACTATTGAAAAACAAACAAAAAGAATCAAACCAAAGGGTTGAGGAGAAGCCCCAGGAAACTTCTAGTTTAACAATGGTACATTATATTTTGAGTTTGTGATGTGGAATATTTTGTATGAGCAGGGCATAAAAAGAAGAGCCACTTTTGTAGGTTGAGTGATGAACATGAGGCCTAAATCCCCACCATAATGTAATTGCATTAGCTACTGAGAAGCATACGGTAAAGTACGTGCTTGAGATGAGAATTGAAAACAGAATCATTTGCCATGGGGAAAGGGAGCCAGACTGAATTAAAATGTTTTATATCCAGCATTTCAGACAAATATTAAGAACCTCCAACCAGTGTTGAAATAACAACTGGTTCCGAATGATGTACGGGAAACAGTGAAAACTGACTCTATAAAGTCTTAGGAGCTTGGTCATGGAGGGACCAATGACAAATAACCAGGAGTTGAGTCAAGGCATGAATTGCATGTACATAGCAAAGTGATGGAACTCAAATTGATTTAGCATGTCTTAACTCTCCGTGATCATAGTGCATATCACTTCTCAGCATCATGCAGTCGAAGAGCACAGTCTTGAAATGAATGTGGACCCTTCATTTTTGAACCATCTTGGATGGCTCTTCCTCAACTAATTTTAACAGTTGGCCTAGTTAAGCTTTGTAAGCATCTGTCATCCTTGTAATGCTTAACACATAACTTGTTTTAAAAAAACAAATGTGAGCTGAGACGTGGAAGACACATAGGTATAGATCTATTATTACAACTAATATGCAGTGTGAGAGCTGCCAAGGAATACTCAAGATTCTATGTGAGATGTGATGGAACAAATTTCCTTTGTCTCCTCGATGAGTCAAGCATAGAGCATGTAGGTCAAGAGAGCACTGTCACTTTTTGACAGCACAAAGCATGATCTGGCCAGAAAGCCAAAAGAGAAGGCAAGAGTCAGGGAAAATGATGGTAAGTTCTGGTTCATCTGTGTCTGAAGTGAGCTTGGACTAGGAACATGTTCCGAAAGTCAGTGAGCTAAATAATAATGATAATAATAATCAGCATAATAACGTTTACTCAGTTTAACCCAGCTTGAAATGAGTTTTTAGCCACTTGTATGCAAGAGTGCTGAGTAACAATGTATGGTTAGAGATACTTACGTATAGCAATAATGTATGAGAATGGAACTCTTAGGATCAGTAAGGAAAAAATGAAAATATTAGGAAGGACAGTATACATGACTTGTTTGAGATGCTGCAGGGTTCCAATCATTTTTTTATAGAGTAGGCACAGTAGCTGAAGTGGAGGGAGAGGGGAGGAAGTGTTTATTCTGCAGATGGAAGAGTCGTGAGCCTTTTTCTAAGGCTAAGGGAAAGGTGCCAGCGTAACTGAAAAGGTCGACCGTGCTGTGAAGAGAGGAGATAATGAATGGGGAGAGGGCAGGCAGAGGAAGGACCATGATGAATATTTCTGTTGCCATAAAATTTCTACTTCTGTCTCCTATCTGCTCAGCTGGGAAGTTTGACTACCATGTTCACTTTCTTAAAATGAAAAATGTACCTTGGTTGTACAGTACATCTAACTGTGCATTTTTAAATGTCACCGCTAATCTTCAACCTTACAAATCCCCCAATTCCTAGTCTTCCTCTGAAAGCCAGCACAAATAAACAGAACTAACGGAACACCACCCCCCACCCCTGCACCCTGATGGGGATTTTCACAGCCAAAGGAGACCCCCCACACACACATCAAGCGGACACCATCTCACCGTGTGGTTTCGCGGGGACTTAGACCCTGCTCTAGTTTCTTGCCTGCAATTTTTCACCATCGGATGCACGAAAACAAAGGCAAAGAGGATGACGTCAAAGGTAGGAAAGCAGTGGCAGCGCTCCAGGGGGAAAGCCATGCCCCCGCTGTTGGCAGCGAAGCGCTGGGAGCCGGGGCTTTGCAGAGGGGTGAGTCACCCTGGAACAGCCCTCTGGAAGGAATTAGCTGCAGAGAAGTCTGGAGAGCTCCCTGCGCTGTCGGAGTGCCCGGGGCCGCTGGCGACGTGTGTGTGTGTGTGTGTGTGTGTGTGTGTGTGTGTGTGTGTGTGTGTGTGTGTGTGTATGTGAGCGCGCGCGCGTGCACCAGGAGACAAAGGGACCCTGAGTGCCCCAGTCCTTTTCTTCTGGAACCTTTGAGAAGCCTCCTGCCTCTTCCGGTGGTCCAGTGAGAAAACATTTCCTGGGCCCCACTTTTCAGCAAACTTTACCTTGACTCCAGGTCTGTAAAATAGATTTTAACGATGATAAATGGATTCGGGCAGAGAGATTGATCTGCGCTAGCATCACCCGAGCTGCACAATTAATGAGCTTGGAAAACACTAAGCAGAGATGGATGAGAGAGAAGCGGCCAATTTGCTTAGCCTGAATTCATTGACAGAAGTTCAGAAGCATCTAACCTGCAGCAGATAACTGGCATGTGAACCCCCGCCCCGAAATGAACCACAGGGATCTGTGCACTAATGCTAAAAAATGAATTCTCAATGCACATCAATGCCAACTTTCTTCCTAATCATTTGTAATATTGCCTCCTGGTAATTATAAAACTACAAGGGGAGATGTGTGCTGAGAGTAGATAAAGGACCAAACCAGATAGCTTCTTAGTAACTATAATGCCCAAAAGTGGAGATGGAGGATGAGGGAAATTGTCTGCCCTAGAGTCAGGTAAAGGGCTGGGGTGCGGGGGTCGGGTGGGGGACACTGGGGACATTGGTAGTGGAGAATGTGCACTGATGGAGGGATCATTGTATGACTGTAACTCAAACATGACAGTTTTGTAACTATATCTCACGGTGATTCAATTAAAAAAAGGAGAGAAAGAAAGAAAAAAACTGTAGTGCACCAGTCAATCTTCAGTTTGACAAAGGTAAACTACATTTAGAGCTTGTGATATGGAACAATGACCCTTGGTTACATTTTATATGACCAGGGGATAAAAAGCAGTTCCACTTTTGCAGGTTGACTGATCAAGATGTGACCTAAATCTCTACAAATAGATTTGTAATTGAAGTGCTGTAGAATCAGTCAAGTTCTTCTGTAGTTAATACAACAGATTCTCCGCTGCCTCCTAAGGTATAAAGCAATGGAACATTTTGTTTCTCAAAAGTACTTTTATTGCTGGATTGGAACGATAGCACAGTGAGTAGGGCGTTTGCCTTGCACTTGGCCGACCGGGTTCCATTCTTCCGTCCCTCTCGTAGAGCCCAGCAAGCTACTGAGAGTATCCTGCCTGCATGGCAGAGCCTGGCAAGCTCCCCATGGCATATTCGATAAGCCAAAAACAGTAACAACTAGTCTCACAATGGAGATGTTACTGGTGTCTGCTCGAGAAAATCAATGAACAACAGGACTACAGTGCTACAGTGCTACTTTTATTGCTATGCTTGGTCCCTATTATGGGCTGGAGAGATAGCACAGCGGTAGGGCATTTGCCTTGCATGAGGCCGACCCAAGTTCGATTCCTCGGCTCCTCTCGGAGAGTCTGGCAAGCTACTGAGAGTATCTTTCCCACACGACAGAGCCTGGCAAGCTACTTGTGGTGTATTTGGTATGCCAAAAACAGTAACAACAAGTCTCACAATGGAGACATTACTGGTGCCTGCTCGATCAAATAAAAGTGACAGTGACAGGTTCCTCTTATAATTATTATTATTGTTTTTATATCTGAAAGTGATAGAGATGAGAATAATATGCTAGGTTATCTATAATGAACAAGGAAGTGCTACTCCATATCCTGGCTGTTTAAAATAAATTTCTTAATGATTTATTAATAGTAGCATTGTCCTCCCATTGTAGATGTTTGATTTGTCTACTTTGTACCCAGGGCCACATAATTATTTTTCAGGTTAATGTGGTTGCAAGTGGAAAAAAATTTTTAAATGCCTGCTTTCCAAAATGTCAACCAATTTCCAGCCCTGATGATACAAAGTAAACTTCTATTCTTCTCATTATAAAATACACAACTACTTAGGCTGAGTGGAGAGAAAGAATCCTCTCATTCTAGGGACTTTGGGAGCATACGCGCATATTCCACTCCTAATTGAACAACAGAAATTTTCCATACTTCATTTTTATTGCAGCAGATCATGACCTTTACTAGATTAATATAGACTAGAACCAAATGATAGGCAAGAGAGCAGGTAAGGTGCTTTCAGGGTGCCCCAAAGACACACCCCCCTTCAAAAAAAAAACTGATGTTTCCACAAATAAAGTTGTCAGAACAGCAATGTCCTGGGTCAGCAGATGATTGTGAAGGTATATCTTTTAAGGACGGTGGAACTAAGCGGCTTCTTTGGGTTAACTTTTGAAAACTGCCCAGGAAGAATACATTTTGATTCCTGCTGTTAGAAAGACGTCAGGGAAGAGTGAGGAGCCTGGTGTACAGCCTTCCTTTGCACAAAGGGCCTGGTCTCTTGCCGGGCTCACTCTGGAGCTGCTAGGATTTCTGTCTTTCTCTCATCCAGGGTCCTCCCTGGAGATGCTTGCAACTGTAATTTTCTGTTGGTCTTCAGAGTAGACCAGGTAGAGGGCAGAGGGTCAGAGCACTGCCCCCAACGCATCTTCTGCTTGGGGAACGTCTGTCGTTAATGCAGTATATCTGAGGAGGCCTTGCAAAAGAACCAGGCATTTACCCATTCTATACAATCAAGAAGCCGGGGTTTACTTCTGAAAAATGAAATAAAACAGCCACTCTAATGATTACATGTCAAAATATGGTAAGTAGACAGACAGCTGATCAGAACATTATTTTCCACACTTGAATTTGTGATTTTTAATTATGTAACTTCTAATCCCCATGTTAACTTAAGTATCCATTTTCTGCTGATTTCTAATGTGGGGCATGTCCCCCAACCTGTGTCGGGCCAAGACTTGGTATATGTCATCTCCAAACTGAGATGGCTTGATTACATATTTAAACAGTGCATCACATTTTCAAAGGCATTTGATTAGCTCTTAGTTTACTTTCACAAGAATCATCTGCCCATTGTCATGATGTTTACCTCTTTCTTACTGATGAAGACATTCAGGTCCATGGATTTTCTCTGACCTGCTACAGAGATTAATTACTATTTATGCCTTCTTTTTTTGAATTGTTCCTGTCATGTATATTAGATCACAGTATGTTTTTTGCGGGATAGACTCAAAGCAGTTCATGTCAGTGATATATGGTGCAAGATGGCCACAACCAATCCCATAACTTTCTGTGACAGTACTATGGCTCTATATAAGAGGGGGAATTGCACACTGTGAGAAAAAATTAAACTACTTTTAATTCCATGAGAGCATGAGTCCTATACCCCAACAACTAGCAGAGTGTATGGTAAATGGTAAATACTCAATTAATAGTTGCTGAGTAAATACATGACAATAATAGTAACTTAATGAATATAGCTTAAGAGCTTATTAATGAGACAAACATGTGAAAAATAAAATAAATTTCAGAAGTGTAAAGTGCAACTTTTCAGTCTTTCTGAAATACCACTTTTAAAATCTTTACTAGTAAAAGAGAGTCCAAGAAATATTCTTTAACTTAATATGAGCAGCATGTAAATTTATCATTAAACTGAAAATTCCACAAGGCATTCCAATGTTAATCTTTGGACACACTAAAAATATCCTTATATGCTGAGATGATCAATTATTTGATTCTTAATTAAGCAAGTTTTCTTAACTGTGTAACTATGTAAGTCATGAATCTAAATACCAGACATAGAACAGTAAATAAAGCAGAAAATTCTGTTGATTTTGGTGTGCCCTAGTGTAGGAAGATAGCTTAAATTAAAAGTTAAACATATACAACATGAAAAAGAATGACAGCATATAAAGTTAAAACAGGGTTCGGAGTGCCTGTATGAGTGTGTGTGCACCCATGTGTGTGTCTGTGCAGTATAATGCTTAGAGATTTAGGCGGTCTTATTCAAGATGCTCTCTGGCCGAAGATATGAAGGAGGTGACAGAGACATAGGTAGGTGATGGAAGAAAGTATTTTTGAAAATGGGGTGATTAGTGCAAAGTCTTAGACGCTGGGGGATGGTTATAGTAATGGAGAAGAGCTAGATAGCAGGCATTAGGAGAGGGAGAATGGTCCACAATAAAGTCAGAATCTTACAGATGGTTGTCAGGGATCACAATATTATTTTCATTAAATCATTAGTGGACTTCAAGCAGAATGCATGGTCTTGGCACTGTCCTCCTGTTGTTCAGTGATTTGCTCGAGCGGGCACCAGTAACATCTCCATTGTGAGACTTGTTGTTACTGTTTTTGGCATATTGAACACTCTACGGCTAGCTTGCCAGGCTCTGCCATGTGGGCAGGATACGCTTGGTAGCTTGCTGGGCTCTTGAGAATGGAACCCAGGTCAGTCGCATGCAAGGCAAATGCCCTACCCGCTGTGCAGAATAGTATGATTTAACATACATGTTATAAAAATTGCTACACCTATTGTAGTGCCACTTAATATAGGACACTAGTGATGCAGGTGAAAGGTGCTGAAGGCTTGCGAGGTAAAGAGATGAGAACCGGCCATACTTTGGAGATACAGTTGAACACAAAATTGTTAAGCTTTGCCAAGAAACTTGACATGGGGTTAATGAGAAAGAAAACGATCATGAATGGCAAAGAGATATGAATCTCTGAGCAACTAAAAGGATTGTGTTGCCATTTCCTGATGTGGGAAGAATTAGAGAAGGAAAAGGAGGAAGAGGAGGAAGTGGAAGAAGAGGAGGAGGAGGAGAGGAGGAGGAGAAGGAGGAGGAGGAGGAAGAGGAGGGGGAGCAAGGGGAAGAGGTTCAATAGATCAGAAATTTTCAGTTTGGAGATAAGAAAAAGAAACAAATGTGAACGATTGGAACTCAGAAATGATGAATGTCCAGGCCAAATAAGCCCATCTGGGTAGGTCCTTTTGACAGATAAAACCAAGCAATGTTTCCAAAGATTAAGCCATTTCAGGACTGGGTGTAAATATAAGACCTAGTCCTTGTTCTTTTATTTATTTCAGCATTATTGAACTACTTAAGGACCAGGAAGGTAGTACATAGGACACTAGCCTTTTAGGCACAATCCCCATTGCTACACATGAGATATGTCAGAAGTAGCTGAGCACAGAGACAGGAATTAGTCATGGGAACGGCTCAGTTATCACCAAACCCTCTACCACTCCCCTCCCAAAAGAGAAATACTCAAGATAAGGAAACAGCTCAAGGGTCCATCAGTGGGTGAATGAATATAGATGATGTGATTTGTGTCATATAATAAGTGATACATTTTAAAATATACAGATTTGGCATTTTTATCATTGTTCCAATATCTAAGGATGTAGCTATATAAATCTAGGTTGTCAGCCTGACACATGTATAGGACATATAATGTATGACCTCTTGGGACCAACATCATATACATGGTCTATCACTGACCAAAATGTCGTAAACAAGAAAGAAAGGTATTTTGCAATTTACAACAGCATTAATGGAATGAAGGGTGTTATGCTAGGTGAAATAAATTATACAAAGAAATATGAATATTTTATTGTCTCATATATGTGTGGAAAGTTGAAAAGAAGAAGTCAAACTCATCGAAACAATAGAAAAGTGGTTGCCAGAGAATGGGAACTTAGGAAAATAGAGACAGTGAAAAAGAAAAGAAAAAAGCAGGTGAGGAAAGTGTACTTGTTAAAGTAAAAGAAATAGGAGAAATTGGTATCTGAAGCAAACTGATGAAAGTGTTCTAGGAACATAAGTCAGTGGTAGGAAGCATTGCTGGAAAATCAAGGAAGTGAGGCCAGTACAATAATATAGGGGGCAGGGTATTTGCCTCATATGAAGCCAACAAGGGTTCAATCTTGGTAGCCCACATGGTCTCCCAGCCCTGTCATGAGTGTTCTGTCAGCACAGAGCCAGGAGGAATCTCTGAGAACCATTAGCTATGTCCCACAAAACAAAACAAAACAAAACAATTAAAAAAACTTTAAGAAAAGAACAAACATTAACAAAAATGTAATAAGGGAGATGATTCAGATTCAACAGGATCTGATTGAGTAGAGCAGTAAGGAGAAAAACAACCTGAGTGGATTAGTAAATGGTGATTAGAGAGGGGAACTGGAAGTAAAATGAAATATATGATCATTTATTATAGTAGAAGTATATACATGGGGCAGTAATTGCAGAAGACTTTAGTACAGAGAACATAAGGTGGTACAATCTGATGGTACAATGCTCCAATCCAGGTGGAAGAAGAATTAGGAAAAATCCTTGCAACCTCCATATTCCAGGGTAGTACGACATGGGCAAGGAGTGAGCTAATAAATTAAGAGCTGAGAAGAAGCCAGCCCTGTTGGAATGTTCAGGGAAACTTCATGAACATATTTTAAGGTATTGCCAATACTCAATAGAATTTTGGAAATGAACTTTAAGCAAAATGACATATAATAAAACCAGTTTGGCCACTGGTGAATGGATACAAACAAGAGTTGAGTTTTTAGTATATCTTTGGTCATAAAATACCATCATGTTTCTAAAGAAAGACACGCCACACAGTATTAAACAGAGTTGTATTCATGAATTGATCTGTTGTTCTTTCTAATCAGCCATTCCAGTTCAGATTCATGGTTGGTCCAGTTCCCTGCAGCTTGAGGCACAAGATTGCTCCGACCTGGGACAAGAGACCTTCCTCAGGCAAGGGTATCTACACTCCGCACAGGACAGAGTAGACACAAAGTGACCTCTGCATGCACATCTGTGTGAGACATGGATGTGAGCCAAAGCACCCAGAGGAAACCCTGCAGACAAACAGAGAACATTCCCACCGCTATGCAGGCAGTGACCCTGGCCTATAATTGATTTTCTTTTCTCATCAATATTTCAGTGAAATGAGGTTGAGCAAAAGGACATTATTCAAGGACCTTCTGCATAGACTATTGTCCTGACAACTCTCTCTTCCTTTCACCTGGTAAGATGATTTTAGGCACTGGAGAATGACAGGAGGTAAGGAAAGGTCAAGAGATGCCCAGACAGATGAGTTTGGAATTTTGGAGACGGGTCATCCCTGAAAAATTGAGGGTATCTTGTGGCTGCTATGAATAATAATAGTCGACATAATGGAATTAACTTTATCCGATTAAAGCAAATTGTAGGGATAAGGCATTTCAAGTAGGGAGAAGAGATGGGAGTGTTTCCAGGAAAGCACAGGGCTTTGTTATAGATGTTTTCTGATATCACATATTCTTTTTCTAGATGACAGACTTTTAGCCTTTTGCCTGGCTGATCTCATAAAGTGCTATAATCACCACTAGGTAAATATTTGTTGAAATGGGATATAGAATGTGCATGGTTCCTGAAGGTGATATACTATTGAATGAGACTTCAGCCAAAGTGATGGAGTTCCTTGTGTAGACCAGAACTCCCACGATGAACAAGCAGAGGCCCAAGGATGTGTGGCATGGTGGTAGAGCACCCATCTTGCATAGGTCCCTGGCACCCTCGGCAAGCACTAAAACTAAGTTTGTGACTCATGGGCATCACAACATCAGCAGAAGGGAAGGGAAGGGGGCTAGAAAAAAACTAGCAAAGCAAATTAAAGGGATAATTAGTTTGACACTACCAGAGGCTGCTGAGAAAATGGACAGAGCAAAGACTGAGAGGGAGACTGAGGTTTGGGACGTAACAACCATAGGGCTGATTTCCACTAAAGACAACAACTGGGTTCTAGGTCTGCAGAGACTTGAGACAAAAAAGTAACTGACAGATGTGCAAATGCACAGTCATTCTTGGAATGTTTGGTGATTCCCTCTTTGGGGGCATACGGTTACCTGAGCAAGGCTGCCATCCCTTTGGGTGACAAATTCCAAAGGAGAGCAAATTCCCCTCTCCCTTGGGAAATTCCTACAGGGAAATGCCCTCCTTCTCCGTCAAGGATACTGGCCCTGATGCTGGAGGCTCCAACAGAGGATTCTAAGTCTGAACATTCTCTCAGATGTGATAACCAAGCAATAAATCAAGGGATTGTATTGGACCAGCTTCCCTCCTATTGCTTCTCCATTAGCACCCTTTAGTGGTCACTGTTAAGGACTTGGGGTGAACCCCTCACTAGCTATCCATTCCATTCTATCATGGGACCCCTTAACTCTGGGGGGCAAGCCTGCCCACCCTCTACATTTCTAGTTTTTATGGTCATGAAACACCTCATACCTCGTGGTGCCGCGTTGGCCCCTCATCTCACTTGAGGCTGAGGAAGGTCAAACAGGACCCCTGTGGATCTCAAATGCGCCCAGCTCTGTGACTGCATGGCGGGCTACTCTCTCTTGTTTGCAGAAAAAAACCTCCTCTGAAACTCTCAAAGACGTTTCAGTACATTCAGAGTTGGAACATGTGGGCCCTGCGCTTGGCCTATAGTGGGTCTCAGCCTGACAAGAGGCATCCGTTCCAGCCTCCTTTTCCCTTCCTATACCATCTGCCAAAAAAATTTAGGAGCTTACATGCACAATGATTTTTTTTTTGCTGTCCAAGAGCCTGACAGCAGTTTGCCTCACCCCAGGAATGCTATCTCAAACATTATGTCCTGTGTTTCAGGGAAAGCATACCTAAAGAAGAATTGTTTGCCTAGTTCTTCATACCGGCTTCTTTGATCAAGCATCCTCAGAATCCAGTCCCTGGAATATAGCCCTGTCCCACTGTAGTCCTGTTTTTCATCGATTTGCTCGAGTGGGCACCGGTAACGTCTCCACTGTGAGACTTGTTGTTATGGTTTTTGGCATATCAAATACGCCACGGGGAGCTTGCCAGGCCCATTTCTTGCCCTTTTTTCACATGCATGTTGTTTTCCAGTATGAGCCTAGTTTATTCTCCTAGGCTATAACCCCAGTCTAGAAGCCATGAGATCAGGGTAAATCAGGTGGCACTTCTCACAGAGTAAGTACCAAGTTTCTGCAGCATCTTTTACCTGAGCAGAGGGCTTGATTCTTTACCCAGAGAAGGATGAGCTACTTCTGCAAGCCCAAAGGTTCAGGGGGAGTCGCAGAGTAAACATCTTCTGGGGAATTTACCCAAATGTCGCCAGGATCTTCCGCCTTATCTACCAGTGTTCTGACCTTCACGTAACCGGAACTGCCTTGCTGAGCGTCTGACGTCTTTGGAATGCTGTAGCTGCACTCGGTCTGCCCTCCCCACAAATGATAAGAGACTCAGGGAGCAGAGGGGTTCTCTGGTTCTTCTGTTTTGCTTCTATCTGCTTATTAAACCTCTAGTCTTTCTGCAGGGGCCCAATACAACTTAACAATAACCAGCCAACACTTCTATTTCCAGCCTTTCCCCCAACCTATGCCTGCCGTGATTTTTAATTGTCCACACCTTCATCCCTGCCACAACATTCTTTACTAGAACATTTTCCAGGTCTCCACCAGTGAAAGCTCGCAGATGAGCTATACCATCAGTGTCAAGAATGATCTGTGTTCAGTTGTCAGCTGGGGTAGTGTTTTCGTCATTGGCCAGCTCTGCAGCAAGTAAACCAGTTCTCCACATCCTCGTCTTGACTCCTGTTCCTTCAGGCCACTCCCGGTATCTCTGTGGTTATCCAGAAAGTCCTACATTCAAAAGAAAGAATTAAGGTGCTAGAATTTCATTGGGGGTAGTGCCTGAGCCAAAAGGTCTGGAGAGCTGAGGAGGGCCATCAGTGCATGATGCAAGTCAAAGCAAGAGGAGAGGGAAGGAGGCTTTAGAGCAGCATCATGGCGAGTCCTGCAATCTAAGGAAGCTTTATTTGGTGAGAGTTGGGGTCAATGAAGCTATCAAAGGAATCCTGTGTCTCTTGGGAATTATCTCCATCAAATTTTAATTGGGACGTGAAAGAGAGACGTAGCCATGGGGCGGTGTAGCAACTAGGTCCCTTGGTACGAAGGTCTCTGAGGCATGTGCCCATGGCATTTGGGCACAAAACTCATGGGTACAACTTTCCAGGGCTCTTAACAGGATACTCAGGTTCTACTTCTCTTTTGCTGTTTTCTCCATTCCCTTTCTCACCGACAGCCTTTGTCCCCTCTGATCTCTGCTTCCTGTTTTAGCTCCTTCTCAGCTGCTCTCCGCTCAGTGTCTTGGTCTCTCGACGGAAGCATACAGAGCTTAGAACTCGTGAGTAAATCAAGCGAGGGCCAATTGCACTCACAATATTGGACTTCTCTGTAATTTCCTTTCCTGTGAGATATTGGTCTCTCTGGTCCTCGCTGCTTAGGGAGCCTTTAAGCACCGATTTTCATCTCCTCGGGTCAGTGGTACTTCTGTCAGCGCTGGGTCACCCTTTCTGTTTTTCTTCCGAAGTTAGTTTAACAGCATGTCCCCTGGGGGGGCGGTGGGGGAGAAGTAGCGTACGGAAGACTCCGTTTAATGGCTTCCCTGTGCCCGCAGCAGCCCCTTGAGTGATGGCTGCCTCTGCGTTCTCCGAAGTCATCATTCATGTTTGTGCTTTATCAAGCTCTCGAAGTTACTTTAGATTTAAATTTTAGTCTGATATGAGCAATTTGGAATAAATGAGACATGAAATCATTTAAACTAAAATATCTGATGATGATCTGTTGCCTTTGAGACCCACCTCTCCTTTCACCAATGGAATGCAGGTGAATACATAAGAAAGGAAAGATTTTCTTCCCCCAAAGGGGAACAGTTCACTGCAACAGTTGTTGTTGTTTGCTGTTGTCTCAAGTCCCCAACATACTGCACTTCTTTATTTTTTTATTTTTTATTTTTTTGCTTTTTGGGTTACATCTCGCTATGTACAGGGGTTACTTCTGGCTTTGCACTCAGGAATTACTCCTGGCAGTGCTCAAGGAACCATATGGGATGCTGGGAATCAAACTCGGGTCGGCCTCATGCAAGGCAAATGCCCTATACACTGTGCTATAGCTCCAGCCCCACTTCTTTGTCTTAAAGCAAAATAGACACCTGCAGTTTTGAAGTAAGGTGCTGAAGGGGGCCTGTGGGGTGCCTTCTTCTGCAGTGACTGGCAAGACCTGGTAGTAGGAAATTATTTTAATTGAAATTATGATTTTCAACATCGAATTTACTGTGACTCTCTTGTTGTTTGAGTGAAAAAAAAAGTCTATTAATAGTAACTGCATTGGAAAAGAAACAAAGAAATAGGATAGACTCAATTTTAGTTAGTTTGTTTTTTGGGTCGCACTTGGTGGGACTTAGGTGTTATTCCTGGCTTAGTGCTCAGGAACTACTCCTGGCAATGCTCAGGGGACCATATGGGATGCCGGGGATCAAACCTTGGTTGGACATGTGCAAGGCACTGCTCAGGGCCAAATGATGATTAGCTGATGAGAATGCAGTACTCTCGGAAGCAAAGATCAGCCTGTCTCCAGCATGGACTTCTGGCCCACCTGGCACCAGAAAGCCACCAGGCTGCATTTCATGCTCCCCCTTATAGGCCCCCTCCAGGTAACAGAACAATAGGCCAAACGCACCTGTTCCACTGAGTTTTGTTCCTTTTCCACCCCAGACAACTTAAAAGCCCACTTAGTCTTTCCCAGGTCACAACTCTACCCCGGCTTTGCCAGGAGGTGAGGTGTAGGGTCCACATAGGTGTGCGACTAAATTTCTATTTCCTCACTTTAACTAATCTCTGTTCCTCTGTCTGTGCCTGGTGAGGTCTCAAACCTACTAGCAAGTCCCTATCCCCTGTACCATCTCCTGGGTCTCCTTAAATGTTTACTTATGGGGCTGGAGCAATAGCACAGCAGGTAGGGCATTTGCCTTGCACGCAGCCGACCCAGGTTTGATTCCCAGCACCCATATGGTCCCCTGAGCACTACCAGGAGTCACCCCTGTGCATCACCAGGTGAGACCCATAAAAAAAATGTTTAATTATTCATTTTTTTACTTTTGTTTTTTAAGCCACACCCAGTAATGCTCAGGGCTTACTTCTGACTGTGCATCCAGGAATTACTCCTGGCGGGGCTTGGGTGGGGGACCATAGGGGTATTGAACTCAGCTCACTCACCCAAGGCAAGCATCATACGTATTATACTATTGCTCCAACCCCCTTAAATATTTATTTTTCTTTTTGGGTAACACCCAGCGATACTCAGGCATTACTCCTGCTCTGCACTCATGAATTACTCCTGGCCATGCTTGCTCTGGGGATGCTGGGGATTGAACCTGAGTCAGCTTTGTGCAAGGCAAACACCCTACCAGCTGCACTATTACCTCCAGACCATAAGCAGTTTTTTTAATGCATGATTTTAAAAGAAAACAAATTTGGGGGGGGGGAGATACATCTAGCATGACTCAGGGCTCACATCTGACTTTGCACTCAGTAATTACTCTTGGTGGGTTTGTAGGAACAGATGGGGTGCCACGGATTGAACCTGGGTTGGCTGTGTGCAAGGCAAGCACCTTATTTATTGTATTATTGCTCCAGCCTCAAGAAAAACTCTCATATTAATATATGGTTGATGTTTTGATGCATTTATGAAAACTTGATTCTAGATTTAAAAAAATGTGTCTACTGTGGGACCAGCTGGAAGTGGGCGGACACATGCCTTGAATATATGTATGAGACCCTGAGTTAATCTCTGACACCACGAAGGTCCTACAATCACCCCCACACAACTCGCCACCCACCAGCATGGTGGCCCCAAACCCCACCCCCAGCAGCGCTGGGTATGGTGCCTTTAAAATCACTTGCTATGGGGTCTGGAGAGATTGTACAGAGAGTGTACAACACTTGCCTTGCCTCCCTGGGGCCAATGCCCCGCCCACCCCTGTGGACCCACCAGGAGTGATACCTAAGCTCAGAGCCGGAAGTAAGCCCTGCTGAGGATGGCCCCCAAACCTATAATAAAATAAAAATTACTTGCTATGAATATGTTTTATATACTCAATAAATGGTGGGCTCAGGTTCTATTTTTCACTAGTATGCTTTTAAAAACCTTTTATTCTTATTTGGCAGTAACTGTTTTTATTGCTATTGACTGATAATTTGTTGTTATGTAATGCCTAAATTTTTTTCTTATTTAGTAAGAAAGACAGTTTATATTTTCTCCTGATAGCAATGAAAATTTAATATATGCCTAATTTCTTTGGAAGGGGTGATTTAATAACATTAGCCTTTGTGGCCAGTTTTTAATCCTCCCAACAATTCTATAATTCAGATCTTGTTCCCATATCTCAGAAGGAGACACTGAAAACTCAGAGTTTAAACAATCAGCTTTAGGTTACATGCATACGAGGAAGTTAGGAGTTAAAAAGAAGAAGAAGAAGGAAAAAAAAAACCCAAATTGTAGACACAGCTGTTTCTGGTTATTCAATCAAATGCTGAACTGGGTTCTTCTGTGAAGGAATTTTGCAGATATGATTAAAGCCCCTAATCAGTTAAGTTAATCAAACAGGAGATTATCCCATGTGGGCTTGAGTTAATGAAGGGACGCCTTTGAAATAAACTCAAGTCCTCTCTGCCTGGACGGCCCCCACCTGTGGACAACCAGCCCTGGCCTTGCCTCTGGGGTTCCAGCACCCACAATTACATAAACAAATAGAGATATTTGCTTATAGATAGAATCTACTGGTTCTGCTTCTCTGCTTGAACCTTGACTAATATTCTTTCTTTCATTGCAAATCGAATACTTTAATTGAATCTGAACTTTGGTCGAACGTGGAAATGTTGGGAGGAAGCAGTGAGTTTTATAAGGGGTGGCGGGAGAGAGGAACAAAGGGTTGAGTCTTTACTTTCGCATCTTTAGATGTACATATTTTAAAATATGTTTTTAAAGAATACTTCCCCCATCCTTCGAATGACTCATGTTCAACAACTTGTGACATCCTTTCTAAAATGATATGATATTAGGTAAATATTACTGGTAGATAGCAGTATTAGATTAGTAACTCTAGGAGGTATGACGGATTAACATTTTTTGATATAAACTCTTGGACTTGAATCCAGAGGTTTCGGGTTACCAGGCAGGAGTTTTGCTATTAGATTTGTGCAGAGAATTCGCCACAGATTTGTGTAAACAGTACTTCCCTGCAGAGCGTTCCCTACCTGCTCGGCAGTCTTCAAGTTAATTTCTCCTTTATTTAATGAATGCTGGCATCCAAAACTAGCTGGTAAAAAATACTTTTAGAGATTGAATCTTTGTGCCCACCCCAAATTCAAATGCCGAAAGCCCTAATTCGTACAGTGACTGTGTTTGCACATGAGGCATTCGAGGAAGTTATTAAGGTTTGATGAGATACTAATAGCATGGCCCTAATCTATGGCTCTGGAGCACTTATGAGCACAGTTTTCTCTATCTCTGGTGTTTCCAGCACACAGTGCGAGGTCAGGTGAGCAGAGTGAGCCGGTAGCCCCATGAAGCCAAGACTGAACAAAGTTCACCTTGCTAGTGTCTTGATCTTAGACTCCAACCCCCAAACCGTGAGGAGTACATGTCTCCTGTCTACGTCACCCAGTCTACGGCATTCTGTTTTTAAACAGGTCAAGAAAACACCTAAGCCCAAATGATCTCTAGTAAGTACTTTTGAACACGTTCACAGTGCTGTGGATTGCTTAACACAAACTGCAGAGCCAGCATAGAAGTATTTAATTAATAAATATAATGTGTGTACTGAACTGTCTCAAAAAGCGTATAACCTATGTTTTTAAAAGGGCTTTGGAGCTTTCTGATGATCAGAGTTTTAAGTTATATTTAATGCGTACAAAAAATGTGAATGTATGTCTGTCCTCCTTCTGACTATTTTAACTCAGCATGATGCTCTCATGTCCATCCATTTTTAAGCAAATTTCATAACTTCATTTTTCCTAATTGCTGCATAGTATAGTGTAGATGTAGCATAGTTTCTTTAACCAGTCTTCTGTTCCTGGGCCCATACATGGATTGTTGAAACAAAGACAAAGAGGATTAGTTTAGAGTTGGAAGCCTGCCTCAAGTGCTGGGAAAAAAAGGCAGTTGGGATAGAAAAGGGACAATTATGACAAAGAAAGTTAGAAATGATCACCCTGGAAAGGAACTGTGTACTGAAAGTAAGTAATGAAACAAACATGATAACCTTTCAGTATCTGTGTTACAGACCATAGTGCAGAGAGAGAGAGACAGAGACAGAGACAGACAGACAGACAGACAGACAGACAGAGACAGAGACAGAGACAGAGAGAGACAGAGAGACAGAGAGAGAAGAGGAAAGTGCCTGCCATAGCGCTATAGAGACAGGATGGGGGTGGCTGGAGGGAAAATGGGGTCATTGGTGATAGAAAATGGACAGCAGTGGAGGGATGAGTGTTGGATCATTATATGACTGAAACTTGATCATGAACAGCTTTGTAACTATGTATCTCACGGTGACTCAATTGAAAAAATATTTTTAAAAAGTAAGTGTAATAGATATGGTTTTGTGATGTGTATCATCAATCTTTCTGCTTTTGGACTCTGATCAAGCTAGGACAGCCGATTCCTTTCTGTCCTTCTGAGGTGGTTAGCTGTGTTTTTCCTGTGTGGCCATTCAGAGACACCTATTATATGATCTATAGCTCTCAGTGTGACAATGCAAGGAAACACTCAAATCGTCTCTTTCTTTTTAGCGAACTCAGAAAGAAGTAATCATATTTCCACAGGATGGAATTACAAACCTTCACCTCTATTTTTTTATGTCTACAGGAAAAGAAAAGTGAACAAAATGTCACAATTTTTAATTTCTTTCCTGCTCCAATTTTTAGCTGCTTTTATTTATAAACTGTTTCTGACTTATAGGATAGATTGGGCTAGTCCCATGCTGCATGATTGGTTAGAATTATTATTAAAATTTAATGCATGAACATTTAAATCAGAGCACAAATTAAAAAGCATAGTTGATGAAACAGAATAAGCATGAAAGCGGTCAGAATTCTACTTGTAAATATCATGAAAGACAAAGGTGTTCTGAGTTGGAAACATTTCATAAAATATCTTGAACTTTGGGCCAATCAGAATTTATTTTATAACTCATACACACTCAAGCTACATCCTTCTTAATTTTCTTAGAAATAAGATTTTTTTCTAGAGTCACTAATTTTTTTAAATCCCAAATTGTCTTCATTGAAAGTCGCCTTTCTTTTAAAGCAGGCCCTGAAATGTAAAGATTTTCGTGTATTTTGCCAGACTCCTTAGAACCAATGAATTAAAATCCTTGAAAACTAGATTTAGATGTGACATCCAAAATTCTTGACATTTGAATTTTCCCTACGCTCCACCCTCACTTAAAGTTCCGTCTCCTTTCCCAAATGTAAATTTACCACATTTATAACTAAAATATAAGTTCAGATGAATTAGTTAATTAATTACAATCAGGTATGTGATGGGGGGGGGACGCTGGGAGGCTCAAAAAAGCAAAGGAAGAGAAAAACTATATGTGTTTTGTTTTCTTTAAGGGGTTTTGCCACCTGCATAGGGATATCTTTTTGGGGGGATCACATTAATTCAATTAAAAATTTAAGATACCTGAAAGTTACTTAGGGGCTGGAGCTATAGTACAGAAGGTAGAGCACTTGCGTTGCGCAGGGCTGACCCCAGTCCAATGCCTGGGAAGGTACATGGAGCCTAATTGTTAGGAGAGATCCTGGAGCACAGAGGCAGGAGTAAACCCTGAGCACTGCCAGGTCTGGTGCAAAGAAACAGGGCAAAACAGAAAAATTCTTCCAGGAATTTGATTCTGATTGCTCTAAAGTTATGAAAATAAAATTCTTGGCAATTTTAAGTATATGAAATTAGTGTGTAATTAATAACGGGCTCTATTTTAAATGTTAATTGAAAGTTTGAAAGGAAATTTCAGTATCCAAAGTGATTTCTTTAAATTATACTCTAAAAGAAGTGAACAGTGACTGTTTCTAATAAGGATTACAATGGCGCTATGCAGATTTTACATGCAATTAATTGCATAAGCTAGAGAACCACTAATTACTTTAATGATCATTAGGTCATTAAATAGAGCAATCCCCAAATAGAGCGATCTTTGTGAGGGCTACAATTTCAAAGGCTATAATTTCATTTTTCAGTGGACTACATATATTGAGAGAATTAAGTATATCTGGGAAGCCCCTGGGTTCCAACATTGTGAAATATATAATGTTTACAACTAAAATATAAGTTCAGATGAGTTAGTTAACTAATTTTTTAGAAGCAAAATGAAATTTTTTGCCTTATTTATTATTTGTAAATAAGTTAAGATTTAGTATATTTAAACACTTTATTAGAATTCATGTGGGAAGTCTATAAATGTCTAAAATATGTTATATAGCATAGAAACATGCTAAATGTAAATATACATTTAACTGTATCACTGTATCACTGTCATCCCGTTGCTCATCAATTTGCTTGAGCAGGCACCAGTAACGTTTCCATTCATCCCTGTTGTATCCAGGGTCAGGGGAATGAAGTCCATTATTGTTACTGTTTGGGGCATATCAAATTCGCCACGGGTAGCTTGCCACGCTCTGCCGTGCGAGATTCTACATCTCTCTCTTCTGGGAGTTTTGTTTTATAGTCTCTGGATCTTGGCCACTGATGAGATTGTATGGTGCCGGGGGCAGTTTGTGGGTGTAACTGCCACGCTACTGGAAAACTGGGGAGCTGGGTGGAGGAGGCCCAGTCCGGGATCCAAGTAGGCTTGGAGATCTAAGCCACGGGTCCTGCATAGCTGGGTTCTTCTGTTGGTTCCTTCATGGGTGAGGCTCGTCCAACTATGTGGAGAGTGGCCTTGAGCATGGCTGTAGCTGGGTTCTGGAGGTTTTCAGCTGCTGGTGCTCTGCTCCGGGCGGGGAGGGAAACTCAACCTCTCCCCCTTCTGAGGTGCTCGAGGTGTCCTGGTGAAGACAGCTTGGTGCAGGAAATGCAGTAAACGGAAATAGAGACTGAACAGGATGACCACTCAATACCCCTATTTCAGGCCACAACACCCAAAAGGAAAGAGAGATATCAAATTGGAATGCCTCACCACAAAGGCGGGGTGGGGTGGGGGGATGGGACTGGGGGGTGGGAGGGATACTGGATTCATTGGTGGTGGAGAATGGACACTGGTGGAGGGATGGGCTCTTAAACATTGCATGAGGGAAAAACAAGAACAAAAATGTGTGAATCTGTAACTGTACCCTCACTGTGACTCACTAATTAAAAAAAAAAAGAGTAAAATGCCTCGAAATGCTACGGTAAGGCTCCTGGGTTCCCAAGGGTGGGGTGGCCAGTATATTTGCATACTTGTATTTAAATGTGTATTTATAGTAAATAATACATTATTTTTTAATTTTAAAAATAATTTATTGATTTTATTTTATAAAATAATTAAACACATTGTTAATATGTAATATACTAAAAACAAATTCAGTACATTTGTATTATATATTAATCAAAACTTTGCATTATTATCCCAACCCTTTAGTTTTGTTGCACTGTCATTTTAAAAGATCAACATGTGACTTCCCTGTGAAAATGAGCATATCAAAGATTTATTTAGCACATTCAAGATCAAAAGGAGGGCTGAAATTGCTTTCGAAAAAAAAAGAGGGGCAATGGAAGTATTTATAGTAGTGACCAAATGAAAGAATAGTGAAATCACATACCAAATGGAGACATGTCTGGTAGAATAAAGAATAGTTTCAGGGACAATTTGCATCTTTGCAGGACAGAACTCTGTAACACTGCTGTCAGTGGAACAGTGAACATCCTTCCAGAGAATAAAATGCCCAGATCAGCTGTCAGCAAGCAGTGAATCCCGGGAAGGTCCAAAAGAGCTCTACTGGGGTGGGTTGGTCTTCAGGGTGATGAGCTCTCGTGTGATCCTAAATGAGCTCGAGATTATTACTGATTGGAAAACAGGAGAGTTAGCCACAGTGTTTTGGAAAGTTATCATGTAGCAGAGACGAGTCATAGCTTTCTAATCTCATGCTTGGTGGTTTGGGGTTCGGCTTAAAGTAACTCTCTCTGACTTGTTCTTCTGAGGGTAGGAAATGGGAAAAAAAATCTCTCCAACAGTTTATACCTGCAGTACTGGTATGTGTTTAAACTCTTTTTCAAAGATACGTGAAATCTATGAAAGGCTTCCACAATGAATTAACGCTTTTTTCCCCTATTGCCTGGCGGTTAGATCCATGGCCGATGCCAGCCTAGCACCCTGTTTTGCAGACTTTGATTCCAGGCCAGAATCAAAGGACCTTTGGTCCTTTTGGGTTTACATATAGTTTTTATTCTGTTGGTTTTATTTTCCAGGCACAGGGATCACGCCTGGCGGAGCTTGAGGGACCATATAGGGTGCTCAAACCCAAGTCAGCCACGTGCAAGGCAAATGCTCTGCCTGCTGTACTTTCTCGAAACCCTGGCTTTATTCTCAAGTAGGACAGACCAGGATGCTCTTGGTAGTATACATGATTTGCATAATCACGTCTCAATTACCCAAAAATAGATGGGTCCTTAGGAATCTACGAAAACAACTACACTGATCTTACGTATGTTATAAAAACTGTATTTCTTAAGGATGAGCTTCCAGGTAGCCAAAGGGGATATAGAAAGGAGATGACTCTGGTGGCAGGAACAAGGTGAGTAATTCTGGGTCCTGTAAACATTCCTCAGTAATTCTAGATATACCTGGGAAGACAATGTGTTCCAAGACCAGATAACACGTTCTTGAAGAAGAATGCTGCCTGTGGGGAGAGTGAAGAGTGACTTCTGAAAGCTAAAGAAGAAACAACTTATACTGCAAGAGAAAAAAACCCAGCTTTAGAGAGTATTCATTTTGTCAGTCAACAAGTTACAATTCTTTATTGTGCTATTTGCTTTAATTACATGTTTCATAGATTTGTATTCACTAATTACATATAAACTATGCCAGCTATCAAAAACTATGTCTTTTATGCTGGGTGGTATTAAACAGAACTATAAATAGTAACTATAAATAGCGAGTACTTGGCCAAGTAATTGGCATCAAAGCTATTAATCCTTACTTCCATGGTAAATCTTTGGTGGAACGATCTTTTAAAATATTTTGTGTTTAATTATTGTTTCACCATATAACATTTCAGTTCTATTTCTGGATGCAATTATGTGACAGATTTATTTCGAGGCTGGTGCATGGAGAATCCCTTTTAGCTGAGTGACAGCGCGGTGAGAGGTTAACTCGGCAAGGCCGTCGTGCAGCTGGGCATTCGCTCAGCTCAGCAGAGGCCGGGACGCATCTGCAAGAGGGAATTTCGCAAATCCTCATGTGGAAAGCTAGCTCTGCTAACTTCAATAGCAACTGAGCACGGAAATGCTTCGAACTCTCTTAATGACATGAGTGATGCACGATTCCAGGGGGACATGCTCTGACATGGTGTCTCCAAAAAACGCTGGGAATTTCCTGCCCAAATAGTTCTAGCTAGAGCTAAAATTGAGCAGTCGTGTGCACATCCTCACAGACTATGCGGTCAGCATATACGTGATGGCAGACCTAGGTGGCTACGATGATGATTGGGAAAATGCAAATTAAAAAAAAATTTAATTGAATCACTGTGAGATAGACCCTGACAAAGCTGTTCATGACTAGGTCTCAGTCATACAGTGCTCCAACACCCATTCCACCACCTGTGCACATTTCCCAGCACCCGTGTCCCCAGTTTCCCTCCCGTCATTTCCCACCCCCAATCCATAGTCTACCTTTCAAGCTTTCTCTCTGTCTGTCTCTATCTCTCTTTCTCTGTCTCTGTCTCTGTCTGTCTCTTTGTCTCTCTCTCCCCCCTTTTGGCCTTTAGAGCATTGTGGTTTGCAGTCCAGATACTGGAAGTTTATCAGGAATATCCCTTTACCTGCTTTTAACACTCAGTTCTTGCCCAACACAATCATTTCCCGCTATTAGTGTCAAACTGTTTCCTCCTCTATCTTACCTACCCTCCACTCAACACACACTTGTGGTTGATTCCAGCTATTGACCAGTCCTCCTACCCCTGTTTTCCCTGCATCTGGATACAAGTCTTCTTATATCCCACAAATGAATGCAGTCGTTCTGTACCTGGCCATCTCCTTCTGACTCAGCATGATAATCTCCATGTCCATGCAGAAAAATGCGATCAGAATCAATAGATGGACCGCACGGCTGGCATTTTGGGGTTGTCGATGACAAGCTCGGACTTCACATCCAGAGGGTTTACAGTGGCCAGCCCTTGGACTTCCTGGCCCCCTGAACTCTCTTTCCTTTCTCTCGAGGATATTCACCAAGTGTTTCCTGTGTCACAAAGGGTTTGAGATCCTGGAGATACGACAATGCGTGCCTTCCTCCTCCCCCCACGCTCTCTACCCTCACTGAGGATCTGTATGATCTGTCCTTTTACATGCAATTGTTTTATCCAACACTGAATGTGTTTTTAATAGCATGCCAAGAGTGAAGACTCATGCACTCTTCTATTTGAAAGGGAGATTAGTGGCTCCTGATTTTAGGATGAGAAATTATCCTCTTTTACGGAAAACCATCCTTTGACAGGGCTTGCTTCCTGGAGAAACTGACTTTAAATAGACCTTAGGGAGGTACTCTGTGCCGCAGAACATAATTCATTGAGATTTGAATAATAGATGCCTGGAGAGAATCCTGGAAGCAGCCCAATGCTTGTTGTACCGACATAAAATTTTCAAGAGAAGTAGGTTTTGACAAGCCTGGTGACTGGGGTTTTAGCTTGGTGGCAGACTGCCTTGAATGTATGAGACCTGGGTTTAAACCCTCATATGTCCCACCCAACACATACAACCATCTGCCCCTATCCTCAAATGAACAGGGTTAAAAGTCAGTTTTTTTCTATATGAACCATTCAAGCATTGGTTTAAAAACAAATCGGTACAATTTCTTTGCTTTCTAACTAGTCACTGAGAATTCAGTTCCAATTATATATTTTAAAATATGTATTTAGAAATCAAAGCCAGAAATTTTAGAAAGAAAATTAGATGAAACTTCTTTCAGTGTCTATTATGGAAGATATAGCTTGGTGGCTGGTAGAAACGGTGTAATTCCTTGTACTGGCCAGTGTAAGGAATTATATTCTCCCAGGGAAAGACGGAGATTACAGATGAGTTTGAGAACATGGGAGTTTTGTAGCATGTGAGAAAAGAGGAGCCATATCAGAGCCTGTACGTGAATTGTGTGTGATATTTAAAAATAATTTGAAATAAAAACACTCAATTTCTGGCAATGTTCTGGATATAGAATAAGTCACTAACGATGAACAAGTCTTATTTAACATCTGTGGCATTAGTCGTAATAGTTTTTTTGGAATATGCTCCATGTAAAAAAAAAAATCACTAAGAATCACCGGAAAAGAGAGAAAGTATAAAGAATATTGTCTGTCATGGAGGCAGGGGGAGGGTGGGAAAGGTGGGGGCATACTGGGGATATTGGTGGTGGGGAATGTGCACTGGTGGAGGGATGGGTGTTTGATCATTGTGTGATTGTAACTCAGACATGAAAGCTTGTAACTATATCTCATGGTGAATCAAAAAATTTTAAAAAAAATTTTAAAAAGATAAATAAAAAATAAATAAAAAGAATCACCGGAAAAGCAAATTCTCAAATGAATATCACAGTGGAATATATCAATGTACTATTAACATAAAATCTTAGACATCATAAACTAATTTGATATCAGGAACTGATCAGGAACTGTATATTATATTATATTATATTATATTATATTAATAAAATGGTCTAAATTAAGTGATTGATCTAATGGAGAATCTGAGAGTTCCATTGAAGAATATAGACTCATATAATTATGAATTGTTTACACCTTTACATAGTTTGAACAATAAAAATTTGTACCTGGAATGGATTTTCTGTCTCACTCACATATGCATTATTGCTCCTCAAAGGTTTTTCCTATATTGATCTATTTGCAAAGTACTTCCTCACTCTGTTTTACTCTCTAGCAATTGAAAAGTAAAGTAATCAACTCTCTATTCATGGCAATGTGATTTACTTTCTTTTATTCATGTAGATAATGCAAGTATTACTACCCTTGGATATAGCAATTGTGCGTGTGTGGTAATAAATGTCTAGGAAAAAATTCTGATGCCAAATAATATGTATATTTTGATTTTAGTAAATATTGCCAAGTAACCTCTAGAGGTTATAGCAATTTACAAGAGTTACTATTTCCCTTTGGATATATAAACACTGTTTTGGATTTTAAACTATCTACCAAATCAGTGCAAATTTTACTTCATGGTTGTTTGAATTTATGTTCCTGTTAAAATAAACTTATTCTAGTTTTCATATCTTTAAGAAATTTGAACTTTTAAATTGTTTGTATTCCATTGTAAAGATCCCTCTTTTTATTTATTTTGTTCATGTTTCTATTGGGAGCAAAGGTTAACATCTGCTATAGAAATCACATTTCCGCAAATGTGCAATTTGTATATTTTTGCTCTTATTTTGCCATTAGCAGGTTAGATTTTTAAATGAATTTATTTTATGACTTCTCAAATATATAGAAACATATAGATATAAATATATATTTGTTATATACTGATATATAGATATATATGGATATACATATATAGATATGCTTATTTATGATTTCTCAGATATATAATAGCAAGGCCTTCTCCACTCAGATTTTCAAAGCATTCTCTAATTTCTTCGCTTCATGTAGTATTATTTTGTAACATGACAAACTGGTCATCATTTCACATGTCCATCATTTATAATTCGTTTATTTCTTTACCTCCTACATTTATTTATTTAAAATTCACTTGGAAATGCACCCTCATTTTTATTTAATTCTGTGTCTCCTACTTATTGAAGAAAAATTTTCTTAATTATTCCGAGATAAGTTTCCTTCATATTTTCAGCTAAATTTCCAAATCTATCTATTCTTGTTTTTTTTTCAATTCTGTATTAACGCTCTTTCTGTAACTCAGATACTAATATCGCATTCTTTTAAGCACTTAGCATAACTTGCTACTTACAATGCAGTATATTTTACCAGTTACTGTCTTCTATCCACATACAAGATGCTATATTAAAAATCGACATTGTAATATATTTTAATACCTCTGGGGGGTAGTATCCAATATTATGGAGGGATTCTATTAATTTGTAGACAATACAAATGCCTATCAAATATTTTAATGGTGTACCACAGAATTTGATGCTGAGATCCACCCCCAGTTCCAGTTCTGGCCCAGTAAGTACCATCTATTTGCATTCCTAACAAGTTCCAGGAGAAAGTGGAGGCTGCTGTACAAGGAAACGGGTGAAAAGACATCTCAGGATTGTTTGTAGTTAAGATAGTCATCTTTATTTTTTTTTAATTTTTATTAGAGAAACACTGTGATGTACAGTTACAAACTTATGAACTTTTGTGTTGGCATTTCACTTATACAGTGATCGTTTACCCATCCCTCCACCAGTGCCCACTAACCTCCACCAATGATCCCACTATCCCTCTCACCACCCCCACCCCATCCCCCACCACCCACACTGCCTCTGGGGCAGGGCATTCCTTTTTGTTCTCTCTCCTTTTGGGTGTTTTAATTTGCAATAGAGGTATTGAGTGGCCTTAATGTTCAGTCTATAGTCTACTTTTAGTTCTCATCTCCCAACCCGAATGGGTGTTCTCAACATCCTCTACTTGGTGTTCCCTTCTCTATCTGAGCTGCCTTTTCCCCCAGCATGTGAGGTCAGTTTCCAAGCTGTGGGGCAGACCTCCTAATCCTTATCTCTACAACTCTTGGGTGTTAGTCTCCCACTCTATTATTTTATAACAGACATTAAAAAGCTTGCACTCATCTGTGGAATATAAAAAAAATAAAATATGATAGTCATCTTTCGATGAACGATCTCATGATTGATCTTTAGAATGATCATAAGTCCTCAGAAAAATGGCTGAATACATTCTGGTTAAACCTTTAATGGAACTCCCCATAGGGGTCAATAAACTAGACAAAATATACTGAAAGATACATCTCACAAGCATAGCATTGAGAATCAAGACAAGCTACAAAAGAAATTTTATCACACAATACTATATTAAGTACTCAATACATAAAATAATATTCTTCTTGGTAGTTTTCAGCATATCACAGACTGTCACTGTTGGGTCTTTGCTTGCTCCTGATCCCATGCTACCTATTACAAGTTATCAAGCAAACTGCTTTGTTTACACCTCTTAATACTCTAGGTAGATAAGTTGTTTTTCACCCCATAAACCGAGAGTTCCTCATTTCTATTTTTATGCATACAAACAGCACAGAAGTCAGAATGGGAGGAGGATGTTATATTCATCTTAGAGTAACTTCCAGAATAATTTAGGGGGACACCCTAGTAGATCCTTTATGCTTGAAATCAAGAAATATTGATGATTAATAGGCATAAGAACTTAAGATATGCCCAAGGAATGAGAATAGGAAAAAAAAGACTTCTGAGTTTAATATGAAATAAACCATTAAAATCTTTCTTGAGACTGACTTTTAAAGAAGCAGAAGACCATGGGGAATAATTAAATTTGGGTACTAAAGGATTGGGGCTGAAGCAATAGCACAGCAGGTAGGGCGTTTGCCTTGCACATGGCTGACCCAGGTTTGATTCCTTCATCCCTCTTGGAGAGCCCGGCAAGCTACCAAGAGTATATTGCCTGCACGGCAGAGCCTGGCAAGCTACCCATGGTATATTCAATATGCCAAAAACAGTAACAACAAGCATCACAATGGAGACGTTACTGGTACCTGCTTGAGCAAATCGATGAACAACGGGGCTACAGTGCTACAGTGATACTAAAGGATTGAGTACAGTACACATAATAGAAAATGTGGAAAGTATAAAGAGAGAAAGCTATAAAAATTGACCAAGGCAGACCATTTCCAAGATGGAGCAGATTAACTTGTTGACTCTAACATCTTCCCAAACTGTCATTAATAGCCTAGCCCTGTGCTTATTACATGCCTCTCTGTGTGTGTGGAGTGTGGGGGGGAGGTACTAGGGATTGAACCCAGGTCTTCAAACAGACAAGTCATGCACTTTATCACCGAAAGCCACATCCCTGGCCCTCCATACATTTTCTTCATATATTTTCTCTCGAGAGCACTAAATAATACAGTTCCAAATAGCTATCATTCTACACAAATTTATGTTTATAAAAACATTACCTGATAAAATACTTCTTGTTTACATTCAGCGCTCTCACTAAATGTAGCTCATTCTTTACTATTTAAATCTCAGTACCTCTATGAAGTTTGCATAAATGCCTTCAGTTAGAATCTTTATGGATTCCCCTAGCAGTCTCCATACCATTTATTTATATTTCTTCGCACACATATAATGTAGTCCCTTGTATCATATTTAGTAGAACTCATTTATTAGAGCAGATTTAGATTTATAGAAAAAATCAAGCAGAAAGCACAGAGGTTCCCGAATTCTCCTTCTGCCATACCCTCATTCCCCTCTCAACAAATATTAACATCTTCTATTGGTATATGTTTGCTACACTTGATGACCAGGTTGATACATGTCTTACATTAGGATCACTCTGTGTTGTACATCTCCATGGGTTTTGCTAAGCATATATCATGTACACATCAATAAAATGTAATAGAAAACAGCTACACTACCCTAAAAATCTTCTGTGTAGTATTTGCTCATCCATCTCTTTTCTGATCCCTGGCAGTCCATCTCCTGTCTTCTAGAATTTCATACAGTTGGAATCATTTAGTAGTGTTTTCAGATTTTTTTTTGACAGCATATGCACTTAAGTTTCTTTTTTGTGGCTTTATAGCTCTTTTTATTTAAAAATTTTCCATTCATTTTTTAAATTGAATTACAATGATATACACATTTACAAAGATGTTTCTACGATGGGATTTCAGTCATATAATATTCCAACACCCATCCCTTCACCAGTGTACTTTTCTCACTGCCAATGGTCCCAGTTTCTTCCCCATCACCTGTCCCACCACCTGCCACTATGGCAGGCACTTTTCTTTCTCTATCTTTTCTTCCTTCCTTCCTTCCTTCCTTCCTTCCTTCCTTCCTTCCTTCCTTCCTTCCTTCCTTCCTTCCTTCCTTCCTTCCTTCCTTCCTCCCTCCCTCCCTCCCTCCCTCCCTCCCTCCCTCCCTCCCTCCCTTCCTTCCTTCCTTCCTTCCTTCCTTCCTTCCTTCCTTCCTTCCTTCCTTCCTTCCTTCCTTCCTTCCTTCCTTCCTCTCTCTCTCTCTCTCCCTATCTCTCTCTCTCCCTCCCTCCCTATCTCTCTCTGTGTGTCTGTCTCTTCCCATTATGACTTGTGGTTTGCAATACAGATAATAAAAGTTTATCAGGTACATCCCTTCACCTGTACCCTTTATCCCATACACACTCTTGTGATAAGATTCCAACCATTGACCTGTCCTCCTGGCCCGTATTTATCCTCACCTTGAATATTAGTCTCATATATATATCCTACAAATGAATGCAGTCATTTGATACCCATCCCTCTCTTTCTGACTCATTTCACTCAACATTATACTTCCCATGTCAATCCATTTTTTTAATTTATTTTATTGAATCACCAAGTGGAAAGTTACAAAGTTCTCAGGCTTATATCTCAGTTATACAATGCTCAAACACCCATCCCTTCACCAGTGCCCATATTCCACCACCAATAAAAACAAAAACAAACAAAAACAAAAACAAAACAGTATACATCCCACCCCTCACCCCCAGCCCCCTCCCCCGTGCGTGACTGATAATTTCACTTCCTTTTCTCTTTACCTTGATTACATTCCAGATTTCAACACACAACTCACTATTGTTGTTGGAGTTTCAAAACAGACTCACTATTTTTGTTGGAATTTATCCCCCAAGAATACAGCTCTATTGACAAGGAAATATTTGATAATAAGTTTTCCACAGATGAGAATGAAGAGATAAAAAGTCGTTTACAATTTCTGTATTATAGTAATTAAGTCCACGGAGATTTAAGTTGGAAAATGTGCTTTGAACTTGAAACAGCCGTGGGATACAGGGACAGTCTCAGCCCGGGCCGGAGCTCGGGCTCTGGCCGAGTTTCGACCTGGGTGGCCATGCCTTTGCACAGCTGGTGGATGTGGAACGAGCAGGAACCAGAGACAGCTTTATGATTTGGGGTTCCAGCAAGTCCTTGCAACCATGATGGAGACTGTGAACTAAGCTTGTGCTCCACGCCGGCTAATGGAGGAAATATCCTTCCTTCTTGGTCTCTCTCCACTCCGGGAGAAGGGGTGGTGTCCGGCATTTTGTGGGTCCTTTGAGCAGGTATGAACTTTTGGCACGGAAAAAATAATGTGTGCTTTGAACTTGAAACAGCTGCGGGATACCGGGGCAGTCTCGGCCCGGGCCGGAGCTCGGGCTCCAGCCGAGTTTCGACCCGGGTGGCCATGCCTTTGCACAGCCGGTGGATGTGGAAAGAGCAGGAACCAGAGACAGCTTTAGGATTTGGGGTTCCAGCAAGTGCTTGCAACCATGTATGGAGACTGTGAACTAAGCTTTTGCTACATGCTGTTCCAGGAAGGGAAATGATTCATTTTCCAACATGTCAATCCATTTATAAGTAAATTTCATGACTTTATTCTTCCTAATAGCTGCATATTATTTCATTGTATAGATGTACCATAGTTTCTTCATCCAGTCATCTGATCTTGGGCACTCAGTTTTTTTCCAGATTCTGGCTATTTTGATTAGTGTTATAGTTCTTTTTAAGTCACAACCAATATTTCATCATACAAATATGTTTCATACTTTATTCACTTGTTGGAGGACATTTTGTTTGCTTCCAAGTTTTGACAATTATGAATGGAATTGCTATAACCAGTCATGTACAGGATTTTAAATGTGAATATGGGCTTCAAACTCACTTGGGTAAATGCCTATGAGTATTGATGAGGGCATGTTTAACTTTGTATAAACAAAACACCAAATTACCAAGAACAAAAATATCTTTATCATTGAATGGCCATCAGCAGTGAGTTAAAATTCTCATGACTCCAGATATTTACTATTATTTGATAATGTCAATATTGTTCAGTGTTATCATTTGGGACTTTAACCATTCCAGTAGGTTTATAGAGGAATCTCATTGTTTTATCTTTCAATCCTAAACCACATAAGATATTGAACACCTTTTATCAGCTTATTGCCATCTCTATATTTTCTTTGGTGATTTTCCATTCAGATCTTTGCCTATTCTCTAGGCTTTTTCTTACTTGAGTTTTAAGAATTCTTGATAAAACTCCTAAAATTTAACATTAAAATGGATAAGTAATATGAATATAAGCTTTACCAAACAACACTGAGATTGACCCAACAGTAAGTAGAATTCAACGTTAATATGGATACAAACAAGGCTTCATACGATTTATGTTTTTCAAATATTTTTCCCAGTGTAGCTTTTCCTTCCTTAAACTTATGTGATTCAGCTGAATCTCAGCAAAACAATGCTCATGAAAAACGAACTAGTCTCTGACATTCCATTTGCTCTCAACTGAATGAACATCTCCAAAAGCAGCAGCTATGTTACCAGGGTTGAGAACTCAACATGAGGAAAGACTTGGCGCCAGAACTGCGCAGGAGGAAGAGAGCAGCATGGAACGCCTTCAAGAAGTGATTAAGAGGATGAAGAACTTCTGCTCTGGGCACATCTTTTCGACTCCTCCATTCTTCCTGCACTAACATATGCCTCAGACCTGGGCCCTATGAAAACAGCATGAGAACGCTATTCAGGTATCCCAAAGAGGAATCGAAAGAGCTATGCTGGGAATATCACATTTCACTTAAGTAAGAGAAAGAATCCGGAGTTCCAACCTCTGTAGATGATCAAGAACCAGGGATGCTGTTTCGTTTGCCAACATGTTGAAAATCATATGGGCCAGATACATAATGTGATTTAGAGACGACCGCTGGACTAGAGCCATTAACAACTGAATTCCATGGGATGTCAAAAGACTGTGTGGCCACCCACATTCAAGATGGTCAGACGAACGATTTGAGGCTCTTCGTGTTCCTGGAACAAGCAGATACCATTGGGCTACACTAGCACATGACAGGGATGAATGGAGACGTTGCTGGTGCCCGCTCGAGCAAATCAAAGATCAAGGGGATGACAAGTGATACAAGTGAAACTTATGTGATTAAATATCATCGTTAAGTTTAAGATCTATAAAGATAAGATTTTGTCTTAGAAATCCCTTTGGTTAAATTTAATTAACTTGGTACAACTGTATCACTGTATCACTGTCATCCTGTTGATCATCAATTTGCTCGAGCGGGCACCAGTAACATCTCCATTTGTCCTAGCCCTGAGATTTTAGCAGCCTCTCTTTGCTCTTTTTTCCCAGTGGTGCTGCATTGGAGGCTCTTTCAGAGTAAGAGTAACGAGATCCATCATTGTTACTGTATTTGCATATCGAATACGCCATGGAGAGCTTGCCAGGCTCTGCCGTGCACGCAGGATGATCTCAGTACCTTGACAGGTTCTCTGAGAGGGAGAACTAGGCTATAAGAGGAGCTTTGTTTTATAGTCTCTGGATCTTGGTCATTGATTGGATTACATGGTGCTGGGGGCAGTTCGTGGGTATGGCTGCCAAGCTACCAGAGAATGGAGGGCCTGCGGTGGGGTCTTAATTTGGTAAGCCTGATAATATTTACATCATACTTTGGTTCTAACTGCTGTTCCAGGTCTCCTAATGAAGTATAGAAGAGCTTATACTTAACGATGTATAAAAATCTAAGCTTAGCCTCCAGGGTTTGCCAGCAGTTGGATATTTGAGAATGGGTTTTCATTTCTGAGAAGAATGATGTCCACCTATAATAATCAATCAAAGAAGAGCACATCATTCTAGCTCCATAACTGACCTATAATTAACCTGCACAAAACTTTCTCACTAAATCATTTACGAGTCTAATACAAATCCTTCAGAGAAACCCAAAGAATTCAGGTTTGATTTTTCTTCTGTGTGGGTTCAGGCAAAAATGCAAATGTTGGGACACAAATGCAACCCCTTTATTTTTTATTTTTTTTTTGTTGTTAGAAATATGTTTAATTGCATAATGTTCCACAATTTAAACTATATTGAACATAAATTATACATTAAGTGGAAGAGCTAAGATACTTTGAAAAAAATATATTTTCTGTTCCTTGGTATTTCTATATTTAGGATGCCATTAGCAGGGACTGGAGCTAGTTTCGTAACTCAAAATTCCCTCATTGTAAGCATGTTATGAGTTAAATCCTTGGGGCTGCCACATGAGCTAAGTAAAATATAGGCATCTCTGCTTTTTTTTTTTTTTTTTTTAATTTATTTATTTTTAATTAGAGAATCACCGTGAGGGTACAGTTACAGATTTATACACTTTTGTGCTCATACTTCCCTCATACAAAGTTTGGGAGCCCATCCCTTCACCAGTGCCCATTCTCCACCACCCGTAAACCAGTGTCCCTCCCACCCTCCCCAATCCCATCTCCCCCCCACCCCACCCTGCCACTGTGGCAAGGCATTCCCTTCTGTTTTCTCTCTCTAATTAGCTGTTGTGGTTTGCAATAAAGGTGTTGAGTGGCCGCTGTGCTCAGTCTCTAGCCCTCATTCAGCCCGCAACTCCCTTCCCCCATATGGCCTTCGACTACAATGTAGTTGGTGATCGCTTCTCTGAGTTGACCTTTCCCCGGAACGTGAGGCCAGCCTCGAAGCCATGGAATCAACCTCCTGGTACTTATTTCTACAGTTCTTGGGTGTTAGTCTCCCACTCTGATATTCTATATACCATAGATGAGTGCAATCTTTCTATGTCTGTCTCTCTCTTTCTGACTCATTTCACTCAGCATGAAACTTTTCATGCCCATCCACTTAACTACAAAATTCTTGACCTCCTTTTTTCTAACAGCTGCATAGTATTCCATTGTATAGATGTACCAAAGTTTCCTCAACCAGTCATCCGTTCTGGGGCATTCGGGTTTTTTCCAGATTCTGGCTATTGTAAACAGTGCTGCGATGAACATACATGTGCAGATGTTGTTTCGATTGTACTTTTTTGCCTCTCTGGGATATATTCCCAGCAGTGGTATTGCTGGGTCAAATGGGAATTCAATATCTAATTTTTTGAGAGTCGTCCAAATTGTTTTCCAGAAGGGCTGAACCAGTCGGCATTCCCACCAGCAGTGAAGAAGGGTCCCTTTCTCCCCACATCCTCTCCAACAGCGGTTGCTTTTGTTCTTTTGGATGTGTGCTAGTCTCTGTGGTGTGAGGTGGTATCTCCTGGTTGTTTTGATCTGCATCTCTCTGATGATTAGTGATGTAGAGCACTTTTTCATGTGCCTTTTGGCCATTCGTATTTCTTCCTTGGTAAAGTTTCTGTTCATTTCTTTGCCCCATTTTTTGATGGGGTTGGATGTTTTCTTCTTGTAGAGCTCAACCAGTGCTTTATATACCATTGATATCAACCCCTTATCTGATGGGTATTGTGTAAATATCCTTTCCCATTCTGTGGATAGTCTTTGTATTCTGGTCACTGTATCTCTTGTGGTGCAGAAGCTTTTTAGTTTAATGTAGTCCCATTTGTTGATCTCTGTTTTTACTAGATTGCTTAGTTCCGTGTCACCTTTGAAGATACCTTTATCTTCAATATCGTGGAGGGTTTCGCCGACCTTGTCTTCAATGTACCTTATGGTTTGTGGTCTAATGTTGAGGTCTTTAATCCATTTTGATCTGACTTTTGTGCATGGTGTCAGGTCAAGGTCTAAACCCATTTTTTTGCATGTGGTTGTCCAGTTGTGCCAGCACCATTTGTTAAAGAGAAATGCAACCCCTTTAAACAACCACATTATGTGGCACACAGAAACGAGAATATCTGGGATAAAATTCCATAAGAGAAAGCCAACAGAAAATATGATAAAGTCTCCACAGGGGAAACTGGGAAACGCTTAGCAAATTATCAGCCCTCTACAATTTACGAACTGGGCAAGGATCCAGTGTGGAACTTGAAGTAACTGTACCAAACAACTTGGATTAAGTTTTTATGAAAAGTGACCAAAGTCAGTCATCATCATATGTATCTCCTTTTCTATTTGTTAGATCCAAAACAAACAAACCAAATGTCATTATACTCTTATCTACTTCTACAGAATATAATACTTTTCAATGTATAGTAATGACTAGTGTTGAATTAAGACCAGCATGTACTTTTGTTTTTCTTTGGAACATTATAGGAGCTGGGAGCTGGTTCAAAGCAGTGAAGCATGTGTTTTGCATGCAGGAACACCGGGTTTGACCCTCAGTAGCATAGGAGAGAGAGACACCTGAATATCTCTGAGTATGGTCCAAAAATAAAAAATAATTTTAAAATGTTTTTCTTAATCTACAAATAGTCATAGAATATATAGGGCAGTAATTGTTTCCCCCGTTAGATACCTAACCATGAACTTTCCATGAATTCCACATCATCACTTTCCTGCACCCCAAATTTTTAGGTTATATTGTTACATTCCTTGACCCAGATAATAACATTGAATATACATTCTGTTCCTGATCGAATCTTTGAAGTTCTCGCTTTCTTTGCATCTTCCAGTCTGATTCCCTAACATTGCCTTCTAGAATGTAATCTGATATAATTTACAGCCACAGCACCTTGGCTGATGCTCAATTATCTACATGATGATATGTAAACTCCTTTTAATACAATATAGTCTTTCATAAACTGACTTGAAAGACTTCACTTAACCTTGTTCTACAGCCTCAAAACCATTTTGCATGGATTACATTCAACTTTTCTGATTCCCAAACACAACTGCTTTCTTTAATTTTACTACACCTTCTATTCCTCTGTTCCATATTTTACAACTCAGATGTTTATACTGTAAAGGTTTTTAAGAATGTTATTATATACCTCTCACTCTTCTGGTTCCTCTATGATCATATTCCACCATAATGTAATTTCTTCTTCTTTTTTTTTTGTTTAAACAAATTCCTCAACCTTGAGGAAGAAAAGCAGGCCATTGCATGTCTGTCTTCATTATGTCACAGTTCTTGGCACAGTACATGTGGTTGACAAAGATTTGACAAATGACAGACTGAATGATCCAATGAATGATACCAGCATTTTGATTCCAATGTCCAAAACAAAGTCTCCTTAAACACAGAAAACCTAGGATAAGTTCTTTATTTTTTGTCACAGAGTGGTCCATATGTAATCATGTAGTTCTGAAAATACTCACTGAGCAGAAGTTACTAAATTGTTTAAAAATTAGTGAAGATGTTCAAGATTTAAACTCTGCTCTTTAGTCAAGACTAGAGGTTAGGAGACCAATCCAGCAGAAAGTGTGACTCCTGCAGAAAGTTTCTGGTATGGAGGGAGAGATGATGGTTCTAAAAGTTGAAATGAGGACAAATTTATTCTGCTTCAGTAAAAATGCACGCATGGCATTTGATTAAAAAAAATTTAAAAATCATATCTTTTCTGAAGGTATAAATGTGACAGAAAAGCATTTTTTTACTAAGCAGAAGAAACAAAGGACCCAAGGATCTCTGTGTGGATGGAGGTGTGAGTGGGAAGGTACCTCAGGCATGACCAGATTATAAAGGGTCTTAAATGCCAAGCTAAGGAGTTGAGATTTGATTCATACACACAGCGGAATTTCAAGGGTTCTGGACAGAGGTATGATGTAGATAAAATAGAATAGAGAAGGAATAGGGAAGCAGCGAAGGAATATGATAATTGAAGTATAAATAGCATTTGCTTCTTAGCATAGTAAGGATTTGCTGCTTTCACCAATTCATCTCTATTCTTTTGTTTGCTGATGTATCTTTGCTTTTTACTGCTCTGAATTTCAGGCAGATACAAAGATATGAATTTCAGAGAGCTTTACACTCCACTACAGTCACCACCAAAGATCTAGAGCCATTTCTAGTGGAGACTAGATTTCCTCAGCTCTCTCTTCCCACTGTGTAACCATCATAGTTTTTTCAGTCGAAGAGTTATTTTGGTTGTGATTTGTTTGTTCATTCTCTTTGGTTATTTATATTCCACACACGAGTGAAAGCATGCAGAATTTTTTCTTTTTCTGACTTATTTTAATGAGCACAGACAAGAATGATTTATGTGGACTCTGGGATTTTGGAAACGTGAAAAAAAGCATTATGAAGAGTGGTGAGAGGGTCAAGATAAAGAGGAATAAAAAATAGGAGAAGTTCAGGTGACGGAAGACAGGAAGTTTTAAGGAAAGCATGAAGCAACTCAGACCCATCACGTTGCTTAAAACAAAACTTTTTCTTTGTTTTCCTGTTGCTATGTCATCTGTTAAACTTTGCTAGAGAATTTTTTTCCTGGATGGTAGCTTTGTGATTACATGTGTAAGGAGCTGAGGTTGCATTATAATTTTAATTCAAAGAGTATCTGCCATTCTTAAACCATCTTCCCACCTCCCCACAAACTCCAGTTCACTGTTTTTTATGCATCCAGTCATACATTCTTTTCTTAGGTAAATATTTATGTTTTTATTTATTACTCTTGCCAGGGGTCCCAGATAAAGGTTTCTCATAATCACTTTAGCACATATCTTGGCACCAGAGTCCAAACACACAAACTCATGTTTGCCTGGAAAGTGCTTTAAGACAATAACCCATCTTGAATGAAACTTAAGTAAGTTATGTTTCAGTGACAATATTAGATGCTCAAAACCTGTCAGTATTTTTATTGAGCTAGTATTCCAACTGGAAGGTCAAGGGTTGGCCTTCCCCCATGAAGGTCAGAAGAGGCTTTCCAAAGAGGTTGGTTAATCTGAAGTTACTTCAACTTCCAGATTACTTTGGGATAAAATTGTTCAAAGCACTGCAGGCTCAAAAGACATTTGTATATCTCCCTTAAGGACCTAGAAGAGTGAAAATTTTGGATATTATTCATGACTAGAAATTTTACTAGAAATCACCTATAAGATAGGGAAAACATCAAATTATAGAGCAACTTCTTTTTGTCATCCTATGAATAACCCTCTGCTTCTGCTGTTAGCTTCTTTTCTCTCTTCTTAAACTCCAGTATCCTATTTCAGTCCTTAGCTTGCATCATTATCCTTAGGATTCACATCATTTTAGTTTCTCCTGTGTAATTATATGTATATGATTAATTGGTTACTCAAGCTAGTCTGTCTGATGTTAATTGGACTGCTTGACTAAGAAGGACTTAGAGGGTTAAAGGGAAATTCCTCCTCTACCCCTACAAAAGGAATAAAAATAACGTGTAAACAAAATGAACAAGTAATTGCTTGATAACATCTTTATAAAGAACATTGCCATTCCACTTCCATTAAATTCCACAATCATGGAATATCAGTATGATTAAGTGGTTAAGGGAAAAAAATGTGTATTAGACAAAGAAGGTAAGAGATATTCTTCTAAAAAGTCTTAGTCATGGAGTGAATGAAACCATCAAGAACTCAATTTAATATTGCAAAAGGAGATTATTCCAAGAGATTAAAATATTACATTTAAAGGGTTTCAGGGAACTCAGAGAAAGAAATCTTTTATTTAAATAAATGAGATGACCAGAAATGAGGAAATGGAATATTCCATCAGTGAGAGGAAGTGCTAATTTTACAGATGTGACATATAATAGATGTGACAAGTTGTGCTTAAAGAAAATATTTCAACTGTGTAATAAAAATACATTTCTCAAGTTGAAAAATATATTTTAAAAATCTGGCTGATTTCAAACTTCAAAGAATGAAAGTTCTGAGCTTGAACTAATCCAATGGGAATATTTACATAAGATTTTATAAACTGTCAGTATCTTTGTTTTAAGACTGTTTCCTTCCTGTTATGCACCTTCTACCATTCCACTCGTTTCATTCAGCAATCATCTTTTGTGACAGGTAAATTCAAATTGAAATTCAAATTTAATTTTCTTAGTTGGCTCAGAGGTTATTGCTTTTGTTAGGGAAGTCACTTTTGAAATACAAGGCACTAAAAGGTAAAATCTGCCAATCAAATAGAAAAACAAGGTCTAAAGGATAAATTGTCGATAATACCTGGCAATAAAAGCCTCCATTGTGAGGTTGGTATTTTCTTAAGGGCTCTAAGAAACAAAATAATTGACTTTGATTCTATGAAAGAAATAGGTTTTACTTGGTTCTTTTCTTTTGCTAAGTAACAGAATGATAAACAAGGAAAGTTGGTATAGTGACCAAGGGAAAAAGCCAGAGGACATAGGAAGAGGACAGAGGGCCTTTTTGAGTTTCAGGAGGCAATACATATTAGCCCAGTACAAAAATTATATTGAGCACTCACAGTTCCCTTTTGTATTATGCTTCACAGCTAAAAACTATTTCTCACATACCTGAAGTTATTTAACTCAAGCACCTCTTTCATTAATCATTCATTATCTATTAACCACTGTTACTTTTTTGAAAATGACTCAATTAAACCCCACTGTCACTTGTGGTCACTTCTTGAACTACTGTTGAAAGCTCTGAAATGCCTCACGCTCCTCTAAAATCAGATGCAATGCAATGATCTCGAGTAGCATTTCTCAGCCGAGGGCCATGTGGTCCCCTGTGGCCTCCAAGATGTTCAAGGGGGGTACATGTAAAATTAAGTTAAGTGGAGGCCACATCAGAAGACAAAAGACTCAATCAGTGTAGGATGGAAGGGATAGAGGAAGAAAAGATGGTTGCATGGAGGCCACAGGGAAAAGGTTGAGAAATGCTGCTGGAGGGGGCAGAAACCCAGAAACGAGCACAAAGCTCTTTTATTTGTTGGGAATCGAGTCCTAACGGGATGTGGATGTCAGCATGCCTCCAAAGATAAGGAGGCAAGACTTGATTTTCATTTATGTCCCAAAATTCATCCTTGGCTTTAGATTCTTTGGCTTACCTTGAATTTTAGTTTACCGGAGAAACTAAAATGATGTGAATCCTAAGGATAATGATGCGAGCTAAGGACTGAGATAGGATACTGGAGTTTAAGATGAGAGAAAGGAAGCTAACAGCAGAAGCAGAGGGTTAATCATAGGATGACGAAGAGAAGTTGCTCTATAACTTGATACTTTTCCTGTCTTATAGGTGATTTCTAGTAAAATTTCTAGTCATGAATAATATCCAAAATTTTCACTCTTCTAGGTCCTTAAGGGAGATATACAAATGTCTTTTGAGCCTGCAGTGCTTCGAACAATTTTATCCCAAAGTAATCTGGAAGTTGAAGTAACTTCAGATTAATTAACCTCTTTGGAAAGCCTCTTCTGACCTTCATGGGGGAAGGCCAACCCTTGACTTTTAGGCTGTAATGTGTACATATGGATGAGGTATTGGGCTTAAATGCAGGCTTGATTCGTAACTTTGAATACCAAGTCCATCAGAAGATGCATGGCTTTCTGGTTCATTTCAAAGGTAGAACTGAATGTAATTGCTGAGTTCTCAGGCTTTGGGTCAATGTTCCTCTCAAACTCTCAAAGCCAGTCACCATTGCCAAGGAAAGACAACAGAAAACACCCTAAGTGTTGCTGCTAAGCCTAGCTTAAGTTTTGGGGTTAAAAAGGAAATCAGTGTCCTATTGATAAAGGGATGGGATCCTGATCTCCAGATAACTGGATAAAGAAGTTGTAAAATATGGACACAGTGGAACATAACTCACCTCATAAAGAAGATGCAAGTTTGACTTTTTTGACAACATAAATAGAAATTAATATGCATAGATGAAGGACAGCAGTTGCTTGAATAAAAGGGGCAGTCAATCTGTACCTGTATATTCATTGCAGCACAGTTCACAATAGCCAAAATCTGGAAACAACCCAAGTTCTGAGAACAGATGACTGGTTAAAGAAACTTTGGTACATCTACACAGTGGAATACTATGCAGCTGTTAGGAGAGATGAAGTCATGAAATTTGCTTATAAATGGATAGACATGGAGAGTATCATGCTAAGTGGAATGAGTCAGAAGGAGAGGGACAGACATAGAGGAACTACACTCATTTGTGGAGTATAGAATAACATCACAAGAGACTGACACCCAAGACAGGAGATACAAGGGCCAGGGGGGTTGCCCCATAGCTGGAAAACTGCTTCACGAGTGAAGGGGAGAAGGCAGATGGAATAGAAAAGGGATCACTAAGAAAATGATGGCTGGAGGAACCAGTTGGGATGCAAGATGTGTGCTGAAAGTAGATAATGGACCAAACATGATGAGTTCTCAGTGTCTGTGTTGCAAGCCATAATCCCCAAAGTAGAGAGAGAGTATGGGGAATATTGCCTTCCAGGGAGGCAGGGGGAGGGTGGGAGAGGGGGAATATCCAGGGATATTGGTGGTGGGGAATGTGCACTGGTGGAGGGATGGGTGTTTGATCATTGTGGGACTGTAACCCAAACATGAAAGCTTGTAACTATCTCACGGTGATTCAGTAAAATTTTAAAAAAGGGGGGGCTGTCAACTGCTACAAGAGAAATAGGATAAAGAATTAATTAAAATAAATAATAAAAGCCAATGACTATTTGCTAAAATAATTGATAAAAATAAACTATATAGCCATGGTCCAATCTTAATAATGGTAATGGAACTTTTAATTTGTGATGGTGCTTTATTTAGTGTCCTTTCATAGCAGTTTCTGGACAGTTGGTAGTTCAATATAAGGACGTGGTACTTCTCAGATCCTGCGGTACTGAGGATTACCTGGGTTTTGGCGGTCTCTGTGATATCGGGCATTGACTTAGGATCAGTCACATGCAAGGTATGCATCTTAACCACATGCTGGCTCTCTGACCCCTGAACATACTTTTCAAACCTTATTGTATATTTCTAGAAATCTTTTTCCTACAACCACCTAATTGGCACTCCTTTTATTTGTTTGACAAACAGCATTAGTCCTGCAAATGAAAGTTGGAATATTCCACAAATGTGTTGAAAATTTGAGGAAGAATTAAAATGCGCAAACAATCTAATACCTGTTTTTCTATCCAGAAAAAAAAAGTTGTTTTATTTTTCTTTGAAAATAGACTTAAGTGCACAAAATACAACAACCAGATCTACCATCAGTATGATCTAGCAATTACACTCTTAGGGATCAATTCAAAGAACACAATAATGCTAATTTGGAAATTAGATAGATAGAAAATACTCATCTATGTTAGTTGTGTTGTCATTTACAACAGACAAGATCTGGAATCAGCCCAGAAGGCCATCAAAAGATGAGTGGATAAAGATTCAGGGTATCTGCACAATGGAATACACTTATAAAATATGAAATAATGTAATATATTTAAATATATAAAATCATATGAATCACGAAATCCCATTGATTGTCGAGTTGCTCGAGTGGTCTCAGTTACCTCTCCATTCGTCCCACCCCTGAGATTTTAGAAGCCTCTCTCCACTCGGCCTTCCCAAGGATGCTGATGCTGCATTGGAGGCTCTTTCAGGGTTAGAGGAATTAGCATATGGATACACCATGGGAAGCTTCCAAGGCTGTCCCATGTGGGCAGGAAACCCTCAGTAGCTTGCTAGTTTCTCCCAGAGGGAGAAGTAGGGTATAAGATACCGCTTCTGGGAGCTTGCTTTTAAGTCTCTGGATGTTGGCGGTTGATGGGATTACACACACCTGGGTTCCTCTGCCTGTACCCTCATGCATGAGGCTTATCTGAAGGTGTGGAGAGGGGCCTTGAGCATGGCTGTGGCTAGGTTCTGGTGGTCTTCAGCTGCCGAGAGCTCTGCTCAGGGCAAGGAGGGAAGCTGGAGCCCATCCCCTCCGAGGGGCCCCAGGAAAGACAGCCAGGTGTGCGGGCAAGATATATATATATATATATATGTTTGTGTATATATATAATATATAATATAATAAAAATGGAACCTTCCCTTTTACTACTCCCTTTTACTACAACATGAACAGAATTAGAGGGTTTCATGTTAAATTGAGTTAAGTCAGGAGAAAGATAAATGCAGGATGATTTCACTCAGACATGAAGCATAAAAGCAAACAAAAAATGAAAACAGAAGAATAGTCAAATGAAATCTTTGGCCTCTGACCAAAGAACTAAGGATGTTGAAGAGGAAAGGAGAGGGGTTAAAAGGGGGAGAGGTTCCAGTGGAACATAGTGAGAGGGATATTGATACTTTGGTAGTTGGTGTGGAGTGATAACATTTTGAAGAGGTGTGAACCTGTACCCTGAAACAGTCTCATGGGCAGGGTGATAGTACAGCAAGTCAAGCACTTTCCTTGCGTAGGGCTGATTCGAGTCCCATCTTCGATGTCCAGCAGCCTTCTCTGGGCACCACCAGGAGTAATTCCTGAGTGCAGACCCAGGAATCACTCCTGAGCATTGCTGGGTATGGCCTAAAAATAAATTTAAAAAATTTAAAGTAAAAACTTAGAAAAACCCTAATAAATAAATAAAATATGTCATCTTGTGACCCAAATGATTTTTTTCTGATTACCTGAGGAAAATCAGAAGACTTTAGTTAAATTTGTTTATGTTTTGTGGTAGAAACTAGTCATTGTAATGATATATTTAACAAAATATTTCATTGCTGTCTCAAAATTCCAAGGGTAGAAAAATAGTTTAGGGATCTCGTTCAAGCAGTAATTATAATCCAGCAAGTCTTGGAGAGCGTTTGTTGATCTGTAGTTCTTATGAGTTTCCAGGTGACTCTAATAATGCTGCTGTCATAGGCCATTATCTCCATGGAAAGGCTAGAGACATTTCAGGTTTTTTTCTTAGTAATTTAATTAGCAACTCCTAATTGTTTTTATTTCGGTCTTCCTACTACATGCTTACTCTGTTTTTATGGGGGTCACGCCAGCCAACCTTGGCCCCCATGTCTGGGGGTGCTCAGGCTATCCAGCTTGAAACAAAGAAATAGTTTCAATTCTTTATAATGGACCTTAACAGAAACATTTCATCTGATTAAATGCAAATTTGCATGGGCCCATGTGGTGCCAGGAATCAAACTCAGGGACTAGCACATGCCAGACACATGTTCTCTGGCTCTGATATTTACTCTGGGGATTTTCTTTTTTCAGTTTGCTCAACTGAAGTGAAAAGTAAATAGATTGCGTAGTATTCTCGAGTCAAGTGAAGTGGAAGCTAAGCATGCCACAGGGTTTTGAGTTATAGTTGCCCAGGTACAAGCAAGGGAGCTTCAATGAAGCAATTGTGGATTGAGGATGCGGGATTCCTCCTTCTTCTCCTGTTTCCTCACTCGAACACTTTTTTTTTTATCAAGACATACTGCGCATAACATACCCAATCTCATGTTGTTTTAATGAAGGTGGATAAAATCTCGCGGTTTAACTCACTTTTTTTTTTTTTTTTTAGCCAACATACTCTACTTTCCCTAAAGTCAAAAATTGGAACCAGGTTGAATGCCTCATTTCCAGCAATAAGCTAATGAGGTAAAAATGTTCTGAGTCTCGGGGAGGATGAGAAATGTTTCCCTATTAGGTGTTTCGTTTTCAGGAACATTTTTAACTCTCGCCATATACTGCTAATGACGCTTGGAAACACTGGAGGGGAATTTTCTCTCTAATAAATTCTTCGTCCTAATGAAGGATGTGTGCCTTCCTGCTCCCAGATATTTTCAGGCCAATGGTGGGTGTAAAAGATAGGATTGAGAGAGAGAGGAGCTGAGCTCCACGTTTGAAATTGCTTTGGGGTAATGATGCTACAAATATATAGCTTTGAATAAATATTTTTATTACGGAACAAGCCTTGCCTAGAAAGTATAAAATATTTAACTACCCTGAGTAGTCCTAATTTTGTGAAGTCATTTCTTGTGGTGATCATCTGCATAGGTCTTTCTGAAAGTCGGATCCTCAAACTAATTGCAAAACATGTCAATTTATAGTTAATAATAGAGACAAGCGGATTTTGCTGAGATGCGTCTAGAAGTTAGAGAGAAACCTTTGGTCATTAGTGTGTGCTGATTTGTTGTTATTTATTTGGGGGAGAAGGGCGTGGGGCCACATCTGGCTGTTCTCGGGAGCTACTCGGAGTCCCTGCGTGATCGTGGGGTTTCAGATCAGGGCAGCCGCGTGTCTGCAAGACGAGCACCTCGCTTCCTTTAGGATCTCTCCAGCTCCCGTGCTGTTTTGTTTCTTTAAAAACAGAAGAGAACACTGCAAGCTGTGGACATGGTTGCCAACACTGACAGTGACGTTTTCATTCACTGTATCTTTCACTAGATGAGCCCTACTTTGCCCGCTGAACCCCCTGCTGCCTGTTCAGATCACATCCTTTGTGCTCTGAAGACTCCGCTTCGCTTCCTCTTTAGAATCTTGCAGCTCGCCCCCCGCCCCCCTGTAAGCCCAGGGAGTGCTCCTCAGCTGCTCAGCTGAATGCTTTGGTTGCCTTCACCATGCTTTGTTCCTTTCTGCCTCTCTGGGTCACAGCGCCCTGGGCTTCCCTGGTCTGGATATCACCTGCTCCCTGTCCTGGATTTGGGGAAGGGGACTGTGCTTTCTGCCATCAGCCACTCCTCTGCATCCTCGCAAGGGTCTTCAATATTCTTTTGTCATTATTATTATTATTTTCTTTTTTACTTTTTGGGCCACACCCAGCGATGTACAGGGGCTACTCCTGGCTCTGCACTCAGGAATTACTCCTGGCGGTGCTCAGGGGTCCCTATGGGATGCTGGGGCTTGAACCCGGGTCTGCCGCGTGCAAGGCAAATGCCCTACCCGCGGTGCTATGGCTCCAGCCACCCCCTTTAGTATTCTTGATTCTTTCAAAGTCTCTGTATTTCACAAACCAGAGCTCCGGGGCCTTTTTCCCTAGGCACCCCGTTCCTCGTGGAACCCCTCAGAGTGATGGGTGAGGGGGTGTCCTCCTCTTTCACTGCCCACCCCGTCCCCACCAGCCAGCCCACAGGGCCTCCGAAGTCTCTGAGATGCTGCCGTTTGGGTGACTGCGGGGCGGGGAACACGTTCCCTCCCTTTGGGGATCCTTCTGTGGTTTGCCCCTGAGTGCTGCAGCTCCCGGGCCCGAGGGTCTGTGGGTAAAATCCCTGTGCTGGAGTGGAGGGCTGTGCTGGAGGGCTCCTCTGCACCTGACCTGGTTTCCAGCAGTGAGCCCGCCAGCTCACCTGGAGCACCCCACAATGGGGACACCCCCACCAGTCGTGCCCTAGACAGTTGCCATGGCAGCACACAGAGTTTTTTTAGGCCAAAGGCCAGGTTTGGAGATATTTCTCTGCTGCCCTCCCTCCCTGACCCTCCCTCTCTCCCTCCCTCCCTCCCTCCCTCCCTCCCTCCCTCCCTGGCCCTCCCTCTCTCCCGCACACCCAGGTTCTCTAGTGTTCAGAAGAGGCGCTGGGGACAATCTGCAGGTTGCCATCCTTCCCCTAGTCCAGCAGGCCAGGACACAGCGGTCACTCCCCTGGTGCTCCCTGGGACCCCAGCTTCTCCCTTCATCCCTCTCGAGCCCCTCGAGAGGACAGTTCTGTTGGCGGGTGGCAAGGAAAGGCCAAGGAGCGAGGTTCTGCAGCTTCTCACACACATCCTCGGTTCCCCCTCCCCCTTTTCCTCTCAATACCTCACTGTTTCCCTAGGCCCTGCGGGCTAATTGCAGAGCCCCCAAAGGCCCTTACCACTAGGTCACAGGACTGGGTGCAGCTGACCCGTGTGGGCAAGGCTCCATCCTGTTCCAGCCTTCCCCGTGAGCACGTACCCTTTCCGGCTGGTTCCCACCACTTGTCTACACTCTGGGGACTGGTGATGTCCCTGCGACCATTAGCTGCTGCTCGGGGCTTTCTTAGATTTCCTGGCATTTTCCCCGGAGGACTGGAAATTCCTGGAGTAAAGGGACAATTTCTGAGCGGAAATTAGAGCTCCAGCATTTGATACTGTGATGGTGACTACACAAAGAAAGAGCAATGTTAGGTGTGCTTGATGAAATCACCGTGCACTGCACTCTCTTGCATTGCTGTATAGTTGATAGCTTGAATTGTCATTAGTAGCTGCGAATGAATAACTGTCATGATTCTAAAAATGATCACCAGTTCACGAATGTTGTGTCCACTCCACGTTGCTGAGAAATGAAGAGGTGCACATCAACCAAGCATAAATGATCATGCTTTTATGGCTATTTTAAGTGACCGGGTTGGTGGGGAAGTATGTTCGTAGCACGGTGGACCATAGCATGATAAATGAGAATTAGCAGGTTTTGCAACAAATTACTCTAGATTCAAATAGCTTCTGCTAGTTAGTATCTCTCCTCCCAGGTGGGAGTATAAAATGAGACCCCCATAGCCAGGCCACCGGACTCCGCACCAGGCTGTTTTCACTCGGGGCGCCCCAGGGTGGGGCAGTGAGAAACCTCCCTGCCCCAAGGGACCCAGCCCCAGTAGCCGACCTCTACTACCCAACTACCCAGGCTCCAGGCTATCTTGACGCTCTGGCTGAGCCTCACACATGAATGAAGTCCCACAGAACCCAGATAATGCGGAACTTTGTGACACATAAGACACTTCCTACCCGTTTTCCATAATTATCACACCATATTTGATGGAGTTCAGACAGTAGGCAATAAATCATATGTATGTATGTATGTATACCCCTCGGAGAGCCCAGCAAGCTACTGAGAGTAACCTGCCTGCACGGGCAGAGCCTGGCAAGCTACCCGTGGTGTATTCGATATTCCAAAAACAGTAACAATAAGTCTCATTCCCCTAACCCTGGAAGAGCCTCCAATCGCTGAGAAAGATGAGTAAGGAGAGGCTGCTAAAACCTCAGGGCTGGGACGAATGGAGCCGTTACTGGTGCCCGCTTGAGTAAATCAATGAACAACGGGAGGACAGTGACAGTGGCAATTAGTATCTAGCTAAACAGCTCCAATGCCTCTCGAGCAGAGATTAATAGCCATTTTACCTGAAAGAAATTTTAAAGTTTTAACAGATAGAGTATGAAAATTCTTTGAGTTATAGATTACATATTATAAAATAACTTATTAAATATAAATAGAATACAAATTAATAAAATAATATAAATTAAATATAAAATAGCTTATTAAATATAAATAGTAGTACCATCCTAAGACTATATTGCTATTCCTGATATTTCAAAACTTTGAAAAATCTCAGGAGTATTTTTCCTTTATTCTGAAATAAAGGATTGGCTATTTTTTTGATTGAGCAATGTATGTCATAGTAATAACCGGAAGAAAGAATTGTTCGTTGTTATTGTTGAATCTTGCAGGAAGAAATAGCCAAGATTTATTCTCCAAATGATGTTATTCTCCTTTTTCTAATCCACTTGAATGGTTTTCTTCTTTCTATCACTCATACAAAGACCATTGTAATTAGAGTTTTGGACTAACTACTTATTCAATATGAAAATGAACTGTTATATTCTACCCTTCCTGGTGTTAGACATAATAGATACCATCTCTCTGAATAACTGTGTTGATTTTGTTCGGGTGTTGTTCTTGGTAGTGTCTGGCACTTACTCCTGGTGCTATGCTCAGGGACCACTCCAGGCAATGCTCAGGGGACCACATGTGGTGCTGGGGGATCAAACCTGGGTCCTCTGCGTGCGAGTCAAGCACTATATCCACTGTACTTTATCTCCAGCTCTCTCTGGATGATTTTTGAAACTCACCCCTGATAGAAGGTGACCCCCTAAAGTTGTTTGATTACAAAATATACTAAGTTAACTCCAAAATTAACTGATAATTCAGTGAGAAATAGTAAGTTCTATTGTTCTAGGTAAAAATGCCTTAAAAGTTGACTTTTTAAAATCTTTAAGGAGATTTGTTTTAAAAGTTTTTAAACTTATGTTTTTAAATTGAGTCAGTAAGAAACACAGTTACAAAGCTGTTCATGAATGGGTATCCCTCCGCCACTATCCATTTCTCACCACCACTGACCCCAGTTTCCCTCCTGCCATCCCTGCCCCCAACCTACTTCTATAGCCTTATGGCAGGCACTTTCCTCCTCCTCCTCTCTCCTCTCTCTCTCTCTCTCTCTCTCTCTCTCTCTCTCTCTCTCTCTCTCTCTCTCTCTCTCTCTCTCTCTCTCTCTCTTCTTTTGGGCATTATGGTTTGTTCTTTTACCTATGTTTAGCACAGAGTTCTTATTCAGAGTGATGTTTCCAACTGTTTGTCATGATGGTCCCTTCTCTACCCCAGTTGCCTTCTCCCCCAGCACTTGAGGCAGTCTTCCATCCTTGCACTAATACTCCTTGCCCTTGTTTCTACTGTCCTTGGGTATTAGTCTCAGATTATGGGTATGTTATATTCTATAAATAAGTGCAATCATTCTCTGACTGTCCTTCTCCTGCTGATTCATTCCATTCAGCATGATACTCTCCACGAAATTTGAGCTTAAAGTGCAACTATGCTTCTTTGCATCTATTCTAAAGGACCAAAAACTATTCACTGCAGCAGCACTAGTAATAATAGCCAAAATCTGAAACAACCCCAGTGTCCAGGAACAGGTGACTAAATAAACTATGGTACATGTACATAATGAAATACTGCTCAGCTTCAAGAACAGGTGGAATCATTCGATTTGCTGCTCTCTGGATGGAACTGAAGGGTATCCTGCTGAACCAAGTCAGAGAGGGGCAGATACAGAATAATCTCTCTTCATGTGTGTGGGAGGAAACATAGTAAAGGAATAACAAGTGGCCCAAAGCAACAGAATCTGTAAACTTGTCTACAAAGTTGAATTTACCATGGTGGAGAAGTGGGGAGAAAAGTTACTGGGGGGAGACTCTGAGACAATGATAGTGGGAAATTGACATCATGACAGTGGCAATAATATTGGAACCCTATCACTGACAGCATTACAAATCATAGTGACTTCAATACATTAAAAAGAATAAAAAAAAATTGTTCCAAGTAAAAACATGCAAAGTTGGACTTGGAATCATTAAATCTAAGAAGTCTTCATGGTTTTCCTCTTATCATGAGTCCTTCTCTGATTATCTTTTTTCTTAAATAAGTGGCTAAGATGGAAATATCATCAGAAAAATATTATTTATACTAAATGCCAAATTTTACATTTTTTCTTTCTGCTAGGTTGACAACCAAAGTTATTTTAAGTAGAAATAAGATGGGTATAGTTAATATCTTTGCCAAACTTTTAGTAGACATTTCCTATCCTATATTTTGCATTTCTACCATATCACTGTATCACTGTCACTGTCATCCAGTTCATCAATTTACTCGAGCGGGCACCAGTAACATCTCCATTCGTTAAAATCTCCAGCCCTGAGATTTTAGCAGCCTCTCCTTACTTGTTCTCCTCAGTGATCGAAGTCTCTTTTCAGGGTCAGGGGAATGATACTTCTACAGTATATCCCACTTAAAAATGCCCCTAGTGATTTCTGAGCCAGAAGTGTTTTTCTTCTGGGTCAGTTTTGTGACCCACATGATTGTACGCATAGACATTTACTTAGAAAAGTGAATAAAAAGGCAAATTTATTGATATTTTCAGTGGATGTGTTCATTTGGATACTGTGACTGTAATCATTAGGATTACCTGGCTAAACGTGAGATATTTGCATAAAGAAATACAGAGGGTAGAATGACAGGAAATTGACGTATGACTTGTATGAGAGAGAGCTTCATGGTGCAATGTAAGACTAACAACTGAGCTGGAACATATCGTCCTGTGGTTCCAAACATGGCTCAAGCATCTTTTTTTTTATATCATTTAATTTTATTTTTTAAAGTTTTTATTTTATTGAATCACCATGAAAAAAATACAAAGCTTTCAGCTTTAAGTCTCAGTCATATAATGATTAAACCCCCATCCCTTCACCAGTGCACATGTTTCACCACCAGGAACCCCAATATACCCCCCTCTCCCCACCTAAGTAGCTAATGATCTTCACTTTATTATCTCTATACTTTGAGTACATTCAATATTTCAATAGAGAACTCACTATTATTGTTTGGAATTTCCCCCCAACAATCAGGTCTGCTAAAAAGGCATCATTTAATAATTTGTTTTCATTGTTGAGAATGAAGACTCTATGAGCTTTTGATTTATGAGACTTTATGAGTTTTGGATTTCTGATATTTTAGCTCAGTTCACAGTCTAGATGCATTTCTCTAAGAAGCCGCTCTGGGTGCCAAAATGGGTTAAAAGACCTCTCGGATCATAGTCTTTAGGAGCAGAGGGTCTGTTTCAAGTGCAGCAGCTCTTATCTTATCTGGGCAGAAGGCGTGCTGGTAAAACTCCGCTCCCATGATCGCCTACGAGACACATCACTGAAAACTCAGACCTCTGGGTTGGGAGTCTTAGGAGGTGACTCTCGCCACGTGGATGTTGCTGCTGCTGCCGCTATTTTCCGTGCAGAAAAACAGGGTAGAGAGAAAAAATTCCTCCCCGGGAGGCATGGGGTTGTAGCACAGCTCGCAGTCTAGATGCCTTTCTGTAAGAAGCCATCAAGCATCTTTTAAATATAGTAATGTTACCTGGAAGGAAGTAGCTTTCTAAAACCCAAGCGATTAATTTGTCTTAATTTTTTTTGTTTTCAAATTGAAATTACAGTTTTAAGGACAATGTGTGTGTGTGTGTGTGTATGTGTGTGTGTGTGTGTGGTGCAATTTACTCCTGGAATTTACTTAAACAACAAGTTCAAAGTAGACATTTAAATATATATATATAATTTAATATATTATTTATATACTATTGATCACACAAGAAACCCCCAAAAGAAACTGACTTTTCTAGGTTATTACTAAGTAACCAAATTGAGAGAAGACATATTGTAAGTGAGATAATTCAATATTTTTGTCATTATTTTTTAACCACTAGAGCAGGGAAGACCCTATTATTTTCTTGATTACATAATGGAGTTTTTTTTATTTTAAAAAAGTTTTGGAGGGGCACACCCAAACTTCCTGAGTTGCTCCTGACTGCCCTCAGGAATCACTCCTGGCAATGCTCAGGGGACCATATAGGATGCCAGAAATCAAACCCAGGTCAGCCAATTGCAAAGCAAATGCCTTATCTGCTGGACTGTCACTCTGGCCCTGATATTTCTATTGTAAAAGTTGGCAGTCATAACGTCGTGAGGCAATAGAAGCCGGAGGGATGAAAGAACAGATTATATTGTTCTTAAAGTTGGGAACATTACTACAAAATTTTAAATATCCACGTATTGTGATAATCCACATACTGTCTCCTCTACTTGTGATAATCCACATATTGGAGCTTTATTCTCCCATCCTATTTTTTCTTCTTTTTGAATGAAAAAAGAGGAGTTACGGGCTGTGTGGCATGGAATAATTTTCCCGAGATTCCTTAGTATGTGGCAGCACAGGAGATTAGCTCCACAGCCTGTCTGCATGAACTGGTGCCCACTGAGTTCAGCTGCCCCTTCACGGCACAGCCACAGACTGAGCAGAGAAGGAGCAAGCATCCTGTGCTTGCACTGAGCAACCAACTTCTACCGTCTTTACCCCCATCCCTCTCTCATAAATACCCTCTTATTTTGCAACCAGAGGTGGACTCTAATATCCCACACCCTGTCTGATGATCTGTTAAGGCAGAGAGAAGTGTAAACATGTCTCACACGTATGAAGGTTCACTGGAATCCCTGGCCTACGTGCTCTGGGATGTTGTATTTTCCAGCATCTCAGCCTCAAGATGACTCTCCAAGAAGGCGCTGTCTGTATACACAAGGGACTCCAGAGTTGAAAATAACATGGCTTAGGGAGATTTGTTCCTTCCCTTTGTGAAGTAATAAGGACCTTGACCCTGGTTTTGTTAGCAACTGTACCCAGCCATGTATAGTCCACCTCTTGTTTGCAAATATCTAGGAGTAGTCTAGGGTGTTCATGAAACCAAGGAGGTTTCCTCATTCTCCTGAGAATGCATGGTGTGAAGATGTTGAACAGAATGCATTCTCTTGCAACATGCCCCCCAGTGGTAAACCAGTCAACACATGAAAACTTTCTTTCTCCTTACCTTCAGGAGGAACCTCTGACCCCCCTCAACAACAGAACTACAAATAGGGGTTTATCTCCTATATGAATGAAATCAGAAGCATATGTAAAAGGAACAAGGTAACCTCTCTTTGAGTGTGTCACATTATTCAACACGAGATATTTGATCCCTCCTTTTAATGATAGAAGGACTAGGTCCTTAAAATATTCCATATCTGGTAATTGTTTTCCATTGGTTCCAGTGGACAAAGGCACCGTTGATTTGTTCCTGCTCCCAGCCACAGAGAGAGTGTATAAAACTAGCTTCACTGGAGTCTGTGATATTCAAAGTAGCAATCTTAGTGGAACTAAGACTTTTGGAATTTAAGCATATTTAAAAATTAAATATACTTAGATTTGAAATTTAAGTATATTCTAGAGAAATGCCTTTTGGCTATCCAGAAAAGTTTTAGCAAACTTACAGACGTTGGTGATTTATTTGTTAATATGGTGGTGGGGATAACATTCTTGGCTTCAAAGGTGTGATAGAAGCATATTCCCAAATATATAGGCCCATTGAGCCAAAACTTTAGTTTTTTAAAAACACCTGACTTTCCACTAGGGAGTATGTCTACATACTCAAATTTATTTGCAATAGCTTTTTGTGAATATAATCACTTAATAACAATTCAAAGAAATGATAACAAGTGAATCATTGTCACTGTCATTTCGTTGCTCATCAATTTGCTCGAGCGGGCACCAATAATGTCTCCATTGTGAGACTTGTTACTGTTTTGGGCATATCAAATATGCCACGGGGAGCTTGCCAGGCTCTGCCATAAGGGCAGAATAGTCTCGGTAGCCTGCCGGGCTCTCCAAGAGGGACGGAGGAATCGAACCCGGGTCGGCCGTGTGCTTTTTGTGAATATAGTCACTTAATAACAATTCAAAGAAATGATAACAAGTGAATAAAGAATTCATATCTTCAAAAAAGGGAAAAATGAATTCATATCTTCAAATTATAAAGTAAGATATCTTGTTTCTTGGCTCTCGCAACATGTGATAAATCTTTGTAAAAGTGGTGTTAGAAATGAAAGAATACAATTCCACCTTAATACCATGTTTCTCAATAATAGACCTCTTTCCAGAGGCCTTTCTTCCTGAGTAACCCTAGTGGGTTTGCTGAGCCCTGCACAGCTGCAGAAGTAAGGAGACTGAGCAGGCACTGGCGCAAGCCCAATGAAGGTGCTCATATTTATAACTAGCTATAGTTTGTTGGGAAATTTATTACATCATGCATATTTATTTCTTAAACCAGTATTTTGGGTCAGAATCCAATAATATTGTCAGTGTTAACTGTGTTATACTAATTCAAACAAAAGCATGTCATTTTATATAACTTGATTTTAATAAAATTATATTTTAGCAGTTTGTATCATTTTTTTCTCAGCAGTATTATAGGATAAGAAGCACAAATGCATGAGACCTAAAAAATGAAGAAAAAATTTGTGACATAAATACAAAATCTCCTTAAAATAGGGTAAAGAAATGAGCTTTTTACTCTCTATGAAGGGTAGCTACTAATTGCTAGATATCAGAGAAGTTTCAAATATAGGAAGCTACCATTACTACTATCAAATATTTTTAAAGTTTCAATATAAGAATTATCTTATTAACTTTAATTCATTTGTTTATAATACTTCATTTATAGTGGCCAAATGAGAAACATCAAAACACTTATGTATGTGTACAGAACTAGTGCATATAACTAATTTGACCACTTAAATTGTTATGATTTTCAATGTCCTTATATAGGAACTCGGTGGTAGTATTCAGTAACTTTAACTATGTTACCTAAACTATATTAAAAATGTTTGTTTAAAGAGAAAAACCAAAAATTTGAGTCTCCTTCAATTTCTTTTTCTAACAATTCAAATTACTCAAGTGCCAATTCTTGAAGAACTATGTAATATTTAATTACTAAGTTTTAGTGAAGTATTTTCCAAAGCCAAAATTACTTATTAATCTTAGCATTTGTTGAAAGAGAAGAAGTCTGGAGGAAAGAATTTATGGAAGGATATATTCAAAATCTGCCACGAGCTAAAAGTCTTGCAAACTGGCCACACTTAGGGTGCAAAGGTAGGGGTGCTGCTGGCAGTGTCTCGGGACTGTGGAGCTCCGGGAGACTTGTGGCACCAGGTCCTGAATGCCAGGCCTCACACACAAGCAGCATGTGCTCTGCTACTTGTGCTATTCCTTGGTCCTTTACAATAGAATATTGTAAACGTGGGGAAAGATCCCAAGAGACCATCCAGCAAATGGAAGAGTCTGCTTCTCCCTGTGGTTTTTCCATGACTGTGGACATCCTACAGAGGTTTACAGAAAGACCTACAGTTTCACCCCGAGAGCTTTGGGTACGAAAGAGGATGGATTGTCAAGGCTTAGGAAGATAGTATCCACAGAAAAGATTCCAAAATGTAGGGAAACAGCATGCTTCAGAATTTGAAGTCCACAATATGTTTAGGTCTCCTGAGAAATGATTCAAGGAGTTAAGTGAAATGGAATACCACTGACCTGAACTTCTCCTGAAAGACCCAGTTAAGAGTACAAGTCTCAGGGCTGAGCGATAGCACAGTGGGTAGGGTGTTTGCCTTGCACGTGGCCAACCCGGGTTCAATTCCCAGCATCCCATATGGTCCTCTGAGCACCGCCAGGGGTAATTCCTGAGTGCAGAGCCAGGAGTAACCCCTGTGCATCGCTGGGTGTGACACAAAAAGAAAAAGAATTCTATAATAAAAATGTTTAAAAAAAGAAAAAAAGAGTACAAGTCTCTACAAGTCTCCTCCAAGCATCACTGTAGAGTTGGCAGTCATGTCAAATGAGTTGTCCTGTCTACAGTGGTAAAAGTGAATTCCTGGAATGATGGAAACTTTGGAGAATTAATGAGAATTAGATTAAAAAGGAGATGAATTATGACAGCTACACAAAGACCAAAAACAGAAATACCCAAATGTCTAACAACAGTTCAATAGCTAAACATGTATATTTCATACAGTGGAATATCACTCAGCTGCAAAAAGGAAAAACCGTACTGACATATGCCATAGCATACATAAATCTTGAAAAATATCACTGTCACTGTGTCACTGTCATCCCGTTGTTCATTGATTTGTTTGAGTGGGCACCAGCAACGTTTCCTTCAGTCTCATCCCTGAGATTTTAGCAGCCTCTCCTTACTCTCTTTCCCAACAATTGGAGCGTCTTTCAGGGTCAGGGGAATGAGACTTGTTATTGTTATTGATACTGTATTTGGCATATCAAATACGCCATGGGGAGCTTGCCAGACTTGCCAGAAAAAAATATCATTCTAAAAAAACCCAGTCGCAAAAAACCAAACATTATGATTCTATTCAGATAAAAAGTCTAGGATGTGCAAATCTAGAGACAGAAGTTGACTCATAGTTGCTTAGGGTTGGGAAAAATGGGAAGAAAGGGAACTGCACTCAGAAGTGTCTTTTAAATGTTCTCTACATTTAAAAAAATCTATATGTTTTAAAATCCATACATTTAAATACATGCATACATTTAAACATCTATACATTTAAATGCACTTATACACCCCTTTAAATGTTCTATAACTGATGAGAGATGCATATGTGGTGAGTAGCTTAAAAAGTTGGAATTGGAGCTAGAGTGATAGCACAGCAGGGAGGGCATTTGCCTTGCACACAGCCGACCCGGGTTTGATTCTCAGCATCTCATATGGTCCCCTGAGCACCATTAGTTGTAATTCCTGAATGCAGAGCCAAGAGTAACCCCTGTGCATCACTGGGTGTGACCCCAAAAAGAAAAAAAAAGTTGGAATTATGTATAATAAACAGAGTGTAAATTGCATGATGTAAGAGTATTTTGTGTTGACTTGCCTAAGCCACAGGGCCAAAATATTTGGCCAAACCTTAGTCTAGACAGTTCCGTAAGAGACTTATTTTTTGGAGAAGATTGATAATTAATCAGCACATTTTCAGCAAGGCAGTTTAGTTTCCATTATATAGGTGAGTATTACCCAATCAGTTAAAGCCATCTCTTTGCTTTTAATACTCCTTAGCCACCCATCCTTCCATGCAGGAAAAGAGCATCACAGGAATTCTTCCCTTCAGAACAGCCACACCGCAGAGAGTTACTTGTGCCCTGATTCACTTTGGGCTAGGTGTGGAGTCTTCTGGGGCTTTTAAACTGGCAGTCTTGTGGGCAGAAATGGGAATCTGCAGCAGAACAACTATTAAGTAAGAGGAATCGCGCCCTGCAGAAGGGATAATACTCAGGATATACAGTGAACAGCATGACACAGGCGTTGGTCTACCAGAATGGATTCGAGTCGCATCCAGCTGGGATGAGAATAGAAATTCACACCAGCTAAATATGAGCCCTGACCTCTAACAGGGCTATTATCGCAGCATTCTCCTTCAGGCAAGTACGCAGCGTGCAGCCGCTTTCTTAGTTACTCCTGCCCTCACAGAAGCATTTCAGCGATGCCAAGTCACGGTGAAATTATTTCTGCCACTGACCACTAAAGCTCATAGAAATTCTTGCTCTGGAGGCATCGCTCTAGCCTTGAGATCTATTTACTTGATTTACATTTTCACCAGCTTGCAGAGATGACAAATTTCCTGCTGCTTTGACGGACGAACTGAGCAGAATGGAATGAACCATTTTTCATGCATCATTATTGATCAGTATGATGATAAAATTCTCCAAAAACACAGAAAGTCTGAGCTATAATAGGCTTCTGACTTCTGTGTAAAGTAGCCCCAAGGCCATTTGTGTTGGTAATGCTTGCTTGCTTTCCTTTTATTTATTTATTTATTTACTTATTTATTTATTTTTGGTGTTATTTTCTTCATTTTCATACTGTGATACATTCAGCTTCTGCATGTTGTTGTTCTTATTCTGTCCATCTACTGCTGGGCACTGAGAGATGAGAAAAGTCAAACGCTCTGATTTTGAGCATGGGCCTTAACTTTTAGTCAAGGTTCTGTTCCCATGCTAGGGAGAGCACCCAGGGCCCTTTACTGTTTTTGTCTGAAATTGCTCCCATAGCTGGTAGGGCGTTTGCCTTGCACGAAGCTGACCAGGGTTCGATTTCCTCGCCCCTCTTGGAGAGCTTGGCAATACCAAGAGTATCACGCCCGCTCACCAGAGCCTGGCAAGCTCCCCGTGGCGTAAAACAGTAACAATAAGTCTCACAATGGAGATGTTACTGGTGCCCGCCCGAGCAAATCCATGAGAAATGGGAGGACAGTGCTACAGATTTGAGAGGCAAAGCTTCCAGGGAGAACAAACCTTACGTAGAGCTTTGCAGACTGGACCCGCTGCTGATATTTTCAGGTACAATTCACAGGGAGCAATCACTTCTTAGGAGCTTTTCCAATCATAGTCTACTTTGCATATGATACAATGATGTTTTTGGTGATTTATGCATTTTTAGTTTATGGGGTTGTTCTTTCTCATTTGCTTGATTTAATGGTTTTCTGCATGTATTTAATATACTTAGGGAGCACTGCAACATACAAGAAAATGTAGTCGTTGAGAAATGGGGGTGTAAAACTCTCCTGAAAAAGAAAGAATGGGCCAAAGGGCATTTATTTATACACAAACAGCTTTGGTACGTTTACCCTTGTTTTCCGGGACCTTCAGGATCAGGGTAGCTAAAAGTCAACAGCTAAAGGGTTTTCTGATATTGACTCAATCAGGGAAGACTGACCTCAATACTTTTCTGGGGGTTATGATCCTTTCTACACTTTATCATACTATGAACTGTTTTGTTTTTTAAATACATTTGTTCGCCTATCTGCTCCACACAGGGCACCATATCCAGAAGTAAAATTCGCACCCTTTCTAAATTTTCTGGAAAAGGGACAAGGAGACTCAAATTCAGTCTGTGTTGTTTATACCAAGTCATGCCCTGGAGCACAGTAACCTCTGAACACGGCACATTTTTCTATTGTATCTTCTCCAAGGAGATGTCTTTTAAAACTGTTTACTCAGACAGAGGTGGGTGTGTAGGATCCTCAGTCCCATGAATGTGTTTATAAATTAGATATAATCTTGGCCTGAACAAAGCTTGAAATGTAGCTGTCCTTAATGCAGTTCTTCTCTTCTGCATTAGTTCTATCTCCAGTAACTACTGATATTGAGCACCTGTTTTTGCGCTTATTGGTCATTGGAATATCTTCCTGGAAGGAATGTCTCTTCAGATTCTTTGCCCATTTTTTTTTTGGGTGATTCAGCATTTTATTATTGAATTATAAGAGTTTTTTCTACAATTTTGGCACAAGTTTTTTTATTAAAGAAATGATTCACAAATATTTTCTTCCCTTTATAGGCTACCCTTTTACTCTCTTAACAATAATTTTCATTGAACCACAAGTTTTACATTTTGATGAAGAGTTATGATGTTTTTTCTCTTGTTGCTCCTAATTTTGGTATCTAAGAATCCTTTGCTAAATTTGAGAGTGTGAAATTGTACTTCTATGATTTTTCTAGGTGGTTTAAATTTTTAGAACTGTCACTGTCGTCCTGTTGTTCATTGATTTGCTTGAGTGGGCACCGGTAATCTCCATTGTGAGACTTGTTGTGACTCTTTTTGGCATATTGAATACACCAGGGGTAGCTTGCCAGACTCTGCCATGCAGGTGGGATACAGCATGGCGTATTTGGTATTCGAGATAATATATTTTGAGGTTTTTTTTTATTTTTTGGAGATGGCTTAAGTTATAGATCCAACTTCATTCTTTTGCATATATAAATGTCCCATGAGCCATTTGTTTCAAAATTGTTGCGGTATTTTTGTGCAGTCTTGGCACCCTTGTTAGAAATAGGTTGACCATTGATACCTACTTTTATTTTTGGATAGTCAATTCTAGTCTATTGAATTATGTAATTCTTCTTGTACCATAGCATACTGTCTTGAGTTACTGTCTCTTGGTGAAAATTTTAATAGGGAAATGAGAATTTTTATACTTTTTTTCCCTTCTCAATTCAATAGACTTTTTAGCATCATTTTTGTAAGGGAGTCAAGTGGTATTCTAATAGGAATTAAATTAAAGTTGTAGATTAATTTTAAAAGATATTGTTATCGTAATGTTTGACTTTCTCATCTATGAACTGGTGACGTTTTTCCCTATTTGCTTAGATATAATTTAATTTTCAACATTTTTATCATTTCACAGTATATAATTTGCTTTTATTTTGTTCAACTAAGTCTACATAGGTATTTCTCCGTGGTGTATTTGTTTTTATTCCAGGTTGCTGCAAATGAAAATATTCCCTTTGGGAAGAAATTGGGAACTCTCTGTTTTATGACTTTTCTCCCAAGCCTCTGTATCTTGGGATCTAGGCCTCTGGGTGGGAGGTTGGGAGAATGGCATAAATCTCTCTGACCAACTCACTTTATTTGCTGAGTGCTGTTGGAGGGGCTGTCTGTTCACCTTCTCTGACATGGCATTAGCACTTCGACTACCCAAGAGTGACAGGAAGCCAGTATTCTCGGTGTTACAGACAGATTCACAGGCAGAACCTCCATTCCAGCAGTGCGGATGGGAAGAAGAAGACATCCCCACCTCCCCTCTCAACTCTCAGCCTGGAACTTAGTGTCAGCCACAGGAACCGGAAACCGGGGGAAGGAGGAGAAGGTTGCCTTCCCGCCCTCTTCTGATAGGGAGTCTCCTAAGTGGAGCTGTTGGTAGAAAGGTCGAGCAACCCGGAGTGCATCTTCATTCTGCTGAGCCCGAGGGAAGAAGGTGGGCGTGGTCTGGCTCAAAACCACACTCTTGTTTGCCTGACAGCGTTTTTTACATTTTCTGGAATACACACGTGTTCATTTTTTTATTCTTTTAAGATCATTTTCAGGGGCTTTAAGTGATTTCCTTTTCTTCTGCACTGGGATTCTGTGAAACTGTTCATGTCGGGCCAGAGTTCCCTCAAACGAAGATTTGATTTTTGTCCCATGATGACTGACTTTGATAGAATAAACTTGATTCACCCATGGAATTTTCTTGGAATAGTGCTTGCTATCCAATAGGGTATCGAATACTGTTCCCTACTTGATCATGATTGTTGCTATCATGTTACTACCTTGTGACTCTACTGAGGGATGGTATAGTGGTGAATTCAAAACACAGGCCCTTAAGTATTTCTGACAACAATGTTTTTTAAAATTAAATGTGTACATTTAAAAAAAAAATAGAGCGATAAGCAAGAAAGTGCTTTAGCCCCTTCCCAAAGCTAGCAACCTAACTTTCCTGCGTCTAGAGAACTATTTTCTTAAGACTTTTAATTTTTACTTTCTCTTCCTTTGTCTTTAAAAAAACACAGTAAGCATCTCTCATACCTAGGAAGAGCAAAATAAAATGTACTACAAATGTACCAAACCAAACTGAATTAAGCTCTTGTGATAAGTGATGCCTAGTGACAAGGGTGAATCTTGGCCCTTAGTATTATAGTTTTATACCTCACTCTGACTTCCATAACATGTTATGTAGAAATTAGAAGCCAATTCAAATGTGTATTAATAATATGTACTGTATATTGACTGTGAAGTCTATTGGTCAGAATTCTGAGTATGATTGTCTCTCTCATTGGTGTCCTTGACCAAAGTTAAGGCCCCATTACATTTACTTTGAAAGTAATATCTAATGTTCAAATTGAATTTTCAGAAGAAAAATTTGGCCTTCTTTGAGGTTTCCTTGTTTTTAAGGTGACACCATACAAAACAGCTCAAGAAGATAAACCTTCTAAAATTTGTCCTTGTCACTCTCACTGTCATCCCATTGCTCATTGATTTGCTCGAGCGGGCACCAGTAACGTCTCCACTGTGAGACTTGTTGTTACTGTTTTTGGCATATCGAATACACCACTGGCAGCTTGCCAGACTCTGCCGTGCGGGCGGGATACTCTCGGTAGCTTGACAGGCTCTCTGAGAAGGATGGAGGAATCGAACCCGGGTCAGCCGAGTGCAAGGCAAGCGCCCCACCCTGTGTGCTATCACTCCAGCCCAAATACAAAAGAATGCACTATGGATGTAGGTTTATACAAAAAGACAGAACTAAAAATTTGTCCTTATTCTTTTTAAATAAGCCCCAGAGGATGAGTTTTATGATATAAAAAATATGAACAGCATGTTTGTATTTATATTATATTTATGAACTCCATTTTAATTTCTATAAGGTCATATGAACATGTATAGACTTTTTCATGAGTAGTCCTAGAATAATGTATTCATATAAATTTTGCTTGAACTAGATAAAAGTATTTGTCTTCTTTTACAATATTGGAACTTAGTTTAAAATGTAAATTAGGCGGCTCGGGGCTTCTCCTGAAGCCCCTGCCTGGCACCTGTCCGCCGCCGCCGTCGGATCCTGACCAATCTCCATCCTGCAGGTAAACAGGCAATCCCTTGGAGAGCCTGCCTCAGCGCGGAGAAGTCCCCTCCCCGCCCCCTGCCCGCCGCGGCTCGGGGCTTCTCCTGAAGCCCCTGCCTGGCACCTGTCCGCCGCCGCCGTCGGATCCTGACCAATCCCCACTCTGCTGCTTAGGGGCGTGTCCTCATCTCAGGGGGCGTGGCCTAAAAAGTGGGCGTGGCCTCTTTCCAGAGCGGCGGCCGCTAACGCGGCCGCAGTTATTCTTTGCTACCTCAGCTCAATCCGTACTGTGGATTCCTTTGAAAACTCAGTTTTGCAATCTCAAACATTTACGCAAAATAGCCATTAGCTTAGGCTGACACTATAAAAGCTATCAGTGAATAAGGGAAGTTGAGCACAATCGGAGCCCCTTCTTCCCACAAAAAGGAAGACGAATAAAGAACTACAAGGTGCCAACTCTGCACTTACGTGACAATATGAAGAAACAGCGAAAATCCCCTCCACCAAGAGAGGGAGAACAAAAGATACTAGAAACCTCAAAACAGTCTCCCAACATCTACGACCTCTCAGATAAACAATTCAGAGAGGAAATATGGAGGAGAGTCGACCTACTCCAAGCAAATATGGAACAGACATCCAATAAATTAAGGGAGGAGATGAATCAAGCGCTGGAACGGTCTACCAAGAAAATACAGGAAGAAATGAGAGCAGAAATGAGAGCAGAAATTTCAAACCTTCGAACCGAAGTCTCACAAATAAAGCAATCGGTAGATGAAATAAAAATCTCACTAGATGCCCTCAACAGCAGAATGACTACAGCCGAAGACAGAATCAGCGAGCTTGAGGATGAGCTGCAGAAAGCTTACAGACAGCAACAAATCATGGCCAAAGACCTCAAAATGGCTATAGAGCGAATCAGAGCCCTGGGGGATGACTTCAAGAGGAACAACATAAGAATCATTGGAGTACCAGAACCACAGGGAAGTAACCCCAATGAAAAAAACATAGTCAAAGACATCATCGCTAAGAAATTCCCAGAGCTGGAGAAGGCAGGCGTCCAGATACAAGAAGTCCGAAGAGTGCCAGCAAAAAGAGACCCAAATAAAAAGACTCCAAGGCATATCATAGTCAGAATGGCGGATGCTGTAGATAGAGACGCAATTCTACAAGTAGCAAGGTCAAAGAGGGAAATCACATACAAAGGAGCACCCCTCAGATTTACGGCCGATCTGTCAGAAGAAACCCTCCGAGCCCGAAGACAATGGTGGGACATAGTGAAAAAACTCAACGAAATGAATGCCTCACCAAGAATACTTTATCCGGCTAAACTCTCACTCAAACTCGAAGGAACCATACACTACTTCTCGGATAAACAACAGCTCAGGTCCTTCATAGACTCAAAACCAATCTTGAAAGAAGGTCTAAAGGGGCTACTGTAAGGCAAGGAGGAGCCCCATAAGAACAACAAATCCCACAGAAAGATGACACAAAACCACATCACAATAATCTCTCTCAATGTCAATGGCCTAAATGCACCTATCAAGAGACACAGAGTAGCTAAATGGATCCGGAAATTAAACCCAACATTCTGTTGCCTGCAAGAAACACACCTGAACAAACAGAGTAAACATAGACTCAAAGTCAAAGGATGGAAAACAATCCTCCAAGCAAACAACCCCCTTAAAAAAGCTGGAGTGGCCATCCTGGTATCCGACAACATAGATTTCAGGATGAAAAAGATCAAAAGGGACAGCGAAGGTCATTTTCTGTTTATCAAGGGATATGTACAACAGGAAGAAATCACACTCTTAAACGTATATGCTCCTAACGAACGACCGGCTAAATATTTAAAACGACTCCTAACAGACTTCAAAGAGGACATCACTAACACCACAATTGTAGTCGGAGACTTCAATACGGCCTTATCACCTCTAGATAGATCCACAAGAACAAAACTCAACAAGGAAACACTGACCCTGAATGAAGAAATTGAAGAGAGAGGCCTAATAGACCTATACAGGGCCTTACACCCCAAAAAGAAAGAATACACATTCTTTTCCAGTGCACATGGAACATTTTCAAAAATAGACCATGTACTGGGCCCCAGAACATACCTCAATCGAATCGGAAAAATAGAAATTGTATCAACCATCTTTTCAGACCACGATGCGCTGAAGATAGAAGCTAACCACCCACAAATACGGAAAATCAAATCAAACACCTGGAAATTAAACAATTCCATGTTGAACAATGAGTGGGTCAAGAAGGAAATCAAGGAAGAAATCAAAAGATACTTAGAAACAAATGAGAATGAAGACACGAGCTACCAAAACCTATGGGACGCAGCTAAAGCCGTGTTAAGGGGAAAATTTATAGCTCTCCAAGCATTCCTCAGGAAGGAAGAAAGGACCCACATAGATAGCTTGACTTTACGACTCAAGACCCTAGAAAAGGACCAGAAAAAGGACCCCAAACCAGACCGAAGGAAAGAAATAATAAAAATTAGAGCAGAAATTAATGACATCGAAACCAAAAAAACAATCCGAAAGATCAATGAAACAAAGAGTTGGTTCTTTGAGAAAATAAATAAGATTGATAAACCGCTAGCAAGTCTCACAAAGAAAGAAAGAGAGAAAACTCTAATAAATCGAATCAGAAATGAAAAGGGGGACATCATAACAGAAACCAGTGAGATTCAAAAGATCATTAGAGACTACTTTGAAAGTCTTTACGCCACAAAAAAGGAGAACCTAAAAGAAATGGATGGATTCCTTGATTCTTACAATCTCCCAAGACTGAAGAAAGAAGACCTGGAATACCTGAATAGACCCATCAATGTTAAGGAAATTGAAACGGTAATCAAAAACCTCCCCAAAAACAAAAGCCCAGGCCCAGATGGTTTCACTGGCGAATTCTTCCAAACATTTAAAGAAGACCTATTGCCTGTTTTCCTCAAACTTTTCCAGGAAATTGAAAAAACAGGAACTCTCCCAAACAGTTTCTATGAAGCACATATCTCCCTAATACCAAAAGCAAACAAAGACACCACTAAGAAAGAAAATTACAGACCAATTTCCCTGATGAACACCGATGCGAAGATCCTCAACAAAATACTAGCAAATAGGATCCAACAACTCATCAAAAAGATCATACACCACGACCAAGTGGGATTCATCCCAGGGATGCAAGGATGGTTTAACATTCGGAAATCAATCAACATAATCCAGCATATCAACAAAAGGAAAGATAAAAACCATATGATCATATCAATAGATGCAGAGAAAGCATTTGACAAGATCCAACATCCTTTCATGATGAAAACCCTTGCCAAAATGGGGTTTGGAGGAACTTTCCTCAAGATAGTCGAAGCCATCTATCACAAGCCTACGGCAAGCATTATCCTCAACGGGGAAAAACTAAGGGCCTTTCCTCTGAGATCAGGCACAAGACAAGGATGCCCACTCTCACCACTCCTCTTCAATATAGTACTGGAAGTACTTGCGATAGCTATTAGACAAGAAAAAGAGATTAAGGGCATCCAGATAGGAAGGGAAGAAATCAAACTCTCACTATTTGCAGACGACATGATACTATATCTAGAGAAGCCTAAAACCTCTACTAAGAAACTCTTAGAAACAATAGACTTATACAGTAAAGTTGCAGGCTACAAAATCAATACCCAAAAATCCATGGCCTTCATATATGCAAACAATGAGGCAGAGGAAAGGGACATGAAAAAAGCAATCCCATTCACAATCGTGCCCCAGAAAATCAGGTACCTCGGAATCAGCTTAACCAAGGAAGTAAAAGACCTTTACAAAGAAAACTACATAACGCTACTCCATGAAATCAAAGAGGACATGAGGAAATGGAAACATATACCCTGCTCGTGGATAGGGAGAATCAATGTTGTCAAAATGGCAATACTCCCTAAAGCATTATACAGATTCAATGCGATCCCTATAAATATACCCATGACATTCTTCAAAGAAATGGATCAAGCAATCCTAAAATTCATATGGAATAACAAACGTCCAAGGATAGCTAAAACAATTCTTGGGAAAAAGATGATGGGAGGCATCACCATCCCCAACCTCAAACTTTACTACAAAGCAGTAACAATTAAAACAGCATGGTACTGGAACAAAGGCAGAGCCGTAGACCAATGGAACAGGGTGGAATATCCCTACACACAACCCCAAATGTATGACCATCTAATCTTTGATAAGGGAGCAAGAGAAGTGAAGTGGAGCAAGGAAAGCCTCTTTAACAAATGGTGCTGGCACAACTGGACAACCACATGCAAAAAAATGGGTTTAGACCTTGACCTGACACCATGCACAAAAGTCAGATCAAAATGGATTAAAGACCTCAACATTAGACCACAAACCATAAGGTACATTGAAGACAAGGTCGGCGAAACCCTCCACGATATTGAAGATAAGGGTATCTTCAAAGGTGACACGGAACTAAGCAATCTAGTAAAAACAGAGATCAACAAATGGGACTACATTAAACTAAAAAGCTTCTGCACCGCAAGAGATACAGTGACCAGAATACAAAGACTATCCACAGAATGGGAAAGGATATTTACACAATACCCATCAGATAAGGGGTTGATATCAATGGTATATAAAGCACTGGTTGAGCTCTACAAGAAGAAAACATCCAACCCCATCAAAAAATGGGGCAAAGAAATGAACAGAAACTTTACCAAGGAAGAAATACGAATGGCCAAAAGGCACATGAAAAAGTGCTCTACATCACTAATCATCAGAGAGATGCAGATCAAAACAACCATGAGATACCACCTCACACCACAGAGACTAGCACACATCCAAAAGAACAAAAGCAACCGCTGTTGGAGAGGATGTGGGGAGAAAGGGACCCTTCTTCACTGCTGGTGGGAATGCCGACTGGTTCAGCCCTTCTGGAAAACAATTTGGACGACTCTCAAAAAATTAGATATTGAATTCCCATTTGACACAGCAATACCACTGCTGGGAATATATCCCAGAGAATCAAAAAAGTACAATCGAAACAACATCTGCACATGTATGTTCATCGCAGCACTGTTTACAATAGCCAGAATCTGGAAAAAACCCGAATGCCCCAGAATGGATGACTGGTTGAGGAAACTTTGGTACATCTATACAATGGAATACTATGCAGCTGTTAGAAAAAAGGAGGTCAAGAATTTTGTAGTTAAGTGGATGGGCATGAAAAGCTTCATGCTGAGTGAAATGAGTCAGAAAGAGAGAGACAGACATAGAAAGATTGCACTCATCTATGGTATATAGAATAACAGAGTGGGAGACTAACACCCAAGAACTGTAGAAATAAGTACCAGGAGGTTGACTCCATGGCTTCGAGGCTGGCCTCACGTTCCGGGGAAAGGTCAACTCAGAGAAGCGATCACCAACTACGTTGTAGTCGAAGGCCATGTGGGGGAAGGGAGTTGCGGGCTGAATGAGGGCTAGAGACTGAGCACAGCGGCCACTCAACACCTTTGTTGCAAACCACAACAGCTAATTAGAGAGAGAAAGCAGAAGGGAATGCCTTGCCACAGTGGCAGGGTGGGGTGGGGGGGAGATGGGATTGGGGAGGGTGGGAGGGACACTGGGTTTACGGGTGGTGGAGAATGGGCACTGGTGAAGGGATGGGTTCCCAAACTTTGTATGAGGGAAGTGTGAGCACAGAAGTGTATAAATCTGTAACTGTACCCTCAAAAAAAAAAAAAATAAATAAAAAAAAAAAATAAAATGATATTTTAATAACTGTAAAAAAAAAAAAAAATAAAATAAAATAAAATAAAATGTAAATTAATTTTTTGATTTAAAAGGCTTATTTTATCCTCAAAAATAATATGTAAAGGAGTAAATTAATCATGTCTTTAAAAAAAACTTTACAAAATGTTGCCAGTTTTTTCCTTTTTGTAGTTAAAAACTTTATAATTTAAAGCAAAATTTTGCTCTGAGAATAAAAGTCAAAATGTCAGAAGATTTCAAGTAATCTTTTATGTAAAACAAGACTTTCAAATAAAATATTTAATCTTATATTAATAGAGGTACATTTACTTAAGAATATGTTAGCAATTTTTGATACCAGCTCATTAATGAGTATTTAAAATTACTTATATATTTTTTCTTCTTTTCTCTTTCCCTACTTTATTGGCCAGTCATTTTATTTTACTAACGTTGAAAAGACTTTGAGCCTATCTAATTTACATCAAAGTATCAGTCTTTGATCTCAGCCATATTTAAAAGTGACTTGTATGAGTGCTCACATTATTAAAATGCAGGTCCAAGTAAAACGTTCGGATTAAGCCTACACTGAAAAAAATAAAATTAATAATTTATCTACTGCCTGTTCTCAATTTCTGAGTAATGAGAACTCTGAAATATAAAGTAGGATATAAATCTTAAAATAATGTGCAAGCATCAGACTTTGGCAGAGAATAATATCAACATAACTTGGAGTGTGATATGGTGCTAAAGATTTCAATCAGTCAGGAAGGAAATGTTTCTAAGAAAAATACTAGGCTCGGTTATGTAATTTTCTTCATTTACTTCTTAGCTCATACTTGTTAGTAGACTATTTTTTTCTGCAAGCTTATCATTAATTAAATCACATAAATCTACAGAGTCATAAAGTTATACGGTTGGGTCTCCAGTGAAAGACTTTATGTAAAATAAAAATGTTGTAAACAACTTAAACGTTTGACACCAAGGGGCTCGACTAAACAATAAAAGATGAAATTGTACAGATGGAGAAAGAAAGAAATCTAGTGGGGGGAAGAAGAGAAGAGAAAGTAATGGGTGAACAGGCATCAGAGCTTCAGTTATACCAGTGACACGAGTAAGGGGTGGATTCATATGTCCAAAACACAGACTCAACAGAACTGAAAGCATGAGATCTATGCAGCAGCCACTAAAACTCTGTAATGTGCCTGTCAAGTTGACAGGCAGGAATGAGGTGGAGGTTGCACTTGGGAAGGTATCGGGGAACACTGGTGGAGGGAAGTTGATACTGGTGGTGGGATTGGTGTTAAAATATTATATGCCTAAACCTCAACTATCAACAACTTTGCAAATCACTGTTCTTTAATTTAAAAAGTGGAGAGGGGGAGATGAAGTTGTGCAATGAATATGATAGCTGGGTTTTCTCAATTGCCTTTTTTTGGGTCATATCCAGGGATGTTCAGGGGTCACTCTTGTCTCTGCACTCAGGAATTACTCTTGGCGGTGCTCGGGGGACCATAAGGGATGCTGGGAATCGAACCTGGGTCGGCCGTGTGCAAGGCAAACGCCCTACCTGCTGCACTATTGCTCCAGCCCCCTTAATTGCCTTTTACATGATTTCACTCGGTCTGTCTGTCCAGATTTCGTCTTCTAAAATAGCACTGCCCATCTTGGATTGTGACCAACCCATTGACTTCATTTTCACTTAACCATCTCTTCAAGATTCTAACTTAAACTGTATTCACATTCTGAGATACTGGACTTCAATGGGCAGGGAGGATAAAAATTCAGCCCATAGCAGCAACATTTATAAATTATACGGCTTCGATAAAGAGAAAAAGTAGAGTTCAGAGGTGGGAAAAAGGACGTCGCTTCTCTCAGTGTCTGTATTTTAACTGATATCGGTCTTTTTGTTCATAAATCAGTCTCTTTGGGGTTTGTTTATCATAGGTGTGTCCTTCTATCGGCACGAAAGTCCTAATTAGCTCCACCAATCAAAACTTAGGCCTCAACTCCTTGCAGAGGGGACACCATCGGGTGCGGGTCAAGTGCAAGACACTTACTGCAACTTCTAGCCGGTCTGTGTTTGTCTTCTTTTAGAGACTACAACTTCCAAATAGTTCTGCTTCCAGTTTCCACCTCTTGTTTCAATTTTCTTGATACATAGAAAAAAAAATTAATTGAATGTCACAGGAAGCAATCCCTCAAATCTGAAACTTAATGAAAAACAATAGTCATGCTTTCCAGACCCCAGATTACAGCAAGAAAAAGGGGAAATAAATTCAAGGACAGCTGATCTGAGGCCCGTCAGAGTACTCCTGCCTCTGTCCTGTCAGGATAACTATCAGGGAAAAGAAGGTGATGATGAATATCTTTGTAGTCATAGAAACTTACAACTCTAAATATGTCTTCTGGAAGCTGTTGCCTACATTTTGTGATAAAGGGATTTTTCAGAGGAGCCTGAGGATTATATGGAGAAAACTCATGATTGAGAACTTCACAAAGGACAGAAATGTTCAGATATATTTGCAGTAGTAACTGGGTTTCTAAATGCACCCCGATGCATGTTAGCAATTTATATTTACTGAATTTGAATTAACTTAAGATACCAAAAGCTTGGACTGGAGCGATAGCACAGCAGGTAGGGCGTTTGCCTTGCATGCGGCCCACCTGGGTTCGATTCCTCCGTCCCTCTTGGAGAGCCCGGCAAGCTACCGAGAGTATCTTGCCCACATGGCAGAGCCTGGCAAGCTACCCGTGGCGTACTTGATATGCCAAAAACAGTAGCAACAAATCTCACAATGGAGACGTTACTGGTGCCCGCTCAAGCAAATCGATGAACAACGGGATAACAGTGCTACAGTGATACAGTGCTACCTACCAAAAGCTTACTTGACAACTGAAAAACATCACTAAAGAATGAATTAAATACTTAAAAATTTCAATATAGAAGCTCGAGTGTTTCGAATTAAAATTTTCTTAAATATAGATCTGTCTTTTTTGGAAGTATAGATATGTGGCCAAATCACTGTAATCAAGAATGAGAGAATATTTGTCTCTAAAAATAATTCCATTATCAACTTCTTTTTTAATATTCTAGTGCTGCAGATCTCTCTCTGAATAAATAAACCTTTGAGGGCAAATCCCATGAATTTTTTTCCACCAAAACACAATGCAAGCACTCTGTTTTTTGCTCTATGGTAAATCCCAGTCTCAATAAAATATTCCTCTATCCCTGTTAATACATTCAATTGTTTAAGTTACTGAAAAGAAATGAACAATGGCTGTCTCCATCCTGAAGTCCCCAGTGCCTAAGGAAGTTATCCAAAATAGGACACGTTCTTTGGAAGTCTATTTATTTCAAAAACCTGCAAGCCTTTGTCAAAGACATGCTCACAGGGTATTTGGTTACATAGATTCTTCCCTCACTTAAAAAAGGACCTGGATCGCTACAACACTTTGGATGTCAGAAATATTATTTGGCAGCAATTATGATAAGAAAGAAATTGCTTAAGGATAATTGGAGCCTTCTGATGTCCTCTGTTAATTGTGTGGACTAGACCTTGTAGGGCTCAGAGAAGAAATGGAAAATTTGCAAATGAATAAAAAGTAGGCCCCCCGGTAAGATCAAAATGTTTTTCCTCATCTGGTGTGAAATTCTTCCTATGGTTGCAGCTAATTATTAAACCACAATAGAATCCTAATTTATGACATATTTCTGGACTATTATAATGAGATAATTCCAGAATGTGCTGTGGTGGTTGAAACTGAGAGCAGCTGAGTGAGGCAACAGGGTGGCCCTAAGAGTGAAACAGAAAACGGGGGTGGGGGAGTAGGGGGCTGGCAGGGGAGAACATGGATCGTCCAGAAGCTTGGTAACTGCATATGAAAACAGTGGTGGGAAGAGCCAGGAAACCTAAGAAAGTGAGGCACTGAATGTGAAAATAGGCTGAATCCTTCTGGAAAGAACATCACTGCATTAAATTCTCTTTCTCTTCTCAAAACTGCACCACAGCTCTCTCCTCCAAGGATAGAAATAAGAACACTTTCTTTTTAAATTAAAAAAAAATTTTTTTTTTTGAGCTCAGTACATCAGGATCCTCTGCGAGCTGTATTAAGGATGCACCACCAGGATCTCACCATTCTACAAGGAAGTGATAATTGATGTAAAGAGAGGGGTGCAGCAGGGTGATACCATTTCACCAAAACTCTTCAGTGCCACCCTTGAGAACATCATGCAACAGCTGGAATGGGAAGGAATGGGAGTGAAGATAAACAGTCGGCAACTACACCACCTCTGCTTCGCCAATGACATCGTTCTAATAACACCAAACATTAGCCAAGCGGCACAAATGCTGGCTGACTTCGACCTCGAGTGTGAAAAGGTCGGACTGCAGGTGAATCTCACGAAGACAATGTTCATGAGAAAGGGACCAGTTCCTGACCTTCCATTTGCTCTCAATGGAACGAACATCACTGAATGAAGCAGTTATGTGTACCTGGGTCAAGAACTCAACATGACGAATGACTTGGTGCCAGAACTGCACAGGAGGAAGAGAGCAGCGTGGAACGCCTTCAAGAGCGTCGAAGAAGTTAAGAGAATGAAGATCCCCCAGGTCTGGGCACATCTTTTCAACTCCACCATTCTTCCTGCACTAGCGTACGCCTCAGAGACCTGGGCCCTATGCAAACAGGATGAGAATGCTATTCCCGTCTCCCAAAGAGGTATCAAATCAAAAGAGTTATGCTAGGAGTATCATGTTTCACTTAAGTGAGAGAAGGAATCCGGAGTTCTGACCTCCGTTGATGATTGAGGATCAGGGACACTGCCTCATTTGCCAAAGTGTCGAAAGTCAGATGGGCCAGACATATAATGTGATTTGGAGATGACCGCTGGAGTAGAGCCGTTACCGACTGGATTCCATGGAATGTCAAAAGAACGCCTCGTCGCCTACCTACAAGTGGTCAGACTGCTTTGTCCAGACCTTGAATGAACGGTTTGATGCTTTTCCTATTCCTGGAGATAACAGATGCCATTGGGCTACACTAGCACGAAACAGGGACAAATGGAGGTGTTATTGGAACCTGCTCGAGCAAATTTACGAGCAAAGGGATGACAAATGATACAAGAAGTGAACTGTTTTTTGCTCAGTGATGCTCAGGGGTTACTCCTGACTCTGAACTCAGAAAGTACTCCTGATGGTGCTTGTGGGACCATAAGGGATGCCAGGGATCGAACCCATGTTGGTAATGTGCAGGGTGAGCATCCTATCCATTGTACTATCTCTCTAGCCCCCAATAGCCCTTTCAGTTTTCTTCTGATGTCAATTATAACAATTGCTTCCTTTTTCATGATTTTAAATGTAAATAATACTGATAAAATTCTGTCCCAATCTACTCTGCCAAGCGGATTTTTAGTTGTTTTTTTTTTTATAAATATTCCACTTACAGGTGATTCAGATTTAGGTAAAGTTAAAATAAATCGACTTCCTATGCTTATTCATTCCTTTTTACTCACATGAGTGGAATATAAACTGCAAAAGCTAAGAATGTTGAGTTTGATGTCGGTGGGCCCCACGGGTGACTTTCGTGAAGCGGGGAGGAGAAAGACGGTCACTTTCTCTCCCACCGCCTCAAACACCCGGGACCCACGGTAACTGGGTTCTTGTCTCGCTCGCGGAAAAGAATTTCAGGAGTAGACAAGCAGTGAAGTAAAAGATTTTATTCAGAGATTTCTAAGAGAGGGAGGAAGGGATAAGTGGAAAAGAAAAACCAGTAGGAGTAACGCGCTCAAGAGAGAACGCGGGCTTCTCCAAGGGTGGAGGAAGCCTCGAATGGGCTATTGGGCTGGTTTTTATAGGGTTTCTCCAACCTGCCCTCACGTGGGGGCTTCTTTCCAGGTGAAAGTCCGTTACCAGGGAGGCTGGGTCCTCTTTAGGCTGGATCACATTTTAATCAAATTAAGGGAGAGGTTGACAGAATTGAGGAACTTCATGGGGAGGGGTCCAACCTCCTCAGGGTCTGCTGAAGGTCTTATCAGGTCTGTTTTCTGTATCCACAAGGTGGGTCAGTCTCAGGATTCTCCCTCCTAGAGGCTTTGTTAATCTGTTTCATTGCCAAGGGCCTTTCCCTATCTACCTACCTACATCAAGTTCATCTCTGTTGCATATCCAATGCTCAACTAGGCACACAGAATAATGTTAAATAAGGAATACCTGCTCCAAATCTACTTGTTGAAAGAATAAAAGCAGTGAGCATAATTCCTATGTTGGGTTTATTTATTTATTTTTTCTTTTTGTGTCACACTCGGCGATGCACAGGGGTCACTCCTGGCTTTGCAGTCAGGAATTACTCCTGGTGGTGCTCGGGGGACCATATAGGATGCTGGGAATCAAACCCAGGTCAGCTGCATGCAAGGCAAACACCCTACCTGCTGGGCTTTTGCTCTAGCCCCCTGTTGGGTTTAAATTAAGTGTTTCTGCAGTTAGCCAACCAATTTTTGTAAGCATTTACTCTACCATCTGTACAGATTGTTTTAACTGCCCCATCCTAAATGTCTTCAAGTCTAAAAAAGTCTATAAACATATCATGAATGATGATTAGCCACTGAAGCCATGGTCCCATCTGTAGCTTGGATCTCATAGCGTTTTGAAAGCTAAGGGAAAAGAAAACGTGAGACATTTCAGGTTGTCAATTGAACAAATGCTACAGAAGTGCAAAAGAGGACAGAAGGAGCATACAGAGTTCAACTAGGAGGTGCCATGAGGAGTTTTTCTATTACACAGAGTGAGCCCGAGACTTTTTTCAGGAATTCAGTTCGAGTGAGCTCTCTGCTTTTACTGTGCCTGCTCTATCGGTTTCTTTAAAGGAGATGAAAATGGTGATGAGACCACTCAGCTCATGGGATACTCTTGAAGATACCAATAGCCGAAAAACATCTTTAGAACAGCCTGTGCCTTGTGTCTGCCTTCTACCAGGGAAAGAGCCATCTCTACTCGTTCCTCCTGGTGTGAGTCTCAGGGCAGCTGGAGGGCGAAGGGGTCCTGTCCATGACAGCTAGCTACCGGAGTGACTTCTTTTCCTGCCTCCTGGAATCTGTATCTATAAAACTCCCCCCAGAACAGGGGCTGCACCTGACTCCTGACAAACAGAATGTGGGGAAAGTAGGAAAATAGCACGAAGCGCTATTTTCAGTTTTCAGTTCCAGGACACTATGGCTTCGCTCAAGGTAGCCTTCTACAGGGCTGCTTCCTCTGTTCTCCCACTCGCTCATTGCTTCCTGGAGCCAGACAGCATGTTCTGAGGTGCTCTGTGGAGAGACCCATGTGGACAAGATCCTCATCATTAGGGCGCGAGGAGCTGAGCCCCAGTTCAACCACCTGAAAACACTGGACCCAACACCCGGTGAGGAAGTTAGGGGCTGTGTAAGCCTTGAGAGAAACACTGCTCGTGAGAATCCCAGGCACCTCTCTGCAGGGCCAGTTCTTCCAAGCCCTGGGCTCTGATTCCCAACAGCTGTAGATAATAAAGATGCTCCTTTAATTCACTTGGCCGTGTTGAGGTCATTGGTTACACAGGAACAGACGGTTAATACACACTGGAAGAAATTTGTTGAGAATTGCAATCTAGGGCTCTGCACATGGGCAACCCACAAACCCTCTTCCAGAGCTAAAGCAAGATTTTCATGAAATAGTTTGCTCTACCTTTGTAAAATGCCCTAAGATTGTTTTCCTTTTAAAATGTAATAGTAGGGGCACTGGGTCAACTGTATGTCTTTAAAATGATTTATAACAAATAATTTTGAAATCACTGGTTAAGAATGTAGCCCACAGACTGAGATTCTCTGGCGTGAAATGCTGGCACGGTTACCCAGATTTATCGTGCTACCTTCCTACCTGTGAAATTATAAAAATAATAGTAGAGTCAGTGGAATTAACCGAGTAATGTGTGACTCCCTTAGCGCTGAACTTCACTCAATAAAAAAAAAAAAAAAAGCTATCTACTCCATATAAGTCTTTCATTGGAATGAAGTTTTCCTAGATAGTTCTCTATTCCTGAAACAGAATCAACCTGCTCCTATGGCTGGTTAAAGTAATTGCTGTTGGGTCAGGAGTGTGGCTCAGTGGTAAATATGGGCGGCTCTGGGTTCAGATCCCAACATTGGGGAAAAAAACACAATTTGATTGACCATGTGACATGGTGTGATGAATCACTTTTATGTTTTTCTCTCTCTTACTCCCTTCCCACTAAGTTGTAAAACCCACGAGAGCAGGTGCTATAATTATTCTTTGCCTCTTCAATACAGAGAGACCTTGACACAGACTATGCATGGGGTAACTGATTATTATGCAAATAATTAAAATGGAAAGAATAAGCACTCACCAGGACTGGAGCGATAGCACAGCGCTTGGGTGTTTGCCTTTCACGCAGCTGACCCAAGTTCGATTCCTCTGCCCCTCTCGGAGAGCCCGGCAAGCTGCTGAGAGTATCGAGCCCACGCGGCAGAGCCTGGCAAGCTACCCGTGCATATTGGATATGCCAAACACAGTAACAATAAGTCTCTCAATGGGAGACGTTATTGGTGCCCGCTCGAGCAAATCGATGAGCAATGGGATGACAGTGACAGTGACAGTGAAGCACTCACCAGAGTAAGTAATAGGGGCTTATCATGATAAAAAGTTGTGTCCTATAATAGGTCAATAGCGTCCTTTGCATATAACAATTTTCCTTCCTGTCGAAATTTGCCATTATACCTCTAGTCTTTCCTCATAAAAGTTTCTTCTGTTCTCCGCCACCCCCTCAGTTTTTGTCAAGAAAATTCTAGCAGAAGACTACAGGTAGTGATATAAATGATCTGAGTAAAATTTTTTGAAATTCTCCACACACTGCTACTCACAAAACCTCCATTTCTGGTATTCCACGACGCTCCAGCTTTTTAAAAACATGACCCCTACGTTCAAACTGCTGAGAGCAGACAAATCTCAATAAATGTTTATTGGCTTGGGGGACTACTCTTGGCATCAATTGGCCTGCTACGTGAGCCCGGAGGTTCCATGCCAGGGTACCCTGCCGGGCAGTGCTGCTGCTCGGACCCAGCAGTGCTCGGGCCACCAGGACCACATCTGGAGATGCTCAGGGGCCACATAGTACAAGGCATTGAATTCAGTGTCTGTGTGTGTAAAGCATGCACTTCGCCCCCCCCCCCAATTTGGGCAATCTTTCTGGACCCCTACATTGTCTTGTTTTCTCAACTTTATTAATATTAGAGATATAAAATACCATTCAGATTAATGGTAGAGATATAAATTATCATCCAGATTTCTATTTTTTCAGACGTGGTTAGGATATTTTAGAGCAGAACTGCCAAGGACAGCTCAAACACCGAGCTCGAACGGGACACCCATGCATTCACCTATCTGCAGAGAGAAGGGGATCACAAAGCACAGAAAAGTGACACGGCTAGGTGACAAACTGCAGGCGCCTGCTCTTCCCCGTGGTCACCAGCCACTAGACTGGTGAAGTGTCAAGATCTGTCACATAAGACCACACAAACATGAGTGAACTTCACAAGTGTTTGCTATTTCCCAAGTCAAGCAAAGGGAAGAAATGGGTTCTGCTCTAGGATGCCACAGGAGCCAGTGTTGGAAAGGAGATGACAGGAAGAGGAGTTAATCTGACCGTTGGTGGTGATTGCAAAGAAGACACCTGTAATTTTTTTAATGCACTCATTTAATACGACTGAAGGGGATGGAGGAGGCAGAGGGGACCATACCTGGCAGTGTTCAGGTGCTGTTCTTGGCTCAGGTGGTATTCAGGAGACCCTATGCAGTGCTCGGGATTAAACGGGGTCGGCCACATGCAAGGTTGGTACCTTTCTCCCATACTAACTCTCCCTCCCCGGAAGAGACTCTTTAGCAGTCATTCAGTGATGAGTGAGATGGATTGTTCCAGAGCATTGGAAGTGTTTCCAAAGGGACCTGTGGGGAAGACAGAAGTCTGGGAAACTGCTGTGTGACACTGGGTCTGGTCTGTTCCAAACTGGGTGAGCTACTCTGTCCCCACACTTCCTGTCTGCATCAATGGATTAAAGGTTCTCTGCAAAGATAGCACCATCGTGGGCACTGAGTTTCATATACAGTCTCCAGAATGTAATAAAAGTAGTATGCATATATGGAAAGAGGAAGAAGAGAAAAACAAAGGACATAGCCTATGACTGGCACAATCATTTGACTCACCAGAAGTGGACATCAAAAAAGTTATGAATAGCGTATTCAAAGGGGGATTAAATTTACCTGGTTGACAGTTGCAAATTGAATTTACAGATAAAGAATTTACTGAAGTTAGGGATTTTAAAAAATAATTCTAGATTTAACATCTAGAATCTTGAGAGATCATAGATTTTATAAATCATATTTAAGCTCAATGGCTGACTCTAGTATGAGATTTGACACCCGGAGTAGGGTGATTGCCACCTGGAGGACAGGTTCAGGAACCTGCATTGGGCTAAAACAGAGGAAAAGGGATTAAAAACTCAAGCAAGCTAAGAGCACAAGCTAAGAGCACACATAAGGTAAATATGGTGTATGATAAAATATCAAATGCAAATTGAAGAACAGCCATTGCCAAAATGGTTTTAAGAACAAAGAATGAAATTGACATTCTTATGCAACCTGATATCAAAACTTATTTTATGGCTACGATAAGAAAGACAATGTGGAATATACAAATAGAACAGCAGAAAAGGCATTCACAATCAGGGTGTCATAATGTCATGATAACATGGCTTGTAGTGCAATGGGCAAGGGGAGATTTTTTTAATGAATGGTGTTAGATCAGATAGTTATTTCCAAAACAAAATTGTAGATAATATTTTAAAAATTTAAATTATAATTAAAAATATAATTATGATTATAAATATAAATTTAAGAGTGAAATATTAAAGAAAAGTTAGGAGGGAATGGTGAAATCTCCATAGATTTAGAATATTTTATATGTTTCTGATAAAACACTAACAGATTTCAGATTTTAGAATGCAATAAGTTGGCTTATTACTATATTCTTGAAAGGTAACATTGTAGAGTGAAAAGACAAGCTGTGAAGAGTGATAGTATTTATAAAACCTGCATTCAACAAAGAATTCATTACACATCCATAATATCGAGCATATTTGAAGAACTCTTACAAATCACTAAGAAAAAAACAACCAAGGCCCAACTAGCAACAAGCAGCTTAGTACATTCTTAGATAAGGACTAAACAACCCCATAATGAAATATAACAATTTTCACATTAAAAAATTGATTTTTAAAGTCTTACCAATTTTAATATCGGAGCTTTGTTATTTAATCAATCTCAACTTCAGAACTGATTCCAAAGTTGTGGCTTTTGTCTACATATAACATTTTTTTAACAAAGAGGTAGGGAAGGGGTGAGGAGTGGGGGCTGATGGGAGGGAACCTGGGATAAGGGTGCTGGGAAATGTATGCTGGTGGAGGGATGGGTGTTGGAGCACTGTATGACTGAAATCCAATCATGAAGAACTTTGCAAGGCTCTAAAAAAATAAATAAGTAAAAATTTTAAAATAAATAAAAGAAAATAAATAAAAACAATACTAAAAACATTTTTAAAAGAAAGAGATAATCTAATAGAAAACAGACTAGGAATATTATAAAAGAAGCCTAAACTATGTAAAGATACTTTCAATCTAATTATATATCAATAAAACACAACTAAATAAAAGATGCCCATAAATATGTAAGGTTTTTTAATTATATTTAAAATTTTTAAAGTTATAATTAAAAATATAATCATGATTTTAAATACAAATTCAAGACTGAAATATTAAAAATTAGAAGGGAACAGTGAAATCTCCATAGATTTAGAATATTTTTGCATGTCTTAGATATCACTAAGAATTAATAACTTAATATAGCATACAGTATAGCTCTGAGACAGCTCAAACTTATAATGAAAATAGTATTGGTGTGGCTATGCCATTGTCACTGCTCTATTTCCTAGGAAGGCGCTCCCTTAAGATTCACAGCAGAGCTAGAGAATGAGACTCTTTGGGCCAGTAGAGAATGGGGGTGAGGTGTTCAGTAAGAAACAACTCAATGAAGTGAACACCGCACCAAGAACACTCTGTCCCCTAGATTATCATTCAGATTTGAAGAAATGATCCAAAGCCTCATGGTCAGGCAACAGCTTAGGAAATTCGGAGCCTTGAAACCAATTTTGCAAGAAGCATTAAAGGAGGTTCTTTAAAAAGACAAACTTCTTGGGGCTGGACTGATAGCACAGCGGGTAGGGTGTTTGCCTTGCATGAGGCACACCCAGGTTCGATTTTCAGCATCCCATGTGGTCCCCTGAGCACCACCAGGTGTAATTACTGAGTGCAGAGCCAGGAGTAACCCTTGTGCATCGCTGGGTGTGACCCAAAAAGCAAAAAAAAAAAAAAAAAAAGACAAACTTCTTAACCCTTCATCACTGAGTATGGCATTGACTCGTGGTACTTATGATGGTCCCTTACTTTATTAAGAAAGTTCAGTTTTTTCCTAGTTTTATAAGGGTTTTATATAATTTTAAATAATGAATTAATGAATATTTTGAGTATTCTTTCTATGTCTATTTAGGTGATTGCTTTTATATCTATAGATATTAATTTTACTTATTAGTGCAGATTCTTAAGCATAGCTTATATTTTCTAACATAAAACCAACATTACCTTTTTGGAATAAAACACACTTTTATAGGCCTATTTAGAGTTCCCTTAAATTTTTTTTTCTTTTTGGGTCACACCCGGCTATGCACAGGAGTTACTCCTGGCTTTGAACTCAGGAATTACCCCTGGCAGTGCGCAGGGGACCATATGGGATGCTGGGAATTGAACCTGGATTGGCCACATGCAAGGTAAATGCCCAACCCGCTGCGCTATTGCTCCAGCCCCTCCCTTTAGATTATTTTTTTTAAATGTTTATTTCTCTCCTCTTACTAAATTGTATATTCATAAGATTTACCTATTTTGTGTAAATTTTTAAATGTATAGCATACAACTATGCTATTCATTTTTTAAAAAATTTATATACCTATAAAAATGATATAAAGTTTTGGAAAAATATTCTCCAACTTACAATTTGTTCTAACTTTCATGGAATTTCAGGAGTTTAGCTTTATTCTTTTATATGTGTTTAGGCGTCACCACCTCCGCAATCTAAAAAAGATCTCTCAAGTGTGGGATCTAAAGAAATGGTAAATGCAACATCAGATGGCCAAAGGCATCAGAATGAGAACTTTGCCTACAGAACTGAGTTTGCCTGGAGATGGGTCGGTGGGAGGGGGCCTTGGGATTTCCAGGGAGGGCAACGGGCACACTGGTGCTGGGTATGGTGTTTTGGAACAATGTATGCATGAAAAGTATAATTAACAGTAATGTATGCATGAAAAGTGTAATTAACAATACCGTAACTCATAGTACCACAATAAAAATGATGTAAAAAAATGACTTTATTTGGACTCCGGAGGCCCATAATCTTAGCCAGTTCCTAATTCAGTCCCATGCTGGCCTGCTGCTTCTATCTTTTCCTTCTGGCTAATACCACTGAATCCTTCACCAAGAGCTTCCTGGTCAATGGGGTGGCAGTGGCCATCTCCAGGATGGCATTGGTGCCCATACCTGTGCAGCAAACAAGTCAACATGAAGAAGACCAACAGGGACACGTGGACTGGATGGCTCAGATCCTGTCCTTGTAGTATCAACCTGGCCGGTGTCCCTGGATGGGTCCCACCCGGGCTCTCAACCTTGCTATCACATCCTGGGTGGTGCAGACAAAAGGACCCAGCTTTGGTGCTGCTTTGCAGGCAAGCTGGCAGCATCTGGTGGTGGTCCTAGGGCCGTGCTCTTATACTTTGTCTGCCATATTGATTTTGCCTGTACCCGTCCCAAGAGCAATTGTGGGTAAAAACGGAGCTGAAAAAGAGTTGAAGGCCATGGTGGCAGTCTGGTTAAGAGCTCCAAATATGGTGGGGTTAGGAGATTGTCTAGGGAGCTTCTGTATCTGTGCAGAGTATGGTCCTCCACCTACTTCTGTTTCTAGGACACTCCAAAGTAACGCTGCCAGATGCCAAGAATACTCACATCTTTCTTAGATGATCCCACGGCCTGTCACAGTTGTGCTGGGTTGATTTCTTGTACACGTGACACTGTTCCCTGGTGCATCGTGATGCAGTCAGGGTGCAAAGGAACTGACAGTGTATACACAGGTGCAATGGATAGTCAGAGAAAGATTGTTCCTGAGAGAGGAACAATCCAAAGCTTTGACCAAGGGTGCCTGGTCCAATGGTTCCAAGAGCCATGGGCCAAGGCACTTTCATGTTTGTCTTGTATAATGAAATCAAGAAGTACACATAAATTATTTCTTAGATTTCTCTCCCTCACTGAATAGACATGTTGTGTTATATAACACAGTTCAAGCTCTCTTGGCAGACTGTAGTCTATTTATCAGTAGCAGCTACTGGCCGGTGGGAAAATGGGATGCAGTAATGCTAATTTGACCCATTTTTCTCTTAAGGCAATTTTCATGATGATGTAAAGACTCACTTATATACATTTAGTTACTCCTGATAAATATCAAATTTGAAGAAAATAGAAATATTTGAAATATATGGTTCTTGGAAAAAGAGTTTCTAAAATCTTTGGAATTTTCTAAGTGATAGGATGAGAAGGGGTGGCACTTTGAGCAATATTTAGAAAACTGTGCCCTCTGCTTGGTTCAGTGCTAGGGCCCCAGGATTTGGTGCTACTCAGCCACTGCAGTGCTAGAGAATGCCAGGTTACACCCAAGTGGTAGTGATGGTGGTGGGGTGAGAGAGCATGTACCAGAGACAGATTCCAGGTGAGCTGTCTGCAGGTCATACATCCTTGCTGTGTACCTGTACTCCCTCCATGCCTTTTGTCTTTTCTAACCAGGACATTTCAACCATACTGGTGGCAATTAGACGATTCCTACAGAGCCTTAGATTGCTTTAGTAAAGAAGCTAATTGTTTCAGAGGACCCAACCAAGTGATAGGAAGGTTGGAACTCTTTCTGTCTTTGTGTTTGTTTGTTTGTTTTGCTTTGAGTCACACCTAGCAATGCTCAGGGCTCACTATCACTTATAATGATAGGATCCTATTAAGACAATGAAGGTGAGAGGAATCCTTAAGGATGGGAAATGTGTGCTGAAAATAGATAAAGGTCCAAATGTGGTAACTTCTCAGTATCTGTATTGCAAACCATAATTCCCAAAAGTAAAGAGAGAGTATGGGGGGAATTGTCTGCCATGGAGACAGGGGGAGGGATGGGATGGGGGGAATACTGGGGACATTGGTGGTGAAGAATGTGCCCTGGTGGAGAGATGGGTATTTGAGCATTGTATGACTGAAACTCAAACATGAAAGCTTAGGAACTGTATCTCACAGTGGTTCAATAAAAATATAATGATAGGATCCTTTGAAAGAAGTTCTCTTCTTTCAAAGTATATATCAAACAATGTTTTATATATATTGATAGGTTTTATTTTCACCATTAGGTGAATCCCTTCAGGACTAGAGTTTTTTTTAAAGGTCAATCAGAAATAAATGTATTATCTAATGAATATTAGTAACTTAAATAGATTTAATGTCTACTGAAGATATGGTCCTGGTGAGACCTGTTGATATTGGATTGAATTAATTAAACTGATGTTCATGTTCTTCTTATGAAAATCATAGTTATTTCCCCTCATTTGCCCTCATGGAAAGCAAACAAAAGCATCTCAATAAAAGCCCAGATCAACAATACGGTTTCATCGGATCCTCTTGACAAGTAATTGAGCTCAGCAGAGAGAATGCAAAGAATAATCAAACATATTCCCATATTCCTGCCAGTGAGGAACTTACATCTGTCATGACGTTCAAGGAAACAGGGAAGGAATTGTTTCCTCTTACTGAGAGGGGAGGAGGTCAAAGCTACAGAAAATGCCATGTGATCGGGGTCATAAAAGCAGATAAAATATTTGTGTGATTTGAAATATGAAATGAGATTAATGCCAAGTAGAAAACACAAGAAGTGCAATGGCACTCCCAAGAGAGAACCGCTGAATTATGCCCAGGGGAGTCAGATGAAGAGTCTCCCAGAAACGATGCCAGTTAGGGGATCAAGGACAGATACTACCTTTTGGGCTTTTGTTTTATTTTTTAGTTTTATTTTAGTCCCCATGAAATTTAAAAAAATGATCCGTGCTTGGGTTTCTTGAGGGCATTTAATGTCTGAGGCCCCTTTTTAAATTTTATTACTTATTTATTTCTTTATTTGTTTGTTTGTTTATTTGCTTTGTGGGTCACACCTGGTGATGCACAGGGGTTACTCCTGGTTCTGCACTCAGGAATTACTCCTGGTGGTGCTCAGGGGATCATATGGGATGCTGGGAATCGAACCTGGGTTGGCCATGTGCAAGGCAAACGCTCTACCACTGTGCTATCACTCCAGCCCCTGAGGCACTTTGAAAAAATATGTTTTTGCAATGTGATTTGCAGTATTGTTGCTGAGTGGGGTTACATACCTAACACTTGACTGTCTTTCACCTCCACCTTTTCCTTCCAATTGGATGCGTTCCTCCACCGTGGACACCGCACCCTCCCTGTCTAATTCCCCAGTCTCTTCAAGTGGCCTTTTTCCTCCAGAGTGCCAGTTCTCTCTCATGCTCTTTGTTTTCATTGCCTTTGGGTATTTGCTGTCCCACCATTGTGTTTCTTTACGTCCTGCATATGAGAGAGACGACTCCTGTGTCTCTGCCTTAGACGAACTTCTCTCGGCATGACACTCTCCAGGGCCCAGCACAAAAAAGATGACATAGCAGCAAATGTCATCTTACCAATCTTTAAAACCCCAGCGCCAGGAAGGAAAGTTTCGGCAGTTAACGGACTAGATGATGAGGTGTGGCATGAGGGTTGACAGCCAGATCCCAGGAGAGGGTTTTCCAGCCCTTTCTGAAGGCATGAGCCTTGGACAGTAACAAGTGGAGCCAAGAAGTGCTTTGAGGTTGACCCTGTGACAGACGGGGCAAAGTCCCATGGAGACGGGTGTCAAGTTCGACCCAAGTCGGAGGAGCAGCACAAATGCCAAAAGGAAATCTGAGAGCAAAGACCAGTAGCCAGAAATGGATGGATGCCACGGCGTCAGCACAGGAGCGGGGCAATTTTCCAAAGGCCGGAGCCCGACAGTCCAGCTAGGTTTGAAAGGTCTGGGTAAGCACCATCAGCGACAGATTCGAAACAAGGATCAACGTTCACAACATTTTGACAGTAGCAGCAACTGCTGCTGTTACTTCTAACAGACCAAAGTGGACTGATGACATGTAACTCTTTCAGTCAGTGCCTGGTAGAAGGATTTGTTCTCTAGTCTGGGGCAGACAATACTGTCCTTCTCTCCTTGCCTACTTTCAGAACAAGGAACAGATCTGGAAAGATTAGAGTATGTGGGGGGGGGGGCCGGGGGGTTCCTAGTGAAGAATTGAGTGTGGCACAGTGGCTGCCCATGATTCCAAAGGCCCTGGAAAAGGCATGGAGAGATCATGAGCATGAAGGTCATATATTGAAGCTGAACCTTAGAGGGAAAAAGCGGAAAAGACCATGGCATAGCTAGGGGAATTTTCCATAAGCACGTTTGAAATATAACATGTATAAGTTGGAGACGTGTATTCCCCTATGATGAAAGGGTGCAGTAGGGCTGTACTATATGATTTGCAGCAAGGCTAGATGATACTGTTTAATGCATATCTCCTCCTTCTTCCATTTCCTTTCTCCTTTCTCTCTTGTAATCCTCTTCTTCTTTTTCCCCCATCTTCTTTATCCTTCTCCTCCTCCTTCTTCTCCTTCCATCTTTGTACCTAATTCTCTTTCTCCTCTTCCTTCTTTTTTTTCTCCTCTCCTCTTCTCCTCCTCATATTTCTGGCCATTTTGTGGCAAGATGTGTGTCAATGGTGTTGGTAAAATACATGAAGAAAAATCAAAATTACTATTTTAGGCAGTGGGGTAAATGATGGGCATTTTTGTCCAATCCAGCAGTGCTCAGGGATCGATCACTCTTGAAGGTGTTCGGCCTAGCCCGGGTAGTGCCAGGGATGACACCGGGGCCGGCAGCGTGCTAAGCAAGTGCTTTCAAGCTTGAAGTATATTTCTGATCCCAAGGATTTCAGTGTTTATGATTCTGTAGGTGTGCTCATGTGTTACTTATCCCTATCATGATTGTTTTGAAGAAGAAATCTTTCAGATGGTTTAAAAACAGCTGGATCATTTCTGGACTAGCTCTAAATCCCAGGATGGAATCATCAGCTCAGTTCCGTCGTCTGGAATGTCTCTGCAGCCTGTTTTTCTAGGTGACCTTTGCTCCCTCTATCTGTCTATTTGGGTTTCTGTCATTATCTCCCTTGTTCCCATCTGAAGTGAGATTTGTGAAATACACATTCCCAATACTCTCTGCCTAAAGACGCATAAAGATGAAGGAATAATTTTGTGTCTTAAAAAGACTTTTTAGGGGCCAGAGTAATCGCACAGCAGGGAGGGTGTTTACCTTGCATGCAGCTGACTGGGATTCAATCCTAGCATCCCATATGATCCCCAAACACCACCAGGAGTAATTCCTGAGTGCAGAACCAGGAGTAACTCCTAAACATTGCCAGGTATGACAAAAAGAAAAACAAGGATCTGCTTATTGGTCAAGACGGTTAATCACTTCAGTTTCGCAACTCTCAAAGTGATTGGAGAGCTACAGCCAGAGGCCTGAATACCTCTAGTTTGGGGTGAGGAAGGGCTGGGTTAGGGGGCTTGAGTCATGCCTGGCTGTGCTCAAGAATTACTCCTGGCTCTGTGCTCACCTTCTGTCAAATTGTTTGAGCACCACCTACAATGATTTAGAGACTTGGGCAATGAGGAAGATGGATGGACTTGTTCCTTGTTTTGATTCCTTATTACCACAAGTTTCCTTACTCAGCCTTTATATGCAGAGCTTTGTTAATCTTTTTGTTTTTGTTTTTGTCTTAGGCTACACCCGGGGTGCTCAGGGCTTACTGTGGGCTCTGTGCTCAGGCTTAGGGGGACCATATGAGTTGCTGGGGATGCAATTTGGGTGGTCTACATGCAAGGCAAGCTCCCTGCCTGCTGCGCTATCTCTCTGGTTCCAGTTAATCTCATCGTTTTACTGTTCAGACTTGAATAATTGTCTTCTTTCAACTGTTCCTACACCATCGAATCACAGCCTCCTTCTGTTTCCTTTTATTTCTCTTTGCAGGTTAGTCTCCTTTCTTGTAAGAGAACATCTGTCTGTATCTGCCTATCTACCGTAGGCAGACAACTGGAGTTCTGTCGGTGTTGTAGTGCTGTTCAGCTTCTCTTGGGACTTCAGCCTCCCCCAAGTCCTTGTCTATCTCTCAATCCATTTCTACTGAGCATTATGCGTTATCAGGTTCCCCGAAACATTGCCTCATTTTACAGCTTATTTGGTCCATATTATCCATTGCTAGGGAAGTCGTCCAGCCTTGGCAATAGGCCGGCTTATGTTTCGTTAACTAATTCCACCTATCCTAATAAAGGAAAGAATTCAACTATTGAACAAGTACTACCGTATTCTAGGTGCTTTGCCCTGAGCTTCACAAGTGTTGTCTTGTTTTGACTTTCCCAAGGAAGTTATGAATGTGCCATTTACTATATGCAGACATAAAGCTTAGAGAAATGAAGCCATCCTCAGGAGTAGCCAGGGGCAGCGGGAATGTGGTTCAGTGGTCAAGTGCCTGCCCTGCACACGAGAGTGCCAGGTTTGATCCCCTGTACACAACCCCCTACCCCCAAATGCCCAGATGGTCTTCTGTGGTATTGGATGAAAGTGCAGGTCTGTCAGAGTCCACAACTTTTACTTTGAAAAAACTGCTTGGGCAAAACTAAAACAAAAGCACCTTGTATCAAAATACAAGATTGTTGTTCGCATCTGTTTGAGTCCTGAGAACAGGTAGGAAATAAGATTTAAAAAATAGATTTAATTTAATCAGTGAATGGGAGCCATAGCACAGCGGGGAGGGCGTTTGTCTGGCCCGCGGTTGACCCAGGTTTGATTCCCCGTCCCTCTCGGAGAGCCCCAGAAGCGACAAAGAGTATCCTGCCTGCACAGCGGAGCCTGGCAAGCTCGCGTACTCGATATGCCAAAAACAGTAACAACAAGTCTCACAATGGAGACATTATTGGTGCTCCCTCGAGCAAATTGATGAACAACAGGACGATAGTGCTACAATGTTCATTTAATTAGTGTCTTCTTTATACGCATCCTGTTGCAGTGGTCAGTGAAGTTCCTCTTTTAAAAATTAAAAGATTTTTGAAATATTCTACCTCTTCCTTTTCGCCTTTCACTTTCTCTCTTCTTTGGCCATGAAATTCTCTACATAAATGAAAGAAGGAAGTGTGTGGGCCTGCTTTTCCCAATGCAGGTTGGCAGATAAGAACTGGGGAAAGTTATCTGAGCAGCAGTAGCGGAATGATAAAATAGCATTATTATTTGGAAAGAGATAGGGATGGTTTGCTTATGAGAAAATTAGAATATATAAATGACACATGAAAGCCTAATGCTGTTATCAATCGAATTACAGGGTGAGATGTTCATGGGAAATCCTTTAGAGAGCTGTCAGTTTGACCACGTCAGTTCTAATTTAGAGGTTTGAATCAAAAACTTCACAAAACAGAACTTAATTAGAAATTTCCATATAAGTGAGTGAGCTGGGGGCCAAAACCAAAGTCCAGGAGGTAGGGTGTTCACCTGGCATGCATCAACCCAGGTTTGATCGCCAGCACTTGATATGTTCCTCTGAGCCTGCCAGGAGTGATCCCTGAGCGTAGAACCAGGAGGAGTTAGCCTGAGCACAATGGGGTGTGGCCCAAAATAGAGAAAAAAAAAAGGAAACAGAAAAAAGTAAAACAGGAGAAGAATGACTGTTGTGAACTAAACAGCCCTTTCAAATACCACTGGAACTGAAGATAGTGGCTCAAAATCGCTGCTATCTGAGGGCTCATCCTGGGCCCGGATCCCAGCAGCTTCTGGTCACTCTCTTCACGACTGATCACGTGCAGCCACACGCTTCCTGCTGAGATTGGCCAAGATATCTCGGAAGGAAACGGCATTTTAAATTGATGCTGAATTTGAAAGTAAGATGTCTAATCTAGACCCAGTTTCAGAGAGCACAGATGTAGAGGGAGGAAAAAAAAGGAAGGAGGGAGGGAAGCTCTATCATTAATGTGGAAAGAGATTTTGTTCATCAGCAAAATCAAAGCAGGGCTTTCCCACTGTTTGCATAATTTAATTCTAGGTATAATCAACCTTGAATATGCTTCATTGAAAACATGGCCTGCCGGTACAAGCTGTGGGCTTCTCCTTCGCACAGCTGTATCATTTATCATGTGAACTGCGCTTGTGCTAGTAGCACGGTGTCTTTAAATAAAACTCTCCAGTTGTAGAACTCTGACAATTTACACAACACTTTTGCATTCCAACTTTTTCGTCTATATGAAATATGTGGCTGGATCAACCACCCAGTTCTCCCGGTGAAGAAATAGAGATGGAGCGAGAATGACTCATAACCACACCAGAACTCGGGTTCCTCTGGTTCACAATCTGGTCTTTTAACTGGAATTATTGTTTCACCAATGTGGTTAATCAACTTTAATCAAGAGAATGAGAAGCCTTTATAGATAACCTGGTCAGGTACTTTTTTTTTTTTTAATTAGTGTGCCATGTCAAGTGGGGAGAAGAGGTAGTAGTCTTGAGAGAGGAGTCTACCCCTTTGTCCTTAACTACCTTGGTCACCTGGGGGACATTCCTGGGAGAATCAAGACTTGTGAGTCTGCCTGGAGCACCTATTCAGAGACCCTATTCACCAAGCCTTCACAGAAAACCTTGTGCATCTAGGTCATCCAAAAAAAATCTTGTGGATGATGATGACTGGATCCAAGAGACTTTTTTGTCAGTACAGACATAGAAAATTCAAGATGTATCTTAATTATATTTTTAAAAGCATAATTAAGCTTGGTCCCTGCAGATTTTCTCAATAGTAAGATCCCTAAAGATTTCTCTTTAAGTTGTATGTTAAACCCTTGGAACTCGCCTCAATAACCTTCAAGTTCAAATTTTAAATCAATCATTTTTAATTTTTTACAAAAATAAACAGTTTTTTTGAAGGCCAAGGTCAAATACTCCACTGAAGAATTTAATACAAACAATGCCTTTTTAAAATTCACATACCCTAAAGAATTATAATGAGCTCAGTAGTTTACATCATTTACAGCGTGTTTTCATCAGTGGTAATTAATTTACAATTGAAGAGAAAACATCTCTGCAATAAGAGGAATAAAATTTTGCATCTTTTAGCATAATTTAAAAACTAATTTCTCTACTCAAAAAGCCTCAGAGCAACTCAGTTTCCTGAAAAAGTTCCAGTCTTTGTAAAGATTAAACAAAACACATTTTCTCTCAGATATTAATTAATTTGTGTTCCAAGAATTACCACAGAATGGGACTTGAAGTTCAGGCTCAGCTGTCATCATCATCAGATCTAGCAACTCTCTGGAAATAAAATCTACTATAGGACAATGAATCAACACAATATTATTAAAAGTTTTCCTTTGGGGCCTGGGGTTATGGCTTGAGACTAGAGAACATGCTTTGCATGTGTGAGGCCCTGCTCTAATCCACAGCACCACACACACATTCCCCACTCTGCAGGACCCAAGGCCTGGCCCCACTATAGCACTCAATAAAAAATAAGCGCTTCTTTGGGAAACCACTAAAGGTAAAGGATCGAACTAATCAGAAAATGACCTTTGGGAGGAATATAATTGCTTCCTTCTTAGCCTTTTGTGTTGAATTCTTATACAGATGTCACCATCGCCTCCAGTGGAATGTCTGCTGATTAGAACCTTCTGGGCAAACGTAGGTGCTGAGATGGGGAAGGAAGTACAGCTTTCGGGACGGGCCTGGATGGCCTTGGCAGTGGATGGCTGAATGTAATTTCTAAACGGCATTGTGTTATGAAGTCCTCAGAAGAACTCTAAGAGAAAGCCAGGCCAGGATTGTTTCTCTAACGGAAATGAGGAAACTAAGACCCAGAGAAGATCTTCAGTAAGGTTGTTCTTAGCAGAGGCCGGGCGTACCTGCCAGGTCAGTGAGAACTCAGGTGTGTAGAATGAAGTCTTGCCCCAGGGTTAAACTTGAGCACACAGGTTGAAGAACATAAGATCACAGTAAAAGAAAAGAACTGCAACAGTCCGTAGTCATCTGTCTGTGAGCACACAGAACCCTCTTTATTCATGCATTTAAGACAATTTAAGGGAATGGGATGGGAATTTGAGACACACTCAGGACCTAGTCCCAGCTCTATGTTTAGGGATCACTCCTGGAGGGACTCTGAGGGGCTCTGAGGACCATAGAAGGTGCTGAGGATCGAGCCCAGGTGGACTGTGTGCAAGGCAAATACCGCACCTGCTCTGCAGTTTCTCTGGCCCTAGTATAATTTTAATGAGTGTCTGTCATGTACGGGATACTGCACTTCGTACTGCAGTAAAAATGATAAATATAACAAATATGAGCTTTCAGCCCAGGGACTTTTAATTGAGCAGGAAAGAGACACAGAAGAGATGCTACCTCATATGCTCCATAACATGGAGTATCTTTTGGAGGTAACATTGAGTGTCTTTTGGAAAAGGGGGTCAGAGAGATATAAAGTGGGTGAGGAGCTTGCTTTTATATAGAGCCCACCTGGGTTTGATCTCTGGCACCAAATTTGTCCTCCTGAGCACTGCCAGGAGTGATCCTGGAGCAGAGAGCCAAGAGTGAGATCTGAGAACTAAAAGATGTGACTCAAAATCAAAACCAGAGAGAGAGAGAGAGAGAGAGAGAGAGAGAGAGAGAGAGAGATCTACAGAACACTTTTTTATAAAGTGACTCTGAAAAAAAAATGAAAAAAAAAGTGAAAAAAAAATAGACTCAGGAATAAAATTAACTTTTATTATTTCACTAGAATCCTAGTAATACCATTACTAAGCCTTTATCCAGAGGATATGAAAAGATCAATTAAAAATATGCACCCATATGGTGATTGCATCATTAACCACAATAGCAAGAACATAGAATCAATGAGAATGCCACTGATGAATAAATAACTAGAGGAGCTGTGGTATACAGTGTCGATATTTATATGCCATTCAAATATTAAAAGAGATGAAGAAATACTGTATGCAACAATTGGAATGGAATATAATTATTCTAAGTACACCAGGAAGTGAAAAATAAATACAGGATTATTTCACACAGAGCTGGAATATGAATAACTGAAGCATGCAATCTGATGAGCACGACAAAAGTAACTCAGATTTTGCAAAAGGTGTGGGTAGAGGAAAATGGGAGGATGAGGGAGAAAAGTCATTTGGATAGAGGAATGACTATGGAATCTTGGTGACAGGTACAGGGTACGGGGAGACAAAGTATAGAAAGAGGTGAAACTGTAGTCCAGAAATTTATAGTATTGCAAAGTTGAAGTAAAACAATCAGTAAGATTTGATTTTAAAAAAATTATCTAGAATACATTTTGAGAAGACAAAGTTTTCAAAGTCTGTATCTTGAAAAAATTTCCTTTTCAAAAAAATTATTGGTACCAGATAGGTAGTTAAGGGGTTAAAGCACTTGTCCAGTACTTAACCAAGTCCACCCAGTTCAACCCCAGCTGCACATATGGTTCCCCAAGAAACTTAGGAGTGATATCAGAGCCCAGATTCAGGAGTAAATCTTGAGCACCACTCACTGGGTCCCCCAAACCAATAGATAATTTAAAAAATTTAGTTATCACTATTGTTATTGCCATTGTCATTCCCAAAGCAGAAATCCCAAGAGGCTGAATCATGTTCAGTGGCCTGGACACTCCGGTCCACACCCACATGAACCTTCAGTGATTTCTCTAAGCTAGACTTCAGGGTTTGTTTCATATCCTCGCTTTAAGAAATGAAGCTTTTATAAAATGCTAAGTTGCTCTGACACAAAGGTGTAGGAATGGACATTTGCCACCTCACAGGTGGGGGCCAAAAATCAAATGAACGCTGAAAGAATCCCACTGAGCCAAATGCCTTTTTTGCTCATTCTAATGGTCTGATTAGTGCCTGACAATTGTTATTCACTTACAACATCTCTGACCTTTCCTTGACGCTTCTTATCCCACTTGGACGGAGAGTGACAGGTCTTTGCCAGGTCCTTCTTCGGGGAGCTCAAGTATTAGGAATAAGCACGTGTTTCCTTCCCATATTTTTCACGGGAGTAGAAACAGTTTTCTGGAGAAATAACACTGGGGTCTAGATCACCACCAGAGTTCAGGGTGGGGCTTGAACCTCCCAAGTGCTCAGAAGTCCTGATGAATCAGACCTCAAGAAAGACATTGGACAGAAGCTCTGGAGAGGAGAGAAGCTGCAGGGGTCCTTTATTGACCTTCACTGGCTACTTTTTCCCTCATTTGTCAAGAGTATTTGGACTAGATTCTCCCTTCTCCTGTCTTTGTTCTCTGGAACAAGCTCCCAAAGAACTCGTAGCCTTCAGAATTTGTTATTTAATGGGCAGGTGATGGGATTTTGTTGTTTCCTTGAATCTCATATGCAAATCTCTTAGCCATCACTGATCTGCTTTAAATTCACATTACTCCATATCCAACAGAACTACAGAAGGCAGCTAAGCCTTTAAAAATCCCTTACCTTCCTCAAGATCAGAAGTACATTTTACGACACCCAGCAAATAGCCAGAGTATAGTTGACAATTAAATATTCAAAAGCCCAGGGTGAGCTTTCTGTCAAAGAGTTCTGAAAGTAATCTAGGGAGAGTTTGATAGTGAGAGCATTTCCTGGCGGAGTTTTGAAAGGCTTTCATGCAAATTCATAGAAATTAGCTTGCACAGACATTTGGTGACATTTCTGTGGAGTAATATGAGCAATTTGGGCTCAAGTATGTGGGATAAGCTAGAGGGGGGCATAATAGCATGCAGTATTAATGTGAGCATTCCTTGCCTTTGGTGGCATAAGTGAACAATCTGCAAGCAGATTATTACCTAGCCAAGTTAAGATTTTCCCATTCTTCTTTACTTTAAATTCCATTAAAAAAATTGATGTCTGGCTGGGGACAATTAAAAGAGATTAGACCATATGGCATAGTGGCATAAGTCAAGAAGTTTTAAACATTTTTATTTAATTTTAAAACCAGATGTAATTCTTTGTCATATTGAAAGTTTAGCAAGAGTTGAAATTAAGTCAGAGCTTATTCTTTTTTTTTTAAATGTCCTGTTGCTCTTATCTAAAAGCTCATGTACTCTTTTATGAAAAATCCTCTCACTAAATCAACAAATATATCCTATCAAATAAATAAGGTATCACTTAAGACCAAAAAACAGAAAGAAATTGATGCAACCCTTTTGCATCTCTTTGTGTTTGTTTTTGGGGTGCCACACTGGGCGATGCTCTGGGGTTACAGCTGCTCTGCACTCAGGGGTGACTTCCTTGGGCTTGTAGGTCATGCTCGAGATTGAACCCAGGTCAGCTGTGTTCAAGGCAAGTGGCATCTGTGCTATCTCTCTGCCCCTGCAACTCTTGAATTTCTCTTCACTTCCTCTACGTTATCTCTCAGTAGTAGTTGAGCACGCACTCCAAATGTCTGTAGCAAATGAAGTTACTTGGAACTAATGAAAATGCAAAGCAAATCCGATTTATGGGAAACTTCTTGTGATCAAGCAAAGTCTGATTTTTTAAATTTTTAATGCATTTATTTTTGTTTGTTTTTCTGGGCTGTGCTCAGGGCTGACTCCTGGCTCTGAGCTCAGGATCACTCCTGGCAGGTTTCAGAGGGCCATATTGGGAGCCTGGAATTGAACCTGGGTCAGCTGCGTGCAAGGCAAGCAATCTACCAATTGTACTATCTCCAGCCAATCAGATTCTACTTCATTCCAGTCTGAGTTCAATATGTAGCACTTGCTTTTCATATCAAGGTGTGCATATTTGAGCTCCTGGAATTTTGTTTTCACTAAATTTGGAAGTAACATGTGAAGTGAACTAATATGCTTTTAAAGATTTTTTACTTATTATAATGTTAACTTTGTTAGTGTTCTGATTAGAAAATAAGGCACAATCATTTTATAAATAAATAATTCCATTGCTATATATGTATACATATATATGTGCATATGCAAAGTGTACTATCGCCAGAGACAAATGATTTTTTTTTTTTTTGCTTTTTGGGTCACACCTGGCGATGCACAGGGGTTACTCCTGGCTCTGCACTCAGGAATTACCCCTGGCTGTGCTCAGGGGACCATATGGGATGCTGGGATTTGAACCCGGGTCGGCCGAGTGCAAGGCAAACGCCCTACCCACTGTGCTATCGCTCCAGCCCCAGAGACAAATGATTTTTATATGTTCAAATAGGTTTGTCTTTTCAACCTTGCCTCCTTCTTTCTGTTTCCATTATATTTACTTTTCTCTTTTTTTTGCAGGAGGAAAATGGGCCCCTCTCCCAACATTTTCTTTAACCATTATGCTGTCTTATAGGTTTTCTTATATGTCTATACCTTATGAGTTTCATCCTATACATTTTCTTTCAGAAACACAATTCAATTTCGTTGAAATCTTTTTAAACTATTTTGTTTCCAAGTTTTTTTTTTTAAGTCATTAGAATTAGGTTTTAGGCAATTTGCTTACTTTAGTGTTATAGAGCAATAGCACAGCGGGTAGAGCCTTTGTCTTGCACACGGCAGACCCAGGTTTGACTCCTCTGTCCCTCTAAGAGAGCCTGGCAAACTACTGAGAGTATCCCGCCCGCACGGCAGAGCCTGGCAAGCTCCCTGTGGTATATTCAATATGCCAAAAACAGTAACAACAGGTGTCACAATGGAGACGTTACTGGTGCCCACTCAAGCAAATCCATGAACAATGGGACAACAGTGCTCCAGTGCAGTGCTGCAGTGTTATGTTATGGACATCACCTGGATGTCCCTCAGACACAGGATCTAAGCCTGCCAGCTGTGTCCAGGCTTCTTCCATCACCAACTTCAAGAGTTTGTTGAAGAAGAGTCTGTTCTTCGTTTACTGGTAGAACTGTTTCCGTGGTGCTAACTCCTGAGTGGATTCTGCTCCACTGCTGATGCTGTGGCCCTTGGAAGTCCTTGATTCTCAAACCACATGTACCTGGGTGAGAACTGCTGCCCCTCTGCCATCGCCTGGTCACAGGTGAGAGGTCCAGAGGGCCTGTTGATGTCCAGATGTGACAGTAGCTGCCAAAGACAAACCTATCTGACCCTCGTCTCTCTTTCTTTATCTCAGCCCCTCGCCATTTCTGCTATCTGTTCCGCTACACCTCATGCTGTCTAGATTCAAAATGACTAACTATGGGCCAGAGAGACAGTACAGAGGGTAAACAGTTACCTCGCACTCCCTCAACCCCCAGTTTAATCTCTGGTGCCCCCTAGGCCTCTCCAGGACCCAGGGTCCCTGAACACCATTGGGTGTGGCCCAATCCCCACCCTCCAGACATAATAAAAAAAAATAATAAAATGACCAAGTGCACTAACCTGGGACCCTCTCCTCCCTCCACTTCCTCTGTGACACAACTATATCAGAAGCCTCCAATTACCCCGGCTACTCCCTGCCTCCCAACTCCAGATCCAAATAGTTCCTGAACCCTGTCAAACTGTACCAGGGAAAGGTCTTTGAAGTTGCAGAGTCTCTCCCTTCCTTCCCACAGTCACAGCTGGGGTCCAGGCGCATCAGAAGACGCTGCATGGAGCATTGCCACCGTCAGTCACTCGACAAGTTAACCCCTTGGAGCTCTCTTGCCTCTCCATGAAGACTCAGAGCGTTGCTGCGAGGCCTGGAGACCTTGCAGCAGACTCCCACACTGAAGGAAGTTGAGCCTTAGGAGGGTGAAGGAGACGAAAGAGGAAGATGCGAGGACGCCTTGGGAGAGCTTCAGGACACGTGGCAGAGTTGTTATTGCCACGTGGCAAACGTTTGCACATACATCGCTGTTCCATCGATAAAGAACTTACGGTGAGGACATACTGCTCATAGCCAAACAAGATTTTAACCAATATTTTTAATGCAAAATAGGAGAGAAAGAGTATTCAGCACAATACATAAGCCACATCCCACCCCCCACCTCCCCCAGACACAAGTATATACATAGACTCATGTGCCCAAAGCCCTTCATAGCAAAATATTCCCAGAAAGTGGCTGACTGACCGGGAATATTCAGCAATTAGTGAACAATGACAGAAAATAATTCCAGCCCCAGTGCTTTGAGGAGAGAGGGGGGTGGTTAGCTATTTACAATATAAATAAACAACAGCTATGGGGTGACCCCAAATTTTCTATACAGATGTACATTAATGAAGTTGAGTGTGAGGATAGATTTTCTTTCAGCAGGCTTGACTCATTTGCAGTGATTTCTTTTTCTGACCCATTTCAAAATGCCGTTCCCCTTTATCTCCCATAGATCCGGTCTAATTGCATCTGCACCTGCCCCCAGGGAGAGCACGTCCTTGGGAGGCAGAGCTCGAGGGCAGAAATCTGGACCTGTCTGAAAGGGGCAGTACCCAGTAGCTGCCAGACTCCGGAGAATATTGGAAATAGGAAGATCCTCCTTGTACTTCTTTGTTCTGCTCAGAGAGAGGGAGACAAGGGTGCGCTGGTGATTTGCCTCCCTGCCAGGTCAGTTTTGCTGGGATGGGTAAGAAGCTCGGGGGGGTAGGGGAGAGTTTCCATTCCGTTGTTAACAGATTCTGCATCTGTTTTCAAGGAGCATGGAACTGTTTCCTGGTTTTTCCCATCGAAATGATTTTTTCTTCAGGCTTCCCTCTTCTTACTTAAAATAGCAGCCCTTTTCTAGCCATAGTTGGTGAGCCGTGTCTATTTTCAAAGCCAAGGAGCGGCAGCTGTCTCCGCGATTGTGGTCCGTCTTTCCAAACTGGAGCAGCTGTCCATTAGCCGGGAGATCTATACGGGTTACTCTGTTTCTCGGCTGCATTTCAGAGTGTTCCCTCCTGGCAGATGTTTGGTTATGATTTTCTTATTTCTGTTCTGTTTTCAGGGGGCTGTGGAAAGTTGATGGCCTTTCAAAAATGTATTTGAGATCATGAGAAGAAGGTAGTTGTTATTATCTTTTCAAAATGGGTAGCTCTTCTCCTAGGGCACGTTGTCACCGCTGGTCAACATTGGCGTGTTTAAGTAAAATCCCATCAGATGAATTAAAACACTGGATGCTCTAGAAGTGAGTGCACTGCTTTGTAAGAGTAGGTTTCAACAAAGCAAGTGAACTAACAACTCAACCAAAATAATAGGCTGAGAAAAATATGCTGGTGATCAGGTGAGAGCGGCAGGGCTTTGGGAGAAGGGGCTCGGGGGCTTTCCCTGGAACTTAACAGCTGTAGATTGGTGTTGGGATGCAGTGGTACTTACACAAAGCAACTGGAAGGCTGTACTCCTGAAACATCCTTATTATTATAAACTAATGGCGAATGAATCTATTGTTGTAAAGGAGTAGGTTTCGGGCTGGAGTGATAGTACAGCGGGAAGGGCGATTGCCTTGCACATGGCCGACCCAGGTTTGATTCCCAGCATCCCATATGGCCCCCCGAGCACCGCCAGGAGTAATTCCTGAGTGCAAATCCGGGAGTAACCCCTGAGCATTGCCGGGTGTGACCCAAAAAGCAAAAAAAACTTTTTTTTTTTTAAATAAAGGAGTAGGTTTCAAACAAAGCTTCAGGAGCTTTGAGGGTTGATGAGGGCTCGAGGAAGTACAAGGGAAGAATTGTACCATAAAGATTCTACAGCTTTAGTCTTCAGCATGGAGTGGCAATAGGCTCATGAGTCATTCCCAGTGATTATTTCGAAGCAAGTGTCAGCATTTGTCAGGACTGACACTGTATCTGGCAGGGGTTGGGGTGCGGAGGTGTAGAGCCTGACTCTGCTCAGGGATCCCTCCTGGTTCTCTGCTCAGGGATCACGCCTGACTGTGCTAAAAAATTAGACCTCGGCCTAATTACCACTTGTCACTGGTGACAGAGCGTTCAGGTTCACCGGTTCTCTGCATATTTCCATCCTAAAACTTGCTCTTTTGTTTTGTTTACTTTTTATTTCTGTATTTTTGCTTTTTTTATTTACTTTTTATTTTATTTATTTATTAAATTTTTTTTTTTACTTTTTATTTCTACATCACTGTCGCTGTCATCCCATTGCTCATTGATTTGCTTGAGTGGGCACCAGTAATGTCTCCATTGTGAGACTTGTTGTTACTGTTTATGGCATATAAAATATCCCACGGTAGCTTGCCAGGCTCTGCTGTGTGGGAAAGATACTCTAGGTAGCTTGTCGGGCTCTCCGGGAGGGACAGAGTAATCGAACCCAGGTCGGCCGCGTGCAAGGAGGACGCCCTACCCGCTGTGCTATCACTCCAGCCCTTGATCATACATCATAAGTTTATATACACCTCTATGAATTTCACCACCAAATATAATTTGTCAAGTTCCTGTCAATACTCTCATTAATTTTCCAAAACTCTATGATTCAACTACAGACATTTAAGGTGATTTACTTAGCCTGAAATCCCCTTCCGTGTCCATTTGAACAGTTGCCAGGTTTGGGCTATTTCAAACCACGCCTCTAGTATTCGGATGGCTCAGGGGTAGGTAGGGCCATGCCTGACAATGATCCGAGATTTCTCCTGGCTCTTTGCTCAGAGATCACTCTTGACAGTGCTCTGGGAGCCATAGGCTGGGCTGCAGATCAAACCAGGGATAGGCCCTGCAAGGCAACTTTGTTTTTACTATTACTTTCTTTCTTTCTTTCTTTCTTTCTTTCTTTCTTTCTTTCTTTCTTTCTTTCTTTCTTTCTTTCTTTCTTTCTTTCTTTCTTTCTTTCTTTCTTTCTTTCTTTCTTTCTTTCTTTCTTTCTCTCCCTCTCTTTCTCTTTCTTTCTTTCTTTCTTTCTTTCTTTCTTTCTTTCTTTCTTTCTTTCTTTCTTTCTTTCTTTCTTTCTTTCTTTCTTTCTTTCTTTCTTTCTTTCTTACTTTCTTTCTTTCTTTCTTTCTTTCCTTCTTTCTTTCTTTCTCTCTTTGTCACACCTGGCTCTGCACAGGGGTTACTCCTGGCTCTGCACTCAGGAATTACCCCTGGCGGTGCTCAGGGGACCATATGGGATGCTGGGACTCGAACCCGGGTCAGTCGCATGCAAGGCAAATGCCCTACCCGCTGTGCTATCGCTCCAACCCCTACTTTATTTCTTTTACCATCTTAACGACTCTTTTATTGAGATACTGTGATATAAAAGGTAATTCATATTTGGGCTTCGGGCATAGGGTGTTCCAGCACTAGTCACACCACCAGTGTCAGCTTCCCTACAGGAGTGTGGCCAGCTTCCCCTCCACCCCCAGCCTGCTTCCTTCACAGGCTCAGTTTTAAGTTTTGTTTCTGTAGCTTGGGTCTCAAGCTTCCATTGCGGTTGGCGCTGTCATTTAGACATACGCAGATTCCACACCTCTACACTACCAGTGTACCCTGGTCACCACTCCCAGGTCTGTTACTTCCCGCCTGCCTCTTCTTAATTCTCCCCTTGATTTCTCCCTTACTTGTCCTCCTTCCTATACACCAGGTCAGCAGTGATCCAGGGACTCCTCCCTTTGATACCTGACATTCCCCCATCCTGTATTTTATACTCCACAGATAAAAGATATTATCCTGGGGCCAGAGTAATAGTAGAATAGATAGAGAGCTCGCCTTGCACGTGGCTGACCAGATTCAATCTCCACCCCCGATGGTCTCCTTAGCACCACCAGGAGTAATTTCTGAGTGCATAGCCAGGAATAACCCCAGAGCACCACCAGGTGTGTGGTCCTCCCAACCCAAAAAATAAAGAAAAAGATATCGTGTGTTGGTCCTTCTCACTGCATCTTCCAATCTGAAATGAATTGCATTTCATCTTTCCTTTCAGCTGCATAGTATTCCATTGTGGATGTATACTATACCTTCTTAATACTCTCATCTTTCATTGGACACCATAGCTTGATATGGTTGATTCCATAGCTTTTCTACTTTGCTAAGCGATGCAATGAATAATGGTGTACGAATGTCCTTTGTTTGAATGTTTTTGCACCCTGGGAGGAGATACCTAGAAGTGAAATTTCTTTATATGGCAGCTGAGTTCTTACTTTTCTGAGGGATCTCCACACTGTTTCCCATAGGGGTTGAACCAGACAGCATTCTCACCAGCAGTGGATGAGCGGATGAGAGTTTCTTTTCACCACATTCCTCCCAATACAGATTATTCCAAGGTTTTCCATGCATGTCACTCTCACTGACGTGAGATGACATCTCATTGTCAACTTGATTTGGTTTCCTTGATAATAATTGATAATGAGCACTTTTTCATGTGCTTATTTGACATCTTCTGTCTTCTTCAGAGAACTGTTCGTTTCTTCTCTCTCATTTTTGGATGGGTTTTGAGTTTTTGTTGTTGATCTTTGTGATTACATATCTTTTATTTTAACCCTTATTGGGTTAAAATTTGTTGGATACAAATACTTTCTCTTGTAAGGCATGCATTTTAATCCCTATACTATATCTCCAGCTTCTACTGTCATATACATATGTGTGTATATATGCATGTATATATGTACATGTACATATATACATATGTGTGTGTCTGTGTACACCCTGATAGAGAAAGAATTCTCCATGCTATGTTACTTGGAAAAGAATTACTGGGTATAATTAATTTATACATAATTTCAACATCACCAGGTAATATCTAATTGTTTTACAACTGACACCCTCACCAGTACTTCATAAAGTTCCTGTTCTGCCATATGTTTTCCAATAGTTGGCATTATAATTCTTTTGAATTCTATAAATGTGGATCTTAATAACTATATTCAAATTTTATTTTATATTTCCTTAAACAACTCATATACCTAGACACTCATCTTCTGTTTTTCAGTGCTACTTCTTATTTATTTCATTTTGATGATGTTTTAGGTTTGTTTTATATGGCAGCCACCCCTAGCAATGCTCAGGGGTTTCTTTTGGCTCTGCATTCAGAAATCCTCCTGGTGGTGCTCAGGGGACCATATGGGATGCTGGGGATTGAACCAGGATTGGACACATGCAAGGCAAACGCCCTTTACATTACACTCTCACTGACCCCAAGGGTTTTTTAAAAACTATCTTTCTCAAGTTTGCTTCTGCAGAAATTATCTTTCTGTGAATGTTATGACATTCTACTGTTGTTGATAAAATAGTTAATAAAGTTGTTGGATAAAATATCCAGTTGATTGAAGATATTATTAAGTTCAACTTCAATTCTGTTTGCTAAAATTGTTGATTTGAGTGTCTGAATTTTAAAATGTGGTAATTTGTTCTTCTCTCTGGCTATTCTAATAGTTTTTTTTTCCTGTGGTAGTTTGAAACTTTGTTACTAGGCACATTCATGTTGATCATAGGAAGATAATTATAATTAGTTGAGATAATTATAATTAGTTGATGCTTAATATATTCTAATTTTCATTGGAATTTTTTCACCCATGAGTTATAGAAGTCAACATTTTTTATTTTAAAATGTTCATCTGAATCATTTTTAAAATGATCAATTTTTAAATTGAGGAATGTTTTAAATTGGGAATGTCCTCAGTGGCAGAGCACATACCTGCATCTCTGAGCCGAGGCTTTGCTCCTCTGCCCTGTGTCCCCCTGCGTCCACTGCCCAGAGTGGGCCTAAGCTCTGAACGCTGCCAGAAATAGCCCCTGCACTAAAAGGGAAAGACATTTATTTTTATTACAAAGCACGTTTTTAAAATACACTCTCTAAAACATTAATGTTCGATATGCTTTAGCTCCAACACTGTTAATATGCTTGTTGAACATATTAAATGTAGCTATGTTTCCATGTGAGAATTCTATGAATATCCATGTTTTTGATTCTATTTTTCTTCTCATTTCAACCAACTTTTTTCAATTAGCTTGACTGTTGACTATTTTGTAATTTTGTTGTTGTTGTTGTTAAGGCGTATGTTTCTAGAATGTTTATCTCAGAATGTTCTGAGGTCTGAGGTTGGGGGTAATAAATGCAGCTATTTTTAAGAGGATTGGGGCACTATCAGGATAGCCTTAAATATTCAGCGTAATGTGATGAAAGCCTTCGGGTGTTTTTTCCCTAAGCCTAAATGCTGGCTGCTTTCTGGCAAACGACCTTCTCCCACCAACACGCTGTTTTATGGTTAGGTATCACCCCACTCTCCTACCCTGTTCAGCCAACATCTTCCAGGGGAAGGCTGAGTCAGAAACAACATTTTTTCAGCAAGAATGTTTTTATTTAACCTGTTGAAGGGATTGCTTTGCGCTGTGGACCTTAGCGAACACAATGGGGTCTCTGTTCTGCTTTCAGACACTGGGGGTGCCCTTGTTTTGTCTCTTGCATGTCACATGGGGCATTAAAATTCAAACTTGACCCCATCAACAATTTTCAGACACCCCAAAGGCAAACACCTGTGTTTGAATTTTAAAATTCATCATATTTTTCAGCTGACTTACACATGCCTACAGAAGACTAATTGTGTGTGTGTGTGAGTGTGTGTGTGTGTGTGTGTGTGTGTGTATACTTGATCCAGGCATTGATGCAGCTCTCTACCAGAAGTGCTACATCAAGCATCTAAACCATTATAGTGTTAAAACCCAGAGATAGAAGCACCACTGTCATAATGAAAGAATCTCAACCTGCATCACTAGAAGTTAAAAAAAAATGCAACAATAAACCCAAAGAGCTCAAAATAAAACTCTGGGTATACTTTGAGAAATTTCTTATGGAACATAATTAATTCAGAAGAAATGACACATTGAGAAATGAGAAGGTAAAAGTCAACCGATCAACGTTCCCTACATAAGAGCGCTTGCTTCTTCAACTGTTGTCTTTCTTTTGCCTCAGTTTCCGTTTATTTTCTAGCACCATACTAGCACTCTTACCTAAGAAAATGACCTTCCCAGATTACGGCAGTTTCCTACCCCAAATCCATACACTTATCTCCACCTTCCCCTTGGGAACTGAGGTCCAATCTGCGCCCGGGAAGCAAAAAGCCCACAATGGAGAATTACAGAGCATGGTTGCTCTCTCATAGAAAGAATATGTCTCAGCAAAATGTCATGGAAAAGAAATTGCAGGTCTCTTAATGAAGCCCTACTAAGCACATGTAACACCAATTTGAATTTGCTAGTAAAGATGCACTTACTAGGGGCTGGAGCAATAGCACAGCAGGTAGGGTGTTTGCCTTGCGTGCAGTTGAGCCAGGTTCGATTCCCAGCATCCCTTATGGTCCCCCAATCATTGCTAGGAGTAATTCCTGAGTGCAGAGCCAGGAGTAACCCCTGAGTATCGCTGGGTGTGACCCAAAAAGCAAAAAAAAAAAAGTGCACTTACTAGAAATTCACTCAGATTTTGATAGTTGACCAAGTGGACTAACACAGATTTATTTATTTATTTATTTATTTATTTATTTATTTATTTATTTATTTATTTATTTATTAAAGGGTGTTGGTTGTTTTTGTTGGGGGGGCTTTGGGGGTCACACCCTGCGATATACAGGGGTTACTCCTGGCTCTGCACTCAGAAATTACTCCTGGCGGTGCTCGGGGGACCATACAGGATGCTGGGGATCGAACCCAGGTGGGCCAGGTACAGTGCTGTGCAGACTCTGCAAACTCCCTACCCACTGTGCTTTAAAAGTGAGATGAGACGGTTAAGAAACTAATAGCAAATGTATATAGAGTTGCTTTTGAAAAGAAAGCAATGGTGACTGTGAAAGAGCACTGTGGGGAGGATGCATGCTCACTTCTAGATGGTTCTTCCAGCATCTCCAGGTGCTGCCTTGGAGGACCCTGAACATCAGCAGGTGTGTTTGGGTCCCCGAGCACCACAGGGAGTGAGAAGCATTGAATCCTGGGACCTTTACATCAAACACCCAGTCTGGTGGGCTGAGAAATGCTGGTGGGTTGCAGAGTGCCGCGTGGGAATCCCACCTCCACTACATAAATGAATAAGGAGAAAGAAAAGGAAGCAATAGTTAGAACATAGGGTGAAAAGTCCCTCTAGGTAGTGATGATGAGAGTGACACCTTAACCCAAAGTCACAGACATGAAGCATCTATCCCCGGGGGTCCAAGAGTGCGCAGACAGCTTCTGGCACATTTTGCGTCCTGCTGTTTTGCCGGGTGACTCGGAAAGCAGCCAGCTCCTGCTGCTGCTTAGAGGACTATGCCCCCTGCCAGCCCGCAGTACAGATGGCAACTGGGTCCTTCAGATCCAGCAGGTACAGTGCTGTGTAGGCTCCATCCTGAGTGGATGCAGTGGAGATGGTCACAAGTCCCAGAAGAGAGTCACGGACCCCTAGACTGCTCAACAAGCCAACTTCTCGATGACATGTCACCGGCTGCTTCCAAGAAAGCTTCTGGCTTGCTGTTGGGTTCAGGTGTCACTCGATGAATGGACGCAGTATGGAGGGAAAGGTGGGTCTCTGCCTTTGACCGTCGTGAAGGAACTACTTCTTCTAGGTCGTCAACTCAGAGGTGCCTGGCACCATTTCGTCATGGAGGAGAATGTCCGTTGAAACGGCGTCTGTTTAAATAGGTGGGACATTTGAAATATCGAGACAGCTTGAGGGATACACGAGCTGGGCGAAGGCAAGGGCTCATGACTCTGCATGTCATTGCCAAGGAGGACTTTTAGCCAACGGAGAAAATTTAGGGAATTTTTATGCCTCAATTTCTCTGTAGTTTTCTTTCCCTCCCTGAATCACGCATGGCAGCTATGACGTTCTTTAAATTCCTCTTAGATTCAGATGTACTCCAAGTGAAATCCCACTCGGTTCAGAGAGGTATTTTGGGGACCTTAGATCAGATCTGATCTGATCCCAAGATCAGAGCCTGGAAAGCTCCCCGTGGCATATTCAATATGCCAAAAAACAGTAACAACAAGTCTCACAATGGAGACGCTACTGGTGCCCGCTTGAGCAAATTGATGAGCAACAGGATGACAGTGACAGTGACAGTGATAAAGCCGCAGCCCCAGGAAATAGTGAGAGCTTCACTGATTAGGGGACTGAGGGGCACAGTGCCTGGCGTGATGGCAAATGCATCAGTCATTTCCCTGCTCTACTTCTCTTTGCACCTGTGGGGTCTGTTGCTATTGCAACAAATGTTTGAGCTGATTTTCTGGCTTCTCTGTCCAGGGCAATCTCATAAGCTTTGCCTTTTCTTCATCAACGAACAGTCTTCTGTTCTCTGTCTTCGAGAACGCTTCATCATTACTGCCGATGGGTGGGGTCCTTTGAGGGCCACGTTGTTAACCTCCAGGATCTGAAGATAGATTCATCCAATTCCACTGGTGCTGAATGAAAATGGGCCACATCACTGTGCCATGGACTCCAGAACTGTCAACGGGGATGCCTTCATCCTGGCTCCTGGACACCTTAGTGACCACCCTTCACTCATTGCTCTCTAGCTTCTTTCTCTCATACTGGCCTCCCCACCCCCTGCTGACTCAGACTCATCAGCTTCCCCACATCTCCAAGGCCCTTACTTGTTAACTCACTTTCCCTGGATGCCTTTCGCATCAGCCCTTTAATCCGTCCATCTCTTTATTCCTTGTCTCCCACCAAGGGGCCTCCTCAGACCACTGCATAAAAGATTTGGTTCCGTTATCACACTAAAAGCACAGGAAGGATTGAATAGAAAAGAAGAACTTGATTGACAGGAAGAAAACTTTTATGTTGGAAGTTAGTCTGGCAGACACAGGATTTAAAAGAAGCTTTGGAGCTGCCAGATGGGGTCTGTCTTTAAAGATAAACTGAAATAACAGTCTGTCCGTGTTTAGGACTTTTCGGGAAAATATTGCGTAGTTATGAAAGGGCAAGATCAACACATGCCGCTGAGGAACATATGATGAACACATATGTTCCTAGCATGTTCATAAAGTGGTGAAGAAACGTCATCAGGGTATAAATTTTCCCTTATGGTGCTAAGGAAAAAGTGAAGGGGGTTGTTCAGTTATATAGCTTGTATTGACTACAATGGGGCGCTCAGCACCAGGGTAATATTATGTTTTCATCCAATCAAAGCTAAAAGAATATGAGTGTACTTTCTCTCATAAAGGGGTTGTCACAAAGTCCAAATAGTAAGGCTTCTGCCAGTGTGTTCTTTGCTGCTTCTTGTCAAAATAGAGAGTCCTTCTCTGTTTTGATGAGAAGAAAAGGGAACACAAAGTTGCATAAATTATACCAATTTGGCTTTATATTTCTGATAATGCATACTTTTTGTATTTACTATATATTTGTCTAACTTGTTCATCATTCCTTATTAAGAACATGGATTAATACTTGACATTAATGGGAAGGTAATAAATACCTGTCTTTATGTGAACAAATGAAGCAGTAATATCCATTACAGAATCTGACACATAGATGGTAAATGTTTGTGTTAAGTCCAGTGCTATCATCTGTTTCATAAAAAACAAATGCTTTTATTAATTACTTTTCTAAAATGAGTTTAATTTTGTATCCATATAAATAGCACAGCAGTAGCTAATACAATAAATTCAGTCATCTTATGACTGTAGCCATAGATTGATTAGTGATGATAAAACAGTGAGTGAGTAATTACTAGCTATGCAGTAATGTACTTGATGCTTTCTGAAAATGTTTATACTTGTCTCATTTTAAGTTCTCAAATGATTACTAGCTATGCAATATTTTATATTTTATGCTTTAATGTGTTTATACATTTATTTTTAATTTTTTTTTTTTTTTTGCTTTTTGAGTCATACCCGGTGTTGTTCTGGGGTTACTTCTGGCTCTGCACTCAGGAGTTACACCTGGCGGTGCTCTGGGGCCATATGGAATGATGGGGATTGAACCTGGGTTGACCATGTACAAGGCAAACACCCTCTCTGATTGGACTATCATGCTGGCCCACATTTCACCTATTTTAGTTCACAGTTAAATGTTCAACATTGACAACAGTGTCTGGCTTGAAGCCAGCAGTTTATAATGCTTTTTCTCATAATTTTTCAGAAGAGTAGCACTGTAGCACTGTAGTCCCATTGTTCATCGATTTGCTCCAGCGGGCACCAGTAACATCTCCATTGTGAGACTTTTTGTTACTGTTTTTGGCATATTGAATACACCACGGGTAGCTTGCCAGAAGTCTAAAGGTCAATATATCTGCATTGTCTTCCTTACTCACCTGACCTGATGAGTTATCCAAACATGGGCCCCAATCTGTGGCTGCAGCTTCTCCTCTCCCTTCATCCATTCTGTCCATCCTCATCCTATTCATCAGTGAACATTGAGTGTCTATTGGGGCTGGAGTGATACAGGGAGTACGGTACTTATTTTTCATCTGGCCGGCCTTTTAGTTCAAATCCCAGCACCATATATGGTCCCCTGAGTTCCCTCTGCAAGTGCAAAGTCACTGAGTTTGGCTCAAAAACATATTACAAACACACACATACACACACATGTACACACACAAATTGTGTGCCTACTATGTACTATATACAAGTTCCTCTGCTAGAGAAACAAATGGACAACTGTGGTTCTGGTTTTATGGAACTTTAAGAATCTCTCAAAGGAAATGTGATACACAATGCATTTTGTGTGACTGGAATGATAGAACAGTGGGTTGGGCCTTTTCCTTGCACATGACTAACCTGGATTTGATGCCTGGCACCCCACAGAGCCAGGAGTAAGCTCTGAGCACTGATGGATGTGGTCCCAAATTGAAAAAAATATTATGTAAAACATTTGGTTATAATAGCAATAAGAGAAAACCAGTGGAGGATATTCTTCTTAGTCTTTAAATTTGTGGCCAGCAGTTGGGTTCTCTGGGCGCCTCTACCCTCACGTATATCCCAATGAAAGGAAACCTTCTCAAAACCCCTTTACTCAACTTGTCAATTTGTGTTGGTGGGAAAGAACCATCTGAACAGCCTAACAGATATGAGGCACTGAAGTTCTGTCAGCTTATCCCCAGCACATCCGTGTCAGCAAGTGCAAAAGTGACATCAAGCACCCTCACTTATTATGTATTAATATTCAGTAAACTGCAGAAAGTTGGTTTAACAACTCTTTTTCGGTGCGGGAGGAGCATCTGGCAATGCTCAGGGCTGCTCCTGGCTCTGCACTCCGGGATTACTCAGACTGTGCTTGGGGGGACCATCTGAGATGCTTTGAGCATCCCACATGAGCATCCCATAGGGTCAAAATCAATACCTTTGATTCTGCCGACTGCAGCCTAGTTATAAACAAACACCATCTTTTCTTTAAGGAGGTATCCCCTGCACGCCAGTATCTCAATTGTGGGACCACATCTTTTGTTGGCATGGTTTCATGGACTGCAATCATGCTTTTAATTTGCAGGTGAGTATAATGTTAATTGCTTGCTACTTTCTTGAGACAGTGATTAGAATTGGGTTAGGAGGATATGCTCCAGGGTCACCCTGGCCTGTTCATGAGCTGGATTTGGAATCTTGAGCAAGTCATTAAATATCTGTTACAATCTCTCCATGTACCCAGTGAGCTAAAACTGATAGCAAGGGCTTGTTGTAGCGATTAAAGATGTAAATTCATTCTGTGTACTCAGCATCAGTACCTGGTAGGTGGAAATCTTAGCAAAAGAAGTTTTGTGGGCTAGTTTAAATTCCAAGATAAAAATTAAGCCATTTGGGGCCGGAGTGATAGCACAGCGGGTAGGGCATTCGCCTTGCACGCGGCCGACCTGGGTTCGATCCCCGGCATCCCATATGGTCCCCCAAGCACCGGCAGAGTAATTCCTGAGTGCAAAGCCAGGAGTAACCCCTGAGCATCGCTGGGTGTGACCCAAAAAGCAAAATAAAATAAAATAAAATAAAAATTAAGCCATTTGGCTTGTACACTGGACAAAAGAGACGGAATAATAAATTTGATGTTCATATCCTAAAATGAGTTCTAACACAGGGTGCTAGAAAGAAAAATCTCATCTCCACCGATGATGCTCAGAACCCACTTCTTGGAACCATGAAGATAGTTGACCTTACATGAACGGCAACAGCGCTCATGTGATTAAGTTTAAAAATCTTGAACGGTGAGTGTTAGGCTGGGGGATATTCCCAGGGATTATTCTACAGATAGGCAGTGACTCTCAGAGTGGTTCTAAGAGGAAGGTGGGAGGATCAGAAGGGCTGATAAAGGAAGCCCAAACTGGAACTCCTGGTGACGAGGATGAACCAGGGCAAGAGGGAAATCTCAAGCATATGGAGGGGGCAAGGAAAGGATTCTAGGGATTCTCCCAAAACTTCCTGCTGGCTCCTTGACTCTTTTTCTTTAGCCCAGTTACAATGGTTTTTGGCTTCTGACCTCCAGAACTCTGTGTGTGTGTGTGTGTGTGTGTGTGTGTGTGTGTGTGTGTGTGTGTGTGTGTGTATGCGCTCCGGGGTTGAAGCCAGAGCTAGCACATATGCAACATTTACTCCAGACTTTTGAAATACCATCTGGCCTACTTCAAAATAAGGGTTTTTTTTTAGTTTGTTTGTTTTAAACTATACATCAAACTTGTTGTAATCAATTTTAACAGTAATTGGTTAGTGATAGTCACAGATGAGCCTAATGGGTTTGTATTTTTTTTTTTCAGACAGAGTGAGCAAATTTCAGACTTTAAATGGAAGATTTTATTTCCCTAAACAAATATGTGTTGTATATTTCCTCCAAGCCTGCTCGGATCAGGACTGGGCCGCTTCTGCCCAGATCCCCCATTTTCCAGTAGCTAGGCGGTCACATCCAGAAACTGCCCCTGGCGATATGTAATCCCATCAATGGCCAACATTCCAGAGACTATAAAACCAAGCTCCCGGAAGCACACGGCCTCGACATCTTATAGCCTAGTTCTCCCTCTAAGAGGAGAACCTGGCAAGCTACTGCAAGTTTTCCTGCCTGCATGGGAGAGCCTGGCAAAGTCCCTGTGGCGTATTCATATCCCAAATACAGTTAATAATGGTGGGTCTCATTCTCCTGACCCTGAAAGAGCCTCTAATGCAGCACCATTGGGAAGGACAAGTAAAGAGAGGCTGCTAAAAATCTCAGGCCTAGGACAAATGGAGACATTACTGGGCCCGCTCGAGCAAATTGAGGATGAACGGGATGATAGTGATAGTGATGGAATATAGTTGTTTATTTCTGCACCATCACAACTGACAAAAACTGGGATTTTGTTTTGTTTTGTTTTTCTGTGCAGGGATCAGGTTTAGGTCTTTTGCAAGCAAAAATGCACTTGACCACTGAGCCCCATCCCAGGAACAAGAACTAACAATACTTTCTAAGGATTCAGCCCTAAAAAGTATATTCTGGAATGGAGCATTGAATCTGTTAAAAAAAACAAAAAAAGTTCTACAAGTTTTGGAGAATTGCAGTCTGGTTACATAACTAAATGTCTTTTTAAAATAACTCAAAGTTTTACATTTGATTTTGCCTTTTTCTACTTGCATTATATATCAGGCAGAGTATTTTAATGGATTAATGTCTGAGATGTATTATTTGTGTTATAAAATCAATGCAAGTTTTCTTGGTAGGACCCCAAGCAGTGGCTGGGGGTCCTGGATACACTCCCTGCAGTGCTTGGCTAAGTAGGTCAGAAAGATCAGAGATTGTGGGCTGGTGTGGTGCTGCAGGCCATGAGTGACAAATATAACAGGGCCGGGGGGCTTCCAGAAAGAGACGCAGTGCTGCTGAGGTTGCCCTCAGGTCAGCCCCCTGACTCCAATATAGGGTCCTTGAAATAACAGCCTCCAGGCGCTTCCAAATGTTTCCGTTTTATAAATATGTGATTTATATACATAGTTTTTCTTGAGCATAGTTACTGCACGGAATATGGAGCATCTGTGTGTACATAATGTATGTTACTGGGCACATTTCCATATACCAAGCAGAGCGTATGCATTTAAAATGTGCCATTAAAAAGCAGAGCAATTTGCTGGGTTTATTTTGCTTCGGAAGACCCAAACTGCTGTGTTGATGTACCAAGTGCCTCTTCATGCTTCTAGCTCATACACAGTTCTATAAACTCTGGAAGAAATTGAAATAAATGTTTTCAGGCCTTACAGAAATAAGGAAGGGAGGAGTTAGGGAGGGAAAGAGAGGAGGAAAGTTTAACCAGTTTTTACATGAGTTTTCCTTCATGCAAAACTATTTTGTCTTTAAGAAAACAAATAAAGAGGTAATCTTCTTTAAATGCCCCTGACACTGTGCAACGCAATTATAACAATATAGAAGACTTTAAATATCCACCAGAATTTTAAACATACCATAGTTCCAGGCTTTTAGTAATGGGTTGGAGGGATAGTTCGTTCAACCGCCTGGAATGCAGCTTTGCATACAGAGCCCAGGGTTTGATCCCCAGCACCATGGGATCTCCTGAGCACCACCAGGAACAACGTCTGAACCCTGAGTCACAAGTAACCCCAAGCACTATGACCCAAATCAGCTGTGACCCAAAGAAAGGAGGAAAGAACGTTTTCTATGAGGTCTGGCATGTAGCTCATTTGCCTTGCAAATGTGTGAGAATTCGAGTTTGATATCTGTTACTTAAACAAATAACGAACCCAAGAAAAGAATTTGATTGCGTCTATTTGTGAGTCTTAGGACCTTACTTCCGGTCCTGAGTCCCCTCTGTGGTACAGCATGCTGAGCTGGCTGCGGTAATTCCCACGGCCCAGCTACACGACTGCCGCTGGGACTTGCCAGGACTGGAGAAAGATCGCATGACACATGCCAGCTCAAACAGGGACATTTCCTCTTTCTGTTTTCCCCGCTCCCGAAGGTCAGCCGCTCCAGGGGGAAAGCCCTCCGATCTGGCACATGTGCTGGAGAATCTCAACATAAATGATTCTGCTTTCATTGCAACATCCCTGCAGGTGAACTGTACCATAGAGGCTTTCTCTCCGGGAGAGCCTGTGCAGGCAGCATTTTCTCAAGGGTTTTTCTTTTTAGAAAGAGTAGTATTCATCAATGCAGGGCAGTGTTTAGCAAGACAGGTAGTCAGCTACTCTAAAAGCAGTGCTTATTAAATTAGAAGCCGTAGTAGAGAGGAAAGAGGCGAGGACTCCGGGTTCAGCTCCCTTTCTGATTCTATCTGCAGGACAGCTAATAAAATTAGAGGTCTTTCACTTTCTACTCACCTCTCCAGTATATGCCTTTGAAAGTATGCATGCATTCATATTGTGAAATTTTCTAAAAGGACTCATGCATGGATTAGTTTTCAATTGATTCATAATCAATCCTACATACATAGAAACTTAAAAATAACACTTTTCCCCAAAATAAATAAATAAATTTTTTATTGACTGGACATGTAAGTTATAACACAGTGTGAGTTTCAGATACATGCCCTATGCCTAGATATCTGTGAATGCCACATCATGCCCTTCATTCTCTGTTCCACCTCACTGCACACCCTTCCTCCTCTGGCAACCCACAATTCTGTCATCAAAGTCCGTATCTTTGATTTTTATTGGTTATTGTTTGCTTTGGGTTTTGGCTTGGGTGTCAGGGATCACCAAAACAGGGTCTAACATGTGTAAGGCAAGAGCCTTCCCAGCTGTTTTTTCTCTCTGTCCCTGGTTTTGTTTTTGTTTTGATTCTGTCTTCTTAGTTCCTTTATGTAATACTTGTCTTTCTTTGTTTTTTTTTTCACTCAGCAGGATACCCTCTAGGTCCATCCTTATTCTCTCCAATGGCAAGATTTCATTTTTTGAATAACTGAGTAGCAGCCCACTGGGTTCACACTCCATCATCAGTTCTAGGGCACTTTGGTTGTTTCCAACTTTGGCTATTGTGAAGAGTGTTGCAAATAGTGTGCACTGGATATCGGAGGAGATGTGTTTTTTTTTTTCTTTTTGGGTCATATCTGGCTATGCACAGGGGTTTACTCCTGGCTTTGCACTCAGGAATTACTCCTGGTGGTTCTCAGGGGACCATATGGGATGCTGGGAATCGAACCCGGTTTGGTGGGATGCAAGGGAAACTCCCTACCCGCTGTATTATCACCCCAGTCCCAGATATATGTCTTTTAATTGGCAAGATTGCTGGATCATATGGGAGTTCTATTTATATTTTTTTGAAGAACCATTGTAATGGGGTACAAATTTACATTTATACCAACAGTGTTCATAGATTTATTTTTCTTCACATCCTCTCCAATGCATATTGTTTCCTATAAATTTTTTATAACGGCCATGCCAATATTTTGATTAGCATTATCTTAATGATCAGCTATGAATAATACTTTTCTATATGTATGCTTACTATTTATATTGATAACAAATGTTCCAAGACAATACAATTAAGAAAGAAAAGTTTCTTCAACAAATGGTATTGGAAAAACTGGGAAACTGCTTGCCAAAGAATCAAACAAGAATGCTACATAACTTCATACAGAAAAATTAAATCAAAATGCACTTAAATCTTGATTCTAGGATCTCAGACCATTAACACATAGAGGAAAGGAAATTTACAAGCTCCTCTACATCTGCCTCATTAATACCTTTTTAGAATCATCTTAGTAACAAGAAAACTAATTTTCAGGTAAAAAAAAAGGAAAAATCAAGCTGTGCATAATATTGTAAAGCTCTGTATAGGAAAAAAATTATTGTATAAATGAAAAACAAATCTACTATATGGAATAAGGCTTTTGCAACAAATATATCAGACAAGGAGTCATACATAATGTATAAATAATTCATACAGTTTAGCAATATTCATTATCTCACAGTTGTATAAATTTGTAAACTAGCAAGTTGTGGATGCTCAGCTTAGGATATGACAGGACTAAAATTATTGTGTTAGTTGAATTGAAAGCTCTAGGAAAGTTTTATCTATATTTGTGTTGTTGGAGGAATTTTATTCCTTGCAGTCTCCTGACTGAGATTTCCATTATACTTTTAGCTATTGGGTGGAGATCACGTTTAGCAACTTGAAGATGCTCTCAAATTCTTTTCATATGTCCACAACAACCATTAGGTCAAAAATAGCATATTAAATTTTAATAATTTTTCTAATCTTTAACCCCTCTTTCTGTTCCTAAGAGAAAAAATAAATTTCCTCTTACAGGGCTCCTGTGATTAAGTTTAATTATAGTCCTCTGGATAATCCTTTAATCATTTTTTATTTCTTTGCATTTTGGGCCACACCTGGATTACTCCTGGCTCTGCACTCAGGAATTACTTTTGATAGTGCTTGGGGGACCATAAGGAATTCTGGGGATTGAACCTGGGTCAGCTGCCTGCAAGGAAAGTGCCCTGCCCACTGTACTATTGCTCTGGCCCCTAACTGTTTAGTCTTAAAGTCAACTGATTAGTAACCTTAATTAATCTACCAAATTCCTGTTGCTTCATAACATAACATGCTATGGCGTGCCATGATGTGACATAACATAACAGATCATAGAAATAACACCAATGTGTAGAAATCATGAGGGTTTAAAATACCTATTTAGTTCATGCTTCCTAATTCTCACCATGTTTTATTGTCTTTAAACCATTTTACAACTCTGTAAATCCTAGAATGCTGCTAAAGATGCAAGTGATTCTTAAACACAGAAATACAATGGCATCTGGCATCGAGTAATTCGTTCTTGTCCAAAGGATAGACTACTTTTGCATTCATATATAAATTCATTTCACCATTCCCTCTTCCTTACATACACATGATTCTTTAAACCTACTTTGAATTAGTTTTAAATATCATACTGATTTCCTCATTAAATAGTAAATAAAATAGTAAAGGTGTTTTCATCTTAGATTTGTGTGAGTTAGGATTCCACTTTCGAAAAGGTCTTTCAATACTTATTATATATTAGTGAAGTGGTTCCTCTTATGTTGTTTTATTTCGACCAGCCCAGTGCTGCTCTGGAGATCATGGAGTGATGGATTGAACTTGAGTGTCCACCCAGGAACATGGCCTCTAGCCTTTGAACTACCTGTCTTAATCTCTGAATGGTTCCTGAGTAGCACTGTTGTCCCATTGTTCATCGATTTGCTCGAGCGGGCACCAGTAATATCTCCATTGTGAGACTTGTTGTTACTGTTTTTGGCATATTGAATCCGCCACGGGGAGCTTGCCAGGCTCTGCTGCCGTGCAGGTGGGATACTCTCGGTAGCTTGCTGGGCTGTCGGAGGGGGGGGGGCGGAGGAATCAAACCCAGGTTGGCCATGTGCAAGGCAAACGCCCTACCCACTGTGCTATCTCTCCAGTCCGGTTCCTGAGTAGACACAAATAAAATTTCAGAGAGTGGCAGAAGAATCTGAAGTCTCCTAAAAACAAAAGGATATAGTTGAGTGGAAAAGACATTACTATTTCTTTTTTTTTTCTTTTTGAGTCACACCTGGCAGTGCTCAAGGGTTACTCCTGGCTCTGCACTCAGGAGTTACTCCTGGGGTGCTCAAAGGACCATATAGGATGCTGGGGATCAAACCTGGGTCAGACATGTGCAAGGCAAATGCCCTACCCGCTGTGCTATTGCTCAAGCCCAAAACATTACTGTTTCAATTGAAGTTTTATGTTAATACTTTATAGGAGTGAAAAAAATTCTAAGACTGCATTTCAACAACCTAAGTCACACTATTTCATAAAAAAAGAGTGTTTAGCACTTATATTTAGTAATAGCACAGTGGTAAGGTGTTTGCCTTGCACGTGGCCGATCTAGGTTTGATTCCTCCGTCCCTCTCGGAGAGTCTGGAAAGCTACAGAGAGTATCTTGCCTTCAAGGCAGAGCCTGGCAAGCTACCCGTGGCGTATTCCACATGCCAAAACCAGTAACAAACAAATCTCACAATGGAGATATTACTGGTGCCCGCTCGAGCAAATGGATGAGCAACGGGATGACAGTGACAGTGACAGTGACAATAGTATCACAAGAATAATCTTCCAGAACTCTCCTCAGTTGTGGAGAGTCGTGAGTTAATGAGATTCCTGAAAAGTTCAGGGAAGCAGGAATAGTGTTTTTCCTGTCCCCTGATTCTGAGCTAGAATGGATCAGTTATGACTATTCTTTTGTTAGTTCCCATCTTACAGTTTATTGTAGAGCTTTGGACTCGTGGTCAATATTGAATAATTATGGAAATCTTTTTTTTTAATTCTTTTATTGAATCACCGTGTGGAAAGTTACAAAGCTTTCAGGTTTAAGTCTCAGTTATACAATGCTCAAATACCCATCCCTTCACCAGTGCACATATTCCACCACCAAGAATCACGATATACCTCCCCTCTTCCCCCCACCTCCCCAGCCCCCCACCCCGCATGTGTAACTGGTAAATTTCACTTTACTTTCACTTTACTTTGATTACATTCAATATTTAAACAAAAAAAATTCACTATTTTTGATTTGGAGTTTCTCCCCCCTAAAGTCGATCTGCTGAAAAGAAAGCATTTGGTAATTTGTTGAAATCTTATAGTTGTATTTCATTTGGTAATTAACTGCTATTTGTCCTTAACATTATCATTAACTATTATCTTTATAGTATCTCAATATATATTGGAAAACAAGGAGATAAATGTACTTATTTTTTTAAAAAAAATCTAAGAACCAGGGATGTGGCTTAATGGTAGAGTATTTGCCTTGCATGCATGAGACCTTGATTGGGTCTCCAGTATCCACCCAAATCACTGGGTATAATCCCCAGTACCACTGATAAAATCTCGGCATCACAACAACAAATCCTCTGGACAACACCTTGTCCAGAAATACAATAAAAGGGAGTAAAGGAGAAGGGAAAATTTAAGTGTGGCCCAACAATTAACTTGTCTTTATCTGTCCTTAACACATCGAACTCTTACACTGTTGATTTTGCTTACCAATAATGCTTGGTCTGCCATTGTGAACTAGGTTTACAAAAATATTTGCTCCGTTTGTTTCAGAATATTGCAAATTATGGTGAACTACAGTGATGAAACAAACACCAATATTTGTGTTTGGATATTAACCACTATTCAAAACTTACATGTTAGTTACCTCAAAATAATTTTCAGCTATGGGAACAAACAAACAAAAAACAAAATAATTAGAGATTTTATATGTATGAGTGATGCTGAAGCTGAAAGAAATAGAATAATGCCTTGGTGCATCTTACTTTGTTTCTTATTTCATGTTCTGTTATCAGCTGTAGGCAATAAGACACCAGATGTTTTCTGGAAGGTACAGCCTTTGTAAAAGTCCTTGAGCCAATGAAAAGTAACTTATTCCCTAAGAGTATCTCAGTTCAAAGCATTGCGAACTTTAAAAGGTAAGTAAGCATTAGCTGAAGTTAACCATCATTCTAAATCAGAAAAAAATTATTCTCATGGGAAACACTCATCTATGACTCACTTAGAACTTTGCATTTGTGAGAAAGGAAAAAGAGGCTGAACTCTGTACTAAGTTGGTCAGATGAATGCACAGTCTGGACACCAGGGAGATTTCCTTCAGGACGATGAACAATTAGTCATTTCTAGAATCAGTGAGTAGTAAGTTGCCCCTTAACCCTCTCACCATGATGTTTTGATAGAGGCTTTTCTTGGCCAAGTAAGATCAGGCTGCAGTGTTAAAGTTAGGCCAACAACATATAACTTTTAGACTTTACAAATAAAATGCATCTATTTCAGTAATTTGTATACAAGGCTTTTTTAAAAATTTGTACTACTAGAAACAGAAGTCCCTTGAAATAGTCTCATTTTTAGAAGGGATTATGTGTGATGCAGAAAACATTTATAAGTAATTCCGAGATAAAGTGAATGAGGACATTGCAACAAGTCAGTTAGAACTGGCTGGACAATTTTCCCAATATGATCTAACGGTTGTGGTAACACGGACTTGGTGTATCAATATTACAACTTTGCGGGTCATTTTCCAGGACCTTTGAACAGCGGTTCCCACTATAGCCACACGAAGCTGCACGTTGAATTTCAGGCTTTGATGCATTCCTGATTTTATTGGTGCTTAAAGGCAGCGTTTGGGTTTCATTTATTTTAAAAGCACTAGAGAAATATTTGTAGAATGACTGGACTTATAATAAATGCTCCTAATAAACAGATAAATCCACGAACCAAGAACACAGTGCCCATTTGGGCTCACTTAGGAACTGACAGAACCGTGTAGCTGGTGACGCCTGCATGTGGAACATGACTTGAGGTCTTTCAAAAGCTTCGGAGGTTTTTCACACACAGACAATTAGGCTTAAAATACAGGCCACTGTTCAGTTAACATTTTGACAAATGCAACATTAGAAACTTGTTTAAATATACATCAGGCAATGAAAGCCCTTTCGAAAGATAAAGGCTGAGACTTCAGAAAGCCAAAGTAAGCAATCCCATGGAGAAGTCTGTGTGTACACATGTGGCCTGCATTATGATGAACAATTGTTGGACCACGGTTTTTAAACTAAATTGATATTAATACTCAATTTGTTTAGAGAAGCTTTCTTTTGGCCAGTCCCGATCTCACATAACGTTTCAAGAAAGTTCAGTTTGCTTCCTGAGGTCTTTCTTGTGTTAAATTAAGGTTAGCTTGATTTCTTTCATCAGCAAGCTATCAAAAATCATAAACTTATGTGGAGACACACATACCGATACTGTGCTGAATTCGTGTTGGGATGGGTGTGCGCATGTGTGAGTCCGTAAACACACGCGCATTTCTGTGCACACATAGATCTTGTTCGCTGCAAGAGACCACACCGTCCTGCTCAGGGAGCATGACCTCCTGCCTCTGTATTTCCCAGGGGCTACCATGTAGAACATATTATTAAGTATGAAAAAGTTCCACTGTAGAACTTCAGGGCTGCAGGGACCCAGGGGGTTTTGAAGGGGGTATGCAGGAAGTATAGCAGAATCCACGTTTCTGCCTAGCGGGAGGGATTCATTTTCAACTTGGACCTCAACTGGGATTTATTCTCCCAGCCAAAAGCAGTAGGACATACACCCCCTCCCGGTGCTGGCTACAACAGAGCTGGCAGAGCACAGGAGCTGAAGACAAAGAGCACTCAGAGAGAACAGCAAGAGGGCCCGGCTCCCGGAGAGGAAAGCCAACAGTAGCAGGGAGCTGACAGCCAGGAGCGGAACGGCCTTCCTGTCGAAACAGACACCGTGTATGGCATCCAAACTGGAAAAGTGACTGCAGAAGACACTTGAGTTTTCTGCTCCGAGTACTAGGGAGCTTGATACAAAGAAGTGCTAATCCCAGTGTAGGACACTCTGGGTTTGAAGAAGAAGGACAGAGAACAGAACACACTGGGGCTGTCCCTGACATACATACTGCGATGCTCTCAGCAACTTACTCATACGAACTGGGCAAAGAAGGTTTCTCAAACTCCAGTTTGTGTTTTTTCCAAATTGTCACGTATACTTACTTCACCTTACAGGTCAGCTTACTGTGATACTATCCTTATGTGAATGCCTTTCTCCAGACACTTTCGAAATAAAGAAACCCTCCTGATATCATTCAAGAGAAGTCTGAGCACTCACCAGCAGGCATGGGTCTGTCTCCTATACCAGGCCACGCTCTTTCAGGATGATTGTTCTTCGAAAACCTGTTCCTTCCAGGACACAGCTCCTGGCAAACATAGCTGCTTATAAAATACCTGCCATATTTGTTTACAATCCCAAATATTGTGCATGTAGGCATGTTTTTGTTTAGCTCAGTTCTAAAATAAGAGAAGATATCATAGTGATTCAGTGACAATAAAGTAAGATAGGATGATGCTACCTCATAATCTGGAGACATTTGAAATAAAACAGTAGGATAAAGTGGATGTTTGCAAACCTTATAATTAAATAAATACAACAACCAAAAAACCCCAGTGAATTAGTAATAAACCTTTGAGATGACATTTACCTTGGGCATCCCACCTGGATATCCCAACCCAAATAATCTTATCAATCACTGAAATTTCAGGAAGGTTCAGGAGGCAAATCTATGTTTCCTCAATTATTAAGAGAGAGAAATGTCACCTTTGTTCATGTGCTGAATAATAGCTTAGAACTTTGTGTCACTGGTGATGGAAACACTAGTGTCAAGTTGTCCTGAATGCAGAGAAAATTGTTGACTTCAAGATCCCAAAGAAGTCTGAGAGTTAGTCATCTTGATATTGATGCTCATCAACTAACATCTTACCTGGTTCTTTGTCTTAGGGGGATGCTATTCAACATATTGATTGATTCGTAGACCTGAGCACTCTTCCCGAGCGAGTACAGAGTGCTAAACTCCAGATTTTACATCCAAAGGAAGGGAGAGCCTCTTTCTGGATCTCTTCATCTTGTGGATCTGGTCCCCTCGGGGTCAATAACTGTCCCTGAACCAGTCCTCAGTCCAGGATCATGGGACATACTGATTTGGACTGGTCCTCAAGTTGAAGTGACATCAGTCTGACCTCACTGGATAGTCTGGGAGGAAGGATTAGATACTTCTAAAAGGATAAGCTGTGTTTTACTAAAGAGTAAGAAATGGATATTGGAGGGGTTGGAGAGGGTTTAGGAGCACAGACAAAAATACAATGAAAAAATATAAGGGAATTAGATATTTACTTGATCAACGTATTCTTCCCCCTCTAAAGCTAAATATGTGGATACAAATTGTCAGTTTTTTGTAAAAAAAAGAATCAGATTAAGAATTAAATAGATGATTTCAATATTTTGTAAGAGCAATATCATTGCTTATCTTAACATTGATTGGACCACCCATGCAATGAACCACACATTAGCTGATCGGGATATCACAGCAGTTATATGCCTACCATCTTTCACAAACATTGTAGGATGAACATTCTACCTGGTTTAAAAATTGAAGCAACTTCAATTTTTAAAAACTTGTTGTTTGTTTTAAGAAATACTATTGGAAGGGGGTGTGGCTTTGGGGGCCATACCCAGGTATTTTCAGGGCTTCCGCCTGACTCCGTGTTCTGGGTTTACTCCTGACGCTGTGCTTGGTGATTACTCCTGGAGGTGCTCAGGGATCCTTATGAGATACTGGAATCAAATTGGGGTTGACTACATCCAAGGCGGGTGCCTTAACCCCTGCACTATTTCTCTGACCTCAACAACCATTTTTTTTTAATATTAACTCACTATAAATAATGCCTCTTTGCAACTCAGAAGAATTGAGTAGTGGTAATAAAATTTCACGAAAAGGAAAAACAATGATTCTGGGAATTTGACTTTCCTTCACTCTGACTTCTTCCATTACCTTTTAAACTCTGCACTTGGTCACACAGGATTATCATCAACTAAGTAACTGTTGTGAGATTTTTTTGTGGATTGATCTAAGTTATGATTTGATCTTAAACAATTGAATGGTTCAGGGATTCCCCCACATCCACTACCCTAAAACTTAATGACAGATAATCCTTGGCATCCAGGGTGAGTTTATTTTAGAACAACCCACCTCTCTCGAACCGTCCCCTCCGTTATGACCACCACAATCCATTAGATGCCCAAGTCCATATGGCCTGCTCTTCATATGAGGCTTCAAACCTATGGACGCAATCAACCAATATCTGCAATTGGCTGAATCTGTGAATGAGGAATGCACCACTATGGAGTGGCAATTGCATTCATGAAAAATACCTGTTTTGAAGCACACTGTTTCCATTCAAGTTCCTGTTGTCATTGTGTAAAACTGCAGTGGGCCTCAGGGTTCTTTCTCTTCCACAGGAATTCTGTGGTGTCCACATTAGTCTAAAGCAATCAATAGTTCTCTGAATGTTGTTATTCGGAGCCATTATCATCAGCAATACCAGGGAATTTGTTAGAAATTACAGAATCTGAAATGCTAGGGCAGAGACCCAGGTGTATTCTCTGATTCTGGAATGCAAAACCACTGAAGTTGGGAAACCCCCAGTCAGGGTATATTCTTTAGCTTTGTGACTTCTAAACTGTGTAGGTGGTAGGTTGATGTTGAGTGGCCTCATGGCGCTCTGGTACCTTTTCTTTTCTAGTGAAAAAAACCCACTGTCATTGGAGCTTCCACCTGAAGCCATGTTTCCTGTAAAGTTCAGTCTTTATAAAAGTGTTTTATTAAATCACTGTGAGATAGTTACAAGCTTTCATGTTTGGGTTACAATCTCACAATGATCAAACACCCATCCCTCCACCATTGCACATTCCCCACCACCAATATCCTGGGTATAACCCCCCTTTCCCACCCTCCCCCTGCCTCCATGGCAACAATATTCCCCAGACTCTCTCTCTACTTTTGGGTATTATGGCTTGCAACACAGACACTGAGAGGTCATCACGTTTGGTCTGTTATCTACTCTCAGCACACATCTCCCATCCCAACTGGTTCCTCCAGCCATCATTTTCTTAGTGATTCCTTCTCTATTCCATCTGCCTTCTCCCCTCCGCTCATGAAGCAGGCTTCCAGCTATGGGGCAATCCTCCTGGCCTTTGTATCTACTGTCCTTGGGTGTCAGCCTCATGTGATGTTATCCTATCCTCCACAAATGAATTCAGTCCTTCTATGTCTGTACATCTACACAATGGAATACTATGCAGCTGTTAGGGGAGATGAAGTCATAAAATTAGCTTATAAATGGATAGACATGGAGAGTATCATGCTAAGTGAAATGAGTTAGAAAGAAAGTTTAGTCTTTAAGACTCTGCAGATTGTTGACATGTATCCCCATGAGAAATATTTCTGTATCACCACACAGTTGTTTAAAAAAAAATATGCCTTAGCTATTTTGCCTCAGTAGGCCACTTGGACCAATGTTATGTGATCTGAAATCAAAAACCTTGTCTTCTTTTTGGTTCTCCTTTGCCAAAAATATTTATGGCTTTCCCAGCTTTGCCAGGCTAGAAAGACTGTGGAGGTTTGGTTTAGAGCAAGACAACTTGTGTAGTGTCAGAAAGGCCCGGGGCCAACACTGAGCCTCTTGCCTCTTCCCCAAGCCAAATTCTGGCCACGGTCCCAGAACAGAGGAATAAACATTCAGGTGAAAAATTGTTCTTTTCTTCTGCAATATTTCAAAGCTTTTTCCTAAGAAGGCTTGATTCAAGACCAGAGAAATAGGATGAAAAATAGAGTGTTAAATTAATGACAGTTCATGCTTTGGGATGGGAGAGTAATTAGATAATGCTTTGCTTGCGGTCTGTTGAAACCTTTAGACAGGTGTGGGGTAACTCTTCTTTAATGACCTGTAATAGTTTTTTGCTTACTTTAGCACATATTAATACTACTGAACCTCACTACTGTGATTATTTTGATGACTATTTCATTAGTTGAGGATTCTTGCGTTTCTCCCCCCACACACGCTTTATTTAAACACCATGGCTTACAAAGTTGTTCATGGTGATTTGTTACAGTCATTCAATATTTAATCCCAACCTCACCATCACTGTGACTATCCCTCAATCCTCCACTATTGTCCCATTTCCCAACCACCCCTCAGACCTGTTCCTGTAGCACGCCCACAGTAATTTATTTTATATTACTTGTTACCGCAAAATAGCTATTGGAATGATGTAAGGAATACTCCAGTGAATGAAAATTTGTGAAAATTTTTCCATCTCACCATGAGTACATTAAGTCCTTGTCTGAGGAATTGCTAAGATATTGTTACAAGTTAATCCTTCTGCATTAATGTTTTTGTTAGTCAAGATTGATTGACTTCTCTATTAGCTTACCCCATCCAATCTGTTGGGTACTACTGGGTTGTCAGTGTGGCAGAATTTGGAGATGTCATTCCAGAAAATCCAGAATTTTTAACTGAGCAGTCCAGCTGGAGTTAAATTTTTAACTGAGCATTGACTTTGGAGTATGGATGTGACTGCCAGGCCTTCCAAAAGTTCAGGGAGTTGGGCGAGGTAGCCCGCTCCCGGAAGGCCTGGAGTTTTCAGCCACAGAGACCTATGTACCTGAGACTTTCGGTAAATTGCTTTGTCTGTGAGGTTTAGTCTTGACTCCATGGAGTCTGACCAGAGGTATGGAAGTGACTTTGGAGTGTGGGAGCTAGCAGCTGCCGTGACTTTGTTTGGGTGGGCACTGGTGTGCCTGAGCTCTGAGCGTGCCCTGGACTCTTGCATTTCTTGAGGAAAACATTGTCTATTTGAAACCATGTTGGTCTTCTACAGACACAGCTTGTAACTGTATATGGTAGGCTGTTTCATTCTGTTGTCTTTGAAGTATCAACGTCTGGAGCCTGGCCTGAGCTGTGGTCTCTGTTCCCTAGTCACTAAGGAACTTTGCACTGTTTCTCCTTCAGCAATGGATAGTAATGGGCAGAGTATACTATCCATGGTGCTCTATTAAACCTCAGCATGAAAAAAAGCACAGGGGATAAATATATTTACATATATGGGCTGGAGCGATAGCTCAGCGGTAGGGCGTTTGCCTTGCATGAGGCTGACCCGGGTTTGATTCCTCCATCCCTCTCGGAGAGCCCGGCAAGCTACCGAGAGTATCCCGCCTGCATGGCAGAGCCTGGCAAGCTACCCGTGGCATATTCGATATGCCAAAAACAGTAACAACTAGTTTCACAATGGAGACATTACTGGTGCCCACTTGAGCAAATCGATGAGCAATGGGATGACAGTGACAGTGACAGTGACATATATGTATATATGTGCGTGTGTGTGTGTGTGTGCGCGCGTGTGCGTGCACAATTTTGAAGCCATATCATGGAGGGCTTACTCCTGACTCTGTGCTCAGTAATAAATCTTGGCAGTGCTGGTGGGGGGGTCATATGTAATACTAGGGATCAAACTGGTGCCAGTACCATGCAAGGAAAGCAGCTTAACGCCTGTACTATCGTTCTTATCCCTCAAAATTTATCTTTTAAAGTCCTTATTTGAGTCGGATTTTCCCAGGCCAAGCAGTCTGGTGTTGAGTTGGACCGAGTGCAATCAGAGAATCTGGAGTAAAACACTAGCCATAGAAAACCTTCCTTCTAGCAGCCTCCCAGCTGCTGCAGTCCCCGCTGCTGTCCCTTTCTATCTTCCGGTGACCTTTGCCAGTCTGGTTAGATCTTCTGGTGGTACCACCCTCCTTCCCCCTGTGTCATCACCCACACAAAAATATAGCCTCATGTCCCTTTCTGTGTCAGTGGGCCTTCACGCGAGAGGAGGAGCCGTACTTTCTCTCATGAGTTGATTCGAGTATCTGAATCTGATCCTTGTTCTTTCTCACAGTGAAACTTTTTTCCTATTAAATTCAGGACTTTTCATCTCTTTCAGTCTCATTTCCCCATCAAATCTCGCCCAGGATTCTTAAGGGCTGGTCCAGAAGACAATTGATGTGCAGTATTAGTTTGTTTCTTTTCCCTTTGTATTCCCCACCTAAGCTCAAAAGTCACCTGACCAGTCTGATCTCTTTCGGAGTGTCACAGCGAGGAGGACACCATGTTGCCTACACATTTGTAAAATGTCAAATGCTTTTCTCACAGGACATCCATGACCCTGCCACCCCATTATGATGTGGATGATTATGTCTATCAGAAATATAATCCTAATCTATCCTTCTAAATGCAGCTAGAGGTGCCCGATTTAGTACTGAGATTTGCACGTTGCTCTGCACTCACTCTTCTTAACACTCAACCACAGGCTGAAACGAGTTACTGAATTTTCACTGTCAGATTCATTTTCTCTTTTTTGTCTTCTTCTTCCCACAATCCCTGAGAGAAGAATATTTTTTTCCCTACCTAAAGTCTGTCCCTACATCAGGTGAGCAAGCTCAGTACCAACGCTGTGCTAATAAATATTTAACAACTGGTGCTCCGAGGGAAGAAAAGTGATTTGTTGTGTTTACAGATGTCCATGAGCTGAGTACTCCTACCCATAGCTCATTTCCAACTCCCAACATGACGCCCCTAAATGAATAAAGGAGCAGGGCTTGGTTGGGCTCTGGGAAGCCCATTCTAGCCCACACCAGCAACACTGCTTGTGATGCAGTGATCCCAGAGAAAACATGAGATGTGCTGGTGTGTGTGTGTGTGTGTGCGTGTGTGTGATCAAACCTTCTTCGTTTCCTTAATTTATTCACTCGGGAATACTAAAGTTCCCTTCCTCCCCCTTCTGCTAGCTTTTGCTTAACTATTTCTCACATTTTGAGAGGATTATACCTGGCTTTAGTCACCACATTCAACACTTTTTCAAGTGTTTAAACAGCCTATAAATCATACCACATTTCTTTAAGCCTCATGGAATTGATAATATAGGTAGGATTTCATTTTGGGGGTCTTCTTGTGTTGTAACATCGAATGATTTACATATCAGAATATATTTATTGTAAATTTTCCTTTCTTATCTAGTTTTCAGCTGTATGGAGGTATAATCAACAAATAGAACTCTAAAATACCTAAATGTGCTGTTCTGAAATTTGTACACCTGATTTCACCAACACATCCCTCACCTGACCTACTTACTCCCTTCTCATATGAGCATGAGAACATTTAAGAAGAACTTTCCCAACAGATTTCAACTATATGACACAGCATGATCATCTGTGAATCCTATGTTCTCGATTAGTTCCTCAGGCCACGTGAAGTTTTTTGTTTTTGTTTTGGGGCCACCCTTAGTGGTGCTTGGGGCTTCCTTTTGGCTATATGCTGAGGGCTCACTCCTAATGGGGCTCAGGGGACCAACTGGGGTGCTAGGGATTTAACCTGCATTTGTCACATGCGAGAGAATACTCTACTCACTGACTATCACTCCAGCCCAGGCCAAGAATTTTATTGCTGGGAGTTTGTGCCTTTAGACCTGCCTATTTATACTTATTTTTCCCATTGTCCCTGCCCTGGCAACACTTTTTCAACCCTTTTTGTTTAAAAAAAATCTACATGTAAGTAATAGTATTTGTCTCTGTCTTATTCACTTAGCATAATGCCCCCACCATCCACGTCATCAGAAACAACAGGATGGTGTCTCTTTTAAGGCTGAATAATAAGCACATCACCATATTTTATTCATTTATCTGTTGATAGACATTTACAATGGTTTCAGTTACACGGCCATGACCTGGCGAGTCAGATAGATCCTGAGATCACAGCTTGATTTCCTTTGGGTATACAATCAGCAGTGGGATCGCACCATTTCTCACCAACATCCTTCAGTGCAAGGAAGATGGAGTCAGAAACTGTCTGTGACTGAAGGATACCCCAGACGTTAGTTCTCTGGCACTTCTGACCTGGTTCATGCATGAATCAAGCGTGGCTTGTGACCACAGAGAGACAGGGAAGAGGGACTCAGGGAGACACAAGAGAATTTTGATTTTAAAAAAAATACAGGCATTTCTAGGGAAAATGAATGCAGATGGATGGACAGAACATGTGCTTCTGGCCAATTCTTGAAACACCCACCGGATTCACACGCTCCTTCAAGTGGACCAACTGTGTTAATGATTCTGTAGAAGGCGTCTGGACATGCTCATTCTCTCCTCTCTCTGTCTCCCTCGATGGCTGTCCCTGTGTCTCTCTTCCCCTCTCTCTTTCTGGCTACCTCCTGTCTCTCTTAATCTCCGTGTGTCTCTTTCTGCCTCTATGTTTCACACAGACGTCAAGACAAAGCTCCTCCCTGCCCCCCACCCCCATACTCTTTCTAGAATCTTCTTGCCCTCGCCAACACTTTGGCTGGTAACCTGCTGGCCTGATAGGAAAGCTGTAAGGTCTGGGGTGCTGGGCCCTAAGTGGCTCTGCTGTTGGTGGGTATGAATGAGCAGGAAGAAGCGCATCAGAGTGTCCCCAGCGGCTTCCTTGACTTGCAGTGGCTCCTCCTTCCCCCCAGAGCCGCAGCCCCATCACCCCATAATGCTCAGTACAGCGCCTGCCTTCTTTCTCACACCCTCACCCCCTGGCGGGAGAGGCCCCTGATGTCCAGGACGCAGGAGCCCATGGCCAGTGAAACCGTCCCTGTGTCCTCAGTGAGGTCTGCCTCCTCCTCCTCCTCCTCCTCCTCCTCCTCCTCCTCCTCCTCCTCCTCCTCCTCCTCCTCCTCCTCCTCCTCCTCCTCCTCCTCTTCCTCCTCCTCCTCCTCCTGCCCAGCCACCGCACTGAGTCTTTCTAGCATCCAGACCAGCTGGCATCTTCCTGCCCGCACACTGTGTGTGGCACAAGCTCTCTCCGCAGTCAGAAAAAGTCCCTGGGGCAGAGATTAGAAGTCAAGATGCCCCAGTGTGAACAGTGTAGTGTGTGTGTGTGTGTGTGTGTGTGTGTGTGTGTGTGTGTGTGTGTGAGCTGGAGTAGAGGTAGCGTCTGCTCTACTGATACCACCAAGGATTTGCTACAAAGGGCTGTGAGAAAGCTCCCTGCTGGAATCCACATACGTTAGGACAAAGAACTGCATCTCTGTAGCGGACTCAGTGTCTTTAATCATTCAAAATATAACCTGATTTCAGCCCTTATTTTCTGTTATTGTTTAGAGACACCCCCCCCAACCCCATTCCCCTGCTTTAAAGCAAGAAAGGCCCAAGGACAGGGCAAAGGAAGTAAAGCAAAACAAATCAAAGCTGTGACTCTCCAACTTTCAGGACCTCATGCATGAGGTCAGGGAAGGGCAGGGGAACTGTGAGGAGGGTTTGTTGGTCACTGAGCTTTCCGAAATCAAAGTGCGAACACAGAGGCATCTGTTCGCATCCCACTATGCTTGGGTGGGATGCTTGGGTGCAGGAGGCGACTTATTTTAGCCGTCAGCCCAAGCATATTGGTTAAATTATTGCCATTTTAATTTAGAGGCAGCTGAGAAAATACATGCCAATAGATTCAGTGACCACTGGATTCAAGGTGGCTTTTCCTCATTAATTATTTATTAATGATTGGGCCTTTATAAAGAGGATCTAGTTCTCTTGCTCTCTCTCTCTCTCTCTCTCTCTCTCTCACACACACACACACACACACACACGCACACACACACACATTTACACCACCTCCTTCATGGATTAGTTTTGAGAATGCCTGCCTGGGTGGTAATGAACTTCAGTAGGCTGCTTTGACTCTCTCGGTGGAAAGGTGTTATAAAACGTTCAAGCACAAACGCTCCCACTCTGCAAACCAGAGCCTGGAATTTTCAACTCTGTGAGGAAATGCTCTAAGGCAGTGACCTTGGGTGTTCGCAGGGGTGGGCCTGCAGGACTTGGAAGGAAGATGTGCAGGATGTGGTGGCGGTGATTCAGTAGGTGGCCCTCTTCCATCCCATGGTGGTCCCGAGCCAGCTCTCGGCCTGGGCCCTAGTGCCCGCTGCTGCAGGAACACTGTCCACTAGATGCCATGGAGACCGAGCTGCAGACCGAGTCTGCTATTAAACACTCCAGGGCCTCAGAACCCTCCATGACGGTGAAGCTAAAAGCACCTTTAAGGAGGAAACACCACTGAGCAAGCAAGTGAAACAAACATAGACAAATGGGACGAAATTTGACTAAGAAGCTTCTGCATCTCAAAAGAAACAGTGACCCAAATGCAGAGAGAGTGCAGGGAACGGGAAAGAATACTTAGCCAACACGCATATCTGACAAGGAGTTAATGTCCAGGACACTAGTAGAGTTGTACAAGGAAAAAACCTCCAACCCCATCAAAAAATGGGGAGAGGAAATGAACAGAAGCTCCCTCGGAAAAGAAATATAAATGGTCAAAAGGCACACAAAAAATGCTCCACAAAGCTAGTCATCAGGGAGATGCAAATCAAAACAACAATGAGATACCATTTCACACAACAGAGACTGGCACACATCAAAAAGAACAAGAACACCCAGTGCTGGTGCAGATGAGGGGAGAAAGGGACTCTCTTTCATTGTTGGTGGGAATGCCAACTGGCCCAGCCTTTTTGGAAAACAACATGGGCATTCCGTAAGAGCTAGGAATTGAGCTTCCATATGACCCCGCAATACCACTTCTGGGAATATATCCAAAGGGTGCAAATAAGCACAGTAGAAATGACATCTGCACCTGTGTATTCATTGCAGCACTGTTCAAAATCTCTAGAATCTGGAGACAACCCAAGTGCCCGAGAACAGATGACTGGTTAAAGAAACTTTGGTACAACTGCACAATGGAATACTATGAAGCTGTTACGAAAGATGAAGTCATGAAAATTGCTTATAAGTGGATGGTCATAGAGAGTATCACGCTAAGTGAAATAAGTCAGAAAGAGAGGGGCAGACATTGAATGACTGCACTGATATGTAGAACATAAAATATCAAAATATGAGACTAACACCCAAGGACAGTAGAGATAGGATCAGGAAGATTGCTTCATGGCTGGAAGCATGCCTTTTGAGCTGGGGGAGAAGGCAGCTGGGATAGAGAAGGGATCACTAAGTCAATAATGGTTGGATGGATCACTAGGGATAAGAAATGTATGCTAAAAGTAGATAAAGGACTAAACATAATGGTCTCTTATTATCTGTATTGCAAACCATAATGCCCATAAGTAGAGAGAGAGAATAAGAGGGAAAATCTTCGCCATAGAGGCAGGGGAGGGGTGGGATGGGGGTTAGTGATACTGGGGATATAGGTTGGGGACATAAGTGGTGAAAATGTATACTGGTGGAGGGATAGGTGGCTGATCATTGTATGACTGAAAGTCAAACATGGAAGCTTTGTAAGTGTAGCTCACGATGATTCAATAAAAAAAATCCAGGATTTTTATTTTTTATAAGATTAAGGCTGTATTCCTCTGTTATACCATCAGATCCAGTTGGGTAGTAGTGTTGATTTCTTAATGAGTCCAGAAAAGCTGGGAGGAATGGAAGTTTCAGGAGGAGAAGGCACATTTCCATAGGAGAACTTTCCCATCTATTGTTTCAGAATCCTATTCTAATATTTCTGTTGAGACAGAACAGAGAGAAACACCTACTGGAGTCATTTCCTTAATAGATGTTACTAAGACTTAGAAAGATGAATTTAAGAAACTTCCTTGGGGGTGGGGGGATAGTACAGTGGTTAGGACAGATGCCTAGTATGCACCTAGCCCGGGCTCAATCCCCAGCAACACATGCTTCCCTTGAGCATCTTGGGGTGCAACCCTGGAGATCACAAGCACCCCGGAGGTAGCCTAGGAAACCCCAGAACTGCCTCAGAGCATCCTCAAGTCCTTGCATAGAACTGACTGCAGGGTGATTGAGAATTGCCTTCGGACTCCTTATCTCCTGAGCACTACTTTGGAGTCCTCCTTGCAAATAAAATGAGAAAGAGAAGACAGAGAGACTCTAGTGTGTAAACATAATGATGGAATAATTTGCATCCCAATAATAATAAACACAATAATGGTTTTCCTGGGCTTTTCTTTGGTTCCTGGAAGAATTGGTATTTGCAATTGGAACAAGACACATTGTCAATGAGAATTTTTCACTAGAAAGCTTTCCCCCTCTCCTTTAGTATGTGCCACCCATAGCTTTACATGGAATATACGTTTTATTTGCAAGAATGTTAAGTTTATTCTTTCTAACAATCATATGTTTTGTTTGGTTCCTCCTCAGCTGTGCTCAGGGTTTACTCTAGGCTCTGTTCTCAGAAAACATTCCTGGAGAGCTCAGGGAACCATGTGGGGTGCCAGGGGTCAAACCTAGATGGGCCAACTGGAAAAACAAGTATCCTATCTGCTGTACTAGCTCTCCAACACCCTAACAATTAGATTTTTAAATGATGGCATCATGATATACAATAATCACGATCACGATCATGAAATCCCATTAATCACCGATTTATCAGGTGGGCTCAGCAACATCTCATTTCGTCCTTTCCCTGAGATCTTAGAAGTCTATCTTGACTTGGCCCGCCCTCCTAACAATGCTGTACTGGGGGCTCTTCAGGGTCAGGGGAATGAGATCCAGCTTGTTACTGGGTTTTGCATATGAATACACCATGGGAAGCTTGCAAGGCTGTCCCATGTGGGCAGGAAATTCTCAGAAGCTTGCCAGTTTCTCCCAGAGGGAGAAGTTTTAAGTCTCTCTCTGGATGTTGGCCGTTGATGGGATTACACACACCTGGGTTCCTCTGCCGGTACCTTCATGCATGAGGCCTGTCAGAATGTGTGGAGAGGGGCCTCCAGCATGGCTGTAGCTAGTTTCCGGTGGTCCTCGGCCTCCGAGAGCTCTGCTCAAGGTGGGGAGGGAAGCTGGAGCCCATCCCCTCCGAGGGGCCCCAGGGAAGACAGCCAGGCGTGCGGGCAAGAGACTCTGCATCACCCTCCTCTGAGAGCTTGCTTCTAAGTCTCTCTCTGGATGTTGGCCGTTACACACACATTGATGGCCGTGTAATCCCATCAACGGCCAACATCCAGAGATATACAATAATATTGAGATTAATGTTTTAGGCAGGTAATGTACTGCTCACTACCTACCCCCAGAGTGACAATATCCCTTCCTCCAGGGTCCCGTCTCATACCTCCCCTTTCTCTTACCGTACTACCATTTGGCAGCCTCTGTTGGCAGAATCTCCAGGTTTGTTTTCATTACCCATTGTTTATTCCCTTTGCTTCTTTATTAATTATAACTGGACTAAGTTATTTAGAAAAAAGGAAGAAAAATAATCAAATCAATGTAAATACCAGTTAAGGAGAAAAGAATGGTAACCAGAGGAAACTTACTTATCCCTACATTTGTTTAGAATTGACCAATTTCTGGGGTTGATGAGGACCCATACTGCTGTTTTCCATGCATCACATACTGCGCTGACTGCACTCAGAAAGCCTCGTTTTGAGATTTTGGTTAAAGGAAGTCATTAAGCCTAAGCTTTGTATGTAATTTGCCATTTCTGTGGAAAGTTACCATAGCTCTGTGGTTCCAATAGAATGAAAAATATGCCTTCCACTTTCAGACTGAGAGTGACTTGGATGAACAAATATGGTACTTGCTCTGGGTACCTGAATGCAAGTGATTGGTGGACAGAGCAGCCCAGCTGTTTCCCTCTTCTCTGGATTCCATGTTAGTGGGCAGAATAACAGAAGTTACATACAAGATTTTAACAGTTTGTTATTTGAATTTTTTTCTTTTTGGGTCACACCCTGCAATGCACAGGGGTCACTCCTGGCTCTGCACTCAGGAATTACCCCTGACGGTGCTCAGGGGACCATATGGGATGCTGGGAATCGAATCTGGGTCGACTGCATGCAAGACAAAGGCCCTACCCGCTGTGCTATCGCTCCTGCCCCTGTATTTGAATCTTTAAGGAGTAAATAATGATGATCTGCAGATGCTGGTTATTTTCTTTTTCTGTTTTTTTCTTTTTATTAAATCACTGTGAGATACAGTTACAAAGCTTTCATGGTTGAGTTTCAGTCATACAATGATTGAACGCCCATCTCTCCACCAGTGCACATTTTCCACCACCAATGTCAACAGTTTCCCCTCCTCCTCTATCCCACCCCTCCCCTACCTCTATGGCAAACAATTTCCCCCATACTCTTTCTCTACTTCGAGGCATTGTAGTTTGCAATACAGAAGATGCTTTTTTTCTTTCTTTTTTCTTTTTTCAATGTAGGATTCATGCTATTCATTCAGCCATTGATCGAGCTATTGAAGTGGGCATGAACTCCACATTACTTTTCTTAAAATATTTTTAATTGAATATCTGTGAGATAGATCATTACAAAACTGTTCATAATTGGATTTTAGTCATACAATGATCCAGCACTCATTCCTCCACCAATGTACAATCCCCAACACCAATGGCCCCTGTTTCTCTACTACCATCCCCCAACACCCCACCCCCACCTCCAGCCTCCCTCTATGGGAGGAATTTTCCTTCTTTCTCTCTCTCTCTCTCTCTCTCTCTCTCTCCTTTTGTGCATTATGGTTTTCAATACAGGTGCAAGGAGATCATGGTGTTTGTTCAGTGCATTCTGTATTTTTATCAGGATGGTAAGGCTGGAGTAGCTTTTCAATTGTGTGGCAGCTATGGGATGTGGATGTGACTGCCAAGGCTTCCAGAAGTACAGGGAGGTGGGGGAAGGTAGCCCATCCCGCCCCCAAGAAAGCCTGGAGATGTCAGTCACAAAACCCACATACCAGAATTTTCAGCATATTATATCTTGGTAAGGTCAATGCTGAGATTGTGAAGTCAGGTTGGGGGCATGGTGGTGGTTTTGGATGATAGTAGCAAGCAGAAGCCGGGGGCTCTGCTTGGGCGGGCACCAGGACAACCATGCCTCCTCCTATTTAGCCCAGACTGTTCAGCCATGGGTTAATCTCATGGGTCTGAGATTAACTGTGGGTTTTGATCTCTTCTGGGATTTATTTATGGGTCTCTGAAGCAAGACCAGTAGTAGACCTTATAATTTGGGGGAGTATCAGGAAGCCTGAAGGCACCACCAGGCTGCTGATGTACTTGCCCTGCAGGTACAGGTTGACCTGGTGGCAGTACCATACCCCCTTCACTATTTTCTATAGTTTATACAGAACATTGTTTCAATAATTGTATTTTCACACTCTTGCCAACTATTAAAATTTTATCCTTGTGTTCAAGTCGACCAGACAAGTCACAGTTATAAAAGATTACCCACTGGGTATTATTTTGGTAAATCCAAGACAATATAAGAAAAAGACCTGGATTCTTTGACTTTTTAAATTTAAAGATACACTGATATAATACTTATACAAGACACATAATTGCTGCATCTTGTACCCACAGACCTGGAATCCAGATTGGATCATGGGGCTCATAAAGGGGGTCCCTGGACCTTTGTCCGTGTTGCTATATCATGCAGTTAGGGTGCTGTTGTCTATTTGATGCATCTGACACATTTGATAGTGAACTATGTTAATGAGATATTTTTTAAAGCAAATAATAAAAATGGACAGAAATACTAGTATTTCCATTTAGGACAAACAATAATAGCCCAAAGACCAAAATGTTATCTTTTCTATCTTTTCAATACCATACTTATCTTCCCATTTGGCTATACGAGATATACAGCAATTGTCTCAAAAACAAATCAATCAAACATAAAAAAATTCTGGGTTTTTACAGCATAGAAAAAAAAAACAGTGATTCACAAAAATGATTGCTCTTGGGCCAGAAAGAAACAAGAGATTCGCTTTTGAATCACATCTGAGATCATACAAAATACACCTTTTATTTTTCTATTGTAGGTGCATAGATGGTGGGGGGAAAATAATTTAGAGAGATCATTGTTCTACCCAGTCTCTCCAAAGGCAACATTTTGAAAGATGAAAGTACAATGTGACAAGCAGGAAGGGGCATGAATACAGTTAGGAGATGCCCCGATTTCATTCAGCCTCAGCATCCCCGCCGTGGCCCTTTTATAGTCAAACAGGCTTCCTCCCTCTGCCTTTCAAGCAGCCGTCTGTGCTCCACTTCCATCCCGCTTTTCTATTTTGTTCCCTTTCCATTTCAAGAATGGTTTGTACGCTGGATTGTACAGCGTGTGACTTTGGAGGTTGGCATTTTTTTTTTTTTCACTCAGTCTCACTCCCAGGAGATTTGTCCAAGTTGCCGTGTGTATCACAAACCCGCTCATTGCCAAGAAGGGTTCCGGGGCTCCATTCAGTGTGTGGGGGAGTGTGGGGACTCCCGCCCACCACAAGCCATTCGAGGACACCAGCAGCGCGGCCAAGAATTCCGCTCAGTGCTGCTCCATCCTGCCGGCTGTCTCTGGGTGGCTCGGAGCAGATGCACAGGTCAAAAGCCCGGTGTCCCCAGACCACCTTCTGCTTCAAACACTGCCAGCTCAGACTGTCACTGGTGCTTCTGACCAACCAGGGACAGGTGGGAGGACACCCAGGCCTTCCTCTGGATTGATTGATCTGCTTCAGTGGCTCCCAGAACTCAGAGGATTTTGCTTCCCGAGACCCTAGCGCGTTATTGTGAAGGATGCAACTTTAGAATAGCCAGATAGAAGGTCAGGCGGAAAGACTCAGCATTCACATCCCTCCAGGGATGCTTCTGTCCCCAAATCTCCACAGGTTCACCCACCAGGAAGCTCTCTGGATCCCTTTTCTGAGTGTTTTTGTGAAGACCTTATAACTGAACTGGCTTAAAACATGATTGTTAAAAATCACTGGCTGCTGGAAATGAAAACCAACCTTTAGTCTGTCTACTGTGGCAGAGATCTGGGGGGGAAACTGAGAGATCCAGTGCTCTAATGAGGTGATGGACAACCAGCTCTCTTCATAAGGTGCTTCGAAAGCCACACAATTCACTTAACAAGTGATGCTTTTATCACTAGGTGATTTGGGGTGTTTTGTTAGTGGTGAACCAGCAAAAATGACCAAAGATAAATGAAAAATACATCCTGTTAATCTGAGATAATCTGAGAAAATATGTATTTTTTATAAACAACAATATTATAATCGCTGCATACTATTTTGGAGAATACACTTTGAAAACACAAGACACACCTTACTGACAATGCTTCATATGTTTTAAATTTGTTTTGTTTCAAACTGTACCCATCTATGCTCAGGGTTTACTTCTGGCTCTGTGCTCAGGGCTCAGTTCTGGTAGGTATTGGGGGACCATATGTGGCACTGGAGATTTAATGAGGGTAGATCACATGCAAGGCAAGCTTCTTCACCTCTGTGCTATCGCTCTGTCTCATGGAATGCTTTCTTTGTTTCATTTTATTTAGCATACGGGGTGCTTTGCCTATGGAATCACTTTTAATTTTTATTTTTTTGCTTTTTGGGTCACACCTGGTGATACGCAGGGGTTATTACTGGCTCTGCACTCAGGAATTACTCCTGGCAGTGCTCAAGGGACCATATGGGATGCTGGGAATCGAACCCCGGTCAGCGGCGTGCAAGGCAAACACCCTACCCACTGTGCTATTGCTCCAGCCCCTGGAATCACTTTTGTGTAAAGTCAAAAAATAATAGAGTGAGACAGCTGTAATCTAGTATGTTAAGTTTGGATAGTTTGAATGAACTGTGTGCAAGTGTCATAGGTAGAGCTTGGAAATTCAGTGAGCATAGTTTTAGTTTTCGTTGGTATAAATACAAATCCAGGGGCGCGGGAAGTGAGTAGAGCAGTTTTGTTCTTTCCAAAGTCACCAAAGTCCAACATGGAGCATTGCAGTTTTTAACAAGGAGGCAGTAGGATTACACGGATATTGGACTGGCACCATTCAATGGACCCGTGTTGCAGATCACTGTACTAAAGGGTCAAAGTCCATTTAGTGTAATAAATTTTCCTAGAATGGGAAAATTCCTCTTGAAGTGCAAAATTTTATAAAGATTACTTTTTGGAAGGTGGGGTTGGTTCACGCTTTCCCTATTATTCTTCAGATGCTTCCCGGCTCTGTGCTCAGGGGCCACTCAGGGGCCACGCCTGGTGGTTCAAGGGGGCCTGTGTGTGGAGCTTGAGACTGAACCAGGGTCAGCTGCATACAAGACAAGTGCCTTAAGCCCTCCACTAGCTCTCAGGCCCTGGAGTTCTAATACTGTACATTGCTGCTATATATTCAGAATAGGGACAACTCGTTTGTCAAATTGTCTTCAGTTTGTTTCAGAGGTCAAAAAGAGGTTTCCACACATGTGAGGTAAGTGCTTTCTCACATTTGTGGGCCCTGCCCATTTCTCCCAGTTTCGTTGAGATATAATTGACATTGACATGAAGTGGGGAAGATTTATAACTATTGTCTGCTTGTCTTTTAAGGATTTTAGGAAGCCAGGACAATCAATGAGGAAAACATTTTTTTTAGAAAAATTGTGCTTGGAGAGCTAGATATACACTCACATGAAAATAAATCAAGCTCCTCTATGAAACCTATGTGCAAAAAAATCAACATATGGATCAAAGTATAAAAACTAAATTATAAAACTCTTAAAACAAAATACAGGAGTAAATCTTCATGACTTGAATTTGGCAATAATTATTTGATTATAATAAATAACAAACAATAAAAAATAAATTGGGTTTGGTTTCCTAAAAATTTAGTTCTTTACTATCTAAATTTTAAATTTTAGTTGTGGTGTTATAGTTTACAATAGTATTGAAATCATGAACACGTAGTTTGCAGATACTGTATTGATCCCTCCAACCAGTGTTCCAAGGTCAGTCCACCATTTCCTCATGGGTCTTTTCTCTCCTCCCTCCCAACCCCCAACTCCCTCAGTCCCAGATTTTATTAGTTATGTCCCAGGATTTGTTCCCACTGGGGATTGTCAAGTCATTTTCTTTGTTTCTTTATATGCTTCATATAAGCAACGAAGGTTGTGGCTGCCAAGCTACTGGAAAGTCGGGGATCTGGGTGGAGAAGTCCCAGTCCCAATATGAGCAGACTCAGAGATCTCAGCCCCGGGTCCTGCACACTTGAGTTCCTCTGCTGGTCCCTTCATGCATGAGGCTCATCGGAACCTTTTTCTTTTTTTTTTTCTGGAAGGCATCTTTAATCAGGATTTAGTAGTATATAAGCTCTCAGGACTGTTTGCATGAACATACAGGGACTTTTAAGAAGACACAAGCTCCCTCGCACAGCAATATAAGACAGTGTGGTGCCTCCCCCAATCCTCCTATGTACACTGAGGATGCACCGGGGAGAGAGAAGAGAGAAGCGGGGAGGTAGGGGCATGGGGGGTAACGTCCCCTCTTAGTGTGTGTATGTGTGTATATGTGTTTGTATGTCTGTGTGTGTGTTTTGAGTTTTCATGCATGCTAGGGGATAGTGCAAGCTTATAATACAGTATTGTTGCAGTACAAAAAAACGGGGTGGTGGTGACTATGATAGGAGGTGGAATTTGGGAATAAGCCAGCTAGGATTTGGGACCCCTGGGAGGGTCCTCTTCAGGAACCCCCTTCCCATTCTTGGATGCCTGCCTCTCCATGACTGAGGAAACTTCAGTCCAGCCAGGAAGGAGGAAGGGTGTGGAGGGTAGGGAGGGGCAGGAGGTGAGGGGCTCAGCTGCGCCCGAGGAGCAGAGCCCCCTTTATCCCACGGGTCCCACCTCTCAGAAGGCAGGGTCCAAGCCTCCCATTCTTGCTCGATACTACCAGCTCTATCAGGCCCGGGAGTGAAAAGTTGGGGGTCTGGAGTCCCGGGACAATTAGATATCTGCCAGAGGTACCCCTAAATGAGGTCCTTGTTTTGTTGTTGTTGTTGTTTGTTTGTTTGTTTTTTTTTTGGTACTACCAGATCCTGATTAAAGATGCCTTTCAGGAAAAAAAAAAAGGTTCAGACAAGCCTCAAGCCTCATGCATGAAGGGACCAGCAGAGGAACCCAGGTGTGTGGGACCCGGGGCTGAGATCTCCAAGCCTGTTAGGATTGGGACTGGGCCTTCTCCACCCAGACCCCCCATTTTCCAGTAGCTTGGCAGTCACAACCACAAACAGCCCCAGCATTGTGTAATCCCACCAACCTCAACATCCAGATACAGTAAGACCAAACTCCTGGAAGCCTAATAGTCTTGTTCTCCCTCTTGGAGAACCTGAGAAGCAACCAAGAGTCTATTTGCTGCAAGAGAGAGCCTTGCAAGCTCCCCATGGTGTATTCATATCCCAAATGCAGTAAAAGATATACACATACCTCTTGGAGAGCCTGGCAAGCTACCGAGAGTATCCCTCTTGCACAGCAGAGTCTGGTAAGCTACCTGTGGTATATTCGATATGCCAAAAACAGTAATGATAGATCTCATTCCCCTGATCCTGAATGAGCCTCCAATCGTTGGGAAAGACGAGTAAGGAGAGGCTGCTAAAATCTCAGGGCTGAGTGTAATAGAGACATTACTGGCACCTGCTCGAATAAATCAATGAACAACAGGATGACAGGGATACAGTGATGAGCGATATTATCTGGTATTTATCTTTTACTTTCTCATTCATTTCATTTAGTACAAACCCCTCCTCCAATTCAACACAACTTGCAGCAAACTGAAAATGCTCATCATTTCTGTTAGCAAAATAGTATTCCATTATGCATGTAGAATACAGTTTCCTGGTCCATTTATCTCTTGTTGGAGATAAACAACTTAGGTTGTTTCCAGATTTTGGCTGGTATAAACACCTTTCATGTTTTAAAAGATACCAGCAAGAGAACAAAAACCCAAGAAACAATGAAAACCTAATGATGGGGAAAAGTGAGCATAGTAATAGCTGGTTAGACACTTGTATCCAGAGAAAATATAAAGGAGTCTTCCATTGGTAAATCTAGTCACCAGAACATTGTTCAGCATAAAAAAAGAATGAGTTATTGATTCATGTGACAACAGATATATGTAAAATACTAAGTCAAATAAATCAGAAATAAAAAGGCATATAGTGTATGATTTCACTTGTATTAATTACCCAGACTGCTTACTTGACTGGTGAAATGAATGAAAATAGAGGATTAGTGACAAGGTCAAGAAAGAGGATTCATGAGGCTGATAATAATAGGAACAGTTTTTCTGAGGAGTGATAAAATGATCGGGAGTTGGTGGCTTCAGTGGTTGCACAACTTTGTAAACAGATTCAAAACTATTGAATTATTTACATTACAGGTACATATATTTTAATACAGAAATTATGCAATGATGGTAAGTTAACAGGTAGTGGACCTTTCTGTCTTGGCAAATTTTTGAACGATAAGACTTTTGATTAGATGAGAGACAGATGGTGATCTGTGTATTCTCAGAGATTCAGAATAATTGGAAGAAACACTAAAATAATGTATCTTTTAGTTTTGTTTTTGGGGCCATACACAATGGTATTCATCGTTTACTCCTGGCTCTGTGCTCAGAGGCCACTTTTGGTAGTGCTGGAAGGACTGTATTCAGTGACAGGAATCAAACTAGGGTGAGTAACATGCAAGGCAAATGCCTTACGCTCTCTACTATCTTTCTAGCCCATTATAAAAATTTATAGCAAGACACAGAATCATCAATCGGGAAGTGTCCATCTGGTTGTCTTAGCTGTTATATGAGCTTGAGAAAATTTCCATCTCTCAGGATTCTGGTTTCCTTTTGTATAGTATAGGAATGATTATGGATGCTTCACTGGCATCACCATACGTTGTAAAGATTAATTAGGACAATAAATAGAAAAATATTTGAAAGACTGCAAAGCACATACAGATGGTATATTGGTATATTTCCAAAATGGTATAATTAATTCTTTCTTTTGAGAGAGTTTTGAATCTACTTTGTAATTTTATTCTATTTCAAATATGCTTTATTCTTATGTTAGTCATAAAGGAAAATGCAGTGGGTAATGGATTATTCAGGGTAGATTTTCAATTAGCAAATTATCTGTATTCTTTCTTTTTATCTCTCCTTCCATTGCGTTGCTAATTACAGACACTTAGTTGATTATAATTTCCTCCAAAATGATAAGGCAGTTCAATACATTTTATTAACCTTTAGAAACACTGGCAAGTTTCATATAAAAGAGTATGAAATTTATAGACCAAGGATTTTTGGGGACACACACACACACCACACACACACACACACACACACACACACACACACCTTGTCTTGGTAGGTTACTGTCACAGAAACACAAGTCATAGTAAGCTGTTATAACTTCTGAGGATAAACTAAGTTTAAAATTCTGTGGTGATGGGAAATATAAAATATAAGCTATACTTAGGTTTTCCTTCTTAGCAGTTTGCACTCAATTTTTCTTTATAATTAGACTCTAATTGAGACCACAAATTGCCCATAATTCTAATAGTGTCAAAGTGAAGTCTTTGCTCGTGAGTTAGTAAGTGCACTCACAGTTTATTAGTGAATTACTTGAACACTCTGTATTTTCTTTCTTCTACTTTCCTCCCCCCAAAGCATATTTTTTATATACTATTATATGTTTTTTTAAATTTTCATGAAATTCCTCGCCCTTCGTAAGGCAGAAGTGGAAATGTACCATTAGTTGAGATGCTCTACGCCGTATCTACCTGTATCTATAGTGATGAGGGACATGATTCACTCATGATGGTGAAATTGCTGAGACTTGCCACCAGCATTTTGTCTGTCTCCTTTACCCTGCCTACACTCTGCCCCCAAATATTTAATTATTTTATTATACCATTATTATATAAATTTTATGTAAACTATTGTTATTTGAGCTGCGTCCCAGTGGTTCTCCAGGGCTGGGGCCCACTCTTGGTGATGATTGGCCGGTCAGGAGTGACAGATGCTCAGGCCCCATGGTGCTCAGGGACCCCAGGGCCACACCCGACAGTGGTCAGAAAGCAGCTTGGTGTGGGACTGTCCTTGGCTGCAGCCGGGAACTATCTCCCCAACCCCAGTAAACTGTTATTGTCCAGATTCCCTTGGCTTAAATGTTTGGTTTCTTTGGCTTCCTTAAAGTAGTTGTCGTCTAAGAATAATAAAATAGATGAGCTATTTATTACTCTCAGGCCTTTGTCTGAGAGTGTTTTTGTGTAGGTTATATTTTGAAATTAGGATTCTCTTACAAATGAGGATTACTGAGCAAAATGAGTTCACATTCATGCCAGCCCCCAACCCCCTGGATCCCCTCCTTTCACCATTAACTTCTATGTATCTACTGGAAAGTACAGTTCGTAATGATGGGTCTGAGGGACTAAAAGATCTTGAATCACCACTGAAAGATTCAATTAAACTTGTCATGCTGTTCATGCTAAAGCGGAGAAACAGAATAATGTATTTTAATAAAACTCTTTAAAATAGTAATATAGCAATTTTAAAGCACTTATCATTACTCATACTATTTATAGTAGTTTGCTATTTGCATAATGCATCCTTCACAGCTCTTTTGTTTGACTTAAGTACTCTGTGCTCTGATTTCCTGGCCCAAGGTTTTCTTCTTAAGAGCTTTGTCCACTCGCATTGAGGCATGGAGGAGCATCTAAAGAATTCTAGCAAGAAAAGGTTAAGTCTTCCCTTTAATACTGGGTATTACCTTCTGAGGTGTATTCATGGGTGGGCATGAAATAGCTAAGAGAAAAGAACATGATTCTACATAAACTAGAGATGATTTATTCATTATTTTGGAGACCAGGAAAATATATATGTATATTATTACACAATATCAGCAGCTCCAGAAGAGAGTGGCTGAAGTCATTGATAGATTACTGATATTATTTATAAAAGAAACTCTTATGATAAGAAATGCACCAGTGTATGCGGGGAAAGATCCAGAATATTAAACCTGGTTAGGATAGTGTCTTTTATAAATCAAAGTTAGTTGTTACACATCAACTGTTTAGATGATTTTTTTTTAAATCACACATTTGTGTTATTTATAAAATGAAAGAACTTCTGGGAAAGTGATGAGGAATAAGTGTAAAGAACTGTGACTATGGGGTCATTTTGATATTCTATTAGTGACTGTCTCAAAGCATTCTATTCTATCAGTAGGTGTCTCAAAACTTCCCAGCTAAGCTTTCACCCATTAGAGGTGTGGCTGTATCTTGGCTGGGTACCTTTGTCTGCTATAAAAGCTTTGTCCTTTCGGCCCAAGGCAGAGCAAAGTGTTATCACTTTCCATTTGTGGCTTCAAGAAGACAAGGTCAAGAAGCCTTGTACCTAGAGTGCTCTGATCTCGTATTGGCTGAGAACAATTGGAGCCAGCCCTTAAGAACATCTCAGATGTCACATAGGAAATTGCCAACTGTGTGTCAGACAACATAGATGCAGAGGACACTTCACAGAGAAGTGACCTGTCCTGGTGGTTTATGCTGTTGACCCTCAGATGCTTTGTTAAGAAGTTTCTGGGGGACTTGGTCCAAGTTCCAAGTCAATTCTCACATCTTGCTTCTTTCTTCAATTTAGTGGTACTTATGCTAGGTCGTAGCTGTGAAGCCAAAGCTGTGACTCTTCTTCGGGCAACTTCTCCTGTGTTAGAATGAGACCGTGAAAAAGGCAAGATAGTAAGTGCTGATAAGGATGTGGAGGAAGCGGACAGTGCTCACTCCTTTGGTGCAGGGAATTCACATTGGTGTAACTGCTTGGGAAAAATTAAAAATAGGTGTACCACATAAATCAGTGATTTCCCTCTTGGGAATCTACCTGAAAGAAACAAGATTACTAATGCCAAAGAGCTCTGTGCATCACCCAAGCCCATACCTGGCAGTACACAATGTGTGCATCTGTGAATGAATGAATAAACAAACACTTGTGCTCATGATGTAGAATGGAATATTTTTCAGCCATGATAATTAAAGAAAGCCTGCCATTTGTGATAATGTTGGTGGATTTTAAGAATATTAAGCTAAATGAAATAAGCCATAAGAGAGAGACAGCACAAGAGAGAGAAACAGGTATATATGCGTGTATATATATATATATATATATATATATATATGAGAGAGAGAGGCAGGGAAAGAAAGAGATAAGTCTTTTAATGATAATTTGTGGTTACTAGGCAGGGAGTAGAAAGTTAGAGAATTGGCTAAAGGTGGTCAAAAGCTACAAACATCAAACATCTAGGTACTAGGGATCAACTGGGAGACTAAGTTATTTTGCAGAAATTCTCGTTTCCTTTATTTTATTTATTTATTTCTTAATCTTTAATTTTTAACCCATATTTTATTTTTTAAATTAATTTATTTTTATTGAATCCCTGTGAGATACAGTTACAAAGCTGTTCATGGTTGGGTTTGCGTCATACAATGCTCCAACGCCCATCCCTCCATCAGAGTATATTTTCCACCACTAATGATCCCAGTTTCCCTCCAGCCAGTCCCACCCCCTCAGCCTGCCTCTTTGGGAGGCTTTCTTTCTTTTCTTTCTCTCTCCTTTTGTACCAGTGAGTGGCCTTGAGGGTCCCCCAGGCACCACCAGGTCAGCCTAGTAGCTTCCCAGCATTTCAGGGCCGAAGTAGCACTATCCTGTCGTTGTTAGTTGTTCAGTTGGCCCCAAACAGCTGGGACTGGTCTCCAGGTTCCTCTCGGCACCTCTTGGGAAGCCCATAAAAGAACGAAGGAAAACATTAAGTTTCCTTCACTTTTCTCTGACCAGATGTAAAATAGTATTACTAAGTTCTATCTTGGCAAGTTTTTGAGTTTTTCAATTTACAATTGAATGCCCTTAAGTATTGTTATTAATCGGTAGAGTTGGAACCATGTTATAGATCGTGATATGAGACATGATGTCTCAGTGAATAATGTAGGTTCCTATATCTCCTAATCCTAGATTCCTCAGATGACGTGCTAGGCATAGTTTCAGCTGAATCCACCCCTTCCATTCCCGTGTCCACCAGAAAACTACTCTGGATTCTGGACAATTCCTCAGAGAATCAATACCACATTTTCCAAAGTTTGGTTTTGCTACCTGGTTCTCATAGACATGAGTCATTTATTTAGATATTTGTAAAGCACCAATCTGTAGGAGTATCACTTGCATGATTTGACTCCAAGATCCATTCTGAGCTATACAGTATTAATGCAACAATTTAGAGAGGTGTCTTCTCAAGTTTGTAAGTATAGTAAAAAAATGCCTTTTAACCATATCCTTTGTATGATATTTTTACATTTTTTATTGAGATGAGTTGACATGTGTCTGCTGTAATGATTTAATATTTGCATAAAGTCTAGAATGATCTCCATAGTCACTTAATTAGTCTCTGCCACTATACATTGTTACACACGATTTTCTTGTCATGAGAGCCTTTATGATCTACTATCTTAGCAACTTTGAAATGTGAAATAGGTGTGTGTGTGCACGCATGTGTGTGTTTGTGTGTGAGTTACAGTATGGAGAATGAGAGAACTGATAACATGGAATATAAACTCTTTGAGCCTGAAATATGAGCTAAGTTCTAGATGTTCTTCTCAAGAAATTAGAGAAATTGTTTGCACCAGATTTGGCTAAGTGGAGAGCTTAATGGAGTCAAAGTGGAAAAAATCCCCTCATTATCCACACTCTGTTTTACTCTGAGCACCAGGTTTTCCTTCTCTTGAGCTCTATGGTGACCCTGCTGAATTAGGATGCATCGCTGTATGTTGAAAATGGGCCGTTTTCTTTCCTGGGTGATTGTTATGCATGTGGTGACCTGAGCCTCCTTTTACCTAACATGTTTGTTGTCCTCACCTGCTCTGGGTTCTGGAAGGAAATGAGGGTAAGGCTGGGGAATGTGCCTTTTGTGATTTTTGGTGGGACAGCCTTCTGGTGCTGACTTGTATTGAGAAGGGGCAGAGATTTAGACTAGGGACACTGCCTCTATTGCACTATTGCATACTGTAAGGATTTATTCATCATCATCATCATCATCCCATTGATCGTTGATTTTCTTGAGCGGTCTCAGTAACATCTCCATTCGTCCTAGTCCTGAGATTTTAGCAGCCTTTCCTTACTCGTCCTTCCCAACGGTGCCACATCGGAGGCTCTTTCAGGGTCAGAGGAATGAGACCCATCATTATTACTGGTTTTGGCATATGAATACGATAAGGATTTATTATTGATATTTGTTGTTTTTGTTTGCTGTCAATAAAATAAGTAAATAAATAAGTAGAAAGCCTTTTCTTGTGGTGGTAAGGGATGGGCATGCAGATGAATCAAGTGGTAAAGCAAAGGCCTGCCCAGTGCCAGGCCCCAAGTTCCATTCCTGGTACAGCGTGAAGTTTCTAACCATTATGGTGCTTTGGGGCATAGTCCTCGGGGCTCCCAAGTATCTCCCTGTATGGTCCCTATTTTTTCCCCTAAACAACCTTGTGGGAGTAGCAGACAAAGAAAATTGGGGAAAATTAAACAAACCCAAAAACTCTCTTCACTGTGATTTCTTTTCTGACTTTGATACACACATTCAGATTTTGAGCTTTTTGTTTCAAGGTGCTGTTTTGCTGCCAAGGATATTAGCATGGTTTTCTAAATAAGGCTTTTCCCAGGGAAGAATCCCAGGTAGACTCTGCTATATGAATCATGTGTCTAAAAAAGAAAACTCAAGAAGTATGTGCGCGGCTAGGGGCCCCATTTGTCTTTGGCTGTGACTCTGTGGCTGCATTTTCTTAATTATGAAACAGATGGTGCCCACTGTGGTTGACCAGTTGCCCAACTTGCTCTCTGTGGGGGCGGTACAGTTTTGGATATCCGATGGGGAGATGTAAAACACCATACTCGGCAGATCTGTAATAGTAACATTAATACCGACCTCTAACTCAGGCAGGTTATGTTCCAGGATGCCAAGTCTTCAGAGTGGAGCCATTTAACTCCCTCTTCCCCACTAGATTATTTTTATTTTTCAATCTCTCCTGTTGGCCTTTATTTTGTTCCATACCTACACACAACATACTGTGACATATTGAAACAATTATCCAAATACTCCAGGCTATAAATACACTGTAACCTGGAAAGTCAGGATAATTAAGACAAAACTGGATTATTATTATTAGCACAGGCCAGGGCTATCTCGGTAGTAGCCATATTAATAGTGGACAAAAATGGACTATCATATCTTTGTTCAAAGGATGGAACAGAAATTAGCTCCTAGGGAGCAATGGTGATGGCTGTATTCTAAAGTTCACTGAATAGATATGGAATTATTTTCATAACCTGCAAAAATGTTCTAAGTATTGTACTTAAAATACTTAAACAATTCCTTTAATATTTCTAGCACTACATTCCTATAGTACCTATATCGTGCACCCTACACATTTTCATTTAAATAGGACTGATTTATTTTATTTTGGGGTGGGTGGGTGGATGGGTTTTCAATATGTTTTCATATGGTTTTCCATATGTCACAGTATGTTGTGTGTAGGTATGGAACAAAATAAAGCCAACAGGAGAGATTGAAAAATAAAAATAATCTAGGGGGACGAGGGAGGAAATGGCTCCTCTCTGAAGACTTGGCATCCGGAACATAACCTGCCTGAGTTAGAGGTCGGTATTAATGTTACTATTACAGCATTCATGGATCTGCAGAGTATGGTGTTTCGCATCTCCCCATCGGATATCCAAAACTGTACCGCCCCTACTCCGGAACCATGTGGTGCTGGGATGTAACCAGGTTCTGCCACATGCAAGGCAAGTGCCTTACCCTTGCTACCTCTCCAAGCCCTAAATAATTTTTCTCTCAAGCTTTCCTGATAGCAGGAGCTTTTTTCACAACCATAGATTCTCTTTGCAGAGTCTTCCTAGAGTTAACCCGCCTGTCATCACCTGCCCTTGAGATTACTTCCGACATACAATTTGGGCTTCCCCACTCTCTTGCTGCTAAAATCTATAATGTCAATGCCATTTCCACTTGCCCCCAACCACGCTGAATTAATATCCACACGCTGGATTCGTTTTATGTTTGGGGGCCTCACTGGCCAATGTTCAGAACTCAAACTCGGGGCTCTGAGCTCAGGGAGGGAGTGGGGAAACCACCTGATTGACTCCAAAGCCGGGTTGGCCACACGCAAGGCAAGCCTTTACCCACCGTGTACCTCTCTGGTCCCACTGTTGTTTTTTTACGATTAAAAAAAAAAAAAGTCGAGTCGTGTGCCACCCCCTCTATAACCATGTTATCGGTGTCCGGGACAAGCTGCAGCGATTTTCCTTCATCTGAACCCACCGCAGAGGTGTGGGTTGTCCGGAGAATGACCGGTCCAGCGGGAGTGGCAGCGAAGCTTTAGTAGGGTGCCACCAAAATAATTGGAATGGACCGGGGAACCGATGAGCATCTCTGATGGATGGACGCGCAGTGGCTGTGGCTGTCCTTTTTAACCCGAGTCCAAGTGTAGTTGGCTTCCGTCGTCTCCGGAGCAGTCAAGCACTACCCCCTCCCCCAACCCCGACTGTCGGGGGCCACAGCCCGAGGGTCCGCACGCGGGGCCGCGCCTCCCGTCGGGCTCCACAGCGCGCACCGCGCGGCGGCGGGGAACTGAGCTCCCGCGCGGAGCGCAGCGCCGCCTCCGGAGCCCGGGCCGCGAGCCGGGCGGCCAGGCTGGCCCGAAAGGCGGCGGGATCGCCCGCTGTCCCCGCGCTTCCCCCGGTCCCCGCGCGGGCTTCTTCCGTGCCGAGCCGCGGATCTGCACCGACCAAAGAAGGGGGCGGGCGGGCTTGCGGGCGGGCCAGAGAGTGGCGACCCCCTAGCTCCTGTCCGGCTCGCCCCCCACCCCCGCAGCGTCCCCCCAGAGCCTCCCGGGGGCTCGAGCAACTTCTCGCCCCCGCGTCATGGCCCGCAGCGGCCGTTGCGCGGGGGGCTGGGCGGGGGGCGCGGGCCGGGGCGGCGCGCGCTAGAGGCGGGGCGCGGGGATCAGAGTTGCAGGGGCGCTAGGCTAGGAGTTGCAGGGGCGCGGGGCTCGGAGTTACAGGGGCGCGGGACCCGGAGTTGCAGGGGCTCGGGGCTCCGAGTGGCGGGGCGCGGGGCTCCGAGTCGCGGGGCTCGGGACTCGGAGTTGCAGGGGCTCGGGGCTCGGAGTTGCAGGGGCGCGGGGCTCGGAGTGACGGGGGCTGGGATCGGAGTTGCAGGGGCGCTGGGACTAGAGTTGCAGGGGCGCTGCGATCGGAGTTGCAGGGGCGCGGGGCTCGGAGTGGCGGGGCGCGGGGCTCGGAGGTGCAGGGGCGCGGAGCCCGGAGCTGCAGGGGCGCGGGGCTCGGAGCTGCAGGGGCGCGGGGCTGGGAGCTGCAGGGCCGCGGCGGGGGGCGCGCCATGGCGCGGGTGCCCGGGAAAGTTGGGTGGGCGCTGCGCGCGGGCTCGCTGGCGCTGCTGCTGGCGCTGCTGCTGGGCCGGGCGGCGCGGCCGCGGCGGGCGTCGGGGGGGGCGGGCGCGGGCGGGGCCGGGGGCGCGGGCGGGCGGGGAGGCGGGCCGTGGGCGCGGCGCTGGGCGCTGCCGGTCAGTGTGCTGTGCGCCGTGTCCTGCATGGGCTGCTGCCTCCAGCGCGCCGGGGTGCGCCTGCCGCGGGCCGGGGCGCTGCTGGCCGCCGGCTGCGCCGGGGAGGCGCTCGCGCAGCTGGCGCTGGGCGTCGGGGACGCTCGCTCGCCGTCGCTGCCCGCCGCGGGGGTGGCGCTCGGCTGCCTGGCGGCCGCGACATGGCTGGTGCCGAGGCTGCGGCCGGGCGTCCTCATGATCGCCGGGACTAGCGCGGTCCGGACGGTGGCCCTGGTCTCCCTGGAGAGGTTCAAGGTCGCCTGGAGACCTCACCTGGCGCACTGGGCCGGCGCGCTGGGGCTGCTCCTGGCCAGGTACTTGGAGCGGATCTTGCCGCAGTCCTCGGGGGCCGCCCCGAGGGAGCGTTCGGGGTCCCCGCGGAAGGCCGGGGCCCGGGGGGAGATCCCGGTGGTGCTGAAGAGGCGGCGGCGGTCCAGCTCCGTGGTGTCCGCCGAGATGTCGGGCTGCGGCAGCAAGTCGCACCGGAGGACGTCCCTGCCCTGCATCCCCCGGGAACAGGTAAGCGCCCGAGCCCCGCGCAAAGCTGGGGTGTCGCCGAGCACTTTGGGGGCGCGGACTAGAGAGTTTGCTCCTTCCCAGGGAGCCTCCCCCGACCCCCGTTTGACGGCGAACAGCAGAGGCACTCAGGAGGGAGCCGAGGCAGTGGTCTTTGGAGGGGCTTCCCCGGCGGATCCAGCTGTGAGCCCGGCCACACCTGGCGCGCGGTTCCCCCGGCCGGGAAACGCTCTCCCTGTTCCTCCGCAGACGTTTTCGAATTCAGTGCATCTTTCAGCACCGGCTGCTTTCTCAACACGTGGGCTGCGCGACATCGCTCCCATTTCTTACAAAATTCTTTCTTTGGAAGTGACAGGTCGGGAGTGGAGAGTTTGAGAGCCGATCAAGGGGTGTCTGGACGGGAGGCATTGATACACGTTTCTTGATTTGGCAATAGTTTGACCCGGAGAGTCGAGTTTTTTTTTTTTTAATTTTTAATCTAACCGGGGGTGCCGGGGACACATACAATATTCTCTGTTTTGTATGTCATAACCATAAACTAAAGTTTATGAGAACATCGTGTCCGGAGGTGTCAGGATCGAACTGTGCTATTCATGTCAATTAAAAATGACCCCTTCCCTTTTCCTGGAGTGTCTACATACTGAAATGCTTATTTAGAAGTTCAGATGTATTTATACAGGTTGTATAGAAAGATATCCATTCCAGAGAATATTGCGAGGGACAGAAGTCAGAAAGGAGAAGAGGAATGAAGAGTAAAAGTGATGTTGTCCTAGAGAAAAGTTTAGTTTCCTCGTATTCATTCAGCGTTTTCAGACTATTGAATCTAGACACTCTAAGGGCCACTAAAGTGAAAAGCCTTTTTCTGTATCATATCTGCCAAGATTAAAAGAGGGTATATACCCTCAGTAGATTTGACACTTGCTGGTAATGGAGGTAGTGGAGGGTGGGTTAGGGCAGCCAATGGAAATTTAGACTTTTCTATTTAAATGTAAGCGTGGTTTTATACAGTTTCGACAACCTTAGGGAATGAGAGAGCATCTTAAACTATAGTAAGGGCTTTACTTTTTTCGGCCACTCTATGGGGAATCTTTCAGTTATTTCTAAGACTTCATAGTCCCATATGGTGGGGGTTTGTTCTTAGTTTAAATGTTTCCAACGTGGAGCTGATTAGCCTGAGTGTGATCGGTTGACATGATTTAGCAGGCTGGATGGCAGCTTCATTGTCACTGTGTTTGTTTTAAAACAAACGTGCTTGTTTAGCTTTTTATTCACACAGAGCAAATATGACTTGGGCTCAAGCTCTTTCTTTACTCTAAGAGTGAAGTTAAAAACAGGCCGAGGACTAATACCTTATTCTGGTGATTTTCACATTTCTACCCAAACTGTCTTAGGGTTTAACTCGGGTGAAGGAAAATGCATTTTAACTTCTTTTCAATTATAGAATGACAGTTTTTTTAAAAAAATGCAAAATACATCTACTTTATGCCCAAAACACAAATTAAGTTATAGACAAATGGGATTGTTGCAAAATTGAGCAATCATTTCTAAGGCAAATTTGTGATTTAATCATAAATAACAACTCCAAATTGTCATTTAGTTTCTGAAATTAAATTTTTGAAATTCCACACTAACATTTAGAAGTTAAGGATATGAGCATTTAGCGGTTAAGCAGTTAAAAGTGAATTTAAGATAAGGTGTGTAGGTTAATTAACCCACAGATTTTTATTGGGTTTCTCTGGTTGAATTGATAAATGGAGAATTTGAATCATCTGCAAACTTGAAAAGTTTAAGAGCATTGCAGTTTTAAATATTTTGCTGATTGATGCTGTTTAAAAATGCATGTTTGTAATCTATTGTGGTCATTTGCTATTTTTTTAGAAGGCTGTGTTTGTGAAGACTTCTAAAATAAGAGAATTTCTTATGGTTGAAGGAAAAAGAAGTTTAATTTTTTGCATAAATTTAAATTTGAAGTGTCAATGAGGATATGGGTGCGTAAATGTGCTTGAAGACTAGTTTTATATATGATCCATTAAAATTGTTACAGAACATAATTGTGTGTGTGTGTGTGTGTGTGTGTGTGTGTGTGTGTGTGTGGTGGGAACTAACATAAAATAGTATCTTCTAAGATAGGGCAATAGCTCATACGTTGACCTAACTATGTGAAAAGTTCAGGAGTTGTGTAGTAAATGGCTTATCAGTTTTTATCATAAGGAAACAAATTTCTGATTAAGGGTGCAAAGTGTACCACTGTCATCTGCATGCTTTATGAAGTCAAGCATCAAAATTATAAGCACATGGATTATCCACCCCTGGATACTTCCTGATTAGGAGTTCTTTTCTAAAAGAATGACGTCTCAACTCAAGACAATACTCGGGCCACAAGTGGCTTTTGAAAAGGGAGGTAAGGACATGAAGTACAGAGATTCTGGCAATCACCTCCTGACAACTTGTTTTGGACTTTGCTCATTTTGGGGTGTGAAGGCCAGGGACTTTCAGAGATTTCTTCTCCACTTAATTCTAGTAGTGCCCATGAGCTAAGTCACTCTCCCTCACACCTCAATGCTTAAAGTTCCCTGAGAACAGATGATAACATTCTCCCAATACAGACAGGTCTATTCCCCATCCTCCATTCTCCCCTGCCTCTCTGTCCCTCGGCCAACCTGTTCCTCCACCTCCTTCTCTTCCTTCCAGAAGTCTGAGTCTGCAGGTTGTGTACCGCAGCCTTCCAGAGCTGGCGTGTGCAGCTCTGAGGCTAGAGGGCTCAAAGCAGAGACAAAATGAGCTTTTAAACTTCACGAAGGCAGAGGAAGGTGGTGTTCGTCTCACTCAGGAAGTTTCCAGCATCTGTTTGCTTTTTTCCCTCTGCTTTTTCAGTCCAGTCTCCTCCAGGTTTAGCCTGTTGTGTTGGCTAAAGACTCAGGCTGCCATGCAGGTGTGGGAATCGTTTGTAATTGGCATCCTTGTCTGTTCTCTCTCACGCTCCTGCCTGCCCTTCAGATAAGACAATATACCGAGGTACTATGAAATTTTGTAATTATTAAGGATAGGCATGATTCATAAATGCTGTTTTCCAAGAGACAGTTGTAACGATGCATTGCGTGCCCCTTGATTTGGGCATTGTACTTGAATGAATTCTACCTGTCCTTCTCCTTGACCCGTCTAAAAATTACCGCTGGAAAAAAAATCATTTCCCCCTAACTGCCAACACCACAGTCACACTCATTTTTGAAAGATTTCAAACCCGCGGTGTTTTAGTTTAGTTACATGTTAAGAAGAATTTGGTATTTTTGCCTATGGTTTTACATAAACTCAAGGTGTATGCTTCTCCATAAATCTATTTATATCACTGAATGGCAAAGTTCTTGTGGAGGGATTCAGTGTTCCACCAGTCAGAAATATTTGGCTCTATTCTTTAGATTGTGTAATTAAAATTCAAGAATTTCTAAACTCTCCTGAGCTTGTAAATATCTTGAGCGAGAACTGATTTTTTTGCAGGAATGTAGTGGGGTCTGGTGGTTGGTTATCAAAAGTGGAATCAACGTTTTCATCACTGTAGAAAAGCAATATTTTATTCAAAAAATACTGAGTTGGCAACAGTAATAAAATGAAAATTAGGAAAATGAGGTGTAATTTTATATGAATATTTTTTTGGTAGGCCTCATTATGTCTGTGGTTGAAAAGTCTCACTTTTTGCATATCTAGTATAACTCTGAAATACAGCAATATTTCTTCTGAAAATATAGAACATATTGTCCCTCAAAGCCTTAAAAGCATTTCAGTATAGCATAACATATTTCTCAAATAAATTTCAGGAACAGTCATGGGTTTTTAATGAAATTCTAGCTTCTGTCACATTTCAGCAGTATAACTTGGCTTATGGTAATACACAGAGCAATATTGATTATTTATGACTTGGTGACAGAATTAAAATTAATTAATGTCAACTTCTGAAAACACTAAAAAGGAAAAACAAGACTTTCTGATCCCCCGGGAAAGGTGAAGGAAAAGAATTTTGTGTGTGGAGGGACAAAATTGCGATTTTGCTTTGTGAATACAGATATTTAAAGCATACTGGAAAACCGTTTTTAACTGACAGAAATAGTCAGTGAATCTATATAAATTTACAGAGGTTGGAAGGAGTCAAACAGTAATTTTACTCTTTCTGTCTTGAGTCTAAAGTGTAAAAAGTTAAAACTGTAGAACTGAAAGAAATGCTGTGTACGCTGGGCTGTCATGTTAATTAAATAAACAACCAGAACAGTGAGTCTGTGTATGAAATACATTTTGGAAAGCCTGAGGGAGGGGTGCAGGCAGGCCAGCGCGCGAGACAGCGGCGTGAAAAACATCCATTCTATCTGGAGTGACATTTGTGTGAATTGGTTGCGCTCTCAGGAAACACAGTTCCCAGAGTGATCTCCCCGGGACTCTGGCTGAAGAAAGCATTACCAACTTTTCATTTATTTAATACATTTCACGAGGTATTAAATAAGTTCTTATTTAGCTTGTTGAAGTAGGATGGTCATGAACCTTCAGAGCGGATATGTGCCTTTCTGGGGCGTATGTAGAGATTTTCGATTGCTCTGATTTCTGGATTATGTGCTGGGCACATCCCAGTGGAGTCTACATGGCCTTCACTGGAAACTTCTGGTAGTCTCTAGAAGAATGAGTTTGCATGGGTTGGGGGCAGTTGTACTTAATGTCAGAGAACATTGTTGTGAGCTGGAATCTGGTGGAAGGATAATCCCATGTGGCCCTTTGGCCCTTGGTGTCCCGGCAATCGATTTTGGTTGCGTCTCATGGGGCACGTTTCTTGAGCCTCGTGGAATGATACCTGTCCAGGTTGAGTTGTTTGCTCGGTTGGTCTCATGCCGCCTGCTCCAAGAAGTCCTCCTCTACAAAGCCTCCAGTAGGAAGATTGAGGGCTATTTTCTGCATTTCTGTTTTCAATGAAAATCTCGCAGATAATTCACACTAAATCTTTGAACTACTAGAAACCTACATATTGTACCTAAAGGTGTATGTTTCTTCAGGTCGAATGAAATGATTGTTATCATCGTTATTATCTTTGTTGGATCAGACCTGGAGGTGCCCAGGGCCTGCTCCCTGCATGGTTCTAAGCCACCCCTGAAGCTGCTAGCGGCCCATGGGATACTGCTGGGATATCAGATTGGGGACATTTGTATCCTACATCGTGTATCCTACAGTCTTAGGTGCCATTTCACTGGCCCCAAATGAACACTCTTTTATGCAAAAATGTAGGTCCTTTTGCTCATTTCCAGTATGTACTTTCCATTGGCTGGGGCGATAGCACAGCAGGAAGGGCGTTTGCCTTGCACGTGGTTGACCCGGGCTCTATTCCTTCATCCCTCTTGGAGAGCCTGGCAAGCTACTGAGAATATGCCGCCTGCACAGCAGAGCCTGGCAAGCTCCCCGTGGAGTATTTGATATGCCAAAAACAGTAACAACTAGTCTCAAATGGAGACATTGCTGGTGCCCACTTGAGCAAATCAATGAACAACGAGGTACAGGACCGTGCTACAGGACAGTGCTACTTTCTATCAGGTAGTAGTCTTTGCTGGTTTCTTTTCCCCCATAAGGCTACTCTTGGGAGTTGTTTCAACATCAAACTGCGAATGTGTGCATGGTTGCTCAGTTGTCAACATGATACAGGCTTGCCGTGTGCAGAAAAAGACGTATCTATCCATGGCTTATAGATATGGATGATTTGTGGCTCAGAAGCAGATTTTTGGAAAGCAATTGTCAAAAACGCTCCTTGGCCGTAGGTGGTCACCCTTTAAGTAGAAGCTGCTGTTCTGAGAGGTGCTACCCCCAGCCAATGGTGTTCTTAAACATCCGTCATCGACAAATGATCCGTCCATCAGCCACAACACACTGTGCCTTAGGCCTGTCCTCACAGGTCCTACAGATTATGCTTAGACAACAAGAAGGATTCTATTCCTCCAGAGTTTCCAGCAGTCTGTAGGCAGAAGCATCAAGATAAGCAAAGGTAAATACCTGTCAGGTAGCCACAGGGCCTGCCTGGGATTAGGGACTGGCTGAGAGAGTGCTTGTAATTGCTTTGAGTAGGTTTTATATCTACATCCAGGACCCTCCGTCTCTTCTCGGAATCAACAAGTCAGTCATCCTCTGTCATTATTTATTTGGATTTTTTCTTTTTAGGGGGATGGGGGTGCTCAGGGGCATTTATAGGGTCATAGGTTCTAAGAAGGTCTCCTTGTGTACCTTGAGGTAACAAGGTTTAAATGGTGTTGCTAGTTTTTGAGATTTTGAGCAGCTTTATGTTTCAAAGGCAGAGGAATTCTTTGAAATGAAAATGAGTTTTCATTGATAGTTTCTTGGAAGTAAAGGTTAAAAATATTATAAATTTAGGATATTCTACACCCAAATGCTGCCATGTTTGTTTTAAAGACAGAGTATTTCTTTGAAATGGAGATGAGGTTGCATTGAGAGTTTCTTGAAAATAAAGGTGAAAAATACTATAAATTTAGAATATTCTACATCAAAATGCAGCAGTGTTTTTCCCTCAAAATATCGACTGGTGTGCATTGCTTGTGGTGACAAGCTCCTAAAAGACTTAAATTTGAGGTAGCCGAGATCCTGGTTTTAGAGAGAAGGAAAACCAACGGAGTCAGCTAAAGTCTGTGCAAGTCGCCAGTCCTGTTGACTTTTTCCAGTTTTCTCTTGGACTTAGCCCTGCAGCTGGGAGAGCCGACCAGGGCAGGGGAAACCCGATTGGAGTTTGAAGTCTAGGTATTTGGGATTTTAGAAGTTTGATTAAAACTCATCACAGCACGAAACTCTTTGAAGCCCTGATAATGAATTTCCTGGTCATCACTTACTAGCGGGCAGCCTCTGGAACGTAGTTTTTAGGACTTTGTCCATTGAGTGAGTGGCAGTTACATTACAGGGTTCTAACTCCGGAGCTTTCGTTTACTCTAAGAAGAGTCTGTGGTGTGGTCTAAACTTTGGTTTGTGTTTTCATTTTTTGTTTTGTAATCAATTAGAACATTTAAATGGATTAAGTCCATTTAAAAATGTGCAGGATTTCAAATTTCAAGGCAAATCAATTTAAAAAATGTGCAGGATTTCAAATTTCAAGGCAAAAAAGTCATCTGCATATCAGTCAAGTGTTTCTTTGTTCCCTTGAAACAGCCGGCTGTTTTTGCTCACCTAAATTATTTTGCACGGTTTCCTTAGGAATCCATTAAAATGTAAGTAAATAGGATGGAATATTAGTGGAGGTCATGGAAAACATTGCCATTTAGGAGGTGGAAAGCTATTTGGGAATAGTCGCAAGGTAAATAACCAGCCTATTTGATTAGCGCTGTCATTTATTATTGAGGAATTTGTATGAGTATTAAAGTTTTTCAGTATAGCTAGTCCTGCTAAGATAATAAAATATTAATTAAGGGTATGGTCTTGATTCCTAAGAATATGAGTGGTCAAAAGAGCTTTAGAAGCCTGCTGGTGTGTGTGTATGTGTGTTGGGGAGATGTCATAAGTGCTTGTGTGTACATGTCTGTGTATGGGAGTTTTTCTTTTGCCTGGAAATTGCTTTGGTTGTATCAATTTAGTGGAGAAACAGTGTCACCCAGTGGCTTTGAGGAAAACAGTCTGCAGATGTACAGTATGGATGAAAGTTGTCCAGTAGAAATATGACACAAGTCAAGAACTTAATTTTATGTTTTCTCACAGTCACAGAAAATAATAAACAGATGAAAGTTTATGACATGGATTATGTTTTATTTAACCCATTCTGCCAGATTGACATGAAATCACTATTAAAAAAATCCAGATAGTGTTCTTTCTTTGTGCCCAGTGTAACTTTCTGGAGTGTATTTGGCATTTACAGCACGATTGAATTTGGTGGCGCCGAATTTCAGGTGGTCAGTGAATGCATGTGGCTGCTAGCAGCCGTACTGGACAGTGAAGCCGTATGTCAGAAAAAGGAAAAACTTGAAAAAGGAAATTTAAAAATAAGATAGGTGGAGACTAGTATCACCTCTAGTTAGAATGGAAAATCTTTATATAATATATCCTGGTCCCCTGGATTGCATTGGTAATCTTGAGAGCTTACTTTGTACCCCTGACAACACCAGTAATATCTCTTCAGTTCACTTTATGACTCCTACAATTTACAAAGGACTGGAGCGATAGCACAGCAGGTAGGGCGTTTGCCTTGCATGCGGCTGACCCGGGTTCGATTCCTCTGTCCCTCTCAGAGAGCCTGGCAAGCTACCGAGAGTATCCCGCCCACATGGCAGAGCCTGGCAAGCTACCCGTGGCGTATTGGATATGCCAAAAACAGTAACAACAAGTCTCACCATGGAGACGTTATGGGTGCCTGCTCGAGCAAAGTGATGAACAATGGGATGACAGTGCTACAGTGCTACGATTTACAAAGTTATTCATGATTGAGTTTGAGTCATTCTGTGTTCCAACACCAGTCCCTTCACCAGTCTACTTCTCCACCATTGCAACTTGTTTCATTGACCTGTCCCAGTTTGCCTCTCTGGCAGGCAATTTTTTTTTTCAAGAAATTGAGCGTATGTGACTTTGGAGTTTTATGTAGCTTCCTTACTGCTATGGATGGGGCTACCAGCACCCCCTCTCCTGTTCTAGCACCTTCTCACCCGCCAGAGTGACCCCTTCCCTCTACCATTTTGTTGTGTTCACTTCCTGTCTTTCCACTGAAGACCGGTTCTTCTGTTCCTGTTTCTGTTATCTTTGGGATTTGTGCTCCTCCTGCTAAGTTTCTTTCTACCCTGCATATAAGTATGGCCTATATTTTGAAACACGATTCTTCTGTTTAACAGACAACACCAGTAATATCTCTTCAGTTCACTTTATGACTCCTACAATTTACAAAGGACTGGAGCGATAGCACAGCAGGTAGGGTGTTTGCCTTGCATGCGGCTGACCTGGGTTCGATTCCTCCGTCCCTCTCAGAGAGCCTGGTACTTAATAGAGTACTCAATAAAGAACCTTTAGGTTAATCTTATTTGTCACTTAGAATAGAGACTTGCCATTTAGAGTTTTATTTGTACTGGGTGAAGACAAGAGATTGCCTCTGTGTGTGTGTGTGTGTGTGTGTGTGTGTGTGTGTGTGTGTGTGTGTGTGTGTGTGTGTGTGTGTACTATGAGGCTGTGATAACCATGTTGAAGGTAATCCGGTCATTAGTTGGGTTATCTAATGCTTAGAAATAAAAATGTGTGTTTAATTCATATTTTCTTTGTCGTTTAGGAAACTGAAGTAACAAATAACTGGCTTTTTTTTTTTTTTAAGAGGAAAGGGGATCTTGCCACACCCTTTGGTGCTCAGGGGCTATTCTTGGCCCTGTGCTCAGATGTGACCCCTAGCGGTGGTTGGGGTCTGGGGGATTGAAACCTCTGGCTTTCATGGGTGGAAATGATTTTAACAATATCTGTCCAAGACTTACACCTTTTTACTGTTGCATAGGAACAAACCATGTTGATGAAGACACACACACACAAAAAATGGCTCTATTTTATATATCGGGAGGCATATCTATTTGGATGGGAGAATTTCAAAACTAGAAATTGAGAATGCGACTCTAGAGTCTTATGTGATTTCAAACTGTAGAGTGAACTGAGAAAAATACACAAATGAAGAAGACAGTCACTTTACATGTCACCTTCCTTCCTTTTCATCTACTGAATTCATTAACTCTGGGGATAGTTCCAGTGTGACATTGAGAATGAATGGGAAGATTCCTTTTTGCATATGGCATGTTCCATTATAGACATAAGCATATGGAAGGATTTTTTTTAAATAATGCATTTAATTTGGTATAAAATGGTTTCTAGCTCTACATGATATTTAGCAATATGATTTATGAGTTTCCCTTCTGTGACCCAGCACCAATTCTTCCTACTTGAGACAGAGGTACCGTAGCAAAAGCTAATAGAATCGTACTCCAAAAAGCATCTTTGGCTAAAATGAAATAATCTGTCCTCTGTCTCGCTCTGGGTAAACAGAACTAATTCTGACTTCTTAAAGTAGCTTGCTGCAGAATAAAATGCCACAGTAATAATAACTCTTACTTAAAAGAATTTGTCTTTGAATGTAGCTAGTCATTTGCTCCGGCTCATTTTGAAATTGCTTACAATAATGGAGAGGAAGGCTTAGAAATTTGGGGAGGCTGGAGGCCAATATCTTTTCTTATAGTGGATTGTAAATGTTTTGCATGAGATGTACTTAAAAAATTTTATTAAAGCTCTGTGATTTGCAGAGTTACTTGGAGTTGGGTTTTAGACATTCAGTATTCCAGCACCGATTCCTCCCCCAGCCACCAACATCCTCTTCCCGCCCCAGGGTTCCCCTTGTCCCCATCCCAGGCTTGCCACCTTGTCAGCCACATTTTAAAGTTTTGTTGTGGAAGTTTAATCTTTCTCATTTATACTCTGCTTTATTAAAAAAATATGTTTGTAATCCAGTAGAATCTTCGCCCAGAGAGTGTGTTAAAATGTTTAATAAATGCTCTTCATTCTGTCCCCTCTACCGCACCTCACCTTATCAGATATGGAAATAATCTTCTGCAAGACCCGTGTGGTTTCGGTGTAATTGGATTTTAATTTAAACTTTCCATCTTCCAGAGCCACATTCCAGAAGCTGGATATCGGAGCCACGTGTGTGGCTTGTGTTTCTCCCTACCCTGCCACCATACGCCACTGGAGTGAGCCTCCTGGAAGTGGGACATACTATTGGGCTAAGGGGAAGGTTTTGTTTGGGGGCAGTCCTTGCCCAGTCTTTGTCCCTCGGACATTGGAAACTAGTGTCACCACAGACCCAGCAAATAGTTCCTCTTTTGCTTTCTTTTTTTTGATGTAAACACCGTGGTTTACAAAGTTGTTCGCAGTACAGTTGTTCCGGACACCCAGTCTTGCAACACCGCCGGTTTGACCTCCTCTCCGCCCGTGTCCCCACCTTTCCAGCCAGTCCCGAAGCCGGCCCCCTGCATAGGCACAGGCAAGCCAGTGCAGTGGAGAGTCCCGGGAACTGGGGGCCCCCTGGGGACGTGCCTTGGGAGGGAGGAGCTGAGTGATGGGACGCATGCCGTCCTGGGGTCCTCACTCAGACCCTCAGAAAGGCCGCAAAGGGGAGAACTGCCCCCTCCACGGTGCCCCTTCTGGTCTGGGGGTCTAAGAGTGGGATCCAGGCCCTGACAGTGGTCATTGGATAGGAAGCCCCCTTTAGTATCCCTGTCACGGCCATACAGGCTTTCTTACGACATTCTGGCCCAGTGCCCAGCACTCTAGAGGTGCTGGCTGCAGAGTGGCTCACTGGTTTGGCTGTCAGGACGAAGCGATGGGAAAGAGATCCTGACTTTTCTTGGGGATGCATTGAGGGCGGGTTGATGTGACGCCGTTTGGACCAGGCCTAGAGGTGCTTGAGGCTATTCCTGGCTCTATGCTCAGGGGACCAGACGTTGCTGGGGATGCCACCAGGATTGGCTGCATGCAAGGCAGGGACCTTCTTAACCCCCGTACTGTCTTTCCCATTTGATCAGTGACATTTCATTTTTTGTTATCAGTGGCTTTTCATCAGCAATCTTTATCTCCTCAATCTCTCGGCATTGAGCTAGCGATGAACTTGACCTAAGTAACTCCCAGGAGAAGAAAAGAAATAGTCGACTCACCGGTCTGCAAACTGACATTCTTACTATGACGTTGGTGCTTTTTTACTACTCCTCTTCCCCCCCCCACACCCCCCAACATGTGTCTATCTCAGCACAGGGGCTGAATTTCCCTGCATTCTTGCTGGGAGGAAATGACTTCGACAGATTATTTTTAGCTCCTTCCCAGATGCAAAGGACCAAAGTCACCACTGGGATGGCGGGAGCGGAGGAGGCTGTTGTGGTCTCAGAAATGCCGGTACTTTTTTCCTTGAGAAAAATTGCAAGTCCAGTTTCAGCCACTGTTCGACTAACATATTCATTGGGAAAGAGGAAACACTGACTTTATTTGTGTCTGTCACTTTGTAAAGAGCGCTGGTGGTGTTCTTTGCCTCTGCTTTGGGGGTCAGTGTGTAGGGCCTGGGACTTGATTCAGTGCCTACCTGGTGAGGGGCGTGTCATGCTGTAAGCCTCCCCGACCTGCTGCCTGTCTTGTAGTTACTCTGGACTTGTTCATGAGGTTTGTACCGACTAGCTACATATCCTGGAAAGTAAGTTTTCTCCCTGGGTAATCTTTTCATTGTGTTCATCACACAATATATTTTTAGGCAGTTGCTTCTAGAGATAATTCATTTTTTTTTCTTTTTGGGTCACACCTGGTGATGCACAGGAGTTACTCCTGGCTTTACACTCAGAAATTACTCTGGGCGGTGCTTTGGAGACTGTATGGGATGCTGGGGATTGAACCGGGTTGGCTGTGTGCAAGGCAAACACCCTACCCGCTGTACTCTAGCTCCAGCCCCTAGAGATAATTCTTGATTAGATTTTTATACACACCATCCCAAGGAAGTCCTAATAAAGTTGTACTGGTTAGTTTGTAGAGGTTGGTAGCACAGATTCAAACTCTAGACTCGCTGAAAAATCAAGTTTAAAGTTTTAGTGAAATGATAAATTTTAGTTCATTTTTGGGCTTTATTTTTCTATCTAAAATTTAGTTTTAGATACTTAAAAAAGTCCAGCTAGTATGTAATAAAGAAATAATTTTTAATTAAAATTTTGTATTTTGGGGGTAGCTTGCCAGGCTCTGCCGTGCAGACAAGATACTCTCAGTAGCTAGCCGGGCTCTCCGGGAGGGGCAGAGGAATTGAACCCAGGTTGACCTTGTATAAGGCAAACGCTCTACCCACTGTGCTATTGCGCCACAATAAGTCTCACAGTGGAGACGTTCCTGGTACCCGCTTGAGCAAATCAATGAGCAATGGGATGACAGAGATGCAGTGATATTTTGTGTGTGTGTGGGGGGGGCACATCTGGCAGTGCTCAGGCTTACTCCTGACTTTGCTTAGGGATCACTCCTAGAAGTGCTCTGGACATTTAACTAGGGTTGACTGTAAGGCAAGGCTTTAATCCCTGAACTGGCTCTCCAGGCCCTGAAGTTTTAATATTGTCATGTCCTCTTCACAAATCCAAGGCATCTCTCCTGAATCAATAAGGCAGATTGTTATACCTGTGGATAACCCAGAAAAACAAAGAGCAAATAGTTGTCTTCAGCAGTTTTTAAAGTGGCTGTTCATTTCTTTTCATATGTGGATGTCAAAGGGTGTCATAGGTAGATTTTTCCAGGAAAGTCACCAATACTGAAAGTAATCTGAATTTGAGATTTCTTTGAATGTGTTATTTTTAAGGATCTGAAAGTTGCTTCCATTAAAAAAAATATACTCAGCTGTTAATTATACATTGACACATACTTTATGTACAAACAAGCCATTTCTGAATTAATTTCACATATTTATATAGCATTGAGAAGCAGAATCTTTGAAGAGTATTTTCATTTGGGGACAGGAAGCCAACTGTGCTGTGCCATCTTGAACAGTGTCTGTTTTTACTCTTAATGATTTGTTTGTGCTGTAATTGTAATTGTTTTTGCTAGATAAACAGGGCCTAAATTATAGCATGCTTATTAAGGCAGCATCCTAATTTTCTCCACTTGTCTTTATTTCCTTTTACTTGAGTAATAATTGGCTTGATTCTTCCTACCCTTTTTTAGAGGAAGACAACTAGAGCTTTTAAATATTTTCAGTGGAACTCTGAGCAGTTAACTAGTCCGAAGTGAAAAGTGTGAGAATTCTTTGGGGAATGTTGACCCCAGATAAGACCGAACATTAAGTATGTGATCTAAAAAAATAAAGTGGCATTCAGAAATGGAAACCACCCACAAATGAGTGAAAGAAATTAATGTGAGCGATGTGCTTGTGCCAGGAGACTAGATCAAAATCAGAAGAATTCCTTAGTTTTAAAAATAAGTCACTTCAGAATATTTGGGGTCTTTGGGGGGAAATCATGTCACTATACTTAAAATACAGAGCTCCCTGTGATTTGAAAAGGCAAATGTCAGAGTGCGTGATTCTTGAACATGAGGCAGGAAGTTGGGTCCTGCACGGAATCTGGCTGACATAGAAGAACCCCGTGCCTACAGGTCTTTTCGCCACTCATAGGGCTCTTTGTGAACCTTCCTAACACTCGTTACCTTCTAACATATGAATGTTGATTCTCTGCTTCTTTAGCACATTTATCACTGTGACGTATAAATGTGCTCTTTTGTTGACTGTGGGTCAACTTTTACTTCTTGACCTCTATGGGAGAGCCTGGCAAGCTCCCTGTGGCATATTCATATGCCAAAACTAGTAACAATGATGGGTCTCATTCCTCTGATTCTGAAAGAGCCTCCAATGTGGCACCATTAGGAAGGACGAGTAAAGAGAGGCTCCTAAAATCTCAGGGCTAGGACAAATGGAGACGTTACTGAGACCGCTCGAGAAAATCAACGATCGACGGGATGATGATGATGATGATGATGATGATGATGATGATGATGATGATGATGATGATGATGATGAACATGACCAGATCGACTAAAAATCTCAGCCAAGAAATAAATCTTCTTTAAGATGTAGGAGTTTGGATTGAATATTTGTTACCTTCCATATATTTCATGATGACTAGGTTCTTATCCTTGTTATTCTTGGCACTAATTAATCTTTATATAGTTATGGTGCTATGCTAATCCAACTATTGTTTCTGAATTCTAACCACGAATGCCTCTGATCATAAATTAATATACTTTCTTAAGGTGCTTTCAAAGTCCTTGAGTGAAGAGATTGAGTAACCTCACCAGTTTGTTACATATCATCTGATACTTTACTGATTGAAATACAAACTATAGTTCTCAATTTTCACTGTGAATGAGGATCACTTAGGAAACCTATTCAAATGCAGATTCTTAGGCCCTGCCCTGAGGGTGCTGTTAACCTGAGATTTTTCTGAGCTGTTCTTCAGAAAGTCCAAATCTAAGAGATCGTATAGATACTGCATTTGAGAAATATGGGACCACCAATTTCTGACTACTAAAGCTAAATAGAAAATTTTGACTTTAACCAATTTTGACTTTAACATTAAATAAATCACTACAATATACTTGACTTGGTATCATGGGAAAACAAGCTTGATTGCTTATCCATAGACACAGATGATATCATGAACCTATGACTTTTTAAAAAATTGTGCTTCGATTTTCCCATCGAGGATATCTCAGAAATCTTTTTGACTCCCTTACATCTAAATTTCTTCATCTGTCAAGTAGAAGTAACAATCTCTACATATCTTTTATGGCTGTTAGAGTACCTAAATAAAATTAAATCGCAATATCGATATTAAGGATTAACATGCAATGGACCAAGACAAACCAAGGTTTTACATTTAAGGTCTTAACATTCTGAACTTCATTGATTCTAGCCATAACATGATGGAATAATGCTGTGGAGTTCTTACAGATAGAGGTTAAATTTAAACTAGAGGAAATAATGAACATCCGTTCTTGTTGGATGTTCTTCCCAATAGAACCATTATTAAGTCACTGAAGGTGTGGTCTGAGTATCAGAAAATGCAATCAAAGCAATGCAAACACATTTGCGTTTTATTACAAAACTAGGTTTTGTCGTCTTTTGAAAGATGCTAATCGCCGTTGTTTTTGGAACATGCTTGGCTGTTCTGGGTGGGTCTTACTCTAGGCCTAGTTCCTGGGGATGCCTTGTCTTGTACCAGCTGCTCCAGGCCTCAGGAGACTTCTCTTCAGGCTGTTTGTGGTGGGACAGTGGGTGGGTGAGGGAAGAGTCAGAGGACTGGACCCACGGTCACTCGCATGTGAGACATGTGGTCTACCATGGCCACTCCTGCCCTTTGGTCCACGTGCTGAGGGATCAGTCATTCAGTCTATTCTGAGTCTTCATTTAGGTTTGATCTTGCCAGGACAGGAGCCCTTTAGCATCTTTCTTTACTCTCCTCGGGGGTTGCAACTTAGAGGTTCCACCAGGAGTGGCCCTCTTGGTCCCCGGCCTGTGTGTAGGAAGCTCTTTGCTTCGGACACATCAGGGGAGTGAAGGGTGGAGGCGGCAGACCCATGCGCCCTGGAGTTGGATGGGAAGGAAGATGTAGCTAGAAAATCAGAATAGACTTTCATGGAATGGATGTCTCGAGTTTTGTGTTGAGAGCAGGTCAAGGGAGAAGTGAGACCTGTCAGGACCCGACTCCTGGGCTCATTCAGAAGTGACTGAGAATTTCGCCAAGTGTCGTGTTACTGGGCCGATAGGACATACGCGTTAGATGGAGCATCACCGAGATTGATGCTGAGCATTCTTACCCCACCCCAGGGCAGGGAGGCATTTCTCTTTAAATGCCTGATATTAAGGGGGAAAATATTCTTGTTTATTTTGGACATTTTCATTTTGACTTCTGTGTTGCCACCCAGAAATGTACAAATGCTGAGTCTGAGCAGCAGGAAAGCCACCCATGCCCCGTGCAGGAGACAGACACCAGTTAGGCATCTCAGCTTCCCCTAAAGTTACAAATCTGTTAGGATTTTACAATATTTCATAGGATAGTTTGGTCTTAAAATTGTATAGAAATGCGTTTTTTAAAAAAATTTAAACTTAAAATGTTCTAAAATTAAAATAGTTCTAATAATTTTAAACTGTTATTTCTTTTTTTGGTTTGGGGCCTACACCAGAGATGCTCAGGGCTTACTCCTTGCTCTGTGCTCAGGGATCACTCTTTGGCAGAGCATGGAGGGCCATTTGGGTGTCGGATATAGGAACCCAGGTTGGCCATGTGCAAGGCACTACCCACTGTACTACCTCTGTCCCATTAGACGAATTTTTGATGAAATTATTCTCCTTCCTTTTGGACATAGCTACTTGTTGCTCATGCTGTAATATCTTAGATGCTAGTATGCAGAAGCATTGGAAAATATTAAAGTAGTCCAAAGAAAATTCCAGATGTTTTAATGATTTTTGTCAGTCTCCCCCTTTTTCTTATCATTTGGGGGGACCTCGTGGTGGAGTGGGAGGAGAGGCATGTGGCATTCTGTGTTTCCGGGGCTCAAATCCAGGGTTTTCACAAACCAGGCATGTGCCCTAGGGCTTGACCCCAGGGACTGCCCTTCGCTCCCGTTTTTTTATTTAAAGGCCTGTTGCAAATACACCCCAGCATTTCCTAGAGAGGGAGCACTTCTACGTTTTGTTTTCCTGTTAGCCGAGACCTTTTGTCAACTTACATGGCACTTCAGTGATAGGTGCTGTATAAATATTTAAATTGTGATAGCTTGATTGCAGTGCAGCTTTTTTTCAAGTTTGCTAAACCTACACGATGATAATGAAATGTTTTACGTACTGCTTGGGGGCAACAGAAGACAAGTTATTTTAAACTGTGTTAAATGAGCAATTATTAATACCTGGGAAAATACTTTTGGATGAAAGAAGAAGCAAAATGGAGAGAGAGCTAGCTGCATCTCCAAAAATCAAATGTGGAGCAGAAATAAATGCTTTAAAATAGTTGTTTCTGTTCCTGAACGGGGCTCTCACTAATTTTAATGGGCCTTTTCAGTCTTCATATTTCAAGTTGTCAACACCGTACCCTTTTGTAATGAGAAAACCAAGTACAGTTTTGTAAAACTGCTCTGGGATCATCCATCGAATCTTAAACCACTTGCCCAAGGGGTTGGACTCTTAGCCATGGGGACAGGACCTCTGGGTGCCTTCAGGGACTGTCACCTGGTCTTCACACTGGGGCTACGTCCAGAAGTCAAATCTTTCTGCTTTCGGATTTATCACCCACATGGCTTGATGAACCCCCACTTATTTTATTTATTTTTATTTTTATTTTTTACAGACTTACAACTTTTCATGCTTGTGTTTCAGTCATACAATGCTCGAGTACCCATCCCTCCACCAGTGCCCATTCTCCACCACCGATGATCCCAGTATCCCTCCCACCCTCCCACCCCATCCCCCCGCCCCACCCCATCTCTGTGGCAGGGCATTCCCTTTTGTTCTCTCTCTCCTTTTGGGTGTTATGGTTTTCAATAGAGGCATCATGATTGGTCTATAGTCTATTTTCAGCGTGTATCTCCCATCCCGTGCGGGTCCTCAAACCATGCATTACCTGGTGTTCCCTTCTCTATCTGAGCTGCCCCTTCCTCCAGCATGTGAGGCCGGCTTCCAAGCCTTGGAGCCAACCTCCTGGTACTTATCTCTACTATTCTTGGATGTTAGTCTCCCATCTTGTTATTTTATATTCCACAGATGAGTGCAATCTTTCTATGTCTGTATTTTTCTGACTCATTTCACTTAGCATGATACTTTCTATGTTGATCTACCTATATGCAAATTTCATGACTTCATCTTTTCTGACAGCTGCATAGTATTCCATTGTGTAGATGTACCAAAGTTTCTTTAACCAGTCATCTGTTCTCGGGCATTCGGGTTTTTTCCAGATTATGGCTATTGTAAACAGTGCTGTAATGAACATTTGAGTGCAGATGTCATTTCAACTATACGTTTTTGCCTCTCCAGGATCTATTCCCAGGAGTGGTATTGCTGGGTCAAATGGGAGCTCAATTTCTAATTTTTTGCAAAGCATCCATACTGTTTTCCAAAATGGACCCCTATTTTTTACCAGATGATTCCCTGGCACGTGAGACTCCAAAACGGATTTCCTGAGAGAGCAGAAGAGCATGTGCCCTTACTTCATAACATCCCGTGGAAAAGTACATTTTACAGAAAAGATGTACCTTACTGAAAGGAATTTCTACTGAAATGTGCTTCTGTTTTTTATAAAGATTTCAGGGGCATTTTAAATGTAATTTTATTTGTCTTCTTTTAAAAAACTTTTATTTATGTATTTTTTATTGAATCACTGTGAGATATCATTACAAAGCTTAAATGATTGAGTTTAAGTCATGCAATGATTAAACATCCATCTCTCCCAGTGTACATTTTCCACCACCAATGTCCCCAGTATCCCTCCTGCCACAAAATTCTGTGACAGAACATTGCTATGTTGTGATAAACATAAAAAAGAATTGTGTTCTGCTAAGGAGGGCCATTCTTTAGAAGGGCAAGTTGATAATGGGGCCAGTAACGTTCCAAATGAATGTCAACTTTGGTTTTCAAAGTAAGGAACATTATAAAAAACTCTTCCTGAAAACCATTTCTGTACCAATTACTATTTAAAATGCATAGTAGCATAACATTGGGTCGTTTCGGTATGGCCATTAAAAAGATAATTATTTTAATATTGTATTTAAGTTTTCTATCTGAATTTCACATGCAGAAATATGAGGGATTTCTCTTTGTTTTCCTTTATTTGAATTATACTAATATTGATGAGCTTGCTTGGCCTGTCCAGGTCTTGAGTATATGCTGCCTTTTCTGTATAAATACAAGTCACCATGTCTCTTTCTATTTGCTATTGCTTGTTTCAATAAATGAATAGGGAAAGCAGTGTGCATGTAATATTTACCTCAGATGATCAATATATATATCATTTGAAGAGCTACATAAACTTTTGTGGAAGTGAATTTGAAAATCCTCAGCCTGGGATGTGACTCAGTGGCTGCTTGCATGGGCCACGTGTGTCAGGCCTTCGGGTTCGTCTCTGGCTCTACCAAAAGGGAGGGAAGGGGGGAAAGCAGGAGAGGTAGAAAGGAAGAGGGAAATTGAAGGTGTCGTGTTCGTAATCTCTCCTCAAACTTCCACTAATAACCATGAGAAGACCAGAAAGGCACTTAGCAAGCGAAGAAAACCCTTTTCTCATGCTTTCTCCTCTTCCCAGCGATAGCAGCATTCCCTGGCTGTGTCTGGGACTAGCAGACTGTGTGAGCGTGAGTGGGAGGGAAAGGCTGTTTTCGGGATTGAAGTTCCATTTGGATGCAGTCCAGATCCCTGCCTTCCAGGTCAGAGAGGCGCTTTTTTTTCCATGGCAGCGGAGGTTATCCATGGGGAAGGCACACTAATAATAAAACTGTAGGTCATCCATCAGGATGTCAGGTTATGAATTTACACCAGGGAGGAGTCAGCCGTAAGGAGGAGCAGGGTGCTGGCTCAGGCGGGTCTACTCCTGGGTTCCAGTGAGAAAGGGAATATCTCCCCTTTGCACAGCTATAGATGCAGCTGGGGAACTGTCTGTGGGAATTCTTGGAACACTCACCCTGTTACTATTTTTTAAATTCAGAATGTCTGACGGGTGCCCACATCGTGCCAAGGAGGATGGGTTTGTCGGGGGAGGGTCCCAGATGCACGACCTTTGCACTGTGTCCTCCCAACTCATAGTCAAGAGACTCCGTTGCCGGCTGGTTACAGTGATGATAAATGCCCTGAAACACAGAAAGTCATGAGAACTTCGCCCTCCACAAACGTCACAGCTAAATTTATTGCTCAAATACCATCACCCTCTTCACAGCGATTTCTGGCAAAATTGTGTCCTCCCTCTCCGACTTTCTTTCTGGTTGATGTTTAACTTTTTTCTTTCATGTGTTTATGTTACCAGGAGGGCGAGTCTCACCCACTTGGCCGCAGTAGAAGGAAGGTAGCTAAAGAAAAGGAAAAATAAGGATGTCTTCTAGGAGGTCTTTCCTGTATTTCCCCGGCGGGCATGGGGACCGGGTAGGGAGCACCTCAGGGAGGCGAGATGGCCCTGGGGACAGGACAGAAGTGCTCCCATGTTTGCTGAGAGAGAGAATGTCATGTCAGGTGGGGAACGAGAACCAGTTTCCGAAGGTCGCCCTGCACAAGGCTTAGTGCTGAGAGAGGGTTTCAGAGGCCGAGGGGTGGCCCAGCTGTGCCTTTCATTGAGGAGAGAGCAGCCCACCGAGTCAGGACCGGGCGGGAGGGAAGGTGGAATGGAAGGTGGGGTGGCGACACCCGGGGCTGCAAAGGAACCATGAGGGGGGACAGCAGGGGAGACCGTCACAGGCAATGGCAGAGTGGGCAGCATTAGCTAAGCTTGGGACCCGGAAGAGGGGAGGGGGAAGGGCTGCCTGGAGCCTGTTCCCCGAGGGGAGGAGCACGAGGACCTGCACTCAGGGACCGGGAGGCAGAGAGAGGTGGGATTTGGATGCGGTCAGGATGTGGCAGCATCCTGCGGCGTTTGCTCGAAGGTGCCCGTCCCGTTTGTCCTCCCAGGACAGCGAGTGACCCTTTCACCAGTGCCCAGTGTTTGCATCTGCTCTCTGCAGGCTTGCAACGTGGGAGCTGACAGGTACAGTCCCACTGTTCCCTCCCGGGGAAGTTTCCACCTGGGAAGATCTTCACAGCCGCAAGATCCCCCCCATCCCACCCCCCTGCCCACCCCCCCCCCCAGCTTGTATGACCGGAGTTTGTGCAGTTTTCCTCATTCAAAAGTCTTTCTCTCCCCTCCTCCCCTCCTCTTCCAGTCTTGGCAGAAATGATGCTTTCCGGTTACGTGCATGTCCCTTTTCCTAGAGAGCATTAATGCTCTTCGATTTTTAGGGTTGGAGGAAAACTAAAGAAATGAATGGAATTCCTAAGAAGAGGGCCGGCCACAGGAAAGAGTTGCTTAATCACGCGGTTCCTTTCCATGCCTCTCCCAAGTTCCCCTTTCTCTCACCCCGACCCAATTTCCTTTGTCTTTTTCAAAGCGCATGACCCTTTAAAGTTGGGAACTGCAGAACCAGGGACAGTGGTTGGAGGAAATTTTCCTGGAATCCATTGGAGCAGGTGCTCTGAGAATCCAGCAGATGGAACCACCAGGTGTTTGAACCAAAATAATTGATGGGGGCCGGAGCGATAGCACAGTGGGGAAGGGGTTTGCCTTGTACGCGGCCGACCTGGGTTCGATCCCCGGCATCCCATATGGTTTCCCCGAGCACCGCCAGGAGTAATTCCTGAATGTAGAGCCAGGAGTAATCCCTGAGCGTTGCTGGGTGTGACCCGAAAGAAAAGGAAAATAAATTGATGGAACTTTTTTCAGCATATGCCCATCTATCTTACCATGCCAGTCCTAGCGGAGACAAGAGGGCAGGAAGGAAGACAAGTGTGTCTGTCTTATAACAGAGGCAGCACTCTGTAGTAAGTCCCCGGATATAAAGAAGGCTGTATGTGTTCGCTCTGTGTGTAGCTGTGTTGTGTAGCCATGTGTATGTTTAATTCTGACTAGTTCAAACTCTAACGACATTCATGTGAGTTGACCCTAAGCTCTGTTTTGTGCCTCTGGTCCTTTGGATCTCTGCTCTGTTTGAGGTGGAAACAGGAAGAGAGTCGCAGTGTCTGCCGAGTTGAGTGTCTCCTGATGATTTATGTATGGCTGTAATAGGCAAATGTCGAGGAAGAAATGCTGTGAGAAATGTGGGAAGTTTTAGGGAGTTAATATCCTCTTCCACGTCATTCAAAGTGGACCTTTATCCCACGAGAAATTTGTGGTGAGCTCAATAATGCCGTAGGTTTTCCCTTTTACACAGCCATCTATTTCAAAGGAGCTGGGAGTATGATAGGATGTTTTATTCATGATTTTGTACGGACCATTGAATACAAATATTTTTAAAAAATAAATTAGCAAGACTCTCATTATGCCCCTGGTAGCGCTAAAACATAGCTGGTGAAAGACTGGAGAATCGATGGACCGAATGCAGGGAGCTTTGGACATCCCAACAGGAATCGGTGGTGTCACCCTACACATCTTTGCCAGAAGGATTTTCATCACGTTGTTCAAGTCTGCTGGTATAAAAGACAAGAACTGCTGGTCACCGAGTTGCTCTTCTCCATTGGTGAGCCAAGGGGAGATGCCTTTGCTCCCTGATTGGTGCTCACTTTCTAGTCTGGGAGTCGCACTCTGGTGTCACACTCTCTTTTCATAACCATGATGTACGAAAGATGTTACCCTAGGAAGAACAAAAAAAGATGTGGGAGATAAGGGCTTAGACACAGTCGGCACACACACATACACACCACACACACGACTCACAGTCTGTTTTTTGCACTGCCAGGCCTTGACATACATTTGGAGGTGTGATTGCGGGGCCGGGAGAGTGCTCAAAGTCTGGGGCACCTGCTTTGAGTGCAGGAGGCCTAGGTTCGATCCCTAGTACTGCCCGGTGCCCAGAGCACCCAGCCAGGAGTAGCCCACCAGCACTACTGGGTGTGGCCTCCAAACCCCTTCTCCACTTACCCCCAACGATGAAATTAGATATTCTTATCTTTTTGGTTTTCACAATATATTGATATTTAAATGACCTGTACCTTGTTCATTTTCTGATTTTGTGATGTCCCTCTGAAATTCATTTAGGTAATTTTGGCCACACCCAGCAGTGCACAAGGCTGACTCCTGGCTCAGGGCTGACTCCTGGAAAGCTCAGGCACCCTAGGGGGTGCTGGGAACCAGCCCAGATTGGTCGCGTGCAAGGCAAGCACCTTACTCATTGTCCCATCACTCTTGCTACTCTTTTTTTTTGGGGGGGGGTCATACCCAGCGATGCACAGGGGTTACTCCTGGCTCATGTACTCAGGAATCACTCCTGGCAGTGCTCAGGGGACCATATGGGATGTTGGGAATCGAACCCGGGTCGGCCGCGTGCAAGGCAAACACCCTCCCCGTGGTGCTATCGCTCTAGCCCCTCTCTTACTATTCTTAATTTTATTCATGTCTCTTTTGGGGCAGGAGGGCCTTGCACTGAAATTCTTTGCACCGTGCTTCTATTCAAAACCGTTCTTGACAAGCGTAGCCGGGTCCTGGCCAGGAGAACCCTCATCTTGCCGAGCTCTCAGAGATACCAGGGATGTTGGCCATAGGTCTTCTCCGAAGGTCACTGGCACTGGTGGATGTGCTCAGACCCTCCTGCTCTGTCACATCCCCTGGGGGGACTTCCCCTCCCCCACACCGAATACCCTTTTGAGCCACAGTGCTGAATGTGGAAGGGAGAGAATAAAAAGCTGCCTGATCACAGCTCTCTCAACTTGATCCAAGAAAGGCGGGAACCTCGTTTGTCGACCAAGTGAGGATTTAGTTTCTGGTGCAAAGTTCCCATAAGAAGAGATTTCAATAAATATATCTGAGAGGCAGGGCTTTTTTTCAGGAATTTCATTTGACAGCAGTGAAATATTCTTGCAGGAGACGATATTCGCCTTGATTTTTACAGGTCATTTGGATTTTGCTTGAATGACTGGTTTTCTAACCTTACATGCCAGAATTTTTAAAATAATATTTCCAATAAAGTCATTCTTCCTGATTCATTTCGTATAGTTGAGTGTGTGTATATGGCTTTTGGTTCACACTTGGTCATGCTCAGGGCTTAGTGCTGGCTCTGTGTTGGGCGATCACAGCCGGTGGGCTCAGAGGACCTATGTGATGCCGGGGATCAAGCCGGGACCAGCTGCATGCAAGGCAAGTGCCCGACCAACCGAACTCTATCTTTGGCATTGCTGTTACATAGGGAAGTCGAGAAAAAACAGAATGAAGGGTGGCCTAAACACAGATCATTCTGCAAAGGTATCTCTGCATTCAAGATATATGATGACTTTTTCCTGAGTTGGGATAAATAGGAAATGACTTTGTGTCACTTTGAGCAATAAGGAAAGATTTGCTCCATTTCATGTTGGAAGGAAGCGGACTGCTAAATTAAAGGCTTGGCCTGGAAATGTTTTTGTCCACTTTTGCTCAGTACTGATTTGTTTAATTCATTAACTCTTGGAAAAATCTGACCAGTTCACAGAAGTGCCACATTTTCATATTGTAAAATAGGAGAAGGAAATAGAAATTAAAACATGAATCACACTTCATGGAACTTGAGTTCTTTCTGCTTAGTCTGGTTCTAGAGTTTTAAATGAATAGGACATTGTTTCTGAAATGGAATGAATCTGGTCCCTAGAGAAACATCCTGAAGAGTCTGAAAGTATTTGGAGGTGTCAGTTCTTGAGGGTGCTCCCCGCTTATAGCTAGTGGGAGGGGAGCAGGATGACTGGTCAGTATCCCCACTTTGTAAGACAGTCTCCAAAAAAGGTGATCAGACTCAAAATATCAATAAGTCCAAGATCGATAAAACTTTCACTTATTGTGAATTTAGTTTTATTAATACTATATAGGGTGAGGATAAGGATGGTAGATACAAGGGCCAGGGGGATTGCCCCATAGCTGGAAAACTGCTTCATGAGCGGAGGGGAGAAGGCAGATGGAATAGAGAAGGGATCACTAAGAAAATGATGGCTGGAGGAATCAGTCCGGATGGGAGATGCATGCCGAAAGTAGATGATGGACCAAACATGATGACCTCTCAGTGTCTGTGTTGCAAGCTATAATGCCCAAAATTAGAGAGACAGTATAGGGAATATTGTCTGCCATGGAGGCAGGGGGAGGATGGGAAAGGGGTGTTATACCCGGGATATCGTTGGTGGGGAATGTGCACTGGTGGAGGGATGGGTGTTTGATCATTGTGAGATCGTAACCCAAACATGAAAGCTTGTAACTATCTCACAGTGATTCAATAAACTTTAAAAAATGTACTATATATGGAGAGGATACTGAAATAAATGGAAACTGGATTTTTATTCAGTGTGAAATAGTAATATTGTGATGGGTGGATGGTGGGATTCAAGTGGGATATAGTGAGTATGAAACAGGATCTGTTATTGTTGGTGTCTAGTAGTCATCTGTTTGATTGGGTTAAAACAGTTAACCCCTCTGAGATCTCATATGTAGTTTAAAAAAAATGTGAGTGATAAATTCTAGCTCATAGGTTTTCCTTGATGTCTGTAATCTGAAAAATTCTGTGTGTTCAAAATATGGTGTTCATTGTATGCTTAGAATGAACTTGGGGACTGGTACTGTAGTATTTACATAATTATACAAGGAATAAGATGATAGAAATATTGTCTGTAGAAAATAACATCTTGAGTAAATCATAAGGAAGTCTCTATAATTCAAGATACTTATAACTTTCTTAAATATGTATTATAAAACATGTAACAACCATATAATATTTTAATAATGTAATTATAGTCTTCTATATGGTATATTATATAATATGTAAAGCAACAGAACTCTATTTAAAGGACTGGACTATTAACTTGGGGAGATATTCAAGAATGCAATTTTCAAGACAGGAAACTAACGTTAAAAATGCCAAGTATGGTAGAAATTGCTACTGGGAATTGTTAGGAAGAATAAACAAATTTGCATTATTCTATATTATTTAATCTTTTTCAAAAATGAAATCTGTTCTTATTTTGTTTTGTAATTAAGAAAGCAAGCGTGGTGACCATACAGCCCTCCCAGTTGTCCAGTGCACACGGGGAAACCATCCCGGTCGACAGTCCTCCTGTATTTTGCAGTTACCCTTTTTGCTAGATTGTCTCTATCAGTTGTTGTCCCTCTTCAGTCACCTTTCTAAAAGCGGCTAAGCCGTGGGCCCATTAACATTTTCCTGGCACGATAAAGCTGCTCTTATGGATGCCTTTATCTTCTGTGTTGGCGCGTGGTGCAGTGGCAGAAGCCAGGGAAACAGTAGGGTGGTGAGGAAAGAGGAGGCGAGGAGAGTTTGTACCTGGAATGTACACAACCCGGACACTTCCTTACGTGGCTCTATTTACTAATAACTTGAAAACGTATCTCTTAGATTTCGAGTTATCAGGAAGGGACAGCAGTGGGGGGGCCTTAGGCACTTCGGTGGGGCTGCAGTAACTTGGTACATCAGGACCACAGATATTCACATGATTTTTTTTTTTTTTTTTGCTTTTTGGGTCGCACCCGGTGATGCACAGGGGTCACTCCTGGCTCTGCACTCAGGAATTACCCTGGCAGTGCTCAGGGGACCATGTGGGATGCTGGGAATCGAACTCAGGTCGGCCGAGTGCAAGGCAAACGCCCTCCCCGCTGTGCTATTGCTCCAGCCCCCAAATGTTCACACAATTGTAACCGTGCTACCTAGTCTGTAATAAAAAATAATGATAATTTATATGTCCCCAGAAAAAATAAAATCAGAGAAATTTAAAGAAACCTCTCCCATCCAAGCCCCCCCACAAAAAAACCCGAAAGGCATAGATCATAGTTTGAATGATTAGACGCATATTGAAAGTGCGGAGATATGAACATTTGTCCCCAAAGATCATTGCAATTATTTTTTATTACTGTTGTTTTTTGGACTGGAGCGATAGCACAGTGGGTAGGGCGTTTGCCTTGCATGTGGCCAACCTGGGTTCGATTTCTTCATCCCTCTCGGAGAGCCCGGCAAGCTACTGAGAGTATCCTGCCTGCACGGCAGAGCCTGGCAAGCTACTCGTGGCGTATTCAATATGCCAAAAACAGTAACAACAAGTCTCACAATGGAGACGTTACTGGTGCCCGCTCAAGCAAATTAATGAACAACAGGAGGGCAGTGCTACAGTGCTATTGTTGTTTATTTTGTGGCACCCTCGATTCTGCTTTGGGCATACTCCTAGCTCTGTGCTCAGGGAGACTGTCTGACGTCACTCAGGGGGCCACCAATGATACTAAAGAATCAAGCCTGTGTTGGCTGCCAGCAAGGCAAGTGCCTTAATAACTGTGTTATAAAAATGAGAGAAACATAGAAGCTTCTAGATATCTCACTGTTGGGATCAGGATAGAATTTTCTGATCAGAGATTTGGCTACTGTCTAATTCTGTTTAAACCATGTCCCTGGGGGCTGGGTGACTGCTGGCCGTGGAGTGGGTGCCTCTTCTTAGCAGTCCCCTTAGACTCAGTTTGGAGTGTGGAAATTCCAGAATTATCCTGCCTCTGTTGCTTGTGACCAGTTCTTCTTGCAATGAAGAGGAATATTGCTACTATAAAATGGTCATAAAGCCCAGAATGAGTTAGATTTCTGCTCTGCCAGGGCATTTTTTGCCTGTTCTACCTGGTTTTGGGGGAATTATAATGCTTAGTCTTTCAAAGTGTAAGTTTTGTTATATAAACAGTTTAAAAACAACAACAAAATCGACTATTCCATTGAGTTGTTTTAAGAATTAACCGAGATGGGGCTGGAGCAATAATAGCACAGTGGGTAGGGCATTTGCCCTGCACGCGGCCAACCTGGGTTCGATTCCCAGCATCCCATATGGTCCCCTGAGCACCGCCAGAAGTAATTCCTGAGTGCAGAGCCAGGAGTAACCCATGTGCATCGCCAGGTGTGACCCAAAAAGCAAAAAAACAAACCAAAAAAAGAATTAACTGAGATGATTATGATGCTAACCTTGTATATTGTTTACTCTAATTCAGAATAAGTTTCATGCACTTCATATTTATGAGTGCTCTAATCCTTATTAGCTTCCCTTTGGATTTATAGCAGTTGAGGATACAGGCACAATTTAGTTACTGTATCTCTAATTTATACAGAATTTTTGCACATGTGACTGTGCCAAGCAGTGCGCTGTGTATCATGGCAATGTATGAGATAGCTGTGTCCTTTGGCCAGGATTAGGAAATTGGATTCATTTTAAGATAAGTTCTGCATGTTCCAGATACCTATAGAAGTGGAAGAGTTATATTTATTAAATATTTTAGGCAGTTTCCCATAATCATATCAGTATTTTTCAAATTTTAATGATCAAAAAAATTACAATTGTTAACATGAATGAATGATACATTCCCAACTGCTGTTTCTGCTATGTCATGTGCTTCCAGAAAAATTAAGATTTTCTTGTTAAATTGAAATAGCTGCATGGTGAGTATTTTACTTTAAAGGCAGCCTATAAATGATACTCATTAATTTAAAATTATTAAAATAGGCATTTCCCTCTAAAAGCTAGTTAGCTCATTTCCCCAAAGGCCAGGAAAGCTAATTAGGATAATTCTGGAAAAGAGCAAATGAATGGAAAGAAAGGCTATTTGTGTTAGTGTTTATTAAATCTTGGGATATTTAGAACAAGGAGATTTAATGTACTTTTATGGAATTGTAATGAATGCCTTAAATCATCTTATAGGAACTTCAGAGACCCATCTGTACATGAGATGGTCAGTTCTTCAGGAGTCCTGCCAATTCAGTCCAATTCACATCTCACTCTCTTTATTTGTTGTTGGACCAGCACAGCAGACATGTAACCCTTATCTCTAAAGGAGCAGTCACTTGCCCCATGTGACATAGGAGAAGTAGAAAAATCCTTGATGCCTCATTGTTGGGGAAAGAGAGGAACCCATGTGGAAGAAATTGGTGAGTCTCACCTACAGAACTTTCCCTGGCCATTCCAGGTTTTGTTTTTTGTTTGTTTGCACTATTATATAGTAATGATGCTATCTTATATTCACTTTTCTAATTTGTCTCAGGATTTCCCTTTGTATCAAATGACCCTCCATGTCTGCCTCCAAGACGTTTCTTCTTGATAACCTTGCCCATCATGTTTCTAAAATCTGTCCTGAGTCTCTGAATTGTGTTCGTAAAAGTGGAAGCAAGCTATAAATTAAATCAAATGAAGGAAAATGGACATGTGGACGAGTGAGTTTTGTACTGGTGATTGACTATGTTGCTCTTGAATCAAAACTTCAGCTTATTAATCCTAAGAACCTCACCCTCTAAGAAATTTCACTGTTAAAGGGTGATTTTTGTTTTTAAGTTTACTATTTTAAGTTTTCCATTTCAAATGAGATTTAAGCTACCATTAAGGCTACTATTTTTGGTCTTTGTAAGTGCCCAGTTCATTGGCATTAGGGATGTGCACACTGTCCTGAGACTTCCCCCTCTATCTTTAGACCCTTTTCATCTTCCCAAGCCGAGACCGCTTGTGAAATAACACCCCCCTTGTTTTGATTTCCCCCAGACCTTCTTAACCACCGTCGTGCCATTTGTCTCTATGGAATTGACCACTCTGCCTTTTATTAGGTAGAACCATACAAAATTTGTCCTATGTAGCCTACCTGTTTCACATAGAGTCAGGTGTTGAGGGTGCATCCATACTAGAGCATGCCAGATTGTCCTTTTTAAGCCTGAGTAATTTCCTAGTGTATGTGTGTGTCACTATCCATTGATAGATACTTGGATTATTTTCACCTTTTGGCTGTTAGAAATAGGGCCAGAACGATGGTACAGTGGGTAGGGCATTTATCTTGCATGTGGCCAATCTGTATTCAATCCCTGCCAACATTATAGTTTCCCAAGCCTGCAAAGAGTGATTTCCTGAGCACAGAGTCAGGAGTAAGGCCTGAGCATTACCAGGTGTGGCCCCAAAACAAAACAAAAAATCCTCCTAAACTGAAATAAGGTTGCTTGTCTGAGCTAGATGTGGACAGTGGTGGGGGGCAGGTTGATTGTCTGAGCTAGACAGGGACAGCTGCCTACAGATGACATAGGGCAGTGCCCGAGGGTCTTACACTGTTGGATGGTGGTGAGGGGATACCACCAATACCAAAACCTTGAACCCTATTGTAACAGTGTTTCCTAAATTTCAATTAAAATGTGCATTAAAGTAATGCTGCTGTGAACTTGTGTGCAGACATATATTTTTACAGCACATATAATATTTTTTCACGGCAGAGCCTGGCAAGCTACCTGTGGTGTACTTGATATGCCAAAAACAGTAACAACGACGGTCCTTATTTCCCTGATCCTGAAAGAGCCCCCAATATGCCATCGGGCTATACTAGCATGCGACAGGGATGAATGGAGATGTTACTGGTGCCCGCTAGAAAAAAATCAATGAACAACGGGATGACAGTGACAGTGACATATAATATTTTTACAGTTACTTAAAACAAATGACGGTTTATTGATGGTAGTATGGATAGAGCTAGGGAGTGTCAAGATAAGAAAGCCGCATTAGGGAGATGATCTTAACTGATAGAAGGTTTAAAGGAAACAGAACAAGGGAATAGACTATCAAATGTTACCAGCATCTTGAAGTTGACTGTAAACCTGAAGTTGCCAAGCTGTGGGCAGAGGGGCTGAGGAGCACAGAGGTAAGGACAGTGGTGAAGAGGCTTCCGTATTTCAGTGGTGGTGACAGTGCAGTAACTTGATGCGCGAAGAGCGACTCTAATAATCGTGTTATATTAACATTGTTGTAATCATCTTATCTCAACTACAATAAAATACATTCATTTAACTAGGATATTTTTCCCAGACTGATATTAGTTTGTCACCTCAAGAAAAAAGAATATTATAGGAAGTAAATAAAAGGCACCCATGAGGCCATTTAAGCTGTTAATTAGGATCTTTATATTTTGATTTAGCATCGAAATGTTTGACAGTCATGAGAGGCTAGATTCAGACTGCTAAAACACTGACTTTGGTCTCAGTGATTTTCTAGGAATAGCAAAGGAATGTCAGTAAAAAAAATGTAAATAGATACAAAACATTTGTTGGGCCAGAGCAGCAGGTAGGGCACTTGCCTTGCACACTGCTGACCTGGGTTTGATCCCAGGCATTCCGTATGGTCTCCTGAGCCCTGCCAGGAGTGATCCCTGAGTGCAGAACCAGGAGTTAAGTCGTGAGTACTGCTGGGTGTGACCCCAAAATAAGCAAACCAAAGAAGAAATAAAACATTGTGTTGAAAATGTTATATTTTTTCTTTTACCAATATTGAGACTTCCCCACGGTTATCTGAATGATTTCCCACATTTGGCAAACCTCAGGCCATTTTTTTTTAGAAGGTGGCTTTAGATGATCAACTGTGTTTAGAAGTTCCAATCTGGCCATTCTAAACGAGGCAAAATTTTGCTTCAGAGTAATCGACTCAGAAGGCAGAGCTCCTTAGTTTTCGTAGCCCAAAACCTTTGTCGGAGCTTTTAGTCTGGCTGGTGCTCTTTCAGTTCAGTCAAGCCCACTTGGACTTTGAGATGCCCATCCCGGGTGATTGATTGGACAGGATCCGAACATGTCAGGACCCAGCCGTCATTGTCCTCCAGAAGGCAATCCCGGAGGTCTGTTGGGTTCTGAAACTTGCCCCACTTATTTTCAAGCACCCCTCGTCTCCCGGGGTCCAAAGCCAGACACTCATGCGTGTCAAGGACAGCGACGAGGTCTTACGCAAGCTCATCCTGGCTCGGTCGGAGTGGCAGTATGTCAGTTCACATTTTTGGGGTTTCTCTTGCTGTTTCCTTCCCCCTATTATTAATTCCACCCCAAATATGCTAAGCACTTTCCCTGATACCACAGTTCGTTTTCACAGCGGCACTAGAGGTATGTGCTATTTGTCTGAGGCTCAGAGAGGCGAAGTTACTCCCTGGGAGTTCATTGTTTATGAGAGCCAGTGCCTGGCTGGGCGTCCTGGCGTGGCTGCCCCCGAGGGCTTCCTGTTTCCGTTGTGGCAAAGCATCGCCAGAATTTCCAGCATTGCTTCCTTCAGAGTGAGACTCGTTGTGCCGAGCCCTTCCTTCCTTTCTCGCTGTCCTCGGGTACGGTCCTGGGTGTCCAGACTTGCAAGTCCTTTGGTCAGTGTTTCCCAGTTTGTCTGGTTTTCTGAATATTCATGCAAATCCTGTGCGGCTTAACAATATTCTCTTTTCGCTGCATAGAATTGGAATCATCATCGTTGTTTTGGTGAAAATCACGCCAGTCTTTGATTAAAAAGTAGTTCCTTGGGGCTGGAGCGATATTCCAGTGGGTAGGAGGTTTGCCTTGCACGCGGTCGACCTGGGTTCGATTCCCAGCATTCCATATGGTTCCCTGAGCACCGCCAGGAGTAATTCCTGAGTGCAGTCAAGAGTAAACCCCTGTGCATCTCCGGGTGTGACCCAAAAAGCCAAAATTTAAAAAAAAGTAGTTCCTTGTTCTTGGCTTATGTTGGTCAAGTCAAATCAACCCTTGTTTATCTGTCTCCTCTCTGTCTTTTAGTCATTTCAGAATGATGTTTCCTTTTGTACCTGGTCCAATCAAGATTCTCTTTCTCTGTCTTCCTTCTTCTCCCTTCCCCTCCCTCTCTCTTTCCTCTTCCCACCTCTCCCTCTCCTTTCTCAATAGATTTTGATCTAGTCTTGGTTTTCTTTATCTCTCTCCTAACTTCTAAAATCCTTCTCTTTTTTCTGCTGTCCAATAGGACATTTACCCTTCATCTGCTTGTCTCAGGACTCATTTTCTTGTAACCCTCTTTGGCACGGCTTTCTGTTCTGAGTCGGCCCAGCACTTCTTTATCCCTTTCCACTTTTCATCTTGGATTGTGAGTATTTTCATAACTGAGAGGGGGCACCATGAGAGGGGACGTCTGTGGTCATTGAGCCCAATATTGTGTTATCATAGGGCCAGATATGTGGTGTACAATGTATATGCATAAGTGAGACATTAGAACTTTCATGTAGATGGTGCTTGCAACTTTTGAGTATCTCAGTGCATGTCTTCTCATTCAGTCTGACGGCCCTAGTGTGAAATTTGGTAATTGTCTTGATTTCACGGCTGATATTTGGAAGTTTATAGAGATGGCTCCAGGAAGTGTTGATGAAGCTTTGTAGGACCTTCTGCTCCTGAGAGATGGGACGTTAACCAGTATGGAATTTGAGGAACTATCAAGCCATCTTTGCACCTAGGGCTTCTAGCTCTTACTTCGCTGGGGACTCATTTTCAGGAAATTGAAGAATAGATTGTTTACTCAACCCTGCCTTCAAAGATTCTGCTTTGATGCATTGAAGTGGGTCCTGGTGCTCATTATCATGAATTTAGTATTTCTGTTATTGATACTTGGAAAGATTGAGTTGGCGATTCACTGGTATTTTTCTTTTTTGAAGTGAAAGTTGTATTTCCCCCTTATTGATAGTCTTTTACAAAACTGTTTTAGATATTGGGTTGAAAAATAGATTTATACCCTCATAATAAGGGCAACGTTCTTTGGAGTCATAGATTGTGTAAGTATAATCCTAGTGCTGAATTCTCAGAATTAAATACTTAATCATGGGCCAGCACTCTGGGTTAGTTCTTTTCTGGGAAAAACAAATTTGGATTCTGGTAAACATCTATAAAACTCATAGAGTCTTATCTATTAGTGAATATTGCTTGTTGGAAGACAGTTACATAGGAATTGAGGGAAAGAAGACAAAATGCATACCCACTGTCGAGGTATGCCTTACTTTCCTCTCTCCTGAAGGAGTGCCACCACTAGATTTTTATTGTCATTAATTGGTAACCAAATTAATTTATTTCACTTTCTTAATGTGTGGGTGTGTGCAGTGTGCACTTTGCCGTTCCTTGGGGTTGGTTTTTGCTAGCTCAATGTCTTCATTTGCATGTTGAATAACTTTAGAATGCAGAGTGCAGTCACATCCCTAGAGACCATGCAATGTTTCGTGGGTTCTCTACTGCTGAATAACTCTATCCTGCAGCCTGCTCTTGCATGGGGGCCCTTGAGAGGCTTATTCCCTCCCTTAGCTTTGGCTCTGAAAGGCTGCCACAGAGGTCTTGTGATTCCACGCAGAGGAATTGAAGTTTGGAGGGGAGCATCTATACTCGCTGCTTGTTAAGTGGGACTGACGGATTCCCCGGGGGTCATCAGTGGGCGTAAATGGAGGCCTCGGGGTGTTAATCTGTCTTTCTAATGTAGGGCAGAGTTCCCGATTTGCGAACACGATCGTCTCTACCATCTAGGGGCGTTTTCTCTATTTCAACTCAGTTGGCAACTGTGTGATGAATGGCAGATTTTGTTGGAATTGCTGCCAAAGAGAAATAAGGAGACAATAACAGAATACTCAAAACAAACATTCTGGGATAAAGGAGATGTAGAAGGAAGATGACCTACATGATCTTGTTTCTTTTTCATTTCTTTTCTTTTCTTTCCTTTCCTTTCCTTTCCTTTCCTTTCCTTTCCTTTCCTTTCCTTTCCTTTCCTTTCCTTTCCTTTTCTTTTCTTTTCTTTTCTTTTCTTGTGTTTGGGTTTTGAGTTTCATCCACAGTGCTGAGAGACCATTTGGTGCTGGGGATCAAACCCAGGGCTTCTGCACGTAAAACCTCCTTACATTTTAATTTTATTTTCCATCCTGAAACTTAATAATTTACAGGTCAGTTCTTAGAGCTGTCTATCTGAACTTCCTTATTAATATCTCCTATCAAAAGGCTTTTCCTGGAATTTCTCTCATCTTGATAGGTTAGTTTACATATATAAAATGACATAATTTGGGGGCTGGAGCGATAGCATAGCGGGTAGGGCATTCACTTTGCACGTGGCCGACCTGGGTTCAATTCCCAGCATCCCATATGGTCCCCTGAGCATGTCCAGGAGTAATTCCTGAGTGCAGAGCCAGAAATAACCCCTGTGCATCGCAGAGTGTGATCCCCCCCCCAAAAAAAGATATAATTTGGCTAGATTTTGAAAAAAAATACTTTAACAGACAGAAAAAGATGAGATGGCCTTTGGGCATGGTGTTAGTGTTAGGATTTGGAGAGACTAAAATTTCTAATGTTATCATATTAATAGGAATTTGTTATTTTCTTAAGCCCTATTGCTAGTTAATGACATTTTTGTTTCTTGTAGGAAATTCATTGGGCTTGTAACTTTATTTCAGAGGGGAAATAATTTTCCTTACTGCATCAAATTTTAGCAAAAGTTAATTATAACTTGGGTGCTGTATCCTGCTTAAGATTAATTGGGTTCTGGACTTAACACAATCACACTTCTGTAGAAGAGGCATATAGGGAAATGGCTCAGTGGGATGGACACATGTTTTGCATGTAAAGGCCCTGGTTCAACCCATACTACTGTGTGGAACTCTGGTTCCCTGCACCAGGAGTGACCCCTGAGCATAGGGCTGTGAATGATCCCCAAGTACCACATAAAAAAATCCATATAGGGGCTGGAGCGATAGCACAGCGGGTAGGGCGTTTGCCTTGCACGCGGCCGACCCGGGTTCAAATCCCAGCATCCCATATGGTCCCCTGAGCACCGCCAGGGGTGATTCCTGAGTGCAGAGCCAGGAGTAACCCCTGTGCATCCCCGGGTGTGACCCAAAAAAAAAGCAAAAAAAAAAAATCCATATAATTGTAGGTACAGGAAAGGGAAGGAACAGCCTTAGTCATTTCCAAGTTATAAACAAACTGAAAATGCCTTAAAATATAGGCAACACAGCTCTTCTTTCCTTACCTGAATTGTAACTAGCAAAGCATTATCTATGTGATAAACTCATTCAATGATTTAGCTTTATTGGTTTCCAAATAAATAAATAGAACTTGCAATTTGAGTTCAATGTGACTTTCTGTTTCATTTCTCTTTATGAAAATAATCTTTTCTCAAGGTTTACCTTTTTGACCTGTTAGCCTCAGATCACCTTATTTGTATATAACTGAATTATTTTCCATGCCAGTTATGATTCATATTCCTTGAACTTCTGGCTACCTGCCAAGCTCTGTTGCTCATCCCTGTCCATGGAGCCAGCAAACTTTTTTTTTTTTGGTGTTGGTGGGTGGGAGGATGGTAGGAACTAGCACATAAATTCTCTTTAGAAAATAGTCTAGGGAGAAGAAGGAAAGATGCGAGTGGAGAGGGAGGGAGAAGGGACAGATGAGAGGCAGCTGTGGGTAAGGGACATAGTGGAGGTAAGAAATGACAGAGCTTAATAAATATCCAAATAGAATCAACAGCGTTGAAATCATGAGAACAACCAGACTTAAAAAGGCACCTGCAAGAGGGCAGGCTGAGGGTCGGGGGTTAGGGGAGGGACGTGGGAACACTAATAGAGGGAAGTTGTCTCTGGTCGTGGGATCAAATGGAACATTGTATGTCTAAAGCACGATTACAAATAATTTTGTAAATCACGATGCTCTAATAAAATAAAATTTGGAAAAAAACAAATATAAGAACACAGCATCTGTGTATTGGTCAACCCCTGCCCTGGAGCACGAATGGTTCCCAACCAAAGGATTCCACTTCCAAGTTTTCTCCTGGCCGCCTTTTCTCGTTTTCCCAGCATGTATTCAGACAAAACTCTTTCATTCTGTGAATGAATGTCACATCAGCTTTTCTCTGGAAGACTTTGAATTTGACTGAGAGCTAAGTGGCAGAAGAAAAGGAAAATGGTGAAATAAGAGAAAGTGAGACGAGTCACTGCCTGCTGTCACTCTAGACCCTTCCCTTAGCATTTTCCTCTCTATATTTATGATACGGATCTTGGGGATTGCGTGAGTGAGGTGCTCTTCTGGGCACCCCCCAGGCTTGGTTCCTTGTCTACACCCTCTTCTTAATCTCCGTGGGAGCCTGCCACATTCCTTCCCACCTCCAGTCCCTCCCACCTGAGGGAGGACTTATTTCTGTGCTACGTAAAATCCTGCTTCTCCTGCAGCCCCTATTTCTAGACACTTTTCCTTCTTTGTTTGTTTGTTGTTTTAATTATTTTGTTTTCACTTTTCTTTTGCACATTTGGAACCTGTAGAAATCATTCTGAAGATTTTTTTTCTTTTTGGGTCATACCCAGAGTTGCACAGGGGTTACTCCTGGCTCTGCACTAACTCAGGACTTATTTCTGGTGTTGCTTGGTGGATCATGTGGGATGCTGAGAATTCAACCGAGTTGGCCCCGTGCAAGGCAAATGCCCTACCGGCTGTGCTATCACTCCAGGCTCTCTAAAGATTTTTAAAGATTGTAGTTTAGGTTAATCTGCTTATACTAGAGTTAAGGCATATGGTATTGACATACACACTCACTGCGTATCACCACAAGCAAAGTGGTCCAAGCCCTCCACACCACTGTCATATCTGATCTGGTTTGTAACCACCGGTGCATGGTAATCCATTTTGTAATCAGGGTCAAAGGACTGTCATTGTCCAGTACTGTCTGTTCCCCTGTCTTGTATTCCGGAGGGAAGTGACATCTTCCTACACTTGTCCTTCTCCCACTAACTCGTTTCACTTAACATGATGTCCTCCAGTTCCGTCCATGTTTCAGCGAACAGCACGCATTCATTTAGAGCTGTATAGTATTCCGCCGAGTTATAGACCACAGCTTCCTTACCTATTCACCTGTCATTGGGCATTTGGGTTGTTTTCATATTGTGGCTGTTGGTCTGATGTGTGGATCGCATTTTTATGTGCTTGAACTTCCTAACCCCTCACTGTGTGGAGTATTTCCTGCTTCTGTTTCCCACTCCTTGCTACCTTGTCATAGACATGTGGTCTGTCTGCAGCAGCTTCTCTGCCTCTTGGCAATTAGAAGAGATAGTATTTTAATTACACAAGAGGATATGTCATATATACTGTATTACATATTAGTTTATGTACATACACATTTTGATATTGCAAGTCATGTGGCTTGGTGAAGTTTTTCAGCAATTCTGAGTGCTTTTCATCATCTGTTAATGGGAATAATTATTCCTATCTCATAAGTACCTTTTAATTTTCAGATAACTTGATTCTGGATCTACCACTGCTAGACACCTAGGAGATATTTACTTTCATTGTCTTTTTCAGACTCTTTGGCTAGGATTCGCTTTCTCTGTGGATAGCTTCTCTCTCCTGTCTAATCATTCATTTCATCTGGAAGAGCACCATGACTTATGAAATAGAAAATACGTGTTCAGTGATAAAAACATGTAGATCTCTCTTTTTTACATAATTTTTAAAGAATCATACTTTAAAAAGTTATTGACAGTTCAGTTTTATTTACTTTTGCTCCTCTTTATTAATTTTAAATAAAAAAATATTTAAAGGCATTAATTACATCTTCTGGCTTTCTAAATACAAATAGAGATTCTTGTTCTAAGTTATCTATTGATAGTTTAGTTTTAGGCGTGTATTATTTCAATACCAGTCACACCACCAGTGTTAGCTTTCTTCAACCATATTCCATATTCCATCTTCATTTCCCTCCTCCTCCCCCTCTCCACTCCTCTCCACCTCCATCCTCTACCTGTCACCTTGATGCAACTATGGCAGCTTACTAGAGTTTTGATCTAAGAAGAGGGGTTGGTAGTGCTTTTGGTCTAAATTGTTAGAAAAGTGCAGGTAGGTGAACTGCTCTGCACCAATTCCTTTCAATTCTGAGCTTCTGTTGCTGAGAATTCTGTGTTTATTGTTTTAGGAGTACTTCAGTAGGGATTTTCAAATCAGTTTTTGTAAACTGAAGAAAATGGCTTAAAAATTACTTCCAGTTGTCTTTGAAGAAATTGTTTTTGGCACTGTGCTTCCCAGTCCCGTTAATGATAGGCTTTCATGCTTCCTAAGCTCCCACCCCACCCTCCACCCGAGTGTCCACTCTCACCAGAGTTTGTATACACGCACCCTCGCTTCTTTAGCCAGTCATCTGTTCTTAGACACTTGGGTTGTTTCCAGATATTGGCTACTGTGAGTAATACCACAATGATCATAGATGTGCAAATATCTTTTTGAATAGAGTTTTTGGGCCCTTGGGCTAGCTGCCAAGAAGCGAAATTGCTTGAGCACATAGAAAGTCAACTATTAGGGTTTTTTTTTAGCAGTACTCATACTGGTTTCCAAAGAGACTGACATTCCCACCAGCAGTGGCCATATCTGGTATTATCCTCTGAGTAAGAACATGAAGAAAAACAACTACTACATATAAAAACTTATTTCTAGTTCAGGGTGAATTCTTGTTCTTTCAGTTCCATCTTGTACTAAACTATAGTAAAGTACAAGTTTCTAAAAACTTAAAAATTTAATTAAAGAACTGTGATTTACAAAGTGCTTGATAGTTGAGTTTTAGACATATAATATTTCAGTACCAATCCCATCAATAGTGTCAACTTCCCTACACCAGAGTTCTATCCCCACCTCCCCGTGATTTCTTTTCTTCTCTATCCTCCTCTTAAAACTCTGAGGCAAGCAATCTAGGGATCCCCCACACCCCCTTTAGTATAATACATTTCCTCATCGAGTACTCTTTATACCACAGATAAGGGAGATCTGAAATACCTTCTTGAGAGGTTCTATAAGCAGTGCCCGGTGGCCAGAAGGCTTAGTACTTGGGTCCTGAAGTGTGGTGCTGCTTGGGTCCAAAAGTTTTGGAAAATATACGTATTAGTAAAACTTTACTAGAAGATATGTGACTTGTTATTTTAGGCATTTATGAAAGTTGAAATGAAAAAACATAAAGATATATTTGTCACCATAAATATTGCTGTAAGACCTATTTATTTTAAAGGAGAATTGACATTATAATTCAAAGTTGATGTTCTTAATGATCTTAGGTTAAGCTTATATTTACCTTTCTGATCAGTTCTAAAAACACAAGAAGACGTTATTAAGGGGAACATTTTTCCTTGGGAAAATTGGCTCAGACTGGCTTTTATTTGCAGATAGATTTCACTAAAGAACTTCTTTTCTAAACATCGGCCTTAATTTTTTATAAAAGACTAATTTGATTTAAAATGCTTAGTTTAATGTAATACCAATTATTCTATTTTTATCACAATTTTCTTCACAGAAGACCCATATCTGTATGCTTTCAAGTTACACAGTGAACTGTATGAAAAATACCTAGCTTACTGTTATTCTTCCTCTGATCAAAATTGACATTTTATTAAATACATTTGTCATGTCTTTTAAAAAGTCTTTTCTGAGTGTCTTAAAAATTTTAATCTATCATATTTATTTTCTGTGTATACATTATGTCTGTATGAGAAACCAATGTGGTTTCTCAAATTGGAATGAGTCAGAACTGTAGAAAGCCTAAAAGAGTAATTTCTGTTTCCTTCCATTGCTTTCCCTCTGTCCCTCCTTTAGAAAAAATTCTAGAAGCGTTGGTTTCATGTGAATTCCTACACAAATACAAATACAATCGATGAGGAACCGGAGCGATAGTGTAGTAGTAGGGTCGGGCACTTTCCTTGCATGTGGCTAGTCAAAACTTGATCCTCAGCACCCCATATGATCCCGTGGGCCTTCAGGAGTGCTCCTTGAGCAAAGAGCCAGGAGTAATCCCTGAGCACTGCCGAATATGCCCCCATCCCCTCTCCCACCAAACAAACCCAAATAAAATGAATGGATAGGTGAATGGATAGATACCAGCCTGACTAGGCCTTGAAAGAGGTGGGGAAGGAGATGACTAACCTTGAACTTGGTTCTTTATACCTGACTTCCTCCTCTCAACTCTAAATCTTGAACTGGAGCATCAGAAACCTAGAATTTAAAGAGTGCTGGATCATTTTAGTTGACCGGATCATTTGCAGTACTAATCTTTGTTACGTTTTTAAGACAACAATACAGCTGAGGTCATATGTAACTTTTTATTGTGAATTTTTTCTAGTTCTAAAACATTCTGTTTTAATAATATCACCAACTGTGTGATGTTAAAACTTTTGCTGAAAAACACCTTTCCAGGTGTTTTTTTTTTTTTTTGTATTTTATTGTATTTCCTACTAATTTATTTAAAGATGGGTCGGATCTCTTTTCCTTGTAAAATAAAAGAATGGTTACCGATAATTATAATAATATATATGGAGAATATTTGTTTCTTGGAAATTGTGAGGGCTACAAATCTTTGTTCTTTCCAAAGTGTTTATCAAGACACTGTGACATACAAAGTTGTTCATAATAAAGTTGTTTCAGGCAGACAACATTCCAACACCAATCTTACTATCAGTGTCGCCTCCACCAATACCTTCTGTCCCTCCCCACCCCAAGTCTGCCCCCTTGGCAACCATTTATTTTCATATTGCTTGCTCCATAAAACTTAAAGGAATAGCAAGTAGAAAATACAACAGTAAAAGTGAATCTGTGATGATTAGCTTATATTTTTTAACCTTTTTTTAAAAAATGGTAGAGAATAACCAAAAATACTGTTAATGAGGGCCTTACTCGATGCCACGTGATGGGAAATTTCTCCTGTCCTTTAAAGAAGCTCCTGTAATGCTTCTTGCAAAACTGGTTTCAAGGCTGTGAATTACCAAAGACATTTCCTGTCCATGACATTTCTTCTTTCAAATCTAAATGATAATTTACCTGGATAAAATATTCCTGATGAGGTGTCTATTTCATTGAGTTTTTGTACTATATTCCTCCATATTCCTCTGGCTCATAGGGTCTCATTTGATATATCTGCTGAACATTTTATGAACTTCCCTCATCTATATTTCGTATTGGAAATTGTTTTTTGATCTTTCTGCATTCAATACTCTGTATCTTTAAATGTGATCATTTTGAGTATTACAGTGTTTTGGAGTTTTGCTAATTGCATCTGTTTTCACTGGGATCCCTTGGGCCAATGCTATACCCAATGGGCTATCTCTCTGGCCCACGAGAAGGGCTTTAGATCCAAAGGAAAATTAGTGCAATCTATGATTCTGCTAGTTATTAGCTGTTTGATATTTTGCAAGTCTGAACTTCTTAGCTGTGGTTTTTGATTTAGATCATGAAAATATTTCAGCTCTTCAGGTTTATGGAGTGGTAATAATTATTTTTTATAGAAAATATTGTTTGAGAATGAGACCACCCTCTGCTGCCTGATATGACTCTCTGGGCCCTGCTCCCAGCTAAGGATGTCCACTCAACTCAGTTGTCCGCTGTCTGACCTGATTTCATATCTGTGGCCATCTTTATCTGCACAGGGATGCATTTGTAGCGGATCCTTGCTGGAACACAAGGCTACACTTATGGTTGCCATCTTTGTTTTGGAGGCCAATACTTGGCACGACTATCTTTTTGATGAGATGGGATTGGATCCCAGTTGAACAATGAAATTGGATCTGAGATTTTGGTATTGGAACAAAGGACTCCATAAAACAGTCTTTCCAAGAAGACAGGAGCAGAAGGTCCAGGGTAAAGGAGTAGAAGTAAATATCAGTGTGCAGAAAGGAGAAAGAAGATGTGGAGAGTGGTGGGAAAGAGAGGTCTCAGGGTTATTGAGCAGGTTTTCAGGATTCTGTTTCTTCATCCTCTGAATGGCCTTGCCCTGAGCTCTTCAGAGTTCATTCTTGTTATTGCAACTAATGTTTTTCATTGAAAGGCATTATTCATTATAAGGTTGCCCCAATGCAGAGATTATAAAGCACCTTTTAGTAACAATATTGCAAACCACAATGCTCAAAGGGAGGGAGGGAAGAAGAGAGAGAGAGGGAGAGAGAGAGGGAGAGAGAGAGGGAAAGGGAGAGAGAGAGGGAAAGAAAGAGGGGGAGAGAGAGAGAGAGGGAGAGAGAAGGGGGAGAGAGGGAGAGAGAGAGGGAGAGAGAAAGTGCCTGCCATAGAGGGGAGTGGGGTGATGGGAGGGAACCTGGGGACACTGGTGCTGGGAAATGTATACTGGTGGCGGGATGGGTGTTGGAACACTGTATGACTGAAATAGAATCATGAACAGCTTTGTAAGGGTCTATCTCACAGTGATTCAATAAAAAAGTTTAAAAAAACTGAAAAAAAGAAAGCACAAAAAAGTGTATGTACACATCTATTTTTTAAAAAACCATCTTTGTCAAATATAGGGCCGGGATGATTGATTCCCTCCCCTCAAAGCTGGTAACCCTAAAATAAAGGCAGCCTCTTTCCTGTCCTATCCACAGAGCCCTTATCTGTCTTCTCCAGCCGAGGACAGGAAGTTTCTACTTATCAATACGTATCAAACATGTTTGACAGTTGATGCTGCATTTGCCAGGGTCCTCTCACTTAATTTCAGCTTCTGATCTGACAGCTTGAGGATGTTTATTTCCTTCCTTCATCCTAGTCTGACATGAAATTTCTGCATTTCAAAAATTACTTGTATTGTACACTTAAGGCCAAAGTTACCATCTTGACCATTCTTAAGTCTACACTTGGTGAAATTCAGCATATTTATGTTGTTGGGTTAAGCGCCACCACCATCCTAATTTCAGATTATTTTTTGGTGTGTGTGTGTGGGGGGGGGGGTGGCACACCCAGCAATGCTTAGTACCTACTCGTGGCTCTGTGCGAGATTATCGCCTCGGGTGGTGCTCAGGGGACCTTATGTGGTACTAGGGACCGTGTGAGCCAGTGTCTTCCGTTGCTATACTGTTTCTCCAGCCCCTTCAGGCCTCCTTTCATCTGAAAAAGGAAATTGTGTTTTCCTCTTCTCCCCTGCCTCCTCACGACCTCTTTTCTTTCTGTGTTTGTGAATTCAACTTCTCTGGAACCTCACAGAAGTGAAATCTCACAGTCCTTGGCCTTTTGTAGCTGCTGTTTCCCTTAGCATCGTGTCCTCCGAGGTGACCCGTTCTGTAAGCAAAAGCCAGAATTTGGGCAGTTCTTACATTGACATTATGCTGAGAGTCAGATCTCTTCTTTCTTCATTCTCTTTATTTTTGGAAACTAAGCACCTAAGCCTGATAAATGTGGAATTATTCACTAGAATTCAGTAAAATAATTCAGCGGATGGTGGCAACACGTAACCCAACAACATACTGAAATCATTCAGTAGAAATAATGTAGGTGTGATGTGAATCCGGCTCCGGTGCTTAATAGAAATGCAGTTAAATGGAGATTCAGTTAAAATTCACTAGAAATAATGTCTCGACTCTGTGTGGCCGTGTGTTCCCTGCTTATAGCTGTAATCTGTAAAACATAAGCAATCTGTCAACACCTAGCTTATGTGCTGAGCTCTGCCCTGTCAGAGTCAGTGGGTGGTGGGTAGCAAGAAGGCACCTCTTTTTGATAAAAACAAAACGAAACACTTTCTCACCTGATATTCCCATCTAGTCTAGATCATTCTACTTAATTTCCCAAACCTTCATTATGTAGTCTTTTAATTACCTCATTACTGTGTCTTTTAATATATCTCCCACCATTATTAGCCAAGGGCCTTCATTTCAATCAGGATAGCTAGATCACTTTCTCTTCAAAAGGCGGTGTTTGTTCTTATCTCTTTTTCTCTTTCTTGGCCTTTAATTTCTTTCAGATGAGAATTTGAACTTCTCATGACTTAGTCCAATACCATATATTCTGTGTAGCTTGTCTTCATGGAATCTGCATAATTCTGCAAGCGTACATATAGTTCATTTCATTACAGTTTTACTCTTACACGTTATCACTATTGATTTGTGTGGGTTTCTAGTTCTTGAAAGCATGTGCATATTTTTTATTGTTATGCATTTAGAAATATTACAAATATACATTGGTCAGCAATAAAGACTTGTGTTGGTGACATTTTAATGTTAATAGTAGAACAACAGAATAAATTATAGATCTGCCATAGAAGCTTTCATGATAACTGTCATTTTTCATTTCTCTATTCCTAAACCACCCACCCTTAATTTACTTGCAAGTACTTCTAAGCCTGAAAACATTTAAGAAAATTATTAGTGTTCTTTTTTTTCCTCTTCAGAAGCACACAGGCATCTTATTTGACTTAATCTATGTTTAGCCTAGCGTTGTTCCAAAGTGAGAACTCTTTGATGTCTGTGAGCAAATTATCAGCCGTGAAAGGAGAAAAACAAACCATACCCAACCTGAATTGATTGTGCTGGAAACAGGACATTTACCTCCGTTAAGGTGTCCGAAAGGCTGGCCTGTGTAGAGGGGTTTGTATAAGGAATATTGTGCAGTCCTTACTTTGTGCTTCTTTTGAGCTACTCTCCTTTTCTGCAGGTTTGGTGATTGGGACTCGCCAGTTTGGTCTTGATTTCTCTTCTTTCTCTTAGCATTGAACAACAATATTATTGTTCAATGTTCAACAACATTATTGGACAATATTGTTATGCTAGTCAAAATAAAGGAGAATTCAGTGAGGGTTTGTTAGAATCAGTTATTATCATTAAGTTGTGACATGGAAAATCTCCCCAAGCTAATACTGTCATTTGAATAGTTGTGCTTTATATTCGCTCCTGATTGGAGGAGGCATAAAGCATATTTTATGCACACAGAGGTAGCATGAAGCACACTTTCGATAATTCAGTTCAATTGCAGTGTGTTGAAACAGCAATCCCTATCTTGGTTCTAGGAATAAAATGATGAACAAAGTACTGCCCTCTGACCCTTGTGTATTTTATGCCCTACCCGTCCTACGATAAGTATATGAAAGTACAGGAGCATGATTAAAAGTTGTAGAATAGGGATTAATGTGGGGAGAGAACAGGAAAGGAATAATACCTTTTCCATGGGGTTCAGAAAGTCACTGGGATAAGGCTGAAGGAAAGATGCTAGACATGGGATAGAGGGCAGCTTGGGGAATTACCTCCTCAGAGGCTTGGTTAAATGATATGAGCAGACAGCGTTTCTGGGGTGTTTGTAGGAAGATCATGTTCTTGAGAGCACAAGTCTCTAGCAAAAGACTATAAGAAGGTTTTGAGCAATATTAGATTTAAAGTCACATAACTGAAAATATCCTTGTGCATCATCCCATCTGATAAAACCCAAATAAAGATGAGACCACTGCAGTCATATTAGGCTCAGTGATTTTTCTCAAATGTTGCAGAGAAGATATTCTTTATGTTTCTCTTAGATGGGTCCTTTAAAATCCAATATGGAGGCTGTAGAAGAGAACAGAACTTATTATCTCTCCAGAAGGTAGGGAACTTTGTCTTGTATGCAGCCAACCTAGGTTTGATCCCACATACTTAATATTGCTCCATGTGCCTGCCAGGAGTGACCATCAGGCATGACTCAAATATGTAATTATAAATTATATATAATTATATCACTGTATCTTTGTATCACTGCCATCCCGTTGTTCATTGATTTGCTCAAGCAGGCACCAATAACATCTCCATTGTGAGATTTTTTGTTATTGTTTTTGTCATATCAGATATGCCTCGGGTAGCTTGCCAGGCTCTGCCATGCAGGCGAGATACTCTCGGTAGCTTGCTGGGCTCTTCGAGAGGGATGGAGGAATTGAATCCAGATTGGTCTCATGCAAGGCAAACACCTTACCCGCTATGCTATTGCTCCAGCTCCATATATATATATAATTATAAATTATGGGATAGAAGCATTGTTTCCCATATGTATACTTAACATTCAATCCATATTAGTATGAGTATATGCATATATGTGTATATATACATATATACATATATGTATATATATATATACTTGTGTGTGTGTGAGACCAATGTTCACAATTTAAAATAAGACCATGAAACCAGAAAGAATAGTTGGGTCAGGCACTTACAAAGAAGTTTGATTCCAGTATGCTGACAGATGATTGTTGGGTTCTCTAAATTGATTGTGGGCAAAGCTCAGGGGAGATTACGAGTCGGGCATTGAGGGCCATTTGTAGGGAGCCATTTTACAAGCCCGGCTCTTATCCTCTAGTCAAGTGGAGGCTTACTTGGGATTTCTGTAACAAGGTCACCACTGCTGACCTTACTGATCTTATCAGTTGGCCATTCCTTTCACTAGCCAACGCCCATGCCTGATCTGCCCAAAGCCCATGCCTGATCTGCATTTTACTATTGTTCCTATGGGGGTCCAAGCATGCATACCGCCCCCTCCCACCAAGAGGTATAAGTATTGTAACTGCTGTGAATAAACTCTCTCTCTCTCTCCTCCTCCTTCTGGCTCTGCCTCTGTTCATTCGGTTACGTCCCCTCCTTAGCCCCACGAGGGGTCCTCCCTGCGGGACAGGATGGGACCCCACAGCCATTGTGAGAGGCTGAAGCAATAGTGCAGCAAGTAACTTGGGCACTTGCCTTGCGTAGTCAACCCGAGCTGGATTCCCAGCCCCCCATATCGTCTTTGGTGGCAGTGAAAACTAAGGTGCCATTCATTCTTCACATTTTTTAAATGAACACATATCTCTGCTTATAAAAACCCTCCAATAAAAATAGCTCCCTGGACATTGCCTCTAGGTGCTTTTCCCCGCCCCACCTGGTACTTCTACGTACTTAGAATTTCTAGCACTTCCTTTCATAATCCTTCCTTATTGGTCTCTCGGACTACACCCTAGGTTCTCTGCAGACCGACTTCTCTTTTTTCTGTCTAATGTTTCATTGGATTCCGAAAAATAAATGCAGTGCCTGGCAGAAAGTAATATATTTTCTAGATGAATGAGGCATGCATGTTTCTGAGAGTATAAATATTTTTGAGAGCTGGAGATAGTCCAGTGGGTAAGGTGCTTGCCTTGCATATGGCTGACCTGTGTTCAATTCTTGGCACCCAAATGATCCTCTGAGCTGCATCGGGAGTGATCTCCTACCATGAGACGGGTAAGTCCTGAGCATCCCTGTATGTGGCCCCAAACCAAACAATTACATGAATAAATTCTTCAGAGACTCACTAATTTACCTTCCCCCATCGCTTGGTACTTTCCCATAGTAGAAACATAATTTTTTTAGTTATTATTTATTTATAATAGTCTTTTTTTCTCATGACTTAAACGGGGGGCAAAAAAATGATTTTTTTTTTCATTTTTAACCACTGTGTCATCTCTCCAGCCTACTCGTTGATATTTTTAAAAACAGGATTAATTTTAAAATGCTTGGATCGAATAAGCAAATAATCCCTCTTATTAAACAGGAAAGTCCACCAAACTTAAAAATATAAATATAAGATACTTATGACCATTTTCTTCTAAAGATTACTCCTTACAGGATTGCTGATAAGGTCAATAGCATATTTTTTAACCCTCCAAATATCTTTTACTTAAAGATGTTCTTTTTAAACCACAGAGAAGTGATAGTTATATTCTATTTATTGCTAATTTCTCTCTTGCTATTTTCTTCTTTTTGTATCATGCCCATAGCAGATGTTTCCCTAACCCTTACCCCAACCCACAGCCCTTCCCACGCTCCTTTTTTGGCTCTCATTTGGCATAGATCCTTAGTCTGACAGATAAAACATGTGTCTGAATTGTAGCTACGGCCAAAATATAGTCCATTGTGTTTCCCATACAAGTGATTATGTTTTATGTTTACTTTTATCTCAAAAGAAGAGGTATTTTATGGTATTTAGTTCTGAATAAGCCTCAGCATCCCTTATTTTATTCCTCATTCGAGTATACTGACAGATGACTGTCGGCTTCTATAAATTGATTGTGGGCAAAGCTCAGGGGAGATTATGAGTCTGGGCACTGAGGGCCGTTGTGAGAGGCTGGAGCAAAAGTGCAGCAAGTAGGGCACTTGCCTTGCGTAGTCAACCCACGCTCGATTCCCAGCCCCCCATGGCGTCCTAGGAGCCCCCCAGAAGTGACTCCCTGAGCAGAAAGGAGTAAGCCCTAAGTACCACCAGGTGTGGTCTTCAAAATAAAAAGAGCCATTGTTAATTTCGCTGTGAGACAAAAGTGGGGATTCTCGCAAACTCAGATGCTCTAATTCTGGATATGATGTTAAGCTTTAATGGGTTTCAACCTCCTCAGGTGAGCATTTAACCATCTAACTTCGAAACAAGCTCAAAGGACTCTTTGTGGTAAATTTGAGTGCAACACATGTTGTGACTGACCACGTTTAGGAAAAAAGGCAGATTTTCTGGACTTTACCATGTCTCTGTGATAGCTAAAGCTCTGTAAGAACTGTAGTTGTATGGATGAAGTTGACATAGTGTCCATTAAGTGTTTAGGCCAACACAAGGGTGTATATGGATTTGTGAGTGGACATGTATTAAAAACAGGTTAAAAGTCACAGTTAAGAATGGAAACTACCAATTAGAATTGTAATTATTTTTGAGATTTATCAATGATATTGCAATGCAAGCAAATGCAGTTTACTGTTTTAGTCAATAGTAAGTGAAATCTGAAACTACATGTGTATGGTTCAATAATTTTTATTTTAACAAGTTGTTATTAAATTAATTCATATAAAAAAAAAGAATGTCAGCACCTCTTGGGAAGGTGGGGAGCACCGGCCCCTCCCACCGCCAAGATGTGATCCCAGGGCCGCGCGTGTGTGCGGCCTCTCCGCAGCTGCATGAGCGTGACTCCAGACCCAGCTAAATTTTTCGGCATGGGCAGCTCCTCGAAGAATGTCTCTAGCCTGGGAACTAAGCCGCAGCCCCATGCCCGCCTAGGAGCATTTCTCTCTCTCGCCTCTTCCTTGCCAGGGGTGAAGGACGTGGTGACCGCCATATTATGATGACCACAGATGGGGTTTACAAGCTTGCAATGATCCAATACCTGGAAGAAATCTCCCTGGACTTAGTTGCTAAAGTACAGAAATCCAAAACTGACCTCATATCTCTTCACAACAGGTCTGACTCTAGTGGGGTACTCCTAACAATAATAGTGAGGTTTGTGTTGAAATATTGAATGTAACCAAAGTAAATACAAAGTAAAGTTAAATGTATCAGTTACAAGGTGGGGGGGCGCAGGGGGGGCGGGATGGGAGGTGTACTATGTTGTTTTTTTTTTTGGTGGTGGGATATGGGCACTGGTGAAGGGATGGTTGTTTCAGCAATGTATAACTGAGACTTAAGCCTGAAAGCATTGTAATTTTCCACATGGTGATTCAATAAAATAAAATTCTTAAAAAAAAAAAAAGAATGTCAGCACCTTTGGATTTAAGGATATGAAAGTATGACAAACAAAATTAATTGCTGTTTGGTTTGTTTTCTTAATAATTGGCAATTAATTAAATTTCTTTTTCATGAGCTATTTTTTTAACAGAGATTCTATTTATTTATTTATTTATTTATTTATTTTTAAATTTTATTGAATCACCATGTGGAGGGTTACATAGTTCTCAGGATTATGTCGGTTATACAATTCTCAAACACCCTTCCCTTCACCAGTGCCCATCTTCCATCACCAACCCCCCCAGTATACCTGCCGCCCCCTCCCACCTCCCCAGTTCCCACCCTGCCCTCCCACCCATTCTTGCTTCCAAGAACCATTTAATGTATCTTGGGTATAATAGGAAAGAATAATGAATATTTTAATCAACAAAGAATTCGTGAATTGACATGAATTCATAATTTAAGACTTCAGTACATACAATCCATCTTTGTATGAGCATGCTTATGTGTACATGTGTGTGACCAATGTTCACAATTTAAATAAGATCATGAAACCAGAAAGAGAATAGTTGGTTCAGTCACTTGCTCAACCCAGGTTTGATCATACTGTCTCCCAAGTTCTGCCAGACTTGAATAAATACATTAATTTAACCTTTTCTCTATACTTATTGTCATTAGCTAGCATGTTTTTTATGGTTTTTTTTCTGTGACATTGATGTGGTAGTAGTTAACTTTTGAAAATGGTTTATTTTCTGAAAATACAAATGGTCAGTACACAAAAATGCTATTATGTAAAAAGGGAAATACAAATCTAATATTAGAAATACAGAATTTTCTTTTTTATTTTACTTTAAAACACTAAATCTCACTTATCTGGAAACTGGCTAGTAAATCAAGAAATATATCTTTAGATAATGATGTCCTTAACATTACTTTACTAAAATTTAGTATAAACCATAGTTTTGAGAGGTAAAATTTATCTTTAATATTCTATGGGAATAATTCACAAATGAAAATTGTGAGGTAAGTGCTAAGGTTTTGTTTGTAAAGTTTCTTTAAAATTAGACATCAAGAAGTTTCTGAGTTTATCTACCCCCTTCTAATTAGAATTGTTTTCCAGTTGTCTGATAGCTTATTATACTGATCTGTCTAGAGATCTGGAAGCATGCTTTTATTTCACATGTGTGGGGAAAAAGCAGTAATAAAAGCAAAATATAAAGCTTCAGTATGGAAAATATAGTATAATATATATGAATATTTATTGAATAATTACAGTATGTCCTAGGTATCACCTACATTTATCTCTTAATCTAGTTATTAAGATGAAGGAAGTTATTATCAGGTAGGAATATGTGCTTTGCTTGTGGATTATTTGCTATCAATATCAATTCATAGATTTACTAATATGAAAAGCTAATAAGAAAGTGTGGCTTTGAATTCTAGTCTTTGCACTCCTTTTTTCCCCATTGATTTTTTTATAATCTATTTTAATTTTACATGGGAAAGCTAGAATTGTCCACAAAGGCCCCCAAAGCACCCTTGTAAAAGATACTCCACACCAGACATTGGGGTAGAAGTTGACTTACAACGATCACATGTCACACAACCTTCAACTACTGGTTGAGTTGACAGCCAGCTATTTATGCGGTCTCAATGTCCCTTTCTGTCTAATGGGAATGATGAGAATGCCAAGCATAAATGTGCAGGCTGGGATCAATAAGGTAATGGGTGTCTGTCACTGAGCTAAGCCTGGCAACTCCCAGCCCCAGGGAAGTCAGGTTGGCTTTGCTGCATGTGAACTGAGTGTCCATAGCTCAGAGCCTTGGTGGACAGTCCCTTGGCCACTGGGGCTTTGTGTGTCAGCCCATCCCTTGACACCTTGCACTTCTTTTTCTCTTCCTGCATATGCTTCAGTTCTTTCTGAAATAGAGAACAGAAGTAAGTGAAAGACATCAATAAAGAAAGTTTTTCCCAGAAGACTTTTTTCAAGGTTTCATGGTTTATGTAATGTTAGTATATAAGTACACACACAGGGGCTGGAGCAATAGCACAGGGGGTAGGGCGTTTGCCTTGCACGCGGCCGACCCAGGTTCGATTCCCAGCATCCCATATGTTCCCCTGAGCACCGCCAGGAGTAATTCCTGAGTGCAGAGCCAGGAGTAACCCCTGTGCATCGCCAGGTGTGACCCCCTTAAAAAGCAAAAAAAAAAAAGTACACACACAGAGACACACATATATATGTACATATATATTGGTTAGCCACTCTTAATCACTTATATTATATTTCCTTATACTAAGAGTGTTCCTTTTCTTATTTAAGTATCTCTGTTGTTGGTCTTGATGAGCTCCAGTTTCATAGTTATAAATAATACAGAAATAAATATTTTCATAAACCTTTGTGCTCTGTATGCTAATGGTTTGCAGTCTAGATCTATCCATTAAAACTGAAAGAAAAAAATTGAAAATATTAGAGCATGATCAAGTGTTTGTAACTTCTCCATGACGGGTGCAATTGGGAGAAAAGATCTTTCCACTAATGATAACTTGCTTCTTAGTCATCATAGTAAGTAAAACAATTGTTTAATTAACAGGACACGTTTCAGAATGCTGGGTTTCATGAAGAATAAGGCCCAGGAATGTTATTTCAGATGTTCTTGTTTTGATTTAATAATGAGATGTACACGTGAAGATGCATGGAACACTACATTCTATACTAAATGCCATATTTAATCAACATTTAATTTCTACTCACTGAGTGAGTTTGATTTGACAAAGAAATGTAGTGGCCTGAAAATACTTTTAAGATAAGTGTTGGGGGAGTTATTTGGGGAGGGGAGGTGAAGATGTGATAGCAACCTACAGCTGTCACCAGAATTTCCCTTGGAAAAAAGTCAGGAAAATGATTTCACCATTGCTGCAAGTAGGGAGAGAGTATCACCTCCTTCTGTTCCCCCCATTCCCTGGGGTCTTGGGTCAGATGGAAACAGGGCTGCAGACAGAGAAGAAATGCTGCAAAGACACAATACTTTGGAATCTTAAAGAGAAAGGATGGGACGACAGGGCACCCAGGGGCAGCCCTCACCTACCAGGTGATGCTCACAGGTCTTCCTGGCTTCCGCCACACTCGGCCCAGTGTCACCAGTCATGGACACTTGTTCGCAAGGTTTTCATTGTTCTGAACATGGAAGAGTGGTCTGGGCCATATGATTGGTGTGGTTAGTTTGGAGGCTATCCTGAAATAAGGTACTTCCGAAAAGAATGAAAACTCAAAGCCAACTGGTGATGAAAAGTGGAGGAAGCTGAACAAGAACTAAAGGTCAAGTGTGTTCACCAGCAGTGGGATTGGGGGTCATTTGAGGTCACTTTACTTGTACTTGAAGGCTTATATTAGTTGCCTAAGTTTCTAAGAGCACTAAATTGGTAGGACTGTTTTTTGTTGTTGTTATTTTTGTTGTTACAGACTGAAGTTCTGAGGATTGTCTGTGTGGTGTTAATGTCTCTACCTGGATGCAGGTTAGAGTTATCTCTGGAAAGACAAACTTCTGGATACTTCTGACTGATGATTAAGCCATTGCACTTTGCTTTCATAGTCCAGATAAGCTGTCAGGTGCAATAAAGGGATGACTGTCTCTCTCTTTATTTTTATGTCACACTGACAGGTATTAGAGCTATACTTGAATAGGAACAGGGAAAGGGCGGGAATATGAGTGGCAGGCTCGTTCAATCATATGCTGACTTGTAGAACTAAAATGTAAATCTTTCTGGTCATGGAATTCATTTAAATCTGAGCAAAAAATACCGTTTAGTTAGTTAAAATAGAGGTTGTTGAAATGGCGACGCCACAATAATGGTGATATTATAAAACTTGCGTTATAGATATACTTTTTTGTTCTATTAGTTCAGACATTTTCAAAGCATACAACTTGCCCATTGTGGAAATACCATGGTATTAAGTTGTGGGCACGTATAGTTTTATGTTTTTCTAGTTTTCTTTTTCCAGAGGTTGACTTTTCCGACATTTATTTTTGTCAGCCAGTAAATATGATTTTAACATTTTGCTGTTCCGGAAACATTTTATAATCATAGTGGTTCTAACATTGATTTAATAGTTAATGTATTTAAACATGCCTTTATCAGTCTCCAATCTGTTTCACACCAGATAATAACTCAAGATGGTGATAATATGCCATCAGCCATGAGGATTGTTACTCCAATTGCAGCCAAGTTAATCTGTAGAACTGAACAGTTATCCTGCTATCTGTCATAAGGGTTCATAACTGACAGAGCATAGGCAAATAACATAAAACACTTGGACCTGTGTGCGTTGCTCGGAGTTTTATTGGCAAGAACATATTTCAGAAGGCATGCTGATTTTTGTGCTTGGGAACAGAATCTGTTTCTAACCTTTGCTATGAACAGGAAGTGGGAGAGGTGCGGTGAGGCTGGCATGCGTGAGCCCGAGCACTGTGTGTTCTGAGCAGTGGTTTCAGGTTTCGTGTCCAGCCAGTAGCTCTTCATTCCTTGGAATAGTTGGCCTTTGAAATCCTCCAAGTGCAGACTGATAATGAGCAACAGGAAGTCAAGAGTGGGCAAATATTGGGAAAATCCCTGTACTGAGAATAGCTAGTCTAAGAGTCTTTCAGCTCTGGCTGTAGTGGTAGCCCCTTTTTTCCTACTCACCCATGTCTAGTGTGTCGTCATACACATTTCTCCCAGAACAATCACTGGGAAACCTTAGCCTCGCTTGCATTTGCAGATAGAGCTATTGTTCTCCTTGCATAGAAACTTCCCTGAAGCTGGGAGTCGCCAGGCTTAGCTCAGCAACTGACACCCGGGATCTTAGTGAGCCTGGCCTGCGCGTGTATGCTTGGTATTCTCATCATTCCCGTTAGACGGAAAGACGACATTGAGACATCACCAGTCGCCGGCTGTCAATTCCACTAGTAGCTGAGGGTTGTGTGACATGTGATCATTCTAGGTCACCTTCTCTCCCCGTGTCTGATGTGAAGTATACCATTTACAGGGGTGCTCTGGGGGCCTTGGTAGACAATTCCAACTTTTCCGTGTGAAGACTAAAATATTTAGACAGAAGAACTCAGTGAAAATACTAGCATATTTACTTCAGCCTCAGAAGCAGTTCTTAAAATGGAATCCTGGAACTGCTGCTCAGTGGTCAGCCTCCTGCGTGGGAAGCTATGGGGTTGGTTCCTGGCTTCACATACGAACAAACACTATGAAAAAGGTTCATGTAAGCGACAGTTGTTGTGTAAAGTTCTATTTGATTTTGCTCATGGTTGGCTTTTAAAGTTTTCTGTCATTTGTTGTGATTCCAGGGTATATCTACTTAGTACAGATTATTTTGGGGGAAAAGACGTGATTTGTGGGCTGATTTTTTCTGATTTCTCATATTAACTAGTTACAGTATTAGTCTAAGATTAACTTTTATTATAATTAGCCCCGCAGTACTGGAAATCACTGGGATGTATAGCTTGTGTTGATTTTAGTCGCACTCAGTGTTATACAGTAATGACATAGGTCTCAAAAAAAATTGTGTGGCCTTTTGTTTATTGAAATGTAGTTACATACCCTCATGCAATTTTTCATTCAGGGATTTGACACAATATAGGAGGGAATACCACTTAAAACAGGAGCTCTGTGAATCCGATATTACCATCAGAGTTATGAAAGAATGGCAATCAGAACTTGTTAGGAACCCTGGCTTACCCTACCTGCACCTCCTCACCCCCACCCCATCCTCCCCCACCCCCTCCCCTCAGATCTAGTGAGTATCAATACTGTCATATCTGCCTTGGCTGACTTCTCTCCCGAGATTCAATCCTGCTGTGTCTGCGGGCGCACACACGGCTAAGATTAAAGTGTTCCTTTTAAGTGCACCCTCTTCATCATGCCTTGAACTTGTTTTTCTGGGGCAGAGGGAAACAACCTCAGGCACCTGGACAAACAAAGGTGTTCCTTCAAAAACAGACTTGCAGAATCATTAATTCCAGTTGAGAAATAATTATCAAAGTTAAGCGGGCTTCCCTGCATCCAGTTTCAGCACCGGTGGGTGACTGGGCTGTGTTTTGCCTTTTGATCTTCTCTGGGCCTCCTTCAGTCCTGTGACTTTCCTTCCAAGTTTGCTTCCCTTTGTAGCAAGTGGGCCAAAGACAGCGTGATTGACATGCAGCGGCCGCTGACTGAAACGGGAAGAGCTTCTGCCCCAGTAAACCCCCAGGTAAGGTTCATGGTGGGCAAACATCACAGCTGGACAAAGGGGGCTGAAGGTGGGGGTTACGGTCATTTGGGTGCTGCAGGTATAGAGCAGCATATATTTTTTTAATAGAAGTTAGTACAGAATGAAGAAAAGCGGGTATTGATAAATAAAGAAAAAAATCCTTCACTGTCACTGTCACTGCCATCCTGTTGCTCATCGATTTGCTCTTGGAAGCTTGATGGGCTCTCAGAGAGGGGCAGAGAAATCGATCCCGGGTGGGCCACCTGCAAGGCAAATGCCCTAGTGTTGTGCTAAAAAAAAAAAACAACCTTAAAAGGTTAAATTGTTCTTGCTTGACACCCTGAGAAGGATGAGAGTAATCATCGCTCCTTACTGTAGCGTGGATGTGAAATATGGTGGTCCCCCAAGGAAGGCATGTTTACGTATCATGTATAGTTCGGCTTGTATACATTGTACATCAAGCCTGAAAATGACTAGCACATTTACTCCAACCACAGAGACAATCGTCTTAGGCTGGGAACTGTGCCTGGGTGATAAAGCCTCCCGTGTGGAGGTCCTGGGGTTGATTCTTGGTCGGAGAGGGAGGGAGAGGAAGGGATGGGAGGTGGCTAAATGGACACAGGAGGTCCAACAGAGCCTCTTCTCCCTTTCGTATTTGGGAGAAGTAAGTTACTTTTGTAGACCTCTCTCTCCTTTTCTCCCTTCCCCCCCTGTAATTACTGAATCAGTTAATTGGAACTATAAGCTTCCACTCCCTTGGAGATTAAGTCAATAAATACAAAATGTCGAGGTTCATCTTTCAATTGCTGACTTTATAAACTCGGAATCTGAACCTGTACTCATGAGTCGATTTGACTTAAAATTTTTACTTTAAAATAATTTTACTTAAAAAAAAATCTTCGCATTGAAAATTAATAATATAATTCACAAATGAAATGTTCCTATACATGAATAACACATTTGACAACGTGTGTGGAATATTCTTTTAACAACTGCTTTATGGGCAACTAGCATATAAATGGGTACATGTATTTCAGTGTAAATCCATGTCCGATTATTTGTTTATTGGAAGATCATTTAAAAATACCCATTTCCACCACTCACAAATGTAGAGAAAACCAAAAGCCAAACTGCCTTTGAACTAACTTTAAATATTAAAAAATACTGAAATTAATAACAAAAACAACAATGGAACATCTCAAGATGTTCTGTTCATCAGTGGAACATTATTAGCCATCCCAAGATGTCAGATCACCACATAATCACAACATAATTCCACCCAAAGTCTGTCTGTCATGATGTTCACAGTTTTCCCTGCATCCTCGAATAGCGTAGCCATCACTCTTCAGAGGGTTAGGGAACCCGAGATAAGAGATGCTTCTAGTTTTTGTTATTGGTTCTTTGCCTTGGGTCGAAATTATGGTCCAGGGAGTCCTGTGTCATTTATGTGAAAGAACTGACAAATAAACATGTTAGACAATGGTGAGGTAGCAGTAACAGATACAGTTTGCTGAAATTATTGATTTTAATCACTTTTTAAGAGGTGATGTGCTGGATTGGCTAGAGGAAAATGCCTGGTGTATTTTCACAGTGAGTTGGTCTTGGGTTTAATCTCCGAACAAATTGATGAGACACATCATGGTGTTCTCTCCCCTGGAAATGGGGGTGGAAAGATTTGAAGATTATCTCTCACCTGCTGGTGTTTCTGATAGTTGGCCTTTCTCCCCAGCTTGACTTTGGCATGTAAGAGAACATTTCACTTTCCTAAGTGTTATTTTGAATCAGTTAGAAGTTTACTTTTACTTATCCCTCGGGACTTTGTAATTAGGAGTTTAGATGTATGAATAAAGAAAGCTGCAAGTGTGTTATTTAGGACTAGCATTAGCTCAGGCCAGGCATTATTCTGTGTATTATAGATATTAGTTTATGGAAACCTTTCAACAGTTCCCAAAGTGACCTACATATTTTGGATTTAGTATAAAACTATTAAATGTCCTGGGATCCCTGTGCTCTATTTTCCTGTTGCTTTTCACGATTCTCTTTTTCTGCTACATATATTAATGGTACTAAGACAAACAGCATTTTGGCAGATTATTTTGTTCGTTTCTTAAGTGTCTGGTATTAAGCCTATATTTCTAAACAATTACTTAGTTTTAAGAGGCTGGATGGTATAATGATTATGAGTCCCAGGCTGACTTTAGATGGTCAGGTTTTGAATCTTTCTCTACTCTTGCTGGCTTTGTGATTTCGAGCAAATTACGTAAATTGCCAATGCTAAACATATATAGTAATAGAGCCTCATTTATAGAGCACTTCTCCTGATCAAATTGAGTAAATGCTTTTTAAGCACCCAGAATGATGACTTGGCACACATCAGATCTACATAAGTAATTTGGAAATATGTGTTTGAATATTCAAGACTTCCCTGAAGGGAAAAATGCTTAATTCTGCTAAAGAATTTTAAGTAATGAGAAGGGAAACTAGAAGAGATTTGGTAATAACACAGTGAGTTATCGCCAAGTATTTATCCCTCTTTTCAGCAAGCAGCTAATTACTCAGCTCTAAGCCTACTGCTAGACCAAGTGTTTGCTGGCTTCAAGGGTGACTAAATATGAAAATCTTCAGTTTTAGGGGGATTTTATTTAACTATAGATTTAACATGAGCCACATATAGGATGCAACTCCTTAAAAGAAGAGAAAAAGGATGTAGCACTATAGCACTGTCATCCTGTTGTTCATTGATTTGCTTGAGTGGGCACCAGCAACGTCTCCATTGTGAGACGTGTTGTTACTGTTTTTGGCATATCCAATATGCCACGGGGAGTTTGCCATGCTCTGCCATGCGGGTAGGATACTCTCGGTAGCTTGCCAGGCTCTCCGAGAGGGATGAAGGAATTGAACCTCGGTCGGCTGCATGCAAGGCAAACACCCTACCCGCTGTGTTATTGCTGCAGAAAAAGGATAAAAACGAAGAAAACCTTAAGATTTCCTTAAGCAGTATAAATTGAAAGTGGTTCCTCATCATGGAAGCATTGTCTTAGACATACACATTTATGTGTTGGCTAGATCTCAGTTAGAATACTCTGCTGCTGTGCAAAGTGCTGGGACTTTAGGAACATCATTGAGAGACCCCTGGAGATTGTACCTAAACCAAGGGGGAGGGACGTGGAGCCTGGGGCTTAAACTCATGTGTTCAATTATTAATAGTGCAATAATTTTAATTTTACTTTATTTCCTTTATTAGAGTTCAGGTAGTATGGTTGCGATAGTGAAAAAACGTATGATATTTATGGTTTGACCAAAAGTGCTCAAGACCCTCTATCACCCCCTCTCTGCACCTCTAGTCCATCTCATCCCTCCATATTCTCCCCCCCCCCACCCCACACACAGTAGCTTGGGAATCTGTTTTGTAACCCAAGCCCAAGGGTCTTGTTATCGTTTGTGAAGACACTCTTGAATTGCCTAGAAAGTAAAACCAGAATTCATGTTATGTAAGACATGGGTTTTCTAATCTCACTATTGAGAAGGTTCCTTTATAATTGTAGAGGCAAATAATGGGATGGATCCATGTTCTTAATAATGGGTTCCCCCGGCACCCGAGATGGTTTAAAGAGCTGGTAGACAAGTTGTGCATGTAGGGTCCCCAGGCTCAACCCCCCCATACCGCATGGTCCCCGAAGTATTTCTGGGAGTGACCCCCTGAGCACCATTGGTAGGGAGCACCTAGCATCACTGAATGTTGCTCAAAAGATTTCCAGCTGATACTAAGTCTGGTGGGAACGCTCTGAGAGTTTCTGTATATACCTGAGGATAAAATTTAGTGATGCGTAGCTTCTCAAATCTGAGCAATTTGTGCTTCACCTCTCTGGAATTGCTCAGTGAAGATCCCTGGACGTTCATGAAGATGATTACTGTTTAGATGATTGAACGGGTAGTCAAGATTTGATTTAATACTATCTGGGCCAATCTCTATAATGAGAAGTGTAAAATGTCTGTATAACTTTGTACGCTTTTATCCGGGATGGTCTTAAAATCTCATTTAAGCTTTGATCAAGGAACTCTGAGTGATACAGTATTTTCCTGAACTTCAGAAATTCTTCTAGTTAGGCTCAGTAGATTATTGGGAATTCTTTATCCTCATGACAATTAAAATAGTTTGATAAAGGAAAATTGAGTTGCTTTGTGGTATTGGAATCTCATCAGAGAAAGCTCTTGGATCTTGTCTCTTGTTTCTAGTTGAGTTGAAATGCTAAGAAGGTCTCCATGTTTTGTTTCTTTCACTTCAATATGAGCAGTATTTGAGTTTCATCCAGCAAGTTAATGACCCTTCTTTAGGACCAAAGGGAGTGAAAATGTATTACTGGGGATTGGAGTATTGCTGTGATAGAGCCTTGAGAAGTGTTTCTCTTTTATAGCCTTGTCTCTTTGGCTAGTTCATTCTCTGGTCTTCATGTATACACTCTTTTATTTGTGGGGCATGAATTAGGTTCTGGAGATTAAATTTATTTTAAAAATGTGTTTTTTTTAAATAATGATACAATCATGTTAATATTCTCAGTACCACACTCTAGATTATGCTGTCTTTCAGTAATTTTTACATGATTTCTTTGAGAAAGCAAATAAACAGACTTAGCAATTTAATATTTTCCTGGAGCAGATAGGTATCTTTAAATTTTATTTAGAAAACATAACATAAAAGACATGAATCAAAAATTTTATAACTGGGATTTGTGGACTGTGTAGTTTTAGCAATGTCGCTGTCACAAACTATGCCCTTTCCTTGTGTAAAATCTGTCATATATGGGGTTGGAGAGACAGTACAACAGGTAGGGCACTTGCTTTGTATGTACTGAATTGGGTTTGATCCCTGGCACTACATATGGTCTCCTGAACCTCTCTGGGATTGATCCCTGAGCACAGAGCCAGGAGTAAGTCTTGAACACAACTGGGTGTGGCCCTGAAACAAAAATTCTATCCTGTGAATTGTCCATTGGGATCTCTGAGGTGCACGTCTTTAGTTGATAGACACAAATAAGCCATAGTTCTGAGTATAGTTCAATTCTTTAATTGCTTTTGATGAATCTCAGTCCAAAAAAGAGCATCCAGTAGATCCATTGGCTTGCCTTCTGACTTCTTTTTTTTTTTTTCTCAAATGGTTTGTTACAACAGAGACTTTTTTCAAGTGGTCAAAAGTGTGAGAGGCTAGAGTTATGAACCTCCTGAAATGAAGCACAATTCAAAAGTGATAAATATTGCTTAGTGTGAATACTCTGTTGATCGTGGCTGTGTGGCTGAGATGCTCAGCTAAGCCCAGAGCAGTGTTCAGCTTACAAACCCCAGGCCCAGGAGAAACAAGTCTCAGTAATATAATGGAACCATCTTTCTTGAGAACATAGGTGTCATCTGGGGGATATTTTACTGAGCACCTACCACATGCAGACTATTTGGGGAGGGAAGGATTGTGAAAGAGAAAGTGATTTAGCTTTGGCCAGTGAATGTGTGTTTCCTTTTTGTGTGGTGGTTTCATTGACTCTTTTGGTCTGTATCATTCTAATGTCTCATCTTGTTTCCAGTATTGGAGCATAAGTCTGAAGCTTCCAAAGACATACCCTAGATGCTGTTATTTTTATGTTCTTCCAGCATCTGCCCTGGTACTGTCCCAGTACCAGCCACTGCCACATTCTCTCAGTGGTGATAGGCTTGAACTCCCAAATGTCCCCAAATGTTAAAAAAATTTATTTGTGTACATTTTCAAAATAACCTTCCTTTGAGTCTCAGTTTTATGTGAACTGTAGTTAAACTCTTTTTTTTTTCCATGACTTGTACAATATGGTATTTAACTGTTTGCTAGTATCTCTTTCTCAAGTAAACATATTTGTACAAAAAAAGCATTTCTGAGGAGGAGTAAACTGAATAATAGAAGCTCCGCTAAGGTGATGTTTCTGCTTACACTTGGCTTTTAAAACGCAAATCTATTTGGCACTGCATTCTGTTTAATTATCTTTTAAAGTTCAGTAAAATAGCTGGATCTTGGGGAAAGAAAAAAAGCTAAAACAAACTTTTTTTATTTTTTACATTTTATTTTTGCTGAACTACAGAAGAGGATCAAATTTACTCACATGTTGCTCTTCCAATAGGGATTGTGTGCTTTAAAGGCCATCTATTGGATGTGGTTTGAAAATGTAATCACTCATAAATTTAGCATTGGAATTTACTGACCTAATGGAGCATAGATTATGTCTTCCTAAGCCATTCCTCTAGTGTAATTTTTCAATTTTTCAAGAATCCGCTGAATTATTGTATCATTTACCTTATTCCAGATGAGCTCAAAGTGATTTGAAGCAAGTCTCTGAATTGTTCTCTGACTTTTTTGAGTTGTTAGCCCTGCAATAACAAGTCAGACTTCTATTGGAATGCACATCCACTATGCTAATTGTGGCTTCTGAGAATTGCAATTGTGTAAAGTGTTAAGCACGCTAGCTGAATCATAAACCCAGCTGCAAACATCCAGAGGGGGATTTGAGATGTCACTTGTGAATCAGAGATCTTCGTCATGGAACAATTCAGAGACTTGCTTCAAATCACACAGATGATCAGGATCCAGGACGTGATGTTGGCCCATCTTTTCAAAGACTGTGCACAAGCCCTTTTTCCAGGAAAGCAGGTGATACTTTATGCAAAATAAAACATGTCGGCAAACTCTGATCTTTTCAGTCATAAAAAATCTATAAAACAAAATTTCTAAACCTGCAGAGGGAAGTCTCGTTATTAGTACTACCTGCAACTCCTGTTGGGCAACTAGACACTCAGGAGAATGTTCACATGTGTGTTCAGGTAGAAAGTTGAAAAATAGTAGGATGCTGCGATTGTGGGTTTTCATTTGGACACTGGGTTGAGACTGAACAGGACTCCATCTTAGGTCTACCAGTTGCCTGGGCTGTGGCCATGAACAAGTTATTTATACTCTCCAAACACCGGCTTCTTTGCCTATGTTGTTGGCTATTACGTACTCACTGCAGTGGTTTGACGAGATCCCGAGATGATATTTCTAAAGCATCTAGCACAGTCCATCGGTAGAGAATAATATTTTTTTCTTGCAATATAAACAGCAGTTTTTCCTGAAAGTGTAAAGGAGCCAATTGTTCAAGTCATTCCCATAGTTTGAATGTTGTGTTAAAGTCCTGCTAAAATCATTAGATAATTTTAATGTGCCTATTGATATTTAAAACTGTTTCACATATCAGTTCTTCAGCTACTTACTTATTAATGGAGTGATATTCATCTTCAAGAAATTTTTTACAAACCTAGAAAACTAATTATTTCTAAAACATTTGAAGGAGTACTGGTGTTATTCGTCCTGAAATATTTAATACAATACTTTGTTCAACACCAATAACTTCATCTATTTTTGTTCTTATTTAAATTTTGTTTTGTTTTGTTTGGGGGCTACACTTAGCTCTGCTTAAGGTTACTCCTGGCTCTGCATGCAGGGATTACTCCTGGTAGGCTCAGAAAACCATCCAGTGTGTACTGGATTGAGTTTGAGTTGGCCTCGTGCAAAGCAGGGGCCATACTTCCTCTCTACCATCTCTCCAGCCCCCTAAAGCCATTTTTTAAATTAACAGAAAACTTTCCTAAACTAAATAAAGAGTTCATATGCTGTGTTCAGGAAGATACTCTTTTGCTTAACCACCCCTTAAATGTCTTAACCAAAAAACAGATACTGATTGCTTTGAAAGATGACCTAAAAATTTAATCTTCAACGCAAGGTCATATTGGGAGAGCATAGCTGGGTTAAATTATTTTAAACATGGAAACAAAAAAAAACCTACTTGCTGAAGACATTTATTTTCTAGATATTTGATCATTTACAAATAGGACAGACTATTCACTAACAAAAGGGAGAAAGAATAATTTCTCTATGTCTTAATTTCCACAGTCTGTCCCACACTCTGATGCATCCTTCTGTTTTCTGTGCACCCTGAAGTTATTGCATGCACTCAGCAACACAATCTTGCATCATGTCAAAGCACCCAAAGCTGTGAGGATGCTGTCGGGAGCATCCAGATGTTCCGAATCCCAGTGAGTGATGGTCCGTCCTGCTTTCTTAAGAACCCGTGTTCCCAGTGGACCTCCCCGTATCTGTTCGAACAGAGACTCTTGGCTCAGAGAGCTCTTGGCCATTCGAGGACACAGTGCTCTACCCTGCTTTGGATTGGAAATCCAGGAGACTTGAGGCATTCCATACTCTGCACGATTATCCCCGGGTCACTCGCATTTTCTATCTCTGGCTCATCTGAATACCATATGTCTAGAAACTCATATTCCCTGTAGCACCCTCTAATGGAGCTGGCTGACTTTACAGTCTTGGAAATTTCCACGGCTGTTTCAAAGATAAACAGTAGCCGGGCCTGTTAATTGAAAGTGTGGTTAACTGCCAAGCAACTCTTCATGTCTGCTTTTCTTTCTTCATGAAAAAAAAAAGTAGCTGAAAAGAAGCAGGAACTTGCATTTTGGTTTAAGGAACTGTAGAAACACAATGAAAGGATTCTGGGGGAATCCTCTTTGTCTTATGTGGACTTCTTAGGAATGTGATTAATGTAGCAGAAGCTGTGAAAAGTTGCTGTAAAAGATGTAAAGTTAAAGTGGTGAGCTTCCTGAGAATGTGGAAGAGACTTCTCTGGGTAGCGAGGGAGACTGTGCTAAATGAATGCTCATTTTCTGGTGTGCTGTAGAGAGACCCAGAAAATGCTCCTGGTTCATGATCTAGCAAATGGAGAAGCCAGAGTCTAGCGGGAGGATATTCTTATTTTATCAAGGAAGTTTCTGCTAATATTAATAACTCAGTAAAATTCCTTTGAACTTGATCAATACCATGTCTTGGATGAGTGTATGTATTCTGATGTCATTTTGTGAGATTGGAAGGGAAATTGTATATTTTGTACTGGGGATTAATTATGCCAATTATTCTTTTTATGTGGGGCTCAGGGTGTGTTTCTTTACTTCGTGAGTAAAAACAAAATTCTGCCAAAGTAAAAATCTGCCAACCAGCAAGGTTGAAATGAATACTGCACAGAAAGCGAACCCCTTTTCTCCTAAAATATTGTCATTAGACATAAAGACCCCTGACGTGGACTTGATTGGCTCCGTCCTGAACACCCTGCTTTCTCTTAGTATATAGAGAAACTGAACTGGAAAGGATTGTGATGTAGAGAGTGTAATAGTTAGAGCCTTTTCCTAAATATATTCTGCGGAGAGATGCATGGTTATGGGAAAGCTACCATAAATCCCTGAAGCTAAGTAATTCCTCAGATCCAGAGCAAAAGACTTTTGGAGGAGGGGGATCGCTCCCTCCTGGCTATTGGTTCAACGTAAGAGCCCAAGGATGTGATGATATTGAGCCCCGAAATTCAGGGATTACCTGGGTCACCCTGAAGCCTCCAGGGTCACACCCAGCACGACTCACAGACTCCAGGACCCCCCCCCCCACAGTAAACAAGCGATCATGTGGTGTTGGCAGTGGAACTCAGGGGAGATATATACCAGGTGAGGCTTTATTTATGTACTGTGAGTGTGATCATCACTTTTCCACATTCTGGACTTCCGTGGAGCATGTTTAATGTCTCTGCTCTCCCCTTCCAGTTCTCAGAGTAATACTGTTCCCTTGGAAGGACTCCTTCATGTAAGAGAAACTCCTATCTGCTCATTTTCCCCTTAATATCCAGGGTGTGTTTTGGTCAGTTGCCATACTGTCATTCTGAAAACACAGGGTTGACTTTAAATGTCATGAAAATAAAAAACACAGCATGAGATGAGGCTCTTGGAGGAGGGCAGAGCCAGGCCGAGCTTTACAGACACATTGTAAAGCCCCGGTCTCACCTACACAATAAATGAAAGAACCCCCAACTAAAATTTCTGTTTATTATAGCACTCTAGTACTATCGTCCCATTGTTCATTGATTTGCTCGAGCGGGCACCAGTAACGTCTCCATTGTGAGACTTGTTGTTACTGTTTTGGCATATCGAATATGCCATGGGGAGCTTGCCAGGCTCTGCCGTGCAGGTGGGATACTCTTGGTATAAAAACAGTATCTCTCTAAAGGATTCTCCGATGATTGTCTCTTGCTTTTTACTGTGAGTGTATATGTTTGTGTGTTACGTACTTGAGACAGGATGCAGGGCCTCAGACACAGAAGCCGTGTCCTCCACCACTGGGCCATGTTCCCAGCTTTGAACAATGTAGGTTTTTTTTTAAAAGTTTTTAATATTATTTTTTTATTAATGAATCACCGTGAGATACGGTTACAGACTTACAAGCTTCCGTGCTTGCATTTCAGTCATACCATGGTCAAGTATCCATCCTTCCACCAGTGCCCATTTTCTACCACCAATGGTCCCAGCATCCCTCCCACCACCCCTACCCCTACCCCATTCTCTCTCCCTCCCCCCACCCCACGTCTGTGGCGGGGCATTCCCTTTTGCTCTCTCTCTCTCTCTCTCTCTCTCTCTCTCTCTCTCTCTCTCTCTCTCTCTCTCTCTCTCTCCTTTTGAGTGTTGTGGTTTGCAATAGAGGTATTGAGTGGCCATCATGTTCATTCTATTGTCTGCTTTCAGTGTGCGTTTCCCATCCTCCTAGCACCATTTACTTGGTGATCCCTTCTCTAACTAAACTGCCTTTGCCCCCCAGTATGTGAGGCCAGCTTCTAAGCTGTGGAGTAATCCTCCCAGTTCTTATCTTTAATAATCTTGGGTGTTAGTCTCCCATAGTGTTACTTTATATTCCACAAATGAATGCAATCTTTCTATGTCGGTCCCTCTCTTTTTGACTCATTTCATTTAACATGATACTGTCCATGTTGATCCATCTATATGCAATTTTCGTGACTTCATCTTTTCTAACAGCTGCATTGAACAATGTAGGGTTTTAAAAAAAATCATTAATTTTATTTTTTAAACACTGGATTAGCAAAGTTTTTCATAATAAGGTGGTTTCAGGCATTCAGGAATTCAGTGTCCGAACATCAGTCCCGTTGCCAACGTGACCCTCTCTCCAACAATGTCCCCAATTTCCCACTCACTCCCTAAGTCTGCTACCTGAGAAGGTACAAGCATATTTACTTCATGATTCTGGTTAAAACAAAATAGCAAGTGGAAATATCAGGAGGTAGACCAATAAAAGTCAGCTTCTAAAAATTGTTGTATCTTGCAGTACTGTTCACTAAAAGTCAAGGTCGAGAATTTACTGAACTGGTTGGTGCTGGTTGAGCCTTTTCTATTACTGTTGAGATTGATGGGCTTCTGCACATCTTCGCCATCACATTTGCTGTGCTCGTACTGGGCTGTCAGTACTAGACTATTTAGAGGTGTCCTGTGGCTGCATTTGTGGCTGCACATCCAGGAGCTGTGGTGCTGAGTCATTTATGTCAGAAGAGGTCAGGTCTGGTGACTGTCAGGCCTCATGCAACGGAGGCGAAGACCTTTCAGGGAGGTCTCAGAGTATTCAGTCAGGAGATGGATCTATGTGGGATGATTCAGCAGCTTGGTGAGTTCTCAAGATTACTGGTTGGCTATTTATATCAGAGGTATTGTTCATTTAAGAAACACTCTTTTCACTAATTCCATGATTGTAGCTTTTTTGGATATGATTTATATTTAAGATGTTGACTTTGGGGTTACAATAAGCATTAATTTTATATGATGGGGTATGTTTTGGGCATGAGTTAATTGACAGGACTTGGTGCCAGTCCGGGTGACCAGAGGGTGGGAGGGAAAGCCCACCCTGTGACTTAGGTATGCATATAACTTTGAAATGTCTGAATTTTTCAGAGTAGTATATTTCAACTTTTGAAATTTTATTGAAGAGCATCAAGTCAAGAGAAATCATGAAACCAAAGATAATGCATGCTTTTTTCCTTTATGTATAAAACTTCATAAGGAAGATGTATTTGTATATACCATAGATTAATGATACATTGTGTAATCTGTGTAAAGTTGATGACTTTCTGTTTTAATATCAGGATTGAGTGGTCTGGTGATCAGACTGATGTAAAAAAAAATCTGTGAGTACTTGCATGGGTAATTCAGTTGATTTTGTTGTTTTCTTCCTAAGTCATTTGACAAAAACAGTGACTACAGTGTGGATGAATCTGTAAAGTTTATTTTAAATTTACAGATGAAGAGCTATGACCTAATAAGATTAATCATGTGTCCAATATCACATAGACATGAATCACTGTTCAGTTCAGCAGTTCACATGATACTTAGGTCTGCTTTTTGTGACAAAGAATGAAAAATTTATTATCTGAACATTTGTCGCAAATTTTTGTTATGTTTCTAGAGTTGAGATATTGAGGGAAAATAAAAATTACAGATTTCTCTATTACCCCTTTTGCTTCCCATGTATATCATTAGATAAACTCAAAAGAGAATTTAGTTACTTATTTAGACTACCTTGCCTTATTTATTTAGCCTTATTCATATTACATTGTGATCCTATTTACTTAAAAAGTATTTTATTAAAAACATAAAAGCCATGTAGTTTAAATACCTTTTACTCTTTTACACTCCTTTCCTTCTTCTCTCAGGTAGTCTCGGTTCTGTTTTCATTGTCCACTGGGTTAATTTTTATTTAGCTTTATCCCTTAATCAGTTTTATTTCCTATATTATAAAAACATCTACTCTCGGCTTGCATCACCTAATTGTTGTCTTTTTTACTCAGCCATATTTCATACTGTATAATTTTTTTGAATTCCTCCTATTTGCTGAAAATTGAAAATTTTTCTTATTTTTAATATTGAACAGTACTGCATTGTGTATACATATGTATTGCATTATTAATCATCAGCTAACAAGCACTTAGGTTGTATCCTTTTCTTAGTTACTGTAAACAATGTTGTGATAAATATCATGATGAATGTCACTTTTCATGTTAATGTTGTTATATTCTTCAGAAAGATTCCCAGCTGTAAGATTTCTGGATCTATGGCAGTTATAATTTTAATGTATAGTGGAAGCTATTAATTATATACTAATGTCATTTTATGTACTGGCATATAAAATGGCTACTCCAATTAATTTTCCTATCAACAATACAAAAGAGTTTCTTCTCCCACACCCTTTTCAACTCTTGTTCATTTTGCTATAAACCATTTTCACAGGCATGAGATTGTCACCTTGTGCTTTTTTTGCATTTCCCTAATAATCAGTGGTGATGAGCAGTTATTCATTTGCCTATTGGCTACCTGTCTGACCTCTTTGTAGAGTGTCTATTCAGATGTTACCCGCTTTAATTGGATTATTTGAACAGCATTTTTAAAACCCACACTACAGTCTAAAAGCAATATTAAGTTTGGTGCCATGCCATTTCCTGGTCAAAATTGTTCTTGAAACTTAGGAGAGTGGTTATTAAATGATGAAAATGTATTTGAGTGTTCTTTTATTGACAGTGAGAAAAAACCCAGCTGAAAATGATAAATATTACAATGAAAGTGTCTTATCTCCAAAATGGAAGCCTCTAAGATTTTAGGATTTGACGTTCATCAAAGAATTCTGGCCTATTTTCCCTGGAATTCTTTTGACCTTGCCCATTTGCAGAGAGTAGCAATATAGCTGCCTTACTTCTGAGGGCGATTCTCAGTCATAATGAGATGAAGAATGAGGAACTTTCCCAGCACTCCCCAGAAAATACTCCTGTTATCTTATTGACCTAGTGAACCTCTGTGAACGATTTCCTCCAAAAGTAGGACCCTCTGAACAAATTGACCTTTACTGAGACACAGTAGATCCATGACACTTGTTTCCGTGAGAAAGAGGTAGATGATTCAGCAGATTGATATCCTTAGCAGGAGAAAGGGAGTATTCTCATGGTCAGACAAGAAATCTGGTCACTGAGAAACATGAAATTTTGTCAACCCAGTATTAAAGAAAGCAAATGTAGTTCTGAAGTTGCATAATGAAGTAGGGGGAAGTGGAACTATATAGGATGCACATACAGCCATGAAAATGACATCAGTTGTGTTGATGTATAGTCTGTTATTCTCCCTGTAGTCACTATAAGCATGGGACTTACAAAAATAGATACTTAACACTACTTTCTTTACTACTTTCTTTAGACAGCTTTTGTGTATTTTCCAGTTTATTAATCTAGAATTGTTTTTCAATAAATCCAAAAACAAATTAAATATTTTTTTAAAAAAATATCATACCATATTGTCAATACTCAAAATGTAATTGTAGTAAGGTGGGCATAAAGCATTTCCAATAGGAAAATATTTCTCTACACAGATAAAGTATGTCCTCGTTGTAGTTTTGCTTTCATGTGTATTGTTCACAGACTGATTCTTAATTGCAGGCTTTGCAGATAGTAAAATTTTTCTCAGATTGTGGGAATAAACAAGCAAAGTTGAAAATCATGGTTTTTCAGTGTATTTTAAATACTTACTCTGACCAGTATTGAATATTTGCTTATAGAAAAATGGGATGGTCGATTAGTTTTTAAACTCTAAATTCAGTTCTTATTTCACTTGACATTTACTTGTTCTTGAACTCTGTACATTTGCTACAGATGTATTAAGCCTCCCACATCATTAAAAAGCAATGTGTGTTATTGATATTCTTTTTGAAAATACCATCAAGGGGATAGAGAAATAGTACAGCCTCTAAGGCATTTGCCTTATGTCCCACTGGCCCAGGTTTGATCCAGGGCGCCCTGTATGTTCCCTGAGCACCTCCAGGAGTGCTCCCTGAGTGCAGAAGAGCCTGAGTGCAACCCTGAGCACTGCTGGATATGACCCCACCTAGTAATCAAATAAAGTACCATTAAGTATCTAACTTTTTTTCTTTTTGGATCACACCTGGCAATGCTCAGGGGTTACTTCTGGTTTTGCACTCAGGAATTACTCCTAGCGGTGCTCAGGCGACCATATGGGATGCTGGGAGTTGAACTCAGGTTGGCCGTGTGCAAGGCAAATGCCCTACTGGTCTTGCTATCACTCCAGCCCCAAGTATATAACATTTGTTGCTATATTAGATCAAGACTAGGGAACAGGTATATGCAGTGCTGTACATTTACGATGTTCCCACAGCTTGGAGTTCATGTGGCCTGTGACTCTACAGAAACTCCTGAGTAACCTGTAATCTCGCCTGTTCCACATGTGGTATTGTACAGAGAGGCCAAGCTAATAATTTTCAGGTGATATTTGCTAGTTTCAGTAAGTTGGAGACCTGGTATAAATTCTCAGAGGGCTGGTGTACTGGGCACACTTGTGGGCTATGTCATTCTTTCAGTGGGCTTACTCTAGAGGCAAGGACATCCAAAACTCGATGATATTTAGGAAAGGGAGGTACCTACTGTATGAAGACCATGTGGTAGCCTTCTTATGAAATGCTGATTGGGCCGATTTAGAAAGCAACTTAGGAATTAAATGCTCCCAATATCATGAGGTATAGCTTTGAAATAAATGTGAGTCATTGTCTTCCTCATACTGGATCCAATGTGGTATTTGTGTAAGGTGGAGTTTATTGCTCTGGGATTATATCTTTCTCATGCTAAAGAGCAATTTTCATCAGTAGAACAGCATGTCTCTGATTTTTTCAAGGATTAAAAAAGATTTTAAAACAACTTACGGGCGGGGGGGGGGCTGGGGGAATCCATCCCTTGGGTTTCTTGTTGGACGGGACCAAGAAATAAGTTCCCAACAGACAGACTTAGCAGGAGGAGAAAGAGCATACTAAGTAACATATAGATGGGGAGATCTCACAATCCTTAAACTCTAAAGTAAACTGAGCCATGTTGGAGAGAGAGAGGGAGAGGGAATAGGAGAGGGAGAAAGGGAGAGAGAGAAGGAAGGAGGGATGAAGGGAAGAAGGGATAGATGGGGGAAGGAGAATGAGAGAGAGAGAGAGAGGGAGATCTTCATGCCACATTGGGGATAAACCTGGGCTGAGATTTGTCACAGTGGATATTTAGGAAAAGCCCCTGTAAATCCTACTGGAGAGATGGGTTCTACAAATTCATCATAGTGTGAAGACAGTCCTATTAGGAAGAGAGGGAAGGGTTACTTGACATAGGCTTATCCATTCCTTGAGCATTATGGTAAGACATTGAGTCTGCATTTGATCTACATGTTCTTTCTGGCACATCTTTGACATCTCAGCCATTCTTGTGCATGCGGGGGTCTTCAGTCCCTTATGCTACAGAAAGTGCTGCTGTTTGAGAAGCGTCCCAGACTGGTGTCATGTATGGGTCTCTGCTCAGTCAAATCTTGAGACTTCTCATTTCCCCACTTCTATCTGGCTCGATACCTTCTAGAAAACTCAGCGCAGTTTCTCCAGCTTCAAGACCCTCATCGAGGATGCAGTCTTCTCTGAAACAGTGAACCCAGAACAACCCCACATGCCATTGATTTGCCTTTGTTTGCTTTGTTGAACAACTTTGAGAATTCTGGTATACAGGCACCAATGAGACTTGGTCTGGGAAGCAGACAGGTGCTGTGTTACCAGGACAGACTACAGACACTGGTGGGGTCAGTGACACTCCTGTGGTTCTAAGTTGCTGGAGGATGTGTTTTCTCCATTTGTGAACAGTGATTTTTACCTGCTGTGCCTCGGGACAGACATCCAACGATAGCCTGACAAATGTACAGATGCTTTTGTATTGTCTTCTTGGTAGCTAGAAATGGTCAGGTTTTAGGCTGCAAATCTGATCCAACCACTTTTGGTGCAGTACAGAGTTGCATCTAGGGAGACACATCTCAGACGGTAAGCTGAAAGTTGTCTTCAGTCCCCTCTCACCTCCCTTTTCCTCCTGTTTCTTGTACATGGCTAAGTCTGGGATTGTTGATGCAGAGGACTTCCTGTGGCATTCTCAAATCAGAAAGCAAAGATGGGCTGGATCTCTACCATTCAAATCAGATTCAACGCACTGCAGGATCACTAGTTGGGAGCAGCTAACAATTCAGAATCTCCAGTCCCAGTTGATTACTGTCTGAGAAACACTGCATTTTCACCACATTTCAGTGACTACCAAACAGTTCTTAATCTGTCACTGGAGTTGACAGGATTTCATAGGAACCCTGAACTCCGGACAGCCGCCCGTTGCTGAATGTCTCTGCACCACCTGGGAAAGTGGGGGACGGGGCGCAGGAGGGTTGTACTGTAAAAACATGCTTCTCGTGGTTCCCAAGGAACCAGTTTTGGGGTGAAAGGTTCATATTCCGTTATCAGTCCCCTGAGCCCACCACTGTTCAAAAATGTTTTTCCCAAGACTTTTATGGTGCTTAAGTCAGACATTTCTTACTGGAATAACAGACGAAAAATGACTGACAGTTCTAGTGTCTGGGATTCAGGAGGGAAATATTTAGTCAGAGCAACTGGGATATTTGGAGAGTTTCACCTCTCGGATGTGAGTCTCTGATCACCTTTGCTCTCTGAGGGTAGCAGGAACTGCATCTCTCAGCCCGAGCTCAATCCCGGCAGGCTCCCGTCCATCGGGACACAGAGTAGTTTGCAGAAAATGTCTTTGGTTTTTTTCTTGAAGAGAGAGGAAGAATGACTTCATTTTCAGTCAGATTCTCAATAAAGAGCACATGCACGTTTGCAGAAAGGAACTGCATCTTCAGATGTTGTATCTCATACCCAAACCTTTAAAAATATATCATTATCAATGGACTCGTAGAGCCTTAGCATGGTTAAGAATGAACGAAAATGGAACTAGCTTCCTCAGGGAGGTGGGCTTCTCTCTGCAGGAGACAGGAAATTGGTTTCCATCTTTGCTTTCACTGTACTTGCAGTAGTTCAGAGTTGGCTGTTCTCACCCTTTCCTTCCTGGCTGGGCTTCTGGGGAGAGTTTCAGATCATTTTCTGAGCTACCTGCACTGCGATTCTTTTTAGTGTTGATTTCACGTGTGGGCTTTGTGAACAGCAGCAAAGCGTGGCAGGTGAGATGAAGACAATTGGAATTGGCTTTTCTTCTGAGTCAAGGACATATGACGAAACCATAGCCCTTCCTTATTCACTTTTTAAGTTATAGGGTGGGATGTTTTGGTCATGGTTACCAGTCCTGTGCTCCCCTCAGCCTTGATCTCCTGAGCAAATACTGCACAAGTCTCTGTGTTGTGCTGAGCCTTGCCCAGCGTGGGCTGGCTGCGGGCCCGGGGCCTTGCCCTCTCTTGTACCCTGCACAATCCTGATGACATCCGGCAACTCACAAACATGAGTCAGGGGCTGGAGAGCAAAGGGCTGAACTGCAGGCTTTGCCTGTGGTAGGCCCGGGTTCAATTTCGGTCCCCCTGGGAGCTACCCCAGAACATGGACCCCCAAGTCCAACCAGGTGTGGCCCTAAAATAAACAAAATAAGTGAAAAAAATGAATGAGCTGAACTACATGGAAGGTTAGTACCATGTTGCTCCTATTAAAGCTCTACCCAGCTCCCCCCGTCCCCACCTTTAGCTGGTCCCTTTTGTGTAAAGTGATGATATTGCTTTTTCCATGATGCTAGCCAGGCAGTGCAATAATTAGTTCATTTTAACTCTTTCACAGCAGACCATGTAAGGCTGTTGCAGACATGAGACTTCTCTCTCCCGCAACAGTACAGAAGGATTTGTCTCTTGGATTAACCTTCTTCTCCAGACTTCACCGGGACATCCATTTCCTTTTTTCAGGGATGCCCCAAAGGATCCCTAAGAGTCCAGCTTTGTAAAATGACAGTTTTGCTTCAGCCCTGTCAGCCTGTGAGTGTCTAACAGAAAATTTCGACTCAGTATTAATTCCTCCCGTATATAAATTGGCTGTTTATAATGTTAGGGCAGAGTCGATGTGCCTTTTGTGTCTTAAGCTCAATAGATATTTCTCTCAGCATTCTGTAGCTATGTGAATACATAGAAATAATTATTTTCAGATGTTGACATTGCTTTTTAGCACTTTGGTCATATGAGAAACAGTCTTGAAAGTCATTTGTCTCAAAATCAATGTAACATTAAGAGTATGGGCAAAGAGGGCAAGTATTCCGGAATGGACCAGTATGGCAGCGTTCAGCGTCTGTCCTAACATCGCTCCTCATCACGTGCGCCCTGAGTCAGGCTGGGTTCTGAGAGGCCTGTTTTCTCAGGGGCTGCTCAAGTGCACAGATGCTGCCCCATTCTCTGCTTTCCATCTCGGCGCCTGCTCGAAGCCTCTTTGATCCTCTTGTCACTTAATCTCTCCTGTCTATAAGTCAGTTTTCTAAAGCAAAAACCTTATAATCTTCTCTTACTTCCCAAGTAGAGACTTTTTATGAAAAGCCCAAGAAATGACTATGTGACTTCACTATCTCGCCTGTCCATTCAGGCAGGTTTTGGAGGGAAGGAATGGTGAGCATTGAGATTTTTAGGTGGGGTGGCCAAGATCAGATTCGGAAAGGACTCCCAGTGATTATTTTTCCTTAACAACTCCATATGCATCCAGTATGGATTTTGTCTCCTTAAATCAATTTATCGTCTAATCAGCCTAGGAAAAAAGAAAAACAGGAATGAAATTTAAATAAAACTCTTTACAGGGAAAATTACTGTCCTCATCCATTAATAAGCAATCCCGGCCGTAACATACGAAGGAAACCAAATAAAAGAGCTCTTACTGAATGTGTGACTTACTGCTCTTGAAAATATTGAGTGTATTTCTTACTGCTCAGGCAAAATATTTTGATTTTATAATACTGTAAATGCCGTGGGCAAAGGGGCCTCTACCAAGTTTTTCACTTTCAAATGTGCACTTTGGTTTCTACCTTCTTGTCTGGCTGGATCAGCGTTTGCAAAGTACAAGAAGTTCATTGTATTTTTTGATCTGTTTTGAATTACAACATTAAAAAGAAAACGGGACAGCCTCTGTCCCCCACCCTCGAGACAGATTTTCCATGAAAGAATAGTCGTGGACACCAGGAGGTTGCATAAGTCAGGCTGGGCAAGTAGGAACAGACATCTCAGCTCTGTCCCGCAGAACTCTGCTTTGGGACAGTGTTTTCTGGTTGTATGAGCTTCCTACAAATGTTACTTTCCTTACCGATTTGAATACATTTTCTGACTACCTAATCATTCTGCTTATATGGGCTCTGGCTGTTTTCATCTGCACACTCTATGAAACAAAGAAAAAAAACTGAAATCATAGACTGATGTAAGAACCAAAGAAATCAAATTAAGCATTGACCGTAATGAGTGAGAGAGGAAGGGTCATTTGAAAGAGCTGGCGTTGGAAGTAGTAAGGGGTGAAAAGTTAAAGTGATATTTTCCATCTGTGTTATTTCCCGGGTTTCTCTGTTTTATAAGGAACAGTGAGAACTTCATTTTTAAAGTTGACCATTGAAGGGACTTGAATTCTAAAGTAAGTTTATAATAGAAAGGAAATTGGCAAGATGGCTCCATAGTTCTGTAGGTTTCTGGAAACTAACTCCAGAGGAAAGCTCCAAGGGGGAAGAAAAAGGTCAGTATCATTGCAGGGAAGTTGTGATCAGTGTGGTAAGAACATTCTGGAATCCCTTTGAATTTTGCTTTTTGCTTTGTTTTTGGGCCACTCCCAGCGAGGTGCTCAGGGGTTACTTCTGGCTCTGAACTCAGGAATAATTCCTGGCGGTGCTAACAGCCCCATACGGGATGCCAGCGATGCAACCCAAGGCAGCCGCATACAAGGCAAACACCCGACCCATTGGGCTCCCACCTCCAGCCCACTTGAATTGTATTAATCTCTTAGCCAAAAAGGCGCTGGCCAGGCTATGCATTTCAGGTTGTAGTGATTAAACTACTGGGCTGGCTGATAGTCAAGGGCAAATCTTTTCCTCCAAAGTCCCCTACTTATAGGACACTTAGCACTTGTTTAATATGTCTGCTAGAGCAGAAACAAGGGGTAACATGGGAAGCTGTGTAACTTGGTGGGGTCTGCAGGACGTCAAACTACATGTGTACAGCTCTCCGTGAAGGACACTGAACTGTCTAGCTAATAAGGGATGAGCATCTTCCTGTTTTGTTCCTAGGATGGAACTTTCCGTGTGTGTGTGTGTGTGTGTGTGTGTGTGTGTGTGTGTGTGAGATCAGATTATAAATTGTCTTTGAGGATTTTCCATTGACATTCACAACATTTAAAAGAGTCAGTTAACCTGTCTAATCTTTGACTATTGGTAGATCGAAACAGCAATGATTACCTTTGTGAAAGTTGTTTCTAAGATTTAAGAATAAAGAGACATGTACTATACTAGGGAGTTTCATCAAGCTATCTGTTAGAATTGCTTCTGATTTTTAAAAATCATTTGAGTGTGAATATGTTCAAGGCATTATGGCCAAGTCCTGTTGGGAACAGACATGACAACTATGAAGTAATACTCACGATGGGCAAATAAAACATGTCTTAGGAATATTAAGCCAGCAGATAGATTAAGTAGAGTTAGAAAAATATATCAGGGCTCAAAATTGGAAGTTAGCATTTCCTGGGAAGGCAGAAGCATTCAGGAAAGTCTTTGTGAAATAGTTTTGGAGCTGATCCCCGAAGGATGAGTGAAATTTGGATAGGTGGAGATGGGAAACAGTTAAAATTTCTGTGGTTAGTAGAGGAAGAAAGGAAAACTAAGGCGTTGGGAAATGGTGGCTTATCTAGGTCAGTATTTCTCAGTCTTTTGACTTCCCCCCTTTGACTTCTGTTTCCCTCCTAAGGTCTTTGTTCTGCTGATTGGTCACCCAGTTTCAGCCGTGCCCTCCCCCAGCCCCCCATTTATATGGTTTTCATAGGTAGTCCCTTGAGATATCTGGTGGCCCACTGGGGGTCTTCTGGCCTCTGGTTGAGAAATACTGACCTAGGTGATAAGCTGCACTGGACTGGCTAGTTGACCTTTCCCAAAAGCCATATGTAGAAGCCTTTTACATGTGTGACCTTATTTGAATCCTCATGCAAAACCCAAGAAGTCAAAGCTTATGAATGAAAAATCCTGAAAGTCTTATACTTAGTAGGTGATGGAAGTGACAAGTGAAGCTGAGGCAGCACCCTGTCCCCTGGGGCTGGGGGACAGGCAGTAGCTAGAGGGTGACGCAGGTTTCCTTTCACCACCCACGGTCATTCACAGCCTACTTGGTGAATGTAAACTAAGCTGAAGCATTAAGGGGTCCTCGAAGTCACCCTTGCCTCATCGGCTCCTGTTCCCACTAGTCCTCCCTTCACGAGCCTTCATGTCCGATGGCAGAGAGCAGCCTTTCCGAACTCCTGCTTGAGTCTCTGGTCTCTGGTGTGCTTCCAGAATGTTCCTGCATCTGTGGCTGCTTCAGTTAATGTCACGTGGATGGGGTCCCGCCAAGTGCTGGAGAACCGTGGGGAACTTCTCTCCACACACCAGAACCCTGGTTTCTGTCTTATCCTTTCTCTGGGGGAGTGCCTCCCTCCGCCCTCCGAGGGGACCCTGGATCCCTCATTCCCCTTGGCTAGTCTCATTGGGTGCTACCACCAAGCCAATGGAGAACCTTGACTTCAAATCATATTTATATCAGATGAAAATTTACTTCTAGTTCTATATCAACTGGTTAATTTTTCATATTGATAAATCTCTTTTTTTAGTCCACGTAATGCTGGTTTATGACAGTGCATATGTTTCAAGATGACTGTTTGGCATATCCACATCATCTTCATTACCAGGTTCCAGTACCTCTCCACCTCTGGCAAGTTGTCCTGCTCCCCCTCCCACCCTCTCCCACCTTTTCGTTAAGTCAGTTCTACAGAGTCAAAGGGTTAGTTCTCTTTGCTTTTGTCCATTTCTTCTTTTTCTTTGGACCCTACCATGTTGTACCATGACTGAACACTTACCTTTTCACTTCTGACTTACTTCACTCCTTGTAATTCCTTTGAGTTCAATCCATGTTGTCCGAATTGCAGGATTTTATCTTTTCTTGGAGCTGAATAGTATTCCATGGTACAGATGGTCCACAGCTATTTTATCAACATATCTTTTTCCTGATCGTTTGCCTTTTTCCTTAGCTTCGCTATGTCAAACAGATTTGCAGTTACCAATGGATTGTTAATTATATCACTTGTATCACTTGTAAACCCATTGTCTTCGATTTGCTCAAGCAGGCGCCAGTAACGTCTCCATTTGTCCCTGTTGCGAGCTAGTGTAGCCCAATGATATCTGCTTGCTGCAGGAACAGGAAGAGCCTCAAATCGTTCATTCAGAGATTTGACGAAGAAATCTGACCATCTAGTTGGTGGGTGGCCACAAGGTCTTCTGACGTCCTGTGGAATCCAGTCGGTAACAGCTCTAGTCCAGCGGTTGTCTCTGAATCGCACTACATGACTGGCCCATCTGATTTTTATAAATTAATTATAAATTATAATTAATAATTATAATTATAAATTAACTATAAATAGATATGTATTTGTAATTTGCAATCTATCCTTTTGAAATACTGTCTTTTGTTACTTGGGTAGATATCTGGGAAAATAATTGCTTAATTAAATGGTGAATCCACTGGTGGTAGTTTGAGGACATTCCATACTGTTTCTCTGTTGAGGCTTGACCAACCACCAACCGCCAACAGTGACTGAGGGTTTCTCTTTCCTCTGAACTCCCACCCGTATTAGATATCGCTGGTCTTATTGATGCAGGCTGCTTGCAAAACTACAAGAAGCAATGAGATGCTATCTTTTTGTGGTTTTTATTTGCATGAAAGTAGATTTAACTCTTGGCATTACTTGTTCCATCTTTAAAAGATTTTAAAGTGAATATAAATTGATATTCCTTTTCTTTTTTTGCAAAATATCAGGGGTGTGTGTAATCTGCTTTAGTAGGTTGAGGTCACGGGTACCATAGTATTTTAATGGCTTTTCTCAAAAAAGACTCCCCCCTCCTTGATTAGCACGAGGTTCTGTGGGGGGGAAGTAATGGGTGGAAATAACCATGATTCCTTCCAAGAATGGTCCCTGTGGCACCATCTTCCCTGTTTCCCTGTTTCCCTGAGCAAAGGATAAGGCCCCACTGGTGCTGATTGCGGTGACTTCTCCTGGCCCCCAGAAATGTTGGGGTGACAGACAAGTGCACCCTCCCTTGTGGTGGGAAGAGGCCAACAAATGGAAAGCTCAGTGACAGCACTGAGGCGGATTAAGGCTGGAGATTGTGTGTTAGTTCTTCAGGAATTTTTTCATCAGCAGTTGATGTACATTTACGCTCAGTTGGGGTGGGCCGGGCAGTGGGGGACCTGAGTGTCAACCGTGGCATCCCATGGCTCCGAAGAACCACAGAGGTAGCCCCTGAGCCCAACCAGGAATAACCTTGAAACTAAAAGCAAAGCAGAAAAATGGAGCGTGGCCAATTGGAGGTGAAAATTAAAAATTAAAAAGATGCGCAGTTAGATGCCTTTTGGAATCATTCTCTCAGTTTCAAACACTGAGTTTGGAGCAAATGTGTAACTCAGTCAATATAAGCCCTCAGGCTGGTCATAGAGACATGCAGGGAAGAGCAGGGTCACAGCAAACGGGCCCAGTTGCCTTCAAATGTATCATGCTGGGGGGGGGGTCTTCTTGTGGGGGAGGGAGGCAGGGTCGTTGTCTGATCCATCAGAGGCACTGAGCAGTCTGAGCTTATCAGTTTAGCATTGAGGCACTCAAGTGTAGGTGTGCTGATGTCATAAAAACCTTTTCTTACCATTTATTTAATTTTGTCTTACTGTCAGTAGTTAGAACTGATGTGACAGCAATTGTCAACACTAATTGATTTTATTTCCCTTTACAAGAAACAGCTGCAAAAAAAATAGATTTAAGGTGCATTTCATATAAGGTGGTATTGAAGAATGCTTTGCATGTGTGAGGCCCATATTTGATCCCCGGCACTACATGTTCCCTGACACGGAGCCAGGAGTAGTTCCTGAGTACGCCTGGGTATAGCCCTCAAACAAACAAAAAAAAATTTTAAAGTATGCAAATGGAGTATTGGAGAGAAATCACTCTCTGTGCTACATCTAGCTGATGCCGAAGTATACCATGGCCATTTTCACCCCTCACTGGGAATTATTAACCTGCATTGGTTAGACTAGAACCACATGCTGCTTCATTAGCCTGGTATCAGTGCCATTTTAGGAACCCCCTCACGTTTTGTAAAAAAAAAAGAAACAGTGTGATCAGGTACAGAAACATATGACAAGGAGATCTAACAGCAGTATCAATTTGATTTTTAAAAATACAAACATCATTTGGGGTTCCCTACATTTTGTTTTTATTGTGCAAGGCTATCTCCTTCCATTTTTTCTAAGGGAAATTGGTCTGGATAGATCTCTGAGCTTTCTTTTGCTCTCCAGTAATTGTGTTGAGATTGATCAAGAGATGCACTCATATAAATTGAGGATAAAACATAAAATCATAAGGCAAAGGATTATATGAAAACAAAATTTCCTTTATTAGAAGGTGGACGCTACCAAGGAGGTTTGCCTTGGTCATGAAGGCCTACTCAGGTCAGCTGTCCCAGGGGACCACCAGGCCTATGATTGTCAATCTGGGAGAGCAAGTACAGGTAGTGGGCATCAAACTCAAGGCTCCTGTGTGCCTGGCATGCACACAGCCACCTAATGCTACCTTCTGGCCCTAAAAGTTCCATTTTATTAGGAAACAGAGAAGAAGTATTAAATATGTTGATGAGCATTTTTTTCACTTTACATATTTCTTGTGACATGTCATTCTTCTGTCTTTCAGAAAATGTGCTAAATTGTTAAGAATGCCCCCAAATGTTTGTATTTCCATAGCCATCCACAAACACGGATTTTTGTGCATTGGGTTTTAAAAATGACCAAGCTCCTGAAAATTAAGTTCCTGTTCCAGAGAGAATATGACATGTAAAGGGAGTCTCAAGATGATCCTGTCATCGTTTCTTTCTCCTCACTTGCCAGATTAACCATCCTATGTCTACTAAGTACCTATCGGTTTAGACTTTTTGTGACAGAGTTTTCATCTGTGTCCTGTCTTCTCTTTGCTGTAAATGTGCCTCTGACTCACAGTCTCCTTCACGCTGCCTCCTTCCTATTCGGGCACTGAGTACTTGGGGCGGTATCAATTCCTTTTAACTCACAGGCTCATGCAAAATAGAACAGAACCAACCACATGAACGAGCCTGCGGGATGTATTGCTTTTTATTCTGCAGGAAAGTTTCCTCCATGAGACAAGCTTATTAGTCTTTCTCTGCCCCTTGGCTTCATCCACCAGCTACATATGTGGGGAACAACTGGTTTAAAAATGTCTTTCACTGGATCACAAAGGATCAACATCGAAAAACTAAAAATGATCGTGAGTCCTAGAAACTAAACTGTGATCTGTCTTTGATCTCAACTCTTCAGGACGTAGGTCTCCCTTTCCAGGCGGGGGCATGGCTGTGGTGAAGACAGTGTCCAGTGAGTTGAATTCGATAGTGACAGTTCCCCTATCTCCCTTCCACCATTAGCCACCACAGATCACTGTCTGTCTGCACTAGCTTCGAGACCGTTTCTGTTGGAGTCTGCTTTATTCCTTGCTTGGTTTCAGTATAAAACAGTATGAGTGAGACCATTTGATTTTTGTCTTTTGCTTTCTCATTTCACTTAGCTTGATACCCTCCAACACCACCTAAAAGGAGGAGCACTGCCTGATTCCAACCTTTGTCTTAGCCGAGTAGTATTCCCTGGTCCAGCTGCCATGCTGACAAGCTAAGGGTGGTGAATCAGGATTTCAGTTAAGTGGAAACTGTTGTGCAGTCACATAACATAAAAAACTAGTAAATATGAATTTTAAAATACCCAGTGGGATTTCAGCAGAGACAGGTAGAATGGGAAATTCTGTCTTGCATTTGTCTCAGACATAACGTAGAGGGAGATGGGTAATTGCAGGGGCAGAAATTAGGTGTAGTATGAACCTCCGAGGAGTCCTGTTGTGTTCTGTGAAGGAGTTCAGGCTCTAGGGTTGAGCCTCAGTGGATCTGGAAAAGTCACAGTAGGAAGTGTAATGACAAATAAGAAGCTGAGAATTAGGGCTGGAACAATAGCACAGCGGGTAGGACATTTGCCCTGCGCAGCCGACCCAGGTTCAATTCCTCTGCCCCTCTCAGAGAGCCCGGCAAGCTACCGAGAGTATCGCGCCCACACAGCAGAGCCTGGCAAGCTGCCCGTGGTGTATTCTATATGCCAAAGACAGTAACAAGAAGTCTCACACTGGAGATGTTACTGATGCCCGCTGGAACAAATCGATGAGTAAAGGGATGACAGTGATACAGTGATGTCATGAGAATTATGAAACAAAATGTAATGGGGACTGGGAAACTAAAACAGACCCCCTAGGTTAAACAAGAGAAGGGAGGGAGAAGCATTCCTTTTACGACCCCAATTAACCGAGTTAAGGGCCCACCAGATTGATGGAGGCACACTGGGCCCGACAGATTTATGGGAGTGCCTGGGAGATGGTACCTGAAGCCCACCCCAAAATTGGGCAAGACAGACACTGATTGTTTTTCTTTGAGTACCCAAAGGCCATACCATGTGGGAATGAGGCATTGATTGTTTTTCTCTTACTTATTACCTCTGTATCTCCTGTTTCCCTGATAAGAATGTATGTAGACTGTAGCCCACCTTTAAAAATGGAAGGATAAAAACCCTTTCAGAAAATGGGGCTCCAAGTCTCTTTCTCTCCTGACTTGGGGTCCTCAGCCCTGAGCTTCTCATACACTCAGGATCCAATCCCGAGCTGTCTCTCTCCATTTATTCATGGCCTCAGAATTGATCAAATCAAAGGACGAATCAATCTGGCAGGTTTTACAGAAATTCACGAGTGACCAAAGAGCTGTGGTTGTTAAAGTTCACAGCACAATTTCTGTGGGGCCCACCCTCTGCCACACAGTGTAGATCCAGCTACAAGCCCAGAGGTAAAAACCTGGCATTAAGGGGCTGGAGCGATAGCACAGCGGGTAGGGCGTTTGCCTTGCACGCGGCCGACCCGGGTTCTAATCCCAGCATCCCATATGGTCCCCTGAGCACCGCCAGGGGTAATTCCTGAGTGAAGAGCCAGGAGTAACCCCTGTGCATCGCCGGGTGTGACCCAAAAACCAAAAAAAAAAAAAAAAAAAAAAACCTGGCATTAAATTCCTCAGCCGGGCAGCAGGAAGTATTAACAGCTGGGCTTGCCCCTCCCTTTCTGCATCGTCTTGCAAATATTTCACTAGTTAAAGTGAAAGAGGACGTATCTTGGGAAAATAAGTCTCTGCGGTAGAGTGCAAATCTGAGTAGATCCTTGGTCCCCTTCCCTCTTTAAGAATTAAGTCCCACAAGTACTTATCAAATAACTTTCTTAAGCTAAAAAACTCCCCACAGCCCGTACTACTAACAGCCTGAGCAGATGGAGGCGGATTCAAATCCAGTGTGAGCCTGTCTGTTACCTACCGGGGCGGAGCTGGTGCTGGTAATGTGGTTAGCAGTAACAAGTCACTGCCACTAGGATGCTTTGCAAGGGAAGGAAACACTCGGGATAAAGCTGAAGTTCTGGGGCTGGAGCGATAGTACAGCGGGGAGGGCGTTTGCTTTGCACGCAACCAACCCAGGTTAGATTCCCAGCATCCTATACGGTCCCCCGAGCACTGCCAGGAGTCATTCCTGAGTGCAGAGCCAGGAGTATAACCCCTGTGCATCACCGGGTATGGCCCAAAAAGAAAAAAAAAAAAAGAAGTTCTTCCGAAACCAACTGAATTTTGGAGAGACCAAGAGAGCAGGGACGTGGCCTCCTGTGTGCTCTGTCCCTGGCCGCGTCCTCACGCTCCTCACCCCGTGCTGTTTATTGTTTCTTCCCAACAGAGAGTCCTGCAGCACCCTGCCTGACGCATCACTGCCCTGGGCTCATTTTTTCCTTCCTGGAGGTATAAATAGCCTGATGACGCCCCGTGCTCTCTGCGGCCCGTGCATCATTCATACCGCACATCTCCTTTCTAGGTCACGGAGCTTTTAGGGAGCTCGGCCGCAGGAGCGCATGTGTGAGAAGAGGCGCGTCTGACCCTTCCTGTCGCCTCCACGCCGTGCCTCCGCGGCCACCAGACACTGGCAACCGTGACATTTGGGTGTTTCAAGAATATCAGAGGGGGAAAAGAGCCATTCTTAAACCAGCTGGCTTAAAAATAGCCTGGTCTCAGCCCCTTCCCTCCGCCCCCCGCATGCCTGAGACGCAGCCCTGCGCTGCCCAAGCAGAAGCAGGGATTTTTGTCCGAGGAGAGTTGGAAGTATATCTGCCTCTTCGCCATCCTCAATTCATGGAAAATGCCTTTTCTCCTCTCTGGTAGATGCCAAGGCCTGTGCTTCCCGACGGTCACCCAGCCATGCCCACTGGGTGTGGGTCAGTGGGTGGGTTCCGAGGATGGGGCCAGGAGGACAGTTCTCTCCTCTTCCCCACCCTCTGGACTTCCTGTCATCCCTCATCCACCCCTTCCCGAGAGGGGAGAGGGGTGAGGGCCAGAGCTGATGTCACAAGTAGGCGAGGCTGGCAGTGAGGTTGGTGAAGCTCAGAGGACATGCCCCGGGGGTGGGTGGGGGGGTGGGGGGGTGTCACTGAGGTTGGACTTGGTGCCGTTCTCATGATGTCAAGATGGGCTCTGGGGACCAGTCATCCATCGTCTCTGGGAGGAGGTGTCCTTGTGCCTCCTCTGTGTGGGATGCTGCGAAGAGACTTACCAAGCGGGTCCCTCTGACCCTGGTCCACGCCATTCTCACACCAGCACCCCAGGCAGAGGCCCTGTTGGGAAGCAAAATGCGGCAGGCTGAGGGCGATGCCTCAGGTGCCAGGAGCCTTTGGTCTTCCAAGGCGGGGGCCCAGGAGGTGGGACTGATGAAGTGGCAGGGTGCAGTGTATGCCAGGAGGCAAGAAGAAATCCCCAGGTCAGACAAAGGGGAGGAGAAAAAGTGGAGCAGAGGAGGAAAAGAACCACATGGGGTTGCCTGAAGGAGCTCAAGGAGGCTGGGCTGGGGCTGGACAGGCCCTTGGGGTTTCAGTTTGCCCCTTGGTGGCATCTCTGCTCCTGCCCTGCTTCTCAAGAGTGCATTGAGGGGGCTGGAGTGATAGCACAGCGGGTAGGGCATTTGCCTTGCACGCGGCCGACCCGGGTTCAAATCCCAGCATCCCATATGGTCCCCTGAGCACCGCCAGGGGTGATTCCTGAGTGCATGAGCCAGGAGTGACCCCTGTGCATTGCTGGGTATGACCCAAAAAGCAAAAAAAAAAAAAAAAAAAAAAAGAGTGCATTGAGCACAGGGTGCAAGAAGGGCAGCTGCAGCCCGGGGACTCCTGTGTGGATGAGGGCCACGAGTGGCTTTCTGCTGAGCACTCTATCTTGGGACTCGCTCCGAGCAGGTGGCAGCGCCTGCAACAGTTCTGAGCTCAGGCTGAGTCCGGAAGGAAGGAGGAGCCCTTGCAAAGTCCAGGGACCTGCAGGAAGGAGTTTGCATTTGACAAGCTCAAGGTTTAGCCTTTGCCTTTCAATTCCCTGCAAAACTAGCACACCTTCTCCTCCTGGGAATGTGCCTCCTTGACTGACAAGGACTGTCAAGCCCGGGCAGGGATGTTAAAGACTAGCTTTGCTGTCTGCCTGTTTGGTCCAGCCCTGGGGTCTAGCTCTGGGTCTTACCAGGCTCCCACACTCCACTTGGGGGCCTCAAACTCCAGTTTTACATTTATTTAGGAAACAAAGAAACACTGACTTCTTGCAGTGTTCACTGATCCTCCAAGCAAAGGGGACTTATTTTCCTCTCTTCATCACTCCCCTTCTCCTGGTGCTGACGCCTTGGCATAGTAGAAGAGTTTTCTCAGGTAGCAGATGGAAGGTCTGGAACTGTTTTTGGAAATCACCAGATCTGACATTTATGTAGAACTCTGGTCTTGAACCAGATGAGCAAAACTCACATGCAGATGTTGAGCTTGCAACTTGCTGTTAACTCTTCATATCGCAGTGCTTATTTTTATTCAAATCGCACATTTATTAATCAGGCTGGTCTCCAGCAAAGCTCAGTCAGAGAAGTTACCTTCATCCAGCACCGTGTACTGCTCTTTCACTGCTCAGCAGAGCTGATTTCCTCCTCTTGGAGTGCTCCCACATCCCCAAACTACAGTGGAGAGTGGGTGCTCCCTGATCCTGTCTCGCTGTGGAGGATCAGTCAATCAGACACTGAGGTGTCTCGAGTCACATAAACCAAGCTGGGCCAAGAAGGGTCTTTGCTCTGTGCCTGATTCTTGGTGCCAGTTGTGGTACATAGAACATAAGAAGCTAGAACTGTGAGTCCAATTGAGTCACAAATTTGAGAGCCACATTTGTGGAGTATAGAATAGCATCACGTGAGACTACACCTAAGGACAGTAGATACAAGGGCCAGGGGGATTGCCCCATAGCTGGAAGCCTGCTTCATGAGCTGAGGGGAGAAGGCAGATGGAATAGAGAAGGGATCACTAAGAAAATGATGGCTGGAGGAATCAGTCGGGATGGGAGATGCATGCTGAAAGTAGATAATGGACCAAACATGCTCTCAGGGTCTGTGTTGCAAGCCATAATGCCCAAAAGTAGAGAGAGAATATGGGGAATATTTCTGCCATGGAGGCAGGAGGGTGGAAAAGGGGGGTATACGGGGATATTGGTGGTGGGGAACATGCACTGGTGGAGGGATGGGTGTTTGATCATTGTGAGATTGTAACCCAAACATGAAAGCTTGTGATGATTTCACAGTGATTCAATAAAATTAAAAAATAATAAGAAGAAAATAAAGTTTCTAAGCCACTTAAAAATAAGTAAATAAATAAATAAAAGGGATGCTGGGATTCAAACCCGGGTCAGCCGCGTGCAAGGTAAATGCCCTACCCGCTCTGCTATCGCTCCAACCCTCATTACGATTTTAAATAATCACAATCTCTGTCTTCAAGCACCTTTAGAAAACACTGTGGAGGTTTTGCTTCTGCCTGCACCATCACTGTTTGAATCAGCACTTGGTGGGGATTTCTCGCCAGCTTCCCGATGGTGGGTGGTAGATTTGGAGGGTGCATTTTCTTCTCCCAGAGATTTAACTGATACTAGATGACACATTTGAGATTATTTATCTCTCTTTTGGGCTAGAGCGATAGCACAGTGGGTAGGGCGTTTACTTTGCATGAGCTGACCCAGGTTTGATTCCTCTGCACCTCTCAGAGAGCCCGGCAAGCTACCAAGAGTATCCTGCCCGCATGGCAGAGCCTGGCAAGCTACCCGTGGCATACTCGATATGCCGAAAACAGTAACAACGATGGTCCTCATTTGCCTGACTCTGAAAGAGCCCCCAGTATCCCATTGGGCTACACTAGCACACGACAGGTACAAATGGAGATGTTGCTGGTGCCTGCTCGAGCAAATCGATGAACAACGAGATGACAGTGATACAGTGATATGTTTACAGTGATATATATATATATATATACATACATATACATACATATGTATGTATGTATGTATATATATAGGCAGAGGGAAGAGAGTTTCATGATTTCTCAGAGTATCTACTAACTAAATATGGTAAATTAAAACATTCAGCTTTAGAACTGAAGAGTGCAGTGGTTACATTTTGCTCCTGTTTCGAGTCTGCTTGATGTTCAGGAAGTTGCACTGTCGCTTCACTGATGTTCTTCCTTTCTCTGCTAGCTCAGGGCAGAGATTTTGGAGTTATCATCCCCAGATCTGTCCCTCTTCATTCCACAGTTGATCTCTCAGAACAGCAGTTCAGTAAAACTCTTGAGACTCACCACTTCTTATCATGTTCACAGTTCACACCAGGGTCTCCGTCACTCTCTCCTGTTGTGTATTATGGAGGAGGCCTTCTAGAAGGTTCCTCGCTTCCATCCTTTGCCTTCTCCCGGTTTCCTCATCACCCAGCCACGGAGTCAATCCTCTGCAATGTGAGTCAGAACTTATCAGCTTTCCGCCATCGTGGGATTGCTCTCTTTCTTGCTTAGGATAACAGTCACAGTGGATCGAGCCGTAACCTGCCCCCGTGATCTGCTCTCCTCTTTAGCCCTCTCATCAGATCAGATCAGATCAGATCAGTGCTATTCCTAGAAGCTGCTCAGCTAGCCCTTACCTTGCATTTTCTTTCACTCCTTGCCCTGGAATGTTCCTCCTTTCTCTATATACAGAATTGCTGCTTTTCTTTTCTGGCGGTCTCTATTTCAGGTCCCTTGCCTATACCCCCCCGCCAGATTAAAGCAATACATGTGTGCTCACCCTCATTTTTATCCTTATTCTGGTTTTCCACAGTGTCCATATCATCATTTATCATAGGTTATTTCCTTATGGCCCAGAAGAAGAATGCCAGCTGACTAAGAGGAGTTTGTTTATCTTGTTCATTGCAAAGATCAGTGCTAGTAACCAGATTCTTGGCACGTAGTAGGCAAGTAGCAAATGCTTGCCCAATCAATGAAGCTGAAAGAATGCATGGACAAGTTTTTTGTTATGGCTCTCAACATTTGCTGAAAAATAAGCTGCTCTCAGTAACCACGCTCAACTCGGCTGATGTTAAAGTTGTTAAGTTTCCTAATGGTAAGCATGGAAGCTGGCATTTTATTAAAATTGTAGCTCTGTTGCTTTTTTGTAGCATAGGAATACATTTTTCAATATTGAGAAAAGGTCAGAGAAATAGAAAATAAAATAGCTCAGATAATATCCTGCCAGTCTCCCTGAGTACATTTTAGGGAGTGTTATGCTTTGTTAAAACTTAAGATTTCCTCAGTGTCTCATAGATAGATACCTTTGGCATTCCCAACCATGTAACATTTTCAGTAATAGAGAAATTGGCACTCGCCCATGAAATTATAACTTCCTTTGATGAAAAATACATAAAGGCAAGTGCTGAAAATTATGGGTCAACTGAAAATTAATTGTCCATATCAGAAGTGTGCCAGGAAATCTCAACTAGCTTCCCCTAAGTAGACTGAGCAGGATTCTACCAAAGATAAGTGGGGACACCGTTTTTCCCCACGGGGAAATGTGAAGTGTCAGGAGTAAATTATATAGGGATATAGAACACTGTAGCACTGTCGTCCCATTCATTGATTTGCTTGAGCAGACACCAGTAACATCTTCAGTGTGAGACTTGTTGTTACTGTTTTTGGCATATCTAATACACCACAGGTAGCTTGCCAGGCTCTGCCGTGTGGGTGAAATACTCTTGGTAGCTTGCCAGGCTCTCTGAGAGGGATGGAGGAATCGAACCCTGGTCAGCCGCATGCGAGGCAAATGCCCTACCCATTGTGCTGTCGCTCCAGTCCATAGAGATATATAATGTACTAAAATTGTGGAGGCTTAACTAAGATCAACAATTACACTAGACTTTTGAATCATGATGCAAAAAGTCCAAAGTTGACTTAATGGGAAATTCTCTTCCGAAACATGTCTTTCTCTGGGCCGCAGTCTGAATAGTCGAAATGAGTAGCTCTAAAGGTAAATGGGTTGATAAATAACAGATCAGAGTGGGAGCAGTTGGAAACAACAGGCCTCAGAGTAGTACACTTTGTAATATTGATAATAAATAATCCTCCAAACGACACACTAGGGATATGTGTGTCATTGGGCAAAGTTATGAGGTATTTGGGGGTAGTTACACAACTAATGACTTAGTTGTTTCTGTTTATTAACATAACTTCTATAAAGTAGAAGTTTATGTAGTTTCCAGTTTTTTGAGGGGACGGTGCTCTA